>NW_026799997.1:654834-1309669 GCF_032191835.1 Heteronotia binoei
GAGCTCTGCTACTGTGGGCTCTGGAAGAAAAAAACTTCACTGTGTTTTGCTTTACTGTTTGAGGGATCCATACGAGCTCCTTATCCATACATGGAAGGATTGACCAAAAGACTCATAAATCAGTCGCAATAATATCTTTTTGTTGCATTTAAAGGTGGACTGTTACAATGCAAAATTGCAATGCTTATTTGGATAGCTTTGACATTCTGAAAAGTTCCATTCTTCTGAGTAAATGTTTCTTTCCGGCTTTCTTTTTTGTTCTCATTCATCTTCTTTCAATGGGAAAGGGGCAGAAGTTAGAATTCTCTTCAAATAAAAAGTAGCTGGTTCTGCTGGAACAGTCATAGATTCCACTAACCCTTTTCTGTTCCCAGGCTTTTAGCCCTGTGCTTCTATTTCCACCTTTCCTCCCACCCTTTGAGATAAGATGAAAAGCATTAAATTTTACCAAGTTTCTGACCTTTTGAAGTACTGTCAGCTAGAACAGTTTAAAAAAAAATGTGGACGTTGTTCTGAATGATCCTCCATGAGTTTCAGAAAAGTAAGTAAATCCATAAAGAGGAAAACTGAGACTCTTTACATTTAATTTCTGAGTTCTATAATGCAGTAGTAATATGGAGATGGAGACATGGAGAAACTTTGTGCGTGCATCTGAACCTTCTGCATCTGAATCTTGTAAGAGGAATGTGGAGGCTGAAAAGCTTTTTAAGTTCATAACCATATGTTTGGGGTTGCCAGGTCTGTGTTGGAAAATATCTGGACACTTTGGGGGTGGGTCTGGGAGAGAGTGAGTTTGGGGAGGGAAGGGGAGGGGCCTCAGCATGGTTTAATGCCATAGAGTCCACCCTTCAAAGCAGCCATTTTCTGCAGGGGAGCTGTTCTCTACCAGTTGAAGATCAGTTGTAAAAGTGGGAGATCTCGAGGTCCCACGTGGAGACTGACAACTCTACTTGGGGAAATGGGTGTGCTCTAATCAGTGAAACTTCCAAGAAAACCTTCTTAGGAGTAACGCCCAGACACCTACTTATTTGGATTTTTGCTATGAATGAGATTTTTCTGTGGCTGCTAGTCATTCCTCGAGCATTATGGGCCAGCTTAAAAATGTCCAAATTGGCAACTTGAGCGGTCTGGGACCAATGTATCTATGGGACCGCCTACTCCACTATGTCCCTGGAAGGGCATTGAGCTCCAGTAGTAGAAATCTGCTGGTGATCCCTGGCCCGAAAGAGGTTCAGCTGTCCTCAACAAGGGCCAGGGCTTGCCAGAAGACATCAGGGCCCTGCTGGATCTTTTACAGTTTCGCAAGCCTGTAAGGCAGAGATGTTCCACCAAGCCTTTGCATGAGGACAGCGAAGGTTGCCATCTTGGCACCTTTTCCTCTCCACTCCCTCTTGGGGGGATCCCCCCAACCCCTGATGTGATCCAATAACTGAATACAACCACTTTAAAGATGCCATCAGGCTTTGTAATTTTTAATGTAATTGATTTTATATTGTTGTTGTTCAGTCGCACAGTCGAGTCCGACTCTTTGTGACCCCATGGACAAAGTCATGCCAGACCCTCCTGTCTTCCACCATCCTCCGAAGTCTGCTCAAATTCGTGTTTGTTACATCAGTAACACTATCCAGCCATCTCATCTTTTGCCATCCCCTTTTTCTTTTGCCTTCTGTCTTTCCCAGCATCATGATCTTTTCCAGTGAGTGCTCCCTTCTCATTTGGTGGCCAAAGTATTTGAGCTTCAGCTTCAGCATCTGACCTTCCAGGGAACAGTCTGGGTTGATTTGATCTTCTTGCAGTCCAAAGGACTCTCAAGATTCCTCTCCAGCACCACATCTCAAAAGCATCTATTCTGCGCTCAGCCTTCCTTATGGTCCAATTCTCACAGCCATACATTACTACTGGGAATACCATCACTTTGACTATATGGACTTTTGTTGGCAGGGTGATGTCTCTACTTTTTATTATACTGCCCAGGTTCTCTGTAGCTGTCCTCCCAAGGAGCAGATGTCTTTAGTCTGTCACTACTTCCATGTCTTCCCCTTCTATTTGCCATGGTATGATGGGGCCGGATGCCATGATCTTAGTTTTTTTTATGTTGAGTTTCAAGCCTACTTTTGTGCTCTCCTCTTTCACCTTCAACAAGAGGTTCTTTAGGTCCTCCTCACTTTCTGCCATCAGAGTAGTATCATCTGCATATCTGAGATTGTTGATGTTTTCCCCGTCAATCTTAATTCCTGCTTCTGCTTCATCCAGGCCAGCATTCCACATGATGTACTCTGCATATAAATTAAAGAAGCAGGGTGACAATATACATCCTTGTCGAACTCCTTTTCCTATTCTAAACCAATCAGTTGTTCCATATCCCATTCTGACCGTTGCTTCTTGACCTTTATACAGGTTTCTCAGGAGACATGTGAGGTACTCCCATCTCTTTAAGGACTTGCCACAGTTTGTTGTGATCCACACAATCAAAGACTTTAGCATTGTCAATGAAACAGAAATAGACGTTTTTCTGATACTCCCATGCTTTCTCCATAATCCAGCGAATGTTGGCCATTTGATCTCTAGTTCCTCTACCTCTCCAAAACCCAGCTTGAACTTCTGATAGTTCCTGATCTACATACTGCTGAAGCCTAGCTTGTAGGATCTTTAACATGACCTTGCTGGCATGTGAAATGAGTGCAATGTTGCAATAGTTTGAAAATTCCTTGGCATTACGCTTCTTTGGGACTGGGATATAAACTGACCTTTTCCAATCCTGTGGCCTTTGCCCGGCTTCATTTTGTTCTCCAAGACCAAACTTGTCAGTTGTTCCAGTTACCTTTTGACTTCCTACTTTGGCATTCCAGTCCCCTATGATGAGGAGGACATCTTTTTTTGATGTTAATTCTATAAGGTGTTGTAGATCTTCACAGAACTGGTCCACTTCAGCCTCTTCTGCATCAGTGGTTGGGGCATAGACTTGGATTACTGTGATATTGAATGGTTTGCCTTGGATATGGACTGAGATCATTCTATCATTTTTGAGATTGTATCCCATTACTGCCTTCTCACTCTCTTGTTAGGGCAGCTGCTGTGAGAGCCCTCTCCAGCCCCACCCACTTCACAGGGTGTCTGTTGTGGGGGATGAAGGTAAAGGAGATTGTGAGCCGCTCTGAGACTCTTCAGAGTGGAGGGTGGGGTATAAATCCAATATCTTCTTCTTCTTAACTATAGAGGCCACACCATTTCTTCTACTGGACTCTTGCCCACAATAATAGATGTAGTGATCCTCTGAGTTAAATTCACCCATTCCCATCCATTTCAGTTCACTAATTCCCAAGATGTCAATGTTCAGTCTTGCCATCTCTTGTTTGACTGCATCCAGCTTACCTTGATTCATAGATCTCACATTCTATGTTCCAATGCAGTATTGTTCTTTGCAGCATCAGACTGTTCTTTCACCATCAGACACATCCACAACTGAGCATCCTTTCAGCTTTGGCCTAGCCGCTTCACTCTTTCTGTGGTTACTTGGACTTGCCCTCCGCTCTTCCCCAGTAGCATATTGGGCACCTTCAGACCTGAGGGGCTCATCTCCAGTTCCATATCTTTTAGCCTTTTGTTACTGTCCATGGGGTTTTCTTGGCAAGGATACTGGAGTGGTTTGCCATTTCCTTCTCCAGTGGATCACATTTTGTCTGGGTTCTCAGCGGTGGCCTGTCCATCTTGGGTTGCCCTGCATGGCATAGCCCACAGCCTCACTGAACGGCGCAAGCCCTCTCGCCAGGTCAAGGCAGCAATCCATGAGAGGGTGATATATATATATATATCTTCATACAATGCAAAGAAGCTTCACTAATGATGAGTTAGATTGTTATTTCATGATTGTTGTAGTTTTTGCTTTGTCACAAGGGTATGGAAGAGCATAGCACAAATAGTGTAAGGAGGCTATTGTGAGGAATAGAGAGAGGACTAATCAAAGGCATCTGCCAGACCAAAGTGGTAGTAAAATTAAGTCAACTACAGATTCAGGTGGGTAGCCATGTTGGTCTGAAGCAATAGGACAAAGTTTGGGTCAAGTGGCACCTTTAAGACCAACAAAGTGCAATTCTGCATATAAGCTTTTGTGTACATGACTGTGTGCATGCTCAGGAAACCCAGAGTTACACTTTGTTGGTCTTAAACGTGCCACTGGACCCATACTTCATTCTAACTAAACTACATTTTAGGGCCTCAGATTATAAGGAGCCTCTAAATACAAAACATCTACTAAATTACTATTTTTCATAATTCTGTTGGTCCTCTTAAACTTGACATGGCTGAGGGCCTCACCATGTCTTAAATCTGGACCTGATGCTAGGATATATGTGGATGACTCTGGGCCAGGGCTGCCAATCCCCAGGTGAGGGCAGGGGATCCCCCAGTTTGGAGGCTCTCCCCCCACTTCAAGGTCATCAGAAAGCAGGGGGGGGAGGAAAACGCCTGCTGCACACTCCATTATTTGCTATGAAGACGGATTCCCATAGGGAATAATGGAGAATAGATCCACGGGTATCTGGGGCTCTGGGGGGGGGCTGTTGTGTTTTTAGGTAGATGCACCAAATTTGTAGCATAACATCCTGTGCCTCCCCTCAAAACACCTTCCAAGTTTCAAAAGGATTGGACCAGGGGGTCCAATTCTATGAGCCCCAGAAGGAGGTGCCCCCATCCTTCATTATTTCTAAAGGAGGGAAGGCATTTAAAAAGTATGTTGTCCCTTTAAATGTGATGGCCAGAACTCTCTTTGGAGTTCAATTATGCTTGTAACAACCTTGCTCCTGGCACCACCCCCAAAGTCTCCTGGCTCCACCCCCATAGTCCCCAGATATTTCTTGAATTGGACTTGGCAACCCTACTCTGGGCTAACAAGGGCTATACTCCTATCAAAACAGTTGAACCCACAAATGTACAAATGAGGCCTTGTTAAGCCACTTGGGGAGTTTGTGGTCTTGATAGTACAAGTATAAATACCTTAAGTAAATAAATAAGTTTGGCTGGCTCATGATATGGACACAGCCTGAGCTCTACAGAAGATCACAATAATAACTGAATATCCAATACGAGTAAATATGTGAGGGTTAGGATTGCCAACCATTGCATAAATGGGAGCCAGCATAAAAGGGAGAGAAGAGGGCAGCATTGCCAGTCAGCATAAAAGGGAGGAAGGGGTGACAAGGTAGAGAGCAACATTGTTCCAATGGCACAATGTCTCTTCCAGTGAATACCCAAAAGTGTTGTCACATCACCAACCATAGAGGTTTTCCAGAGTCCTAGAACATCCCATTGGTGTCACATCAACCTAGTGCTATTTTCAAGTATTTGCTAGAAATGACATCATTCCAATGATTTTCCAATGTTTATTCCCCCTCCCCTGCTGAGTGGTCAGGAGGTTGGGGAGGGGCTTGATCTGGGGTTTCCTTCTTCAGGGGAGCAAGACAGTCTTGGAAAAAAAATTAATTTAAACAGAAACATAGAAAGGTGATTGTTTGCTTGTATTCTGTGGTTGTATTCTGCTTTTCAGCCAGAAATCGGCTCCAAAAGTGACATTTAAAATCTAATATAAATACCAGTTATATTAATACAGAATGCTACTTGGAGATAGGGTTCTTAGTTCTTAATGGAAAAGTGTCTTGCAGCTTTTTTTCTTCCCCCCTCCCCCCATTGTTTCAGGGCTAAATCAGACATGCACTGGGAGTCCCATTTTCAAATCTATTAGTGACCTTTTACTTAGCATGCAGCAAGGAAAGAGAGTGACTTCAGCAATATGTGCAAGGCAGGGACATCAACTGACCAGACTCTCTGCTGATGCTGTTACCAAACAGGATCACCCTAGTTAGCACAGTGTTTCTGCTATCTGCTAATCATTATAGTGGTTTGAGAAGACTTTCCCCCAGGATTTTTCATCTGGGAGAGCCCCCTCTTTTGCACACCGTAGTCTGATCCAAGCTGTGGAGCCTGCACACCTGAGAATTGACTTTTTAAAAGCTCTGGAAGCCTTTAAATACACAATCTCAAGTACAGACCTAATCTGACTGTCAGAGAAGACAGTTGGCAGGTGGAGGTTGGCAGAGAGAAAGGCTTTCAGCTGGTTCTAGATCCAAACACAGTGGAGGGTTACAGAGCTACATCCTCTTCTCCCTGATTGCCTGAACAGTTTCAATTACTAAGCAAGGCAGGAAGAGGATTGGTCTCAATAACAGCAGTGATGTCCAAGCTGTTCTAAGCTGTAACAGTCACTTGATTGATCTTCATAGATGTCTGTATTGCTTTCATTATAGGCTAGGCCAGAAGTCCCCAACCTTTTTAGCATCAGGCACCTGCTGGAATGGCCTTGGGTTAGCCATAGCTCTGGCAGAGGTTGTCCTTGAAAGGGCAGCTGCTGTGAGAGCCCTCTCAGCCCCACCCACCTCACAGGGTGTCTGTTGTGGGGGGAGAAGATATAGGAAATTGTAAGCCGCTCTTTGATTCAGAGAGAAGGGTGGGGTATAAATTTGCAGTTCTTCTTCTTTTGTGGAAGACAATTTTTCCGTGGACTGGGTGGGGGGCATGATGGTTTCAGAATGATACAATTGTGCACTTTATTTCTATAAGTTTGATGTGGTGGCTAAATGTGTGGATTCTTATCTGGGAGAACTGGGTTTGATTTCCCAATCCTCCACTTGCAGCTGCTGGAATGGCCTTGGGTCAGCCATAGATCTCACAGAGTTGTCCTTGAAAGGGCAGCTTCTGTCAGAGCTCTCTCAGCCCCATCCACCTCACAGGGTGTGGTGTGTGGGAGGAAGGCAAAGGAGATTGTGAGCCACTCTGAGCCTCTGAAATTCGGAGTGGAGGGCAGGATATAAATCCAATGTCGTATTATTATTATTATTATTATTACTACTACTACTACTATTACTACTACTACTACCTTATAGTAATATATAATTAAATAATTACACAATTCATGACCCAGTTGCTATGGACTGGTACTGGTCCACAGACCAGGGATTGTGGACCCCTGGGCTAGGCAACAGCTTGTTCATACTACCACAGAAGCAGGAATCCTTTAGGTCAGCAGGCTGGCCATTAGCATCAATTGTACATCTCATTAGGTGTAGCCACATTCTGTTCATGGCATATGTTCCATCTTATGCAATGGAAGAAGAACACATGCATGTCCACTGCTCCACAACATCTATTGAATGGACCAGCCCCATCTTTCTTTCTGTATCTTTCTGCAAAACCCTGTATTAAGCACCACCCATGTGAATACAAACCACACGGGTGTAGTGACATCAGACTGTATGTTACATTCAATAGCGATGGGCACAAACTGACTGATAAACTAAAGTTTATCAAGAATTTTGACCAGAAGCATTGTTCACAAACTGAAGAACCACCATGAAATTCCATGAATTTTTATGCAGTTCATGGTGGTTCATGAAGAGCAGAAAGCAGTGGTTTACCTCTACTTTTTGCTCATCGTGAAAAACAGTTGTTTGGTTTAAATGGCTCAGAGTGACAAGCTGCAGGGAGCAGAAAGCAGGAGTTTAAACTTTAAATTGCTTACAAATGGGTTCATTTCACAAACCAGCATATTGGTTCATGGTTCGTTCATGATTCAGCCACAGACCATAAACTGAACTGCAGAAATGAGGTTTGTACCCATTCCTAGCATTCAAGCACAATTTCAACAAGCATAGTTCCATCCACCTACCAAAATGACTTTTCATCTATGCCAGGTTCTTCCCATGGCAGCTATGTGTATGGAGAGGAATTCAACCCCAGCTTTGTCTAACTTCCTAGAGGGATGCAAGCTGTATCAAAGATATGGCTGTTGGTCATTTGCTAAAATTTATCCAAGTATAAGGAATAAATATAAAATAAAGACCACTGCAGAATGTATGAACAACCACCTTAATAATAAATATAATTTGAAAAGGAGCTATAAAACCAGGCAGCCCCTTCACTCAATTCCCGCAAAACCACTGCGAGTTTCCCTACATGGCACAATAGGCCCTGTGAGAGCTCACAGTGGGGCAGGAGGGGGGGAATATGTGTCTGCATGGAAGACACTGATGATACAGTTACAGGTAAGCACATCTCTGTTTTCATCTTCCGTCTTCCTGGGCAGCCCCACATTGGGACCATTAGCAAACTGCTTACCAGAGGAGGCGGGGTGGATGAATCTCTCACTGGAACATAGCTTGCAGAATTGCCTTGCCCACGTTTGCTTCTCTCCTTGCCTGAGAATCTCATGAAAATGTCCTCTGATGACCAGGCAGCTGCCTTGCAGATGTCCAGAAGGGGAATCCTTCGATGAAAGGAATGAATATTGACCAGGACACTGGCATACCTGCCTCTCTTCTGTAATCAATGAAGATGGTGGAGGGTGTGAGATTATGTTGAGGTAAATTTATTCATGTCACCTAGAATTAGGAGGGCTGTGATACCACATCTGTACACACCAACATGGATAGGTTTCCTAATATATAGCTCGTAGGAATCCCTAATAGTGCCTTTCTCATTTATTTAATATATTTGTTACCTTCAGAAATGTACAGCAAAGTGGATACACCAGGTTATTCTTTTTAAAAAAAAAAAAAGTTGGGAAATTAGGGGCCTATTACTTTTGCATTTTATGAGTTGCTTGCTCTTTGCTGTTTGGCAAGACAAATAGAATCACATAGTGTGAGTGACTCAGAACAGAACCTCCACATCAATCATCTACCCGGCTCTCCATAAATTCTGTAGGGCATTCAGGACGTTTTGCTGCCTATGAATAATTTAGACAAGAAGAATCCCTAAAATCATCCTGATGGATTGTGACAGGAAAGTGGGACTTTTATAGCTGTTTGCCCAAACACTACCACTATTACAACTCTTTAGTGAACACATACTTCTTTAAATAACAAAAAAAAAATGGGAACTGGCAACCCAGTGTCATATTGCCAGCTACCACATACACAAACTCACTGGAAAGTAATGATATTTACTATATGAATATTGCATGAACTATCCATAGGAGACTGGAAGGCTGTATAAAACTTCAAAGCCAGGAGATCAATTCTAAAAGTGAAATTTAAAAAGATGGTTTTATAATATGTATAAAATGCTGGCAAACAGCCAACACCTCTCCAGTGTTCATCTAGACTAGGTGCTTCTTGTGGCCCACCAAGCCAAACACCCCTCACAGTATGGTACTCTGTAATCAGTTATTGCTGCCTGAGACAACAGGGTGGGGGGAAAGGGTAGCAGGGAGTTTCAAAAACCCAGTAGCCAAAAATAGCAGGCAGATGAGATACATTCATCTTATTGGGCCACAAGTTGTTCATGGGAATGTGCCCATTCTGTTGTAACTCAGTCAGGAGAGGAGTCCTTTGTAGCCAGCTCTGAATCAGCAGAAGCCAGCCAGCAAGAAGCTGAATTTCAGGCTTCTTGGAGTTCACATCTGACAGCTGATGCAGAGCCACCAGCACCTTCCAGCCCTGTTTCAACAGATGAACCCCAGGTGGTCATTATTAGCCTTCCAGTTTCACCCACACCCTTTGTGTGCTGCAGACGAAAGCTTAGAATGGAGCTCTAGGAGAAAAGACAGAGAGCACATCTCCTGGCCCAACACCAGATGCTTGCTGATGTAGAGTAGCTGCAGGGTTACTCAGTTGGCTGCAATACCTTCCAGAAGATGTCTATAAAAGCCAGTCAAGAGAGACTGCTCAATGTGGAAGGGGCAAGGGAACGCTGCAATCACAGCGCCTGACTCTGCTCCACTCCAGTGACCTTCAGACCATCTTTGGACTTGGATCTCAGACCTTCTTGCTCTTTTGTACAACTCTGGGTTGAATGATTCTCCCTTGCCTGACTTCGGGAGCCCTGACTTTGGACCAACACTAATGCTGTCTCTGGACTCTGACTGCGACTGTACCTAGCTCCTGACACATTCATACAAATCATCCATAAAGGCCCTGTTTGTGGTACCCCTAGCCTCTGAGATTAAACTATAGGGCCTTCTCTGTAGCAGCACCATGTCTTTGGAATGCCCCTCCAAGAAGAAGGCATTGGCAAAGCACCTCTGAACGTCTCTTGTTTTGACAACCCTATGAGGTTTCCATAAATTAGCTGTGATTGATGGCACTTTCTACTACCCCAGTGTAGATTTAGGTTAGCTACTGTGAGGCACTTTGAATATTATGTATTCATTTATTTACTTACTTCCATGATATCCTGCTTTCTTCCTTATGAGATCCAAAGCGGTTTACAACGCTCTCCTCCCCTGCTCCATCTTAGTCTGTCAGTGGCCCTATGTGGTGGGTTAGGCAGAGGATGTATGACTGGCCCAAGGTCACCCAGAATGGGGATTCAAACCTATGTTTCTGAAATCTTAGTCCAACATTCTGACCACTGCACCACATTGGCTCTGTTTTTTAATTTATCTTAGAAAAAATAAAATGAATTTTTTTACTGTGTAATCAATAATATCACCAATTTGGATCACTGTTTTCAAGCACAATGGCTAAAACATAGTCTTCTACTAAACAGCATCTGTCTTTGAGGTATTTTGAGATCCTTTAACAAAGGATCCTCTTGACAGTAAAGAATGACATTCAAAGGGATCACAAAAGAGGGAATTTCAAGCAGATTGTGGCTCCCTCTTCCAAGGATCCTTTGGGCTTTGACGGTAAACTGTTAAATTGCCTTGAAAGGATTGTGGGGGGTGGGCAGATATAAAGAATTAGAATGATGGATCCTTCAAGTTTAATTTTCCCCCTCAAAAGGATCATTTTAACATTGAAGATGGTCTGACCATATGTTAATTAAAGGATGGCAAGACATGGAGATTTAACTCAGAGAATAGAATGCATTTCCTCTCAGCCAATTCCTTTGCCCTGGCATTTCTTCTGTGAATTATCATGGTTTCCACTTGTTAATATTCCCCATCCAGTCTGAAGGAGAATCATTCACATGCATTGCAGACATTGGTTAGTATTAATAAATTGTTTTATTATGACTGTGAATGTTGTTCTAATAGACTGACATGGTTACCTACCTCAAATATAAACTTTGCAATTTGGACTAATTTTTAAAGGTGTTACAAGGAACAAAATCATCACCCCTTTTATCATTGTCTTCTTAGGCTACGGTCTTCATCCTCCTTACCCCGTAAGACTTCAAATGAAATTATGGGTCTGGAATAATTGGGTTGAGAATTGTAGGCATTTGTGTTAAAACTTCATAATTTGTCAAATGACAAAATATTTTTCTTTATTAGCAAATCTATTAAATGGGACTCGGCAAGTATCACTGCAGTACATCTGTTGTAGTAATGGATATGAATTTGCCAAGCCATTCTCTCATTCTGTGAAGTGCGAATATAACAAGCCCAGCCCATTAACAAGGACTAGGCAAATGATCGCACTCTATCATTTTCAAAGGAACTGATGGAATGTGAAATGAGTTTCCTGGCAGTAAAACATCATGGAAGTATAGAAATTATAGGATGATACATGGATGGGTGAATGGATAGATCGACAGATAGATAGCACTGCCCTTGCCTATGTTACGTTCATCAGGTTGCCAGATCCTCACCTGGAGACAGATTCTGTATGTTTATATGGTACACAGCATGCCAGTACCGCTGAACTGCATCCATTGCACTTTCCTTCCATAGGTCTTCTCACCCATCCTTCAATAAAATCGTTTTGTATTACAATAGGAAATTGTGATGGTATAAAAAGACATTTTATTTGCATATTACCCTATCCCATGTATATGGACAAGTGATAACTGTTTTCAAAAATCATAAAAGAAGAATCCAAGTCTCTCTCAACATAAGAGATCAGTGGTAAAGATACAATTTCTCAGCATCTCTTTCATTTCATAGAGAAATATTAAAGAATGTGATCCTGTTTTCTCTAATACTCATTCCCACCCTATGCTATAATAAGCTCCAGTATGAAGAAAAGTTAGGTGACCTTCCCATTCATATATGACATAAGCAGCGGTAGGATCTCGAAATAAAATCAGAGCCTGTGGGCAAGAAAACTAACAGTGGCATCCTAAGCAGAATTATCCTGGGTTCCCCTGACTTGACTCTCATCATATTTGTTGCAGGAAGGGGTGGGGCTGTGTGGAATTTTTCTCTTTAAAAAACAGTTTATTTAAATTTTTACATAATAAAAATGAATAATACAACACTGATATAATTCTATTAAAACAGTAAACGTTCATGCAGAACTTTGAAGAGAGAGATGTAAAGGAAAAATACCTATTTAAACCATAAATGAAGGGCTTATCAAAATTCAGTATATGATCAAAATACTAGTAAGATTTTCAGAACAGTGCTAAAAAATAGTGGCATATGGATTGGTTCCTTTGGCCTCCCCACACTTGATGGTGAGAGGGCAGTGGCAGCTCCTGGTTTTCTTCTCTTGGCTAACTGCCACTCTGCCACCCCCAACCTATCTGCCCTGCCTGGCTGAAACTAGGGTTGCCAAGTCCAATTTAAGAAATATCTGGGGACTTTGGGGGTGGAGCCAGGAGACTTTGGGGGTGGAGCCAGGAGCAAGGAAGTGACATCACTTCCAAGTCAAAGGTCAAGTGATGTCACTTCCTGAACTTCACTCCTCTATATCACTTCCAGCACACTGCATCAAACCCCACCTCTAAAACCCTTCATGGGGGTTTAGGAATCCTAATTTCTACATCACTTAAATTGAATGTGTCCATCTAAAAAATTCAAACCCATGGGCAATGGCTATCCTCCTACACTTCAAAATGGGGTCTCTTCTAATACTAAATGTATATATCCCTCCCCAGCAAAAATGATCAGATATAGCAAGGTGCTGTAATTAATCTGAATTTTTTATTGAAGAACTTTTATTAGATACTCCAGCACACCTGATTCTAAAGGGGGGGGGGAGAGACTTTAGTGCTAGACTCAATTCAAATGATAAGATTCTAATTGACAAATTTGGATGAAAGCTTGCTAAATAATGTCACTTAATTCAAAACAGATATGGGCTTCCCTCTTAAACAGTGGAGGCCATTCCCAACCTAGTAAGACTTAGTTACTGCTGTCTTCTCAGGTCAAACACAATTACAAGCCTAAGTAGCTCTATCATACCTCTGGTAATTCTGTGGTCAGGTATTTCTCAGTTGCATTCTCTTTGCCACAAAAAAGAATTTGTAGCTCTTTATGCTTGGCAATTTGGAAGCTTAAGATAATTCACACCAGAGAAAATTCTTATATGCACACTAGAGCATATTATGTCCTCCTCTATGTCTAGCAATTGGGAGTGGAGGTTTGCATATATCACCCCTACCAAAAATCCTAATAAGCAGCTCTGGTTACCATCATGTAATAGAATAGCTCTAGGGTTGCCAGGACCTGTCACTGACCAGAGGCAGGAGTAGGGTTGCCAGCTCCAGGTTGGGGTATTCCTGGAGACTTGGAGGTGGAGCCTGGGGAGGACACGGAACTCAGTGGATTACAATGCTCCCAAAGTCCACCCTCCAAAGCATCCATTTTCTCCAGCAGAAATTGACTTTGTAATCTGGAGATATGCCATAATTCCAGGAAATACTTTCAAGTATCAGTTATTCATCTTTTCATTTAGTGGGATTAGAAAAGAACACAATATCAAAACAATATCTGCAGTACTGCATTTAGAACACCTGAGACTCAGAAGCAATGTTCCCTCTAAACTGTGGGGTCATGTGAGCAAAAAATCTACTTTGTGAGCTATTGGCATTGAAGTCATGAGCTCCTGCATAAATTAGTTTCATGTGGGGCCATTTTTCCTGAGCTAAGACCAAAATGTGTGAGCTGGAGACTAAAAACTGAACTAGCTCACACTAACTCAGCTTAGAGGAAACATTGCTCAAAAATATGTTTAAAAGTCATCTAGAACCAACATATTCATAATGCAATAAACTATATTGCTTCCTTTTCACAAAAAATACAATTCCTGTCAAACTATCTGATCTTTACCTGGAAAATCCCTCCCCCCAGTCGTTATAGGATTGGTTTGTTTGGTGTGTTTGTTGTGATAAAAAACCTGCTATATCTTAAGGGGGGGGGAGGAGAGCAGGATAATTAACTCAGCAAAACAATGCTAGCAAATAAAAATAGGTTAGTTTTAACACCCATTTTCTCAAGTGAAAATGACTTCTGTAAACTGCAAATCAGTTGAATAAATATGCTTGCATATGAAAAAATATACCTTGAATTAAACTTTGTTGGTCTTAAAGGTGCCACTTGGTTCAAAGTTTTAGCAAGGTTTTAAAAATTAAGACAAATTTCTTCAGAATGTTCCAGACACCCGGGCCAGCATATACCAAAGTTAAGCTGAACATGGGGTAGCCAAAGGCAATAAAAGCAGAGGAGGCAATAAATCAGATAAGACAATGAAAAAATAAACAGTCTCCACAAGAACACAAGGCTGGGACTGCGCTTAGCCCAGCCCGGCTGAGAAGCACATAAAACGAAAACTTAAGCACTCTAAACGGATACCTTAAATCATTTAAAATCAAGCTTTAGAAAGCACCTTAGTCGCAGAGCAAAACAGCATCAGAAGACTACTCCTTGCCTGCACTTCCTGTTCTGGAAGAGAGGCTTTTCTTCTTAAAGGCAAAACAACCCCAAAAGTTCTCAATAAGTATTCTAATGCAAAGTTCTGCAGAAGTTGCTGCTGACAGGTTGAGGGCAAGGCAGTTTATCAGTTCATGCATCATTCAAAATCTCATCAAGAGCACCTCATGCCTTTCTGTTCTGCAGTGAAGGCACAGAGCAGGTTTGTGTGACGAGAAAATGTTTGCTAGATCTCCCTCTCTCTGTGCCTGGAAGGAATGTTTATTTACACACCAACCACCTCTACAAATCTTCTTTACTAACAGGACAGGACACACACACACACACCCTCCCTTCCCTTCTTTTTCGGCTCTTGCTTAGCATGCCTGGGTGAGGACTGGACTCCAGTGCTGAGCCTTCGGTGGGTGCAGGGAATCAGGCAGGCTCTCTCCGGAGAGTGACATGAAGTTCCCCCCCTCCCCCCCCCCGCTTCTGGACTTTTGGAGACCGGGGGAGGAGGCTATAAATTCTGGAGTCCCCCGCCAGGGCGGGGGGGTTGGCAAGCCTAGCTGAAACAGCAGGAGTGTGGCCAAGGCTGGCCCTAGACTGTCTGGCACCCTAGGCAAGGCTAATTTCTGGCACCCCTCCTGCACTGATAATGTCACCGAGTCACACGGGGAGGTGCCCAATTTGATGCCCCCAGAAGCTTGGCACCCTAGGCAGTTGCCTAGTTTGCCTAGTGGCAGGGCCAGCCCTGGGTGTGGCAGCATCTCATCCAACATCTCCTCTGTTTGGAGTTTTTGGGGGGGTTTTGTTGTTGTTTTTTTAAAAAACCAACTCTTCCATTTAAAAAGTTTCTAATTTTTCCTAAAAAACAGAAAGTCTCCAAAGTTTATTGCGGAAATCAACTTCCTTTCTTCTTGGCCCCAATCTACAGATTTCAGTATATGAAGTTGGAACTATATTGACAGGGTACACGATGAACACACAGGACAAATTAACAGGAAAAGTTAACTAGAAAACAAAGTTCCCTAGCACAATTGTATATTAGATTTCTAACTTTAACTCAATATCTGATTCCCTTCAAATCAGAATCACCCTGGGGTAGGATTGCCAGGCCAAGGTTTTACCACCTTTTACCATAAAGTCTCCGGTTGTACCCAGTAGTGACATAGCGACATCAATTATGCTGCTGGGGAATTGTGAGTTTTTTTAAAAAAATCTCACAGCCACTCAAAGCTCTGTGGCAAGCAACAGAGCTTGCCAGAGGGAGCCTCCAACTAAAGCAGGAGACCTAGCAAGTCTACCCAGGGTGAGGGATCAGCTCCTTCCTAAAGCAGTCTCACTGCTGCTCAGCTTCAGAGATTGAAAATCCTCTAGGGTTGGCAGCCAGGCTTTTCACTCTGGTGGGAGCAAAATTGAGAGCTGGAACAACATTGCAATATCACTTCTGGTTGTACTTGGAAATGATGATGTGACACTCTAGGAATTCCCCAATCTCTATTGTAAAAATAATAGAGATTTCAGGAATTCCTAGAGCATTGTGATATCATTTTTGCTGCCAGTGGAGCGAAGAGCTCTAGTTCAAGCCATGGGTAAAAGATTGCCTTCCATGGCAGGCAATCTCATAAACTTAGCATCTTTTCTCCCTCTGGAGGGTCTTGTATGCACTCTTTCAAAGTGCTGCCTCCTGTAGCAGAAAGGTTAAAACGGATAAAAGGAAGTACTTCTTCACCCAAAGGGTGATTAACATGTGGAATTCACTGCCACAGGAGGTGGTGGCGGCCACAAGTATAGCCACCTTCAAGAAGGGTTTAGATAAATATATGGAGCACAGGTCCATCAGTGGCTATTAGCCACAGTGTATGTGTGTATATAAAATTTTTTGCCACTGTGTGACACAGAGTGTTGGACTTGATGGGCCGTTGGCCTGATCCAACATGGCTTCTCTTATGTTCTTATGTATAACCAATTGTCTCCTGTTTATCCTTCCAATTCCCACCAAGCACAATCCTGGGGCCTAGAGCTCTCTTCTCTCCTCTCCCCAAACACTGTCCTTTCTGGCGACACCTCCAAATCTCTAGGAATTTCCCAAACCATAGATGACAACAAGAGTCCAGAGGGTCAGAGGCTTCCTGGAAATTGTAAGCCTGCAGGAAAAAATGTGCAACAAGGACTTTGTATCAGGAGGCCTACTCCACTCCTCAGCCTCAAGCCTTGCATCATGACAGCTCCTTTGCTCTCTGTAGTGTCTGGCTATGGACTCCTTTTACACTAAAGAATCTTACAGAATGCCAATTGATTATGAAGGTGCAAGAAATGTATATTTCTGTAATAAATGTATAAAATCATATTAGCACATAGTTTCAGAGTGAGTGATGGAAAAATTATTATTTCTGTAACGGCATCACCAGTGTTCAAGGCCCCAAATAGCATCTGCCAGGTGCAAATATAAAATGATTCCCCTTTTCTGAAAACCCACAGTCCCAGATTTCAAGCCACATAATAAATTTGATAATGCTATGTAAAATAAATGTATGGAAATGCTTTCCAAGTTTTCATGTTGAAGGTGTGAAATTAGTTTTGTACCAGAGCAATGTTTTTGATTGTTGGGGACTTAGAATATCAAGCAGTTTAACCATTGACATAATAATTGCTTCTATTCTATTACAGGGATGATAAAGAAATTCATATAATGAGAAAAAAAAGATATGTTCAAGAATCTTCCATGTGAAATTAAACAGTGATTTTTAACATAGTGCTGGGTATTCAGAGCATTTGTAGGAAATCCTTGTTGAAGGCACTGAGTACGTTAGTCATCCCACCCATTCCTACTAATTTTTCCTCTGAGACCCCTTTACATTGCAGTTATCACAAATTCTCTATAATAACAAGATCATTTTGTTTACAAAAGCATAATCTTGCCAAACATTTGCATCACTAATGTAATTAAGCACTTGTGGATATGATAATGAGTGCCACCTAATCTTAGGTTTGCAAATTTTCATTTCAAGGCGAGGGATGGAAATTATAATTTTGTTCCCCTATTTTAGTAAATGCTTCAGGGTTTAATAATGAAAAATGACTTGGCTGCCACTGCTGCTTTTGCAGTAGCTGAGAAATCTAGGCTGAAGGGAACTATTCCATTACAAACAGACAAATAAATAAATAATTGGCTGTCGGTTTACACCTCAAAAAATGGGAAAATGAGGGATGTAGGGAGAGTTTAAGAAAAAGTACTGTGAACGCATGAAGTTGCCTCGTACTGAATCAGACCCCTAAGTCTGTCAAAATCAGTACTGTTTACTCAGACTGGCAGTGGCTTTCAGAATCTCAGGTGGAGAGCCAGTTTGGTGTAGTGGTTAAGTGTGCAGACTCTTATCTGGGAGAGCCGGGTTTGTTTCCTCACTCCTTCACATTAACATCCTTGGATCAGTCATAACTGTCTCAGAGCTGTTCTGTTCAAGAGCAGTTTTGGAGAGCTCTCTCAGCCCCACCTACCTCACAGGGTGTTTGTTATGAGGAGGGGAAGGGAAAGGAGATTATAAACTGCTTTGAGACTCTGAGTGAAGGATGGAGCATAAATCCAATCTCCTTCTCCTCCTCTTCTTCCTCATTACCTTCTACCTGATCCTTTTAACTTGAGATGCCAGGGACTGGACCTAAGGCTTTCTGCATGCCAAACAGATGTTCTACCACTAAGTTACAACCCCTTCCCAAGCATACTGCTTATCCTTGTTGTTTCTTCAGTTTGTATGAAACCACAGCATCAAAAATTGGAATGGAATCTTGATCATAATCAGTATGCCTAATTTGGATGAACTAGATCCTACAAGGTAGCAAGCATTTCTGTGGACCTCAGTAAGGGGGTTTATTTAATAACCACCATCAAATCCTCATTTTCAGGGAAAGTACAAGCCATGGTATGATACCCCCATCCACTTCCCTCCCTCAGGAGCAAGATTTTTCACTCTGTTTTTCTTTCTGTTTTGTGACTCAGCCTCCCTAGTTATCTACTTTCTTCTTTGCTGAAGAATTCTGGCTGCCCCATCCTGTCACAATACAATATTTTGATGTTTGCTCAGCTCAAGAACCTACCACCACTAAAATTAAGTTTCAAATTAGTTTCAAATTAGATTTTAACCCACCAAAGTTGGTTCCACCGCCCCCCCCCCCATTTCTGTCATTTACTGGTAAGCAAAATAAGCAAAAACAAAACAGAGAGACAAAGATCCAGAAAGAACTGTGAACAGTTTTCCTTAAATTTTTATTGTTATAACTTTCCTTAACTGTCTTAATAACTTTCTTTAACTTTTATTGAGTAATTTGTGTTAAGTGTAGGTCAAGTATTGATCTAGGCTGATCTTGCGCAATTTTTAAAACTTCATTCTTGCTAATTAGTGAGACGTCTGAGCCTGCATTTCATCCACCAGCTTTTTGAAGTTGGGTGAATATTGCGTGAGGGCCAGTCTCAGGGAATCCTGGAGATGTTCATCTGTCATGTTGGAACGCTGTGTACTCTTTGTCATTTTCAGATGGGAAAACGCAGATTCACACAAATAAGTTGAACCAAAGCAGGAGAGTACAGCTTCACTGCATCTTCTCAAGTTGGGAAATTTGTCTCTAGGCACTAGCTTTCAAAATGATTCTTACTCAGCACGAGTCTTGAGAAAAATGTCAATTTTAAGGGTTACTATTTCGTTTTCAAGGGATGCCTTGTTCAATGAGTAATTCTTACTGATAGCAGCTGCAGTTTCCTTGATGTCCATATCTGCTTTGAATGGGTATGACAAGTACTCCACAACTTTTTCAATTCTTTGGAAGTCACAGAATCTTTTTTCGAATTCCTGGATAACAGAGCAGATTTCTGTCACATACTTCTCGTTCTGAAAAACGAAATTTGAATATTGTCCCAGATGGCCCTGCGTATTAGGAAAATGATCAAAAGTGTTGTTTGCAAGGTCAGTCATCATTAGCTCAAATTTGCTCTTGTAGGATGAAACGGTACTCATCATCTCGCCAATGCATTTGTTTTTATCTTGTAGTTCAATGTTCATATCACTTAGTTTGCCTGTAAAGTCAGTGAGAAATGCCAGATCACATAACCACTCCTCATCTTCCAACTCTGCTTTGTCATCTCCCCTCTCCTTCAAAAACCTTATTTCATTCAGAAAATCATGAAATCTTTACAGAAATTTGTGCTTACTTAGCCACCTTACATCTGTGTGCAAAATGATTTCCACTGCCCCTTCATGAAGAGTAAGATTGAAAAGCCATCTTTGAAGTAATCTTCCATGAACTGAATTTACAATTTTGAAAGTGATGTCCATGGCAGTCTTTGTATTGAGTCTCTTGCTTGCCAAAACTTGCTGGTGAATGATGCAGTGGTAAGAAAGGAAATCTGGAAAGTCGTCATGCTGTCTACAGAGGTCTGTGAAACTGTTAACCTTACCTGTCATTGCTCTTGCTCCATCAGTAGTGATGGAAACAAGTTTATGTAATGGAAGATTACTCTTTGTCACAAAAGAATGGAAAGAGCTGAATATTTCCTGACCAGTAGTTCTCCCTTTTAAAGAAATAATTCCAAGTAGTTCTTCTTTAACACTGAAGTCTTCAAAAACCATCCGGATAAAGACTAGTAACTGGGCTATATCTCTTATGTCTGTAGATTCATCCAGGTGGAGTGAGAAAGCAACACAAACTGAAACATCCTCCAACAATTGTTCAGTTGTGTCTCCACACATCTTTTCTATTTGCCGCACGACGGTGTTTCTTGACAATTGTACATCTTGAACAGCAGCTATGATCTTTCTTATTCTTAAATCCTTCAAAAAGATTGTCTGCTACTTCAAGAAAACAATCTTTTACAAATTCTCCTTCATTGAAAGGTTTACATTTCTTTGTGATCAGGTTGCTGAACTTGAAGGATGCCATGGTTGCATTGACCCAATATGACCTTGGCTTTGCCATCAACTGTTGCTGTGCAGCCAATTTAGATTTAAGTCCTTTGAGCTTCAGTTTACGAATTTCACTTTTGGGTGGAAAATCAGCATCAAACTTATTGCTAAGCAGAGCCTTACAATGACGCTCCAGATCACCTTTTTTGGGCAAGGATACAGTGGCATTATAAAGTAGACAACACTTGCCTTTCACCATGATGAAGTAGTCCATTTTCCATTCATCATGAAAATGGTAGGTTTTGCTCTTCTTTGGAACACTCATCTTCGTTATACTGGGGTGGCTGGGGTGCTAAGTTAACACTGGCTGAATCTGGTCCAAAGCTGTAACTGTCCCAAAGTATTAAAGATCAACAGGAACTGAAGACCTTTGGACGATGCCAAAACCACACACGCAGTTCTAAAAGTAAAAATAAGAATTCATCATACTGGCACCAATAATCAAATACCACCATACCAAACAATCATCAAAAAAATCCAAACACCTGTCCAGCAAACCATGAGACCAAGTGGGGCTGGTGATCTACCTCTGACCCCTCCGTGATCTACTGGTACATCGCGATCTACCTGTTGGACATACCTGTCATAAAGGGTTAATATGAACCACTATAAACCCTGAAAGAACAGCAGAAATGGCAAGTGTCATTATTTGGTAACATTTATCCCAAGGATTGCCAACTCTACTTTGGGAAATTCATGGAAATTTTGGTGGTGGGGTCTGGGTAGGGTAAATTTGAAGAAGGGGGGAACCTCAGCAGGCTATAATGCCATAAAGTCCACCTTCCAATGCAGCCATTTCCTCTGAGGAACTGATCTCTGTTTGGAGATCAGTGGTGATTTTCTGTGGTCTCCAGGCAACCATAATTCTCCCCTTTCTCCCACATAGATGCTTTGATAGGAAAAGAGGCAAGGCCCAGAGAAGACAAACTACCATTACTACACAATAAGCTGCACAACAAGCTTCAGTAGCATAGTCTGTAGTTTCAATAGGGTTCTTTCTTGATCACATTAATGAGAACAGTAATAAGGAGGATCATTAAAAGTATCATTTCAAAGCTGTACATATTAATGAATATTTTTGCAAAAAGAACTTTTTTGTTCCTTTTCTCGTCTCCTTATAAGATATAATCTATGATGTTACTGCTGTGTCCTAGATTCTTCAGAGGTGCTCCATTTTTTCCAAACCTCATGAAACTTCTATGGGTCTAAAATGCAATGGAGATTAAACATATTTTCAGTTTGAGATAAACCAAATTCTTGACTGCTGTCATATAGATTCTAAGTAGAGTTGCCAAGTCCAATTCAAGAAATATCTGGGGACTTTGGGGGTGGAGCCAGGAGACACTGGGGGCAGAGCCAGGAACAAGGGTGTGACAAGCATAATTGAACTCCAAGAGAGTTCTGGCCATCACATTTAAAGGGACAGCACACCTTTTTAAATGTCTTCCTTCCATAGGAAATAATGAAGGATAGGGGCACCTTCTTTTGGACCCCCTGGTCCAATCGTTTTGAAACTTGGGGGGTACTTTGGGGAGAGGCACTAGATACTATATTGAAAATTTGGTGCCTCTACCTCAAAAAACAGCTCCCCCAGAGCCCCCGAAACCTCCAGATCAATTCCCCATTATACCTTATGAGAATCGATCACATAGGGAATAATGAAGATGTTTCCCTCTCTCCCCCCTCCCCCCCTTTCTGGCCAGTCTGAAGCAGCAGATCAGCCTCTCTACTCACCATTTGCTGCCAGCTTCTTCACAGACACACCATCCTAAATTGAAGTCAAGCCTCCGGAGGTGCAAAGGCACATGGTCCTTTGCAGGCGGGGCTCCCTCTCCCCCCCCCCACCAGCCAGCTGATTGGGGCGGGAAGCAGCCTGGGAAAACTGAAGAAAGGCTGCTGCAATCGGGGCTGGGTGGGAAGGGCAGGGCAAGGAGAAGCTGCTGAGATCAGGGCTGGGTGGGAAGGGCCGCCATTCCCCCCCGCTTTCCAGATTTTTGGCTAGCGGGGGGAGAAGGCTCCAAATCGGGGGTCCCCAGGCAAGGCGGGGGATTTGTGAAGCCTAGTTCTAAGTTGTACATCAGTGGTAGAGTACAGATCTTGCCTGCAGAAGATCTGGCCTAATTGGGAAAGATCTCAGCCTGAGCCACTGCAGACCCACTACTAGTCATGGTAAACAACACTGGGTAGACTGGTGGAATAGCTCTGTTTCTTTTTTCTTTTTGGTATTTTTTTATATTTGTGTCTGTGCATGCATGCCTGGAAGTCATAGCGACTTCTGGCAACCCCCTACTGGGACATGGAGGATGTTCAGAGAAGTGACCTGCCTCTGCCTTCCTCTCCTGGTCTTACAAGGAGGTCTGCAATCCAATTCTCTCTGCTGCTCGCCCAACAACATGTGATTTGGACCCTTGCCCCTCTTGGCTGATTAAATCCTGCCAGAGGGAGCTTAGATGTCCTCTACGGGACATCATAAATAGATCCCTCTTAGAGGGGCATTTTCCAGCGCCTCTGAAAGAGGCCTTGGTCCGGCCCCTCTTGAAAAAACCTACAGCAGACCCGGCCGAATTGGCAAACTACCGACCGGTGTCCAATTTACCATTTTTAGGTAAAATTATCGAGAGGGCAGTGGCGTTACAGCTACAGAGATTTCTAGATGACGCTTCTGTCTTAGACCCGTGCCAGTCTGGCTTCCGACCGGGCCACGGGACGGAGACGGTCCTGGTCGCCTTGGTGGACGACCTCCAGCGGCAACTGGATCGAGGCGGTGCGGCAATACTGATGTTACTAGATCTGTCGGCTGCGTTTGATACAGTCGACCATCGGTTGCTGATCCACCGCCTCGCCGACATAGGGGTTGAGGGGCTAGCCTTACAATGGCTTTCCTCCTTCCTCATGGGTCGGGGACAGAGGGTGGCGATTGGGGGTGAGCGATCCCAGAGGCACACACTAGACTGTGGGGTGCCCCAGGGAGCAGTTCTCTCCCCGATGTTATTCAACATCTATATGCGCCCCCTCGCCCAGATTGCCCGGAGATTTGGGCTGGGTTGCCATCAATACGCAGATGACACCCAGCTCTATCTACTAATGGACGGCCGGCCCGCCTCCGCCCCGGGGAACCTGGATCGGGCTTTGCGGGCTGTTGCAACGTGGCTTAGACTGAGTGGGCTGAAGTTAAATCCAGCGAAGACAGAGGTTCTCCATGTGGGTCGTGGCACTCTGGGGAAGGAAATATCTCTCCCGGCCTTTGACGAGGCGCCGCTGAAGACGGCGCAGCGGGTAAAGAGCCTGGGCGTCTTACTGGAGCCTTCATTATCAATGGAGGCCCAGATAACAGCCACTGCCAAATCAGCCTTCTTCCACCTGAGGCGGGCGAGGCAGCTGGCCCCTTTCCTAGAGCGTCAGGACCTAGCAATGGTGATCCACGCGACGGTCACCTCAAGATTGGACTACTGTAACGCTCTCTACATGGGGCTGCCTCTGTACCGGACCCGGGAGCTGCAGCTAGTGCAGAACGCGGCGGCCAGGCTGCTACTTGGTCTCCCAAGATGGGAGCATATACGGCCAGGGCTGCGCGGACTGCACTGGCTGCCAATCGTATACCGGATCCAGTACAAAGTGCTGGTCATAACCTTTAAAGCCCTATATGGCCAAGGACCGACCTACCTGAGGGACCGTCTCTCCCCATATGAGCCCCAGAGAGCACTGAGGTCAGTGGGGAAAAGCAGACTGAATATCCCTGGGCCAAAAGAAGTTAAACTTCAAAGCACCCGCACCCGGGCCTTTTCTGTTGCGGCCCCACAACTCTGGAACCAACTCCCAGAGGAGGTGCGGGCCCTGCGGAACCTAGACCAGTTCCGCAGGGCCTGCAAGACCGCCCTCTTCAAACAGGCGTTCACGAATAACTGAATTAATGTTTACCGCCAGATTAGTAACGTTTACCGCCAATGTTGACTTAGGAATGTTTTAATTAATTATTGATTATTGACTGATTTTAATGTGAATTTTAATGTGAATTTAATGTTTTTATTACTATTGTTTACCTGAAATGCTGTTAGCCGCCCTGAGCCTGCTTCAGCGGGGAGGGCGGGATATAAATAAAATTTTACATTACATTACATTACAAGTACTTGCCAGAGTCGGCCTTACTTAACATACTTGCCAGGACTGGCCCTGCTTAGCTTCCAAGATCTGATGAGAAAGGGCTTACCTGGGCTATTCAGGTCAGGGCGAATGGCTCAGTTTCAAGGTAGTTTTGCATGCCCAAATGTTGCCATCTTCCAAAGATTGAAGATGCATTGCAACGTATTCTTATCATCTCAACTGTTTCAGAGTTAGTTTATGATGGGAGATGAAGCAAGGAATCTCAGATTGAACTTCATGGTTGAGTTAGAATTTCCCCAGTGTCCACTTTTATATTATAATCAGGGCTTTTTCTGTAGAAAAAGCCCAGCAGGCTTTTTGTATATCATTTGTATATTAGGTCACATGCCTGATGCCAAGTCAACCAGAACTGCATTCCTGCTCAAAAAAGCCCTGATTATAACTATATAGTCCATTCCACTCTGGCTAAAACTTTTGGCTACTACTCTGAGGCATCACAGTAATTAACACTTTTTCTTACCCATTATAATCTAAGCTTCTGATCAAGAAGGCTCCTAAGCAGGAATGTTCATTCATCTTATGGTTTAGCTCACAGTTTGTCACTTGCACTTAGCAAAGTTGATCATTCTGCAAATTCTTGGTAAGTGTTCAAACACATTAACAATGATTGATTATATTTAAAAGCTGATAAGGCATGCATAAGCTCATACTGCTTTCCCACAGGCGTCTCCTAACCACAGCCACTCCTTCCCCACCCTCTCTGGGCTTGCAGTTTAACACACTCTTATTTTTTTTAAAAAAAAAATCTATATTTACACAGTGACTTACAGAGATGAGGTAAGTTGCATCCAGGTCCTTTAATTTGTTAATTACAAGGCCAAGGAAACTGTACTGATGTGGATGAATTTGGGCATGCACATTGTCACAAGTACTTCATGGGAACTGTTATTCCCCACCCCCCTGCATTTATCACATTCACTGTTGTCATTGTGTTCTTAGCCCAGCTTCTCCCAATGGCTTGGTGTTACTTTAACAGGGAATTTAAGTGAACTGTATATTTGGGGAATATTCCACACATGAGAATTCTCACATTGCCTCATAAGATTTGTATTTATTCTTTTCAGATGAAGTCCTTGTATTATCTTGGAAGTCATGAGACTCTCAATGCATCATGACAAAGAGCTGTTTGGACCAGTTGCCTACACATACCCATGTCCTTGGAGCATATGAAACACTTGGTGCAGGAAAGCCTGTAAAAGTAGATACTGCGCAGTTGCAAAACTGCTCAGCAAGGCATTCAATTCAAACAAAAATATCTAGGTACTTTATTAAAGGGCTTGAGTCATGAATAAACAAATTGTTTAATCATAGTAAATTCAAATGTTGCACATGCTTATTTTGAAGTTCTCCTCATTGGTATTTGTTCTTTTGAACTATTTTAGAAACTGTTATAAATCATAAGGATGCCAGTTGTTCCACAGGAGTACCATGATGTAATAATCATATAAAAATAAGAGCTTTACATTCTAAACTCATTTGGAGAACACAAGGCTGAGAATTATATACAAGTGGCTACTTTCACTATCTATTAAGTGTGCTTTGCACTATCAAGAAAAGAATGGCTGATTTCGCACTGACCTTTTACTGGCGCGACCACCCTCCTCACGCCGGCGGATCTGCAGGGATTTCGCACCAGAAGCGCCGGCGCAGCCAAAAGAGCCGGCAACTTCCGTCGCGAAACCAGCTCAAACGGAAACTGCCAAGAAGCAGGAAAACGTTTGAGCGGGTTTCGCGACGGAAGTAGCCGGCTCTTTTGGCTGCGCCGGCGCTTCTGGTGCGAAATCCCTGCAGATCCGCCGGCGTGAGGAGGGTGGTCGCGCCAGTAAAAGGTCAGTGCGAAAACGCCCAATGATTGCAATATACTTCACATTCACTTAGCATACTTGACAAACACTAAGACACCCTTGAATAAATATCCTACCATGGACCTAATACTTAAGTATATTGTTAAATGTTCTGACTGCTTGCTGCTGAGGTCTCTACCGGGTTTATTAATTCTTTAGATGATAGATCACTGGAGAATTCTGGTACCTTCTTATTTGCAAATATCCAAGGAGGCCATAATGGAATCCAAATAGATTCCTAGAGCAGGCACCAAAACCACTGGTTGAAAAGCAGATGCTCCGGTGTAACATCAAGAGCATCACACAAACCACTGCAAGTCCTGCAAATTGTTTCTGTCTTTAAATTCACTCTAACAAACCGCCTTCTTTTACACTCACCCACACAATGCAGAGTGCTGGTCTCCATTTCGGCCCTGCAAATAAATTGTCATCCATGAAAAATCACCCTAACCTGTAGATCCCACTAAAGAAAACCCTAAAGTAATCACAGTCAGCAGCCAGCAGTCATAATAATATTTTAGACATGTTAGGATGATAAAAGACTGAGTTCATCTGAGCTACTGGCCAATGTTCATCTTCTGTGGTGGTTCCAGAGGCCGCCTTTGAGGAAATAGGCCACCCGTCTGGAACAAGAGCAGTCACAGCCTAGTAGAGTCTTATACAAAGAGAAAAGCCAAATAGGTTTTGGCTATTCAGCTAAGGAGCTGCCTATCCTCCTTCTGCATCTGCTCCTGTGTCTTAGTTCTAAGTTCTTCCCCCTCTAACTTTTCCTGGTTGATAGGGCTTCTAGTTTGCCACAGTTTGTCAAGCATGCTGATGCAAATAAAGAACAAAAGGAATGCCTAAAGCTATCATTACAGCAAACTGCTCATATTTAACAAAATTTGGAATTTATGTAAGAAACCATGCAAACTGCTGTGGATGGCATTCAGTGTGCACTCTATGGCTGTTTTCGCACTAGCGTTTACTCCGGCGTAGCACCCCATTTACCTCCGGATCTTTTCCTGGTTTTCGCACCTGTTGCTCCGGCGCTGCGTCTTGCTCCGGTGCTGCAGGGGTTTCACGCCGGAGTATCTAGATCCACCTCCTTCCGGAGTTTTTGAAAACCTCCGGATCCACACCGGATCCACTGGGAAAGGAAGAAGCTGCCACATACACACACACACACACGCAACTCTGGAATTTGTGTTGGGGGGGGAATCTAGTGCTGGGATTCTCCACTGTGAATGCTTCTGTTAATACATAAAGGGCTGTGGAGGATACTACAGGATACTACAGCTGCAGCCACTCCATAAGCAGAAGCGGCACACGTGATGCGGTTTACGTTGTCACGTTGTTACATTGTTACGTTGTTACGCAATTAGACTTGCGCTTAAAAAAAAATGATTGACAGGGCATCGAACTCAAGTCGATGCTAGTGCAAAAACGATTTGAGCCGGGGCTTCATGGAAAGCGACTCCACTAAAGAGGCAATGTGCGAAAACGAGGAAAATGATCCGGACATAATTGCGCCGAGGAATAAGGGGAGCAAACGCTAAGTGCGAAAACGACCAAAGACTTTTCAGACCCCCTCTCCCTTTCTGGTATCAGTCTCACCTCTGATACTGGTAGATTCTCCTGTTTTCCATGAAGTACAGTGAGCTGCTATTTTAAGAAAGAAGTGACCAGCATTGCTCCATTTATGTATACACAGGCTCTCTGGGTCCTGGGCATTTTCTCTAATATCTGTATTGCAGCTAGGGATAAGGGGGGAGGGGTTGGGAGGTCAGTATTTTTGGGGTTTGGGTATATTTTCCAATATTCCTAAATCCCAATACTGGGATGATATTTGAATTTGGGATTTTTCAGAAATCCCATTTTTCCCCAGCTCTGTTATACCGTATGGGTTCCATTACAGCCAATGGTTCTGTAGGATATAATGGGAAATTGATCCAGGGGTACTTGGGGCTTTGGGGGGCTGTTTTTTGAGGCAAAAGCACTAAATTTGCAGCATAGCTGCTGGTGTTTCTCCTTAAAAAAAACCCCAAGTTTCAAAAAGATTGGACCAATTCTATGGGCCCACAAAGAAGGTGCCCCATTGAAACCAATGGAGAAAAAATGTTTAAAGGGATCATGGTCCCTTTAAAAGCCTTCTCCAAGCTGCTATTCTGTGAGGGAACTCCAAAGGTATTTAAAGGGCTTGCAGCCTTTTTAAACACCCTTTAACTTCAACTATCTGGTAATCTTAAAAAATCCCAAATATTTTTGGGATTTTGGGGGCTCAACCATTTTAGATTCTGCCCCCCCCCCCAAAAAGCCAAATCAATATTCAGCTGAAAGAATATCTGGAAAATGCCATGATATCTGAAAAATATACCCCTACTTGCATCTGGAAAATACACCTCTATTTGTAGCCTTTAGCTAATTTGTATGAGTAACAGCTAGAACCCCTATTTCTGTTGGTATTTGGAGGGGGAAAGTCTGTAAGTTCTCTTGATTATTGAATGCTAACTGTGTAAGGTGATTTATTTTTTTAATAGAACTGTTGTACTATAAGCTTAAATCATATTAATGTAAAAGTATGCTTCCTAGGCTATTAAAGCTTAAATTGTGCAGATTAATATACTTTTCCTTCTATCAGGCTGCTTCAGAAGGTAATAACCAAGAATGGATAAAATGCACAACAATCTGAAATAAACTTGATTATTGTTGTTAATGTGTATGCACTTATGGGTCCAGGTGCATGAGAGCAACTGAACTGGAAAGACTGCATGCATGTGCATGCCTAGTGCCAGCTCAGGCATACTACTTTCCCACATGCAAATGGTCACAATCATCAGTGAAGCTATAGTTTATGGACAGTAAATTTTGAACAGAATTTGTGAAAACATTCCACCTTTGCTGCCTGCCTCCTGGTTAAGCTGGCTTTACTGAAGGTTGCTATCGTACTGGGATGTCACATGATAGTTACTGCCACAGTGATATATCCTTGTATGATTCCGCCTCCATTGTCTGCAACCCAATCCAACTGCAGATCAGGTCCCAAACTGGTATTTGAAGTATATGCACAAAGACACAAATATTTACATCCACATACAGAGCAGTGTTTTTCTGACATAGGTGAACTGCATCCTACTCTGTCACAAGCCCTTTTTCTAAACTCTTATTCTATTTCATTTTGGGGGAAATCGAATGAAAAAAAATGAAATATTTCCAGATAAAACAAAATATGTTCCATCGCTTGCAGTTTGGGAGAATTCCTTGATCTGTGCCAACAGGTAACTGTACTATATTTTTTAAGAGATCATCACTTATATAGAAAGACAAGAGTTGAAATGGAAAGATGCTGAAGAAAACAGCACTCATAAAGTGGAAAAAGTGCTAGATATCATCTAGATGACAAAGCATCTATCAGTAAAATGAAACAGCTGTCTTGGGCAACAAAGATAAACAGTAAATGCCTTCAAACTAGAAGAAGCTCAAAGCTACCAATTAATGCTTGAAACTTAAAGCATCCTCTTAGCAAAGAGTTAACACAGAAGACCAAACTAGATGTTACATCTGCCACAAGTCATTTTAGAGACAGACATGATATCTGGAAACTTTCCCAAGTGCCCAAGGGTCTGATTCAGTCCAGGAGCACGGCATGAGGAGGAAAATCTTCAGCCTTAACCCCCCTGCACCATTTTTGAGCCACAATGGTTGTGGGGGAAGGCTGAGGCTCTTCTTCTCACTACACTGTGCTCCTAAACTGAAATGAGTGCCAAAGCATGTCAGAACGTTAGTTTCTTAATGTCATGTCGGTAAAATGAGTCAGATTCCTCACTTTCACCGTGTATGTCCATCAGATTTTCTTTGCCATTCTGCATTGATTTTCTTCCGTTCAGCGCTCAGATCGCTTTCTGGTCACTGTTTCTCCAGATTTTCTAAGAGTGCTTTTGTGATTTTCCCCTTGTTTTGCTTTCAAGCCAAAGGTAATTCAAAAGTGTACTGATTCCGTTGGATTTTCAGCCTGCCCATTTGCTGCCCCCAAAGGCAGAGCCGGATTAACAATTAGGCAAACTAGGCACTTGCCTATGGGCCCCAGGTCTTTGGGGGCTCGGGCCAGCTCCCCCTCCCCCCAGTTTTCATAGCTGGGGTGTTCCTGGTGTCTCTTCCTCCAGCTGAGTAGAGCTCCTTGCCGCCCTTGCAGCAGCACCCAGTGGCCTCCTTCTGTCCCTGCATGCGTTCCTCTGTGTGTGTGTGAGAGAGGGGGGGGGAGGCGAACTGGGCACTTGTTTGGAAAGGTGCGGAGAGACGGAAAGATGTCAGAGGAGCACTAGGACCCAGCGACCAGCAGCAGGGTCCTTTCATGTGTTGTGGGAAGGAAAAGCCGGCTGCTTTCTCCATCCTGAACCCCTCCCTCCGTTTCCTTCTCTTCAGCAGCTGCAGGCTCCCTCGCAGCATAAAAAAGGGAAACTTAGGGGAGCCCTTTCTCCCCAGTGGGAATTCAAATTGGCTCACAACATTGTTCTCCCCTCCTTAATTTTTATCTTCACAATTTGTGAAGGTAGGTTAAGCTGACAGTGACTCTGGGTCTTAAGCAGGTCTACTCAGAATCCTACTCTGGTCTATTCAATGGGACTTACTCCAAGGAAGTATGGCACCATCAATGCATATATTCTCCATGGCAGCTGAAAGCACTGCCTTTGTGCATTCTTCCTTCCTTTATTTTTATTTACGCAAGTGTGGAGTAGTGGTTAGGAGTGTCAGGCTAGGTTCTGGGAGGCCTGGGTTCAAATCTCTGCTCTGCCATGGAAGCGTGCTGGGTGACCTTGGCTTGGCCCAGTTACACACACATTCTCAGCCTAACCTACTTCACAGGATTGTTGTAAGGATAAAATGAAGAAGAGAAGAATGATGTAAACTGCTTTGGGTCTTTACTGGAGAGAAAGATGGGATAGAACTTAAGTAAATGGATGATACAAAAATGTGTGAGCTTTTGAGGTTCACTGACGAAGAATTCTGGAGAACACTTGAACAATATTGGGAGTCATTTGGGTTGAACGTAATAAAAAGTATAATGTGGCTATTGTTTTTGCATCCTAAATGAGGACTGTCACCTAGTTCAAAGGTTCCCTCCTTCCATAGTGGATTTCCTTTCCTTCCTTCCTTCCTTCCTTCCTTCCTTCCTTCCTTCCTTCCTTCCTTCCTTCCTTCCTTCCTTCCTTCCTTCCTTCCTTCCTTCCTTCCTTCCTCCCTTCCCTTCCCTTCCCTTCCCTTCCCTTCCCTTCCCTTCCTTCCTGTCTTGCAGCTCTCAAAGTGGTTAAGTGTGCAGACTCTTATCTGAGAGAACCCGGTTTGATTCCCCACTCTTCCACTTACAGCTGCTGGAATGGCCTTGGGTTAGCCATAGCTATCGTGAAAGGGCAGCTTCTGGGAGAGCCCTCTCAGCCCCACCCACCTCACAGGGTATCTGTTGTTGGGGGAGAAGATATAGGAGATTGTTAGCTGCTCTTAGCCTCTGATTCAGATAGAAGGGTGGGGTATAAATCCGCAGTCTTCTTCCTTTTAAACATCTGACATTTATCCTATGTGGCTCTTGTGTTAAACATGTTCGGCCACCCCTGCTTTATAGTCATTAGCAGACCATGTTAAAAGTCTGAAAGACATCAGTCTCTGTGAATTCACATGACATCAGTGTGCTTCTAAGATCAATATTGGTTAGTGTTGCCTTCCCTGAGAGTGACAGAGCTGGCAACCAGATGCTCATGAACTTTTTCTGTACTGGTTCCACTTCTGTGGAATAAGCTCTCTGTAGAGCTAATAAAGATCACATTGCTTTTGGTCTTCAGAAGGACAAAATTGTTTTGTTTCTGTGGATATTTTTAATTAAGTTGTTGTGTGTGTGTTTTGACACCTGACAGGTTTTATGTAAGATATCTTTAGAAATATGTTACTGATTGCCTTAGGAGAAAAGGTAGGATATAAATGTTTTAAAATACAAATAGAAAGTACCCTGTAGGACATAGAATACTCTCACCTGAATATGAGGCATCTTTAACAAGAAATGGGGCACATGGGTTCAGTACTGGGTCCCATGCTCTTTAACTTGTTCATAAATTATTTGGAGTTGGGAGTGAGCAGTGAAGTGCCAAGTTTGCAGATGACACTAAATTATTCAGGGTGGTGAGAACCAGAGAGGATTGTGAGGAACTCCAAAGGGATCTGTTGAGGCTGGGTGAGTGGGCATCAATGTGGCAGATGAGGTTTAATGTGGCCAAGTGTAAAGTAATGCACATTGAGGCCAAGAATCCCAGCTACAAATACAAGTTGATGGGGTGTGAACTGGCAGAGACTGACCAAGAGAGTGATCTTGGGGTCGTAGTAGATAACTCACTGAAAATGTCCAGACAGTGTGCGATCGCAATAAAAAAGGCCAACGCCATGCTGGGAATTATTAGGAAGGGAATTGAAAACAAATCAGCCAGTATCATAATGCCCCTGTATAAATCAATGGTGCTGTCTCATTTGGAATACTGTGTGCAATGCTGGTCACCACACCTCAAAAAGGATATTCTAGCATTGGGAAAAGTCCAGAAAAGGGCAACTAGAATGATTAAAAGTTTGGAACACTTTCCCTATGAAGAAAGGTTAAAATGCTTGGGGCTCTTTAGCTTGGAGAAACGTCGACTGCAGGGTGACATGATAGAGGTTTACAAGATAATGCATGGGATGGAGAAAGTAGAGAAAGAAGTACTTTTCTCCCTTTCTCACAATACAAGAACTTGTGGGCATTCAATGAAATTGCTGAGCAGTCAGGTTAAAACGGATAGAAGGAAGAACTTCTTCACCCAAAGGGTGATTAACATGTGGAATTCACAGCCGCAGGAGGTAGTGGCAGCTACAAGCATAGCCAGCTTCAAGAGGGGGTTAGAGAAAAATATGGAGCAGAGGTCCATCAGTGGCTATTAGCCACAGTGTGTATATATGTGTGTGTGTGTGTGCGTATATATATAATTTCTGGGCCACTGTGTGACACAGAGTGTTGGACTGTATGGGCCATTGGCCTGATCCAACATGGCTTCTCTTATGTTCTTATGTTATGTTCTTATGTGACCCATACCAATATGAGAACCAATGCTCAGTGTGGTTTTAGAGCACCTCCTTCCTATAGAATATGTATGCATGCTTACCTTTAAATAGGATGCATATCCGTTGAAGGTTATTTCTACTTGCAGTTGCAATCAGGGTAGTTAAAAGAGTCACAAAATGGTTGATGCTCCCTCATCCACACTTACTTTCCAGTGCATGCCAGATATTGTGAATTCTGTTCTGTGTTAGTTACTATGTGCTAACTATTCATCTTCAACATGAAATGTAAGGATATTCTCATATATGTAGCATATGGTGAATTTTAAAATAACTCACAGTTCTTACCAGCCATAGAGTCATAAAGTTGGAAGGGACTGCCAAGTTCATCTAGTCCAACCCCTTGCACAATGCAGGAAATTCACAAACACCTCCCCCTAAATTCACAGGATCCGCATTGCTGTCAAATGGCCATCCAGCTTCTGTCTAAAAACCTCCAAGGAAGAAGAGCCCACCACCTCCCAAGGAAGCCTATTCTACTGAGGAACTGCTCTGTCAGGAAGTTCTTCCTAATGTTGAGCCAGAAACACTTTTGATTTAATTTCAACATATTTGTTCTGGTCCTAACTTCTGGGGCCACAGAAAACAATTTCCCACTATCCTCTAAATGACAGCCCTTCAAGTACCTGAAGATGGTGATCATATCACCTCTCAGCCACTTCCTCTCCAGGCTAAACATGCCCTGCTCCTTCAACCTTTCTTCATAGGACTTGGTCTCCAGAATCCTCACCATCTTCGTTGCCCTCCTCTGGACTGTTCCAGTTTGTTTATATCCTTCTTAAAATGTGGTGCCCTAAACTGAACACAATACTCCAGGTGAGGTTCTCCAGAGCAGAGGAAAGTGATACCATCACTTCACATGATCTGGACACTATACTTCTGTTGATACAGCCCACTATTGCATTTGCCTTTTTAGTCATCGGTGCCTGCAGGCTGCAGTGGGGGCCACGGGCAGTGAGGTGGGTGCTCCAACTCTTTGCAAGGGGGCCCCCAAGATTTCAACTGCCATGGGGCCTCCACAGGGTTTAATCCGGCCCTGCCCGAAGGTCATTCTCCTGTCCACATTGAGGTCATTCTACCCACTCTGCACCTTCCAAAGTCCTTTCCCCTTTATCAGAGAACAAGCTCTATTTCCCCCCTCATTGTTTAAAAAAAATTACAAACATCATGAGTCTAGCAATATGAGACTATTGGTAGTCTCAGATCATAAAATTAAAAAAATGTGGGGGGATTTGAAAGGAACTGCATGAGGTTTAGTCCCTGTTGTTATTCACTTGAATGGGGGATCAGAGAGGAGGCAAATGGCAGCATCCGCAGTGCAAAAAAGAAAGGATTTAAGTGCTGCATGCAAACTAAATAAGGGGGGGTACATCAGTGCAGAATGAAATTGACATGAGATGAGAGATGTTACATGAGTCAGAAACACTGGGATTAGAAGCCTAAAGCTTTGATTTTTTTTTTTCCTTTAATGCTTTAGTGAACAAAGTTTTTCAAGGGAAGCCATTTTGGCAGTCTCTGGAAGCCTAACATAAAAATGGCCGCTGAGACACATGAATTTTCTGCAAACTGCTAAACTTAAGAATTGCTTGGGATCTATCCATCTGGAGGACAGAATACAATCAGCACAGGACAAACTTTTAAAAACTGCCAAGATCACTACCAGTGTGCAGGATCAAATTAGAGAATCTCAAAGAGAAAACCACACAAATTTGCAAGGAAGGGCAGGAAATTAGCAACATTATGCAGCTCCACTAGGGGATCAATGAAAATACTCCCCCTTTTTTCAGTTTAATGGCATAAGTCTAAAAAAGCTCTCCAGAGCTTCTGCCAGAGTCTCCTTTCCCATACAAATGGCAGCCCTGTGCAAAACATGGAGGAGTAGCAACCAGCTTTGCAAAGGCACACACACACACACATGCGCGCACACATTTTGGCAATAATCACGGTGTGCAATGCTGATGTCAGTGGGTTCTGCCATGCAATTTGTACACTCAACATGTTCCCATATGATGAAATGCTGTGACTCTCTCCTATTTTTCACAGTGGCCGATAATGGTGGAGAACGCCATACCTGCTGAGAAAGACATAGGATAGTCATTTAAAAATTACTTGAGGCCCAGGTGTTCCATTGGCTGAGAATTTTTTTCTCCTCTATGGTTAAAATGATGCATTAAGAGGATATTGCTCTGTGAGAGAAGCTCAGCTGTGGATCAAGATTCCGAAACCGGACCTTTCGCATCAATTACCAGTCAGCTGAATGGATATTTTTTTATCTCCATGAGTAGCACCATCAGAGACTTTTCCATGTAGCTACCTGGAGAATTTGTAACAGAATTTTGGAGAGCAGTTTTGATTTATGGAAGTATGGACTTGGGAGTATGTCTGTATATTTTTGTTGTGTGTAATTTCTAATTGTACTATTGAAAGTTCATTGCTTACTGTGTATTTTGATATTGTATGAGAGGTGTCTGTTTGATATTATTATATACTATTACATGGTAAAGTATTAGTGAAGACTGTAATGTACTATTTACTGGGGGTTTCCTTTGCTTGAGCCACCTACTTATCCAGCAGTAGGCACCTCAAATTACAGACCTATTCCTTCAAGGGGAGTGCAGCCTCATCCAGAACAGGTGACCCCTTATGTGCTAGATCAAACTTTTTGGTTTAATGCATGCATTGTGTTGCTCAGGAGCTAGCTCAGAACAGGATGGTCAAAAGTTATCACACTTTTTTAAAAAGTCATGCATACTTCATGTTCAAAAGGTCATGTAAACAAGCACCTTACAGATCAGGGGTGGCCAAACTGCGGCTCAGAAGCCACATGTGGCTCTTTCACATGTACTGTGTGGCTCTCAAAGCCACCGCTCCATTGGCTGCCTTGGAGAAGGCATTTGTCTCTTTAAATCACTTCTCCAAGCCAAGCCAGCTGGTGGCTTGGACATTGTATTTAAAGTTAAAGTTGCTTTCTTTCCACCTCTTCCCCCATCTATTTTCCTGCCTGCCTGTTTTGGAAGCCTTTTCAGAGACCAATGAAATAAATGCACAATATGCAACAGATAAATGGTGTAGTTATTCTGGAAACTCTGCTTTTCAGGATAATATTTTTCCAATGCAATGAGAATTTTAAGTATAAAATTATATGGCTGTGATGCAGTTAAAATGGAGGAGAGGGGAGCAATGTAAGCTGCTTTGGGTCCCCATTGAGAAGAAAGGAGGGGTATAAATTAATCAAATAAATAAAAGATAACTTCTTGCTGCATGAGAGTATTAATAGTGAAAGCTAATGAGAAGAGAAAGGTGATATTTATCTTCTTTCTTCTCTACCCCTAAACACGGGTGACCAAGGTAGACAGATTCAACAGAATATATTATCTGGGCAGCATAGGTTGCAGTGTCGGAAAACTCAACTTATACACAGGAACTCCCTACACACACAAACCCTGTTAACAAGTTCAGTGAATGCATGTTGATTCTATGTACAGTATACACTTGATATTACTTTCTATTTACATTGAATATTCACTTTACATTCAATACATGTTCAGCTAAACATGTGACAGTTCTCACATTCATATAGGTCAAAAGTGGCCAAATTGCAGCTTGAGTGCCATATGTGGCTTTTTCACACATATAAAAAAGGCCAACACCATGCTGGGAATTATTAGGAAGGGAATTGAAAACAAATCAGCCAGTATCATAATGCCCCTGTATAAATCGATGGTGTGGCCTCATTTGGAGTACTGTGTACAATTCTGGTCACCGCACCTCAAAAAGGATATTATAGCATTTGAAAAAGTGCAGAAAAGAGCAACTAGAATGATTAAAGGGTTTGAACACTTTCCCTATGAAGAAAGGTTAAAACACTTGCAGCTCTTTAGCTTGGAGAAACGTCGACTGGGGGGTGACATGATAGAGGTTTACAAGATTATGCATGGGATAGAGAAGGTAGAGAAAGAAGTACTTTTCTCCCTTTCTCACAATACAAGAACTTGTGGGCATTCAATGAAATTGCTGAGCAGTCGGGTTAGAACTGATAAAAGAAGTACTTCTTCACCCAAAGGGTGATTAACATGTGGAATTCACTGCCACAGGAGGTGGTGGTGGCTGCAAGCATAGACAGCTTCCAGAGGGGAATGGATAAGTATATGGAGCAGAGGTCCATCAGTGGCAATTAGCCACAGCTTATTGTTGGAACTCTGTCTGGGGCAGTGATGCTCTGTATTCTTGTGCTTTGTGGGGCACAGTGGAAGGGCTTCTAGCCCCACTGGTGGACCTCTTGATGGCATTTGGGTTTTTTTGGCCACTGTGTGACACAGAGTGTTGGACTGGATGGGCCAGTGGCCTGATCCAACATGGCTTCTCTTATGTTCTTATTGTGTGGCTCAGATCCCCCAATGCCCCATTGTCCAGTAGAGAAGACATTTGTCTCTTTAAATTCCTTCAGCAGGCCAGCTGGCATGGGGGTCTTGGAGAACACGTTTAAAGTTAAAGGTGCTTTCTTTCCACCTCTGTCACCCTCCTCCCTCCCCCAACTATTTTCTTTCTTTCTTTCCATTCCTTCCTTCCTTTCTTCTCTCTCTCTCTCTTTTTCTGTATGTATATAAGTGCACAGTGAATAAGATGGGGGTATGGTTGGTGTCCCAGGAGCTGGCAGGCCACAGGGAGTCTGGCGACATTCATGTCTCACAGCTCTCAAACATCTGATGTTTATTCTATGTAGCTCTTATGTTAAGCAAGTTTGGCCACCCCAATATAGGTACTGGTCTACAGATCCATTTGTAATGTGAATGCCTTTTGGCTCTTTCTTATATATAGGTGCATGCAGATACATTTAGAATGTACATCCATATAATGTACATGTGTAAAAGGAGAGTACTGTTGGGTGCATGTCGGAGTGATTTGTTAAAATCATCTGCTTTCATGCACCCGTCACCCAGGGTGCAATAGTTAGGCAATTTAAAATTCTGTAGAAATAAAATTGCTGGAATCCCAATTATGTGTTGACTCCCTTGAAGTTCCTTTTGAATTAAGTAAGCGAACCAGAATTAATGTATTGTATCCTAGACAAAAATATCATTTTAAATATCCTCCAGCAGATCAAGCAAAACAATCTTATTTCAAATGATATTTCATTAAAGTTAATCAGCATGATTAGTTTTAATCTGGCAAGAAATGGTCAAACTTACAAAAAGTACAACATCTGTAGCAGAATAGCTTTTCAAATGGGTGTTACTGATACACAAAGCAAGAAACTAAGGTTGCGATCCACAAAAGGACTCTGCTGTGGTTATGAGGAGGAGGAAGACATGACACTACTACCTGAGCAAAAGTACCTGATAGGGTTACCAGGTCCAACTCAGAAAATACCTGGGGACTTTGGGGGTGGAGCCAGGAGACTTTCTTGTTTCCTAAAATAAATAAATAAAAATACAGCAGTGCAGTTCCCCAGAATACAGTCTTCATTTCCTCAACCCCCATCAGCTGGCTGCACTCACACTAAATGAAAGTGAACACACCCACAAACACTCACAAAGCAGCCAAAATAAATGCAGTTTGCAAACACACAGTTCTGTGATCTCACTGAGGCAATTTACTCATGGGAGTTGCTGAATGTAACCATCTGCTGTATTTCCACTAACTTCTTCAGACTAACACAGGAAACAAAAGGTTCTAGTTTACTCTTTACTATGCAATTTCTGAAAGGAATGTAAAACAAACAGTGAAGCTGGCTGGCTTCTCTTCCTTTCTTACAGATTCACTGGGAACAGTCATGTGGCTCTGCTAACTCACCCCGCCCTCATTTGCTCCTACAGAATTTTAAAGTCAACCACACCTTCCAAGTTTCCAAGCTTCTAAAATTCCAAGCTTCTTCTAAGCCTTCTGAGTAGGAAAGGCACATTGTAGTTAGAAGCCCTTCTAGTGGTGCTAGAAGCCCTTCCACTTTGCCCCCTCCCCAAGCACCAAGAATACAGAGCATCACTGCCCCAGACTGTTCCAATAAAATGCTGTGGCTAATTGCCGCTGATGGACCTTTGCTCCATATTTTTATCCAATCCCCTCTTGAAGCTGGCTATGCTTGTAGCCTCCACCACCTACTGTGGCGGTGAATTCCACATGTTAATCACCACACATTGCCAATCTTAAAAAGGGATCAAGTAATTAACAGTGACTTTAAGCGTGCACCAAGTTGTGAAACACAAGTTGCAGATCATGATAAGAACGTAAGAGAAGCCGTGTTGGATCAGGCCAACACTCTGTGTCACACAGTGGCCAATATATATATATATATATATATATATATACACACACACACACACACACACACACACACATTGTGGCTAATAGCCTGTGCTCCATATTTTCATCTAACCCCCGCCCCCCTTGAACCTGGCTATGCTTGTAGCCTCCACCATCTCCTGTGGCGGTGAATTCCACATGTTAATCGCCCTTTGGATGAAGAAGTACTTCCTTTTATTTGTTTTAACCTGACTGATCAGCAATTTCATTGAATGCCCACGAGTTCTTGTATTGTGAGAAAGGGAGAAAAGTACCTCTTTCTCTGCTTTCTCCATCCCATGCATAATATTGTAAACTTCTATCGTGCCACCCTGCAGTCGACGTTTCTCCGAGCTAAAGAGCCTCAAGCGTTTTAACATTTCTTCAAAGGGAAAGTGTTCCAAACCTTTAATCATTCTAGTTGCCCTTTTCTACACTTTTTCCCAATGCTAGAATACCCTTTTTGAGGTGCGGTGACCAGAACCGTACACAGTGTTCCAAATGAGTCCGCACCATCAATTTATACAGGGGGGGCATTATGATACCAGCTGCTTTGTTTTCAATCCCCTTCCTAATAATTCCCAGCGTGGCACTGGCCTTTTTTATTGCAATCACACACTGTCTTGACATTTTTTCAGTGAGTTATCTACCACGACCCCAAGATCTCTCTCTCTTGGTCAGTCTCTACCAGTTTACACCCCCATCAACTTGTATTTGTAGCCGGGATTCTTGGCCCCGATGTGTATTATTTTGCACTTGGCCACATTGAACCTCATCTGCCATGTTGTCACCCACTCACCCAGCCTCAACAGACCCCTTTGGAGTGCCTTGCAATCCTCTCTGGTTCTCACAACTCTGAACAATTTAGTGTCATCTGCAAACTTGGCCACTTTGCTGCTTACTCCCGACTTCAGATCATTAATGAACAAGTTAAAGAGCATGAGTTGTATCGACACGCAACCTGATGTTAAAGGGACGTGTTACACGTATAAGGTTAGCCATACTCAGTTTTAAAGCCATAATTTTATCCTTTGGGTATGTCTCCTCTCCAAACTATGTCCGCTTAGAACCTTTGCATCTCCACAATTCTCTAAATAACATATGTGTTGCAAAACACGCTTTCCCCAAACAATATGAAGCCTGCTACACCTGTGGCTGACCCTCCTTTCCTCCTTAGGAAACATCCGGCATTCCTTGGGGTGGGCAGATCCCTAGCCTCCCATCGGGGACTGTTGCGTCACTCCCCCATAAGGAAACATACGGCATATGTTTTTTGTGTGTGCGCGTGCATGTGTGGGCGGGGCAGCTGTCACTTTGATGATGATAGGGGCCTCCAATCTACTACTTTGATGCTTCCTGATTTTAACTAGGATATTTTATCTGTTTTCTTCACGCCTTGATTTTACCCTTAAATAAGTATTGTGACATGTGAATGAATTAATTGAGTTTAAAACATAAGTACATTTTCCCTCTCCACTAAAGAAATCTAACTTTGTCAAGCCAAGAATAACATCAAGAGGATATGAGGAGAAGCCTACCATAGTGTGCGCCCCCCTTTTTTCCTATTGTACTTGTGTTGAAAGCAAATTTTGCTAATTAGATTGGGCCACAGGACAATCCCAAGATAATTATATTTTACAATGGGCAAATGTAGCCACAGACAAATTACTTGAATCAAGCTGTAAAGCTATTTCAGCGTTAATGCATCTTTCACAGCGGATTAACTTGACAGTTAGCAGAAGACTTTTAAACCGAGATCCTAAATACATTGTGGAGACATAGTTCCAATGAAATCAATATGACTTTCTGATAACTCTGTAGACATGGACTTTTCTTTATTAGTTAAGGGCAAACTGCATCCCCAGTTCTTTGTCAGCTTTGGGAGGATCCTAAGCTACAATAAAGTATGTTGTTAGATTTGACGCTTCCTGGCTAGTTCAAAAATGGCTAGCTTGCCATCAAAAGCAAATGTCCCTCTTTAGATGTTTATATATTTTATTCATCATATTTTGAGAATTCATTAGCAGTTAGGTTTAAATTGCACTTACTCTGATTAGATCTTTTGTTTTTGACTAGTTTATGCTTTGTATAGTAATGAGAACCATTCTGAGTGGGTCTACTCGGAATCCTAGTCAGGTCTGTTCAGTGGCACTTAGTCCCAGAAAAGTGTTTCTGGGCTTGCACTAAATGAGTGATATTTATCATGTGTGTCACTGGGCTTTCTGGCCTCACTTTTTAATAACATCCCTCTGTTTCTTTGCATACCATCACATTAAATTAGGTTTTCAGCTGCCTGTGGGCCAAACTAAATGTGATGACAGTGGCATGGCTGCCATTAGGGCTCTCATTGGGTCTGCAGGGTCTGGTTCTGGCTTGGAAACATGCTCTTGTGCTCTTCTTACAAAGCTTTTTATTGATTTTATTTACTAAGTCTATTTTTTCTTCTTTATTCTGTCTTTCTTTGCTGGTAGAAGAAGAAGACATTGGATTTATATTCCACCCTCCACTCAAGAGTCTCAGAGCAGCTCACAATCTCCTTTATCTTCCTCCCCCACAGCAGACACCCTGTGAGGTGGGTGGGGCTAAAAGGACTCTTCCAGCAGCTGTCCTTTCAAGGACAAATCCTGTGATAGCTATGGCTGACCCAAGGCCATTCCAGCAGCTGCAAGTGGAGGAGTGGGGAATCAAACCCGGTTTTCCCAGATAAGAGTCTGCACACTTCACCACTACACCAAACTGGCTCTCTGGTAGCAAACTGGTAGCTTATCTATGATATGATATGGTATGATATGATATGATATGATATGATATGATATGATATGATATGATATGATATGATATGATATGATATGATATGATATGATATGATATGATATGATATGATATGATATGATATGATATGATATGATATGATATGATATGATATGATATGATATGATATGATATGATATGATATGATATGATATGATATGATATATGATAAATTTATTGTCATTGTTCTCAAAAAAGGAAAATGAGAGCAACGAGATGAGGTGCTCTTCCACAAACATACCAACACATCAACACTAAAAAAAAGGACATATACATAAACCATTTAAATACATCTAAAACAAATAACCATTCATGACCCTACATTTAGCCTACATCTAAAACAAATAACCATTCATAACCCTGCATTTAACCTAACCACAGCACTTAATCTTAATCTTTTATTGTAACTGGGTCTTTTGTTTGTTTTATTAGGTTTATATCCCATCCGATCCCAATAAAGGAATCAGAGTGGCTTATGGCATTTGGGTATAAACAGTTACAAAACCAAGTTAAAACTCACAATCTAAATAGGTGCATAAATAGTAAACAATAAACCAGAATAAAACTCAGGGCCCAGGCCGGCCCTGCCACTAGGCAATCTAGGCAATAGCCTAGGGTGCTGGCCTTTTGGGAGTGTCAAATTGCCCCCCAAGTGACTCAGTGACAATATCAGTGCGGGGGGAGGGGTACCAGAAGTTAGCCTTTCCTAGGGTGCCAGACAATCTAGAGTCGGCCCTGCTCAGGGCAGTCCTTAATAAATCCTGTGGAATGACTAATCATGTTTTTAAAGTCATTCTTTGGGCAGTAGTTCTGTGGGGCAGGGGAGGCCAAGATGAACCCAGTGCTCACCACCTCAGCCAAAGGCCTGGCAGAACAGTTCCATTTTACAGGCGCTGCAGAATTGCAGTAAGTTCTGCAGGGCCCTGATCTCACATGGGAGCATGTTCCACATGTTCAGGGGCAGGACAGAAAAAGCCCTGGCCCTGGTTGAGGCTAAGCGAACATCTTTCAGGCCAGGGACTACCAGTAGGTGTTGTTCAGTTGAGCGCAAGGTATGGGAAGAGACAGTCCTGTAGGTATCTAGACATGGAAGGGAGGGGAAAGCAAAAGGATTTCCTGGGTTGTGTTTTGTCTGCATTCTGCAGAGTATTTTTGGTAATTACCTAACTATTTAGTATTTATGTAACCTATAAGTTCCTCATTAGTTCCTAGAACATGAGAGTTATAGGATACAACACTCCTTGAGGTGTTATTTTGTTATGTAGAAAAGACGTTAAGGCTGAACTTGTGGTTAATTGCTACATCTGCTCAGCTTTGTTAAGTTTGAATGGGGAGGAATAATTAGTAACTGTTCTTGTTTTCTTTTTAAATTGCAGTTTAAACCCATGCATTAATAATAGATTTAACTGATAGAGACCTTTTATACTTATATTTTACTTCCAGTTGATACCATATTTTGATTCTTGAATAAAAATGGGAAAGAAAATAGAATTTCCTTTTGAAAACTCTCAACTGATTAGTAAACAGCAAATTAGATTACTATTTTGCCCATGTTTCCCCAGGCTCAGAAGCAGACTACAACAACTATAAGCATCAACAATTAATTTACCATAAGAAAAATATGAAAACATAATACAATCATTAAAACCTACAGTGTCAGATAATTAATTAATTCTACCAGTAGCTTTTTGCTACTGTCTACGGGGTTTTCTTGGCAAGGATACTGGAGCGGGTCGCCTTTTCCTTCTCCAGTGGATTGCATTTTGTCTGGGATCTCAGTTGTGGCCTGTCCATCTTGGGTGGTCCTGCATGGCATAGTCCACAGCCTCACTGAACCACACAAGCCCTCTCACCACGTCAAGGCAGCAATCCATGAGAAAAAAGGGTAATGCCAAGAAATGTTCAAACTATCACATCATTGCACTCATTTCACATGCAGGCAAGGTCATGCTAAAGATCCTACAAGCTAGGCTTCAGCAGTATGTAGATCGGGAACTACCAGAAGTTCAAGCTGGGTTTCAGAGAGGTAGAGGAACTAGTTATCAAACTGCCAACATTCGCTGGATTATGGAGAAAGCACGGGAGTATCAGAAAAACATCTATTTCTGTTTCATTTGCTACGCTAAGGCCTTTGATTGTGTGGATCACAACAAATTGTGGCAAGTCCTTAAAGAAAAGGGAGTACCAGACCACCTCACATGTCTCCTGAGAAACCTGTATAAGGGTCAAGAAGCAACTGTCACAATGGGATATGGATCAACTGAATGGTTTAGAATAGGAAAAGGAGTTCGACAAAGATGTATATTGTCACCCAGCTTCTTTAATTTATATGCGGAGTACATCATGTGGAATGCTGGCCTGAAACTTCCAGTTTCAGATTCTAAGTTTCTGATGTAAATAATCCTTTATAATAGAGGATAAAAATGAGGTGTATTTAAGAAGTCTTGCTACAAACTGAACAGTTTCTTTGCACTTTGGATTCAATGCTGAATCTTTTAACAAAGCCATAATACCAAGATATAATACTTTGAAGAAGACTAGACTAGGGGTTATGGGAATATGAACTAACCAGCTTGTATCAGACAGCACAAAGTATTGTTCTTTTCAGACAGTGATAAGATGTGCTCCCTTTTATTTAGAACTAAGCCTGGAATTGAGAGCAGCTTTACCTTTAACTTGTGCTTCCTCTAAAAAAGAAAAAGAGCAGAGCAGAACAGAACAGACTCATCCTCAAAGCACCCACCACTGCCATACTTAGAAATAAATAAATAAATACTGACTATTTTGTTCTGTTGAATAGTGCAGAAAACCAGAGGTGGTTGTTTCATTCAGCTACATAATTAGTTTGGCTGTATTCCCCCTCCTTCCTAACATATATGTTTCTACCACTCTTGTGCAAGATTAGATTACATGCAGACCTAATGACAAGCTAAAATTAAAGTTTGAGTGAGTATAACAGTGCTTGTTGCTGCATTCATGTATCCCCTCCCATAAAATGAAAAAAAAATGTATTTGGTCTTGCATGATACTGTAGCTTGCTGTGAAGTTGTAATAGATTGCCTGAACGTTAGCTTGTAAGAGCAAAGCAGACAGGTACAGCAACTAGGTGGAGCCTCTTAATGGCAACACACGTACCTAGTGCTAGTCTCACAAGTTGGTTTAGTACAAGGGTGACTGTAATGTACTGAGTGACGAGACGTGTTGAAGGCAACATGCTTTATTAGCGAGTACATCACAAGGCAAGGCAACGCGGGCCGGGTCCTGATTATATACATACCCCGGAACAACCCTCAGTCTGGTCACGTCCAATCCTGGCCAGCTAAACTTCCTGCCACAGATCTTGATTGGCGGAGCGTACTTGCGGAGCTACATCCAGGGACCAGTGGACTTCCACTGGTCACCTCCGTAGCATCCGCTGTGTTGTAATTTTGGGACTGAAATGCAAGACACAACACTCCTCCCTCCCTAGTTCAAGACACGAAGTCTTTCAAGTAGGCTGGCGCCCTGTGTTCCCGGGTCGACCTCCTCGGGGTTATTTGGGGAGTTGGAGCAGCCGCAGTGGCTGGCGGGGCAGCTGGTTCCTCGTAGTGGGGTGATGCCGGAAAAGGGCTGTCCATCACCTGTTGCTGTTCTGGAATCTCCTCTCTGGGTGCGGCCAGCATAGGCTGGGCAGCTTCTGGGGGTGTTGCTGTTAGTACTCCCCAGCTTCCCGCTCCCCCAATCGCTGCCGGTTCTTCCGGCAATGTGCAACAGCGCAGCTGGTCAATATGCTTCCTTAGGATCTGGCCCCCCTCCGATGAGACCTCGTAGGAGCAGGACCCGGTGACCCGCAGCACCCGGGCGGCTAACCACTCTGGCCTGCTTGGAAAGTTCTTTGCGTATACCGGATCCCCTGGAAAGAATCCCCTAGCAGCTTCCCTGGTTTCGGGGGAACTGCAGAGGTCCATAGCCCAGTCAGGATGCAACCTGTCTAGCCTCATGATCAACTTCCTCCCCATTAGTAACTCGGCAGGGCTTAACCCGGTGACGGGGTTGGGGGTGATTCTGTTATCAAATAGGAAGGCTGCCAGGCAGTGATCCCAATCTCCCTGTACAATGCGACCCAGGGCCTCTTTAGGGATGTGCACCATGCGCTCTGCTTGGCCGTTGGTGGCTGGATGGAAAGGAGCGGACCGAATGTGCTGGATGAGGTACCGATTCAAGAACTCCTGGAATTCCTGGGAGGTGAAAGTGGTCCCATTATCCGTGACGAGGGTCTCGGGAATCCCACGTGTGCAAAAGACCGTTCACAAGGCTCTGTCCGCTGCCACGGTGGAGGTTGAAGCTACGGGAATCACTTCCAACCACTTGGTGTATGCATCGACTAAGATAAAGAATATTTGGCCCTGGTATGGCCCCGCAAAGTCTAGGTGTAACCGGAACCACGGCCTCCTGTTGGACTCCCAGCACTGGGTGGATCAGGTTGGGACTCTTGGCAGGGTCGGCACCTTTGAACCCACCCTTCTATCTCCTCGTCCATCCCCGGCCACCATACATAGCTACGTGCCAGGGCCTTCATGCGCACTATCCCTGGGTGTGTTTCGTGTAGGGCTTCAAGCACTAGCTTCTGCAATGGGGGGGAAACCACCACCCCAGAGAAGGCACCCCTTGTGCATGGACAGTTCTTCTCTGCATGATGCGAATGCCCTGAATTCTGTGTCCAGTTTGCCCGTGGGCCACCCCCTTCCCACCCAGTCTAAAAAGCATGCGAGGATGCGGTCTCTACCCGTGGCCCTAGCTACCTCGGCGGCGTGGAGAGGCCTCTCTGCTAGAGTCTCTATAAGCATCACATGGTGGGCGGGGGAGGGATCCGGGTCCATAGAGGGCAGCAGCAGGCAGCTGAGGGCGTCATCGTGTCCCATAGCTTTGCTGGGACAGTGGACCAGGGCATATGTGTACGAGTTGGGGAACTGGTTCCACCACAGGACGTCCTGTGACAGAATTTGCAGTGTCTGGCGGTCTGGGGCAAGGAGGCCCAGTAGCGGCTTATGGTCCATGGCGATCGTGAAATGCTTACCTTACAGGTAGTTGTTGAATTTATGCACACCCGCCACTATTGCCAAGGCCTCCTTGTCTATCGGGGGGGAGGAGGGATGGTGGCTCAGTGGTAGAGCACCTGCTTGGAAAGCAGAAGGTCCCAGGTTCAATCCCTGGCATCTCCAAAAAAGGGTCCAGGCAAATAGGTGTGAAAAACCTCAGCTTGAGACCCTGGAGAGCTGCTGCTAGTCTGAGAAGACAATACTGACTTTGATGGACCAAAGGTCTGAGTCAGTATAAGGCAGCTTCATATGTTCATATGTTCATATCTGGGCATAGTTGCGCTCCGCGGGGGTCAGGGTCCTCAAATAATAGGCCACGGGAACCTGCCTTCCGTCCGGGAGTTGGTGCCCCAGAACGGCGCCCACCCCGTACAGGGAAGCATTGCAAGCCAGAATCACTGGTAAGGATTCGTCAAAATGGTGGAGCACATCATTGGAAACTAGGAGGTTCTTGACTGCCTGAAAAGCGGCGGCCTGCTTCTTTTCCCAGACCCGCGTGCCATTTTTATCAAGGAGACTATGAAGGGGTTCTGCGATGGCCGCTTTGTGGGGCAAAAATGAATGATAAAAATTTAATAATCCCAAGAAACTTTGTAACTCCATCTTGCACATGGGGGCCAGGGCATGGACAATAGCCCTGGTCTTGTCGGCTGTCGGGTGGATTCCCGAGGTGTCTACTGCAAACCCCAAGAACTCTACCCTCGACACCCCGAGGGAACACTTCTTCCGCTTTACTTTAAGTCCCGCTGCCTGGAAACGGCGGAATACCTCACGCAGACGGCTGCTGAACTCCTCAGCGTCCGGGGTAGCAATCAAAACTTCATAAAAAAATGGTTGCACTCCAGGGATCCCTTTGAGAAGAGCATCCATTATGCTCTGAAAAATCCCTGGAGCCACACTAACCCCAAATTGCAACCGTCGCACCCGAAAAGATCCCCTGTGAGTCACAATGTTCTGGGCTTCTGCTGTCTTGGCATCCACCAGGAGTTGCTGGTACACCTGGGCCAAGTCCAGTTTCCCAAAAACCTTAGAGCCTGCTAGGGCTGCCAGTACGTGGCTGACCACCGGAACATGGTATGGGTTGTCCTGAAGTGCCTTATTTATTGTGCACTTGTAATCAGCGCATATGCGCACATCTCCATTCGGCTTCACTGGAGTAACTATGGGTGTTTCCCATGCAGCATATGATACCGGTTCTAGCACTCCCTGGGCCGTGAGGCGGTCCAGCCCCGCTTCTATTTTTGGTTTAAGAGCGAACGGAACTCACCTGGCTTTCAGCCTTATCGGTCTCATGTGGGGATTGAGGGGTAAGGTGATGGGAGGACCCTTGTAGCACCCAGGGTCCCATCAAACACTTCTGGGAATTCCCGGCACACTTGCTCAAAATTTTGTGTTCGCATCTGTTGCACCCCCACTATTTGAATACCCAGCAGTCAAAATCAGGCCAGCCCCAATAATGTGGTGAGCTGGCGTTTGACCACAAGAATGTCCAGCTTGCCCTTAAAGTTCTTAAACTCTACCCTTACAGTGGCCAAACCCAAAATCTGTACAGGGTTTTTTTGGAAGTCCCGCAGTATGAAGTCCACCGGTCGCAGCTGGGGCCGGCCATGGGGACAAAGTTTTCTTAGAGACTATGAAATTATGGAGATGGAGGAGCCCGAGTCCAGCTCCATTAGGCATGGAGCACCCTCGATTAGGACCGACACCCTGACCTTATCTGGGGTGGTGAGGGGCAAGTTCATTACCTGCAGGCTAGTCGATGTGGTCAAGTAGGCATCAGTCGAGTCGTGGTTGGTGGACTGGCGTCTGCGGTGGCCTTGGCCCGGCAAGCCCGCGCTATGTGGCCCACAGTTCCTGCAGTCCACATTGCGGTGGGACAGTCCCAATGCTCGTGTGGATCCCCACAGCTGGTGCACTTGGTGTTGGCTGGTCTCTCTGTTGCTCATGGCTGCGTGGGCACTCTTGGCCCCATTCCTGGTTGGTGACGTAGCTGGTTTGCCTCCTCCTCCTCTGGGTTGCCGGTGCCATCTCCTCCTGGTGGATGGCTTCCGCTCACGGGTTGTTGTAAGCTTTGGTTGCTCTTTTGAATGCGGTGGCTTTGTTGAAGGCGAGTTGGAGGGTGAGCTCTTCCTTTGCGAAGAGCTTTTGCTGCAGTCTTTCATCTCGGAGGCCCCAGACGAAGCGATCCTTCAGGGCTTCCTCTAGCTTGTCGAAGCTGCAGTTCCCTGCAATTTGGCGGAGGGCAGCCAGGTAGACGGCGGATGTCTCTCCCGCCCCTTGATCCCTCTTGTGGAAGAGGAATCGGCGGGCGATGATGGAAGGCTGGGGCAAGAAGTGCCCGGTCAGGAGTCTGACTATCTCCTCGTACATTTTCTCCATGATCTTCACAGGGGCTGAGAGACCCTTTGCGATATCAAATGTGGCCTCCCCGCAGACACTCAGGAGCACGTCTCTCTTACGGCTGTTGTCTGTAATCATGTTCGCTCGTAGGTAGCAGTTGACCCACTCAGTGTAGGTCTCCCACCTATCAGGGTTGGCGGGGTCGAACTCTGCAAGGTGGCCCGTCGTCCCACTTGGGTTAGCCATGGTGGCAGCGGGCGCTTCCGTCTCCCTCGAATGCGTGCCTTCCTCATCTCTGGCCAGGTCAGCTAAGTCCCGCTTGGGGAGTTACCTGGCTAGAATCCCACCTTCGTCGCCACTGTAATGTACTGAGTGACAAGACGTGTTGAAGGCAACATGCTTTATTAGCGAGTACATCACAAGGTAAGGCAACGCAGGCCGGGTCTGCCTGGTTGTGATTATATACATACATATGGGGAGGGACGGTGGCTCAGTGGTAGAGCATCTGCTTGGGAAGAAGAAGGTCCCAGGTTCAATCCCTGGCATCTCCAAAAAAAGGGTCCAGGCAAAAGGTGTGGAAAAACCTCAGCTTGAGACCCTGGAGAGCCGCTGCCAGTCTGAGAAGACAATACTGACTTTGATGGACCAAGGGTCTGATTCAGTATAAGGCAGCTTCATATATTCATATTCATACCCTGGAACAACCCTCAGTCTGGCCAGGTCCAATCCTGGCCAGTTAAACTTCCCGCCACAGATCTTGATTGGCGGAGCTACATCCAGGGACCAGTGGACTTCCACTGGTCACCTCCATAGCGTCTGCTGTGTTGTAATTTCGGGACTGAAATGCAAGACACAACAGTGACCAAACTTGCTTAGCATAATGTCAGATGTGTGAGAGCCACAAGACATGAATATTGGATATTTGAGAGCTACAACACATGAACGACAGAAAAAGAAGGAAGGAAGGCAAATAGATGGGGGATGGGAGGAGAGGTGGAATGAAAGCAACTTTAATGTTAAATACATTCTCCAAGCTGCCGAGAAGTGATTTAAAGAGACAAATGCCTTCTCCAAGCCAGCCAGCCAACGGGGTTGGGAGGGGGCTTCAAGAGCCATACAAGATGTGTGAAAGAGCCACATGTGGCCCCCAAGCTGCAGTTTGGTTACTCCTTGTAGAAGATACTCTCAAAGTTGCTGGTTACCCTGCAGCAGAAGATACCCAGTTACCAAATTTGTTTTTGGCACCCCCAGAGAATGAGAGATTTTAAAGTGGAGCTGGGATTTGAGCCCTGGTCTCCCCAGTCCTTCTCTAACACACTACATGGGCTTTTGTAATAGCAACAAAGATCAGACAGTTCATGTGGCTGGTCTTAAAAAATTTCAATCAGTTGGCCCTGATCGGGCAGAAAGGCAGAACATACATTTTGTAAATAAATAAGCTTATGGTAAAGGCAGATGCGAGGTGGTCATGAATCTCCATCTATTTGTAACATTCTAATTCCAGTCTTGCACAGTCTCAGTTTGCATCAGGAATGGCAGGAAAGGGAGAAAGAGGTTTATCCGGAAACCTAATCAAAACTGGGCAGCCCAGTTTGTTGCCAGTATTTAAATGCTAATTGAAGTGTGTGTGTGTGAAAGTGCTGGTTTGCAATTAAATAAAGCTGGGGTTGAAAGGTTAAACCCTCTTCCCTTTCCCTGCATGGTCCCAATTCAAATTGGAGCTATACAAGCCTAAAAATTGCATTTTACAGAGAGATGTCTGTTTTCCTCTTACATTATTTCCTAATTCCTAAACTAGTATTTTCATGTGGCTCCCCCCAAGTTCTAGCCTGTGTTAAACACACTGGGCTCTTGTGCTGTACCCTCACAGAGCTTGTGTTCACAAGCTGGCTGTGTGTGCGACTACTAAATGCAAACTTTGTAAACCTTCTCCAGTTCAAAGAAAACTTTATGCGGCCCTTGGTATGCAGTCCATTGCCCTCTTCTTCTTACAACTATTTCCATACAATACTTTAAATTGCTGGTTTCTTTCCTCAGAAGGCATCTGAAGAGTCTTAAAAGAGAGTGAGGGAAAAGTTGTGCAGGACCAAAAGCCAAATGTCATGTAAGGAGAATGGAAACACTTTAACATTCTTTAGAATGTGAGATACCCAGAAGACTACAATGAACAGAAATTTACTGTTTTTCAACTATAGGGCTGAGTAAAAAGAACTCTCACTATTAAAAAAAAAGAGAGAGAGAAATGACTGAGTAAAACTTTTTCTTGGTATGTATTGCACTTTGAATCACAGTGTTTTGAAAATGTCATGTCCTTAATCAAATAGAATACAGTCTGAGAGAGGACACTATAATGGATAACACAACAAAAAATACAAGCTAGTGACCAATTTACTAAGAAATGTATAGAAACCAGTCCAAATGTTCAAAACATGTACATTCAAGTCCCAATGTAGTGTGGTGATAAGCCAATCAATTAACTACTTGTTTCTTTCCAGTCTTCATCAGACCTGGGACCACTAACAAAAGAAAATAATGGTGCAACTAACATATTTAAAAAAGCAAACATCTCAATGGCAGCTGTAAATGAGATGTTTGCCTTTTTAAACATGTTAGTTGCACCATTAGGGTGCGCAAGAAGCCTCATACTGAGCTGTAGCCGATGTGAAATTGCTGTTGGAGACGCTCTGCATCCCCTTTTTTAAAAATTATGTAAAGAATCTATATAATTGAATCAATATGTAAGTATGATATTTTTTCACTGGAAGAGGGTTGGTGGTGTCTGAATGTCCTTCAGATATTTTTGTATAATATTTTCTTTTGTTAGTGGTCCCAGGTCTGATGAAGACTGGAAAGAAACAAGTACTTAATTGATTGGCTTGTCACCACACTACTTTGGGACTTGAATGTACATGTTTTGGACATTTGGACTGGTTTCTATACATTTCTTAGTAAATTGATCACTTGCTTGTATTTTTTGTTGTGATGTCCTTAATCAAGACCAGTAAATGATACCTACTCTCCAAAGCAGGTCTTTCAAAGTTAATCAGAATACCATTTTTTATTATGCACTTATTGTGAATTGATGTCCTGGAAAACCACAGGTGTCCTGTTACCTCTGATTTACCTAAAGCCCTTATGGTTTGATCTTTCTTCACAGAACAACCAGCTCATAGCCATGTCCATTCCAGTATGACATCTATTTAAAAATTGGGAAATGCGGAAACCAAGCAAGTGCCAACACATCCCCTGTCTTTTTGTTCAGTCGCACAGTCAAGTCCAACTCTTTGCAACCCATGGACAAAGTCACACCAGACCCTTCTGTCTTCCACCATCCTCCGAAGTCTGCTCAAATTCGTGTTTGTTACATCAGTAACGCTGTCCAGCCATTTCATCTTTTGCCGTCCCCTTCTTCTTTTGCCTTCTGTCTTTCCCAGCATCAGGATCTTCTCCAGTGAGTGCTCCCTTCTCATTTGGTGGCCAAAGTATTTGAGCTTCATCTTCAGCATCTGACCTTCCAGGGAACAGTCTGGGTTGATTTCCCTTAAGACTGACTGATTTGATCTTGCAGTTCAAAGGACTCTCAAGAGTCTTCTCCAGCACTACATCTCAAAAGCATCTATTCTTCTGCACTCAGCCTTCCTTATGGTCTAGCTCTCACAGCCATACATTACTACTGGGAATGCCGTCGTTTTGACTATACGGACTTTTGTTGGCAGGGTGATGTCTCCTTTTTATTTTACTGCCCAGGTTCGCCGTAGCTATCCTCCCAAGGAGCAAACGTCTTTTAATTTCATGGCTACAGTCACCACCTGCAGTGATATTGGATCCCAGAAATGTGAAACCTGTCACTACTTCCATGTCTTCCCCTTCTATTTCCCAAGGTGTGATGGGGCCAGATGCCATGATCTTAGTTTTTTTGATGTTGAGTTTCAAGCCTACTTTTGTGCTCTCCTCTATCACCCTCAACAAGAGGTTCTTTAGGTCCTCCTCACTTTCTGCCATTAGAGTTGTGTCATCTGCATATCTGAGATTGTTGATGTTTTTCCTGGCAATCTTAATTCTGGCTTGTGCCTCATCCAGGCCAGCATTCCACACGATGTACTCTGCATATAAATTAAAGAAGCAGGGTGACAATATACATCCTTGTCGAACTCCTTTTCCTATTCTAAACCAATCAGGTGTTCCATATCCCATTCTGACAGTTGCTTCTTGACCCTTATACAGGTTTCTCAGGAGACATGTGAGGTGGTCTGGTACTCCCATCTCTTTAAGGACTTGCCACAGTTTGTTGTGATTCACACAATTAAAGGCTTTAGCATAGTCAATGAAGCAGAAATCGATGTTTTTCCAATACTCCCGTGCTTTCTCCATAATCCAGCAAATGTTGGCAATTTGATCTCTAGTTCCTCTACCTCTCCAAAACCCAGCTTGAACTTCTGATAATTCTTGATCAACATACTGCTGAAGCCTAGCTTGTAAGATCTTTAACATAACCTTGCTGGCATGTGAAATGAGTGCAATGGTGCGATAGTTTGAACATTCCTTGGCATTACCCTTCTTTGGGATCGGAATATAAACTGATCTTTTCCAATCCTGTGGCCACAGTTGTGTTTTCCAAATTTGTTGACATAATGTGTGCATCACTTTAACAGCATCATCTTTTAGGACTTTGAATAGCTCAACTGGGATACCATCATCTCTGCTCACTTTGTTGTTAGTAATGCTTTCTAAAGCCCATTTGACTTCACACTCCAGGATGTCTAGCTCAAGGACATCGTTTTCACTGTCATGGTTGTCCGAGACATTGAGATCCTTCTTGTATAATTCTTCTGTGTATTCTTGCCACATCTTCCTGATCTCTTCTGCTTCTGTTAGGTCCCTATAGTTTTTGTCCTTTATCATGGCCATCTTTGCATAAAACGTTCCCTTGATTTCTCCAATTTTCTTGAAGAAATCTCTTGTCCTTCCCATTCGATTATTTTCCTCTATTGCTTTGCATTGTTCCTTCAGGAAGGCCTCCTTATCTCTCCTTGCTGTTCTCTGGAAATCTGCATTCAGTTGGGTGACTCTTTCCTTTTCACCTTTGCCTTTTGCTTTCCTTCTTTCCTCAGCTATTTGTAAAGCCTCATCAGACAGCCACTTTGCTTTCTTGCATTTCTTTTTCTTTGTCATGGTGCTGATTGCTGCCTTCTGTACAATGTCACAAACCTCTGTCCATAGTTCTTCAGGCACTCCGTCTATCAACTCTAGTTTCTTATTCTTCACCGCCACTGTATATTCATAAGGGATGTGATCAAGGTCAAACTTGAATGGCCTAATGGCTTCCCCAGTTTTCTTCAGTTTAAGCCTGAATTTTGCAATGAGTAGCTCATGATCTGAGCCGCAGTCAGCTCCAGGTCATTTTTACTGACTGTAAGGAGCTTCTCCATCTTTGACTGCAGAGTATATAATCGATCTGATTTCTGTGTTGCCCATCAGGTGATGCCCATGTGTAGAGTTGCCTTTTAGGTTGTTGGGTGTTTGCTATGACCAGCTTGTTCTCTTGACAAAACTCTATTAGCCTTTGCCCGGCTTCATTTTGTTCTCCAAGGCCAAACTTGTCAGTTGTTTTGGTTACCTTTTGACTTCCTACTTTGGCATTCCAGTCCCCTATGATGTGGAGGACATCTTTTTTTGGTGTTAATTTTAGAAGGTGTTATAGATTTTCATAGAACTGGTTCACTTCAGCCTCTTCTGCATCAGTGGTTGGGGCATAGACTTGGATTACTGTGATATTGAATGGTTTGCCTTGGATATGGACTGAGATCATTCTATCAATTTTTGAGATTACTGCCTTCCTCACTCTCTTGTTAACTAAAAAGGCCACACCATTTCTTCTATAGGACTCTTGCCCACAATAATAGATGAGGTGATCCTCTGAGTTAAATTCACCCATTCCCGTCCATTTTAGTTCACTGATTCCCAAGATGTAGATGTTCAGTCTTGCCATCTCTTGTTTGACCACATCTAGTTTACCTTGATTTATAGATCTTACATTCCATGTTCCAATGCAGTATTGTTCTTTGCAGCATCAGACTTTTCTTTCACCATCAGACACATCCACAGCTGAGCATCCTTTCGGCTTTGGCCCAGCCACTTCATTCTTTCTGTAGTTACTTGAACGCTCTTCCCCAGTAGCATATTGGGCACCTTCTGACCTGAGGGGCTAATCTTCCAGCACCATATCTTTTAGCCTTTTGTTTCTGTCCATAGGGTTTTCTTGGCAAGGATACTGGAGTGGTTTGCCATTTCCTTCTCCAGTGGATCACATTTAGTGGACATTCCCTGTCTTAGGGGTCACCAAAATAGTGCCTCTATTGGCACCCACCAACACCTTTCCTAAAAACACCAAGGTGATAAACAGGAACAGCTCTGAGAGAACACCAAGTGTTTTTTGGCTGTGAGGGAGTGGGGCTAGCTGAGGTGAAGAAGCAAAAGAGGAGGAGGAGGAAGAAGAGATTGGATTTATATCTCATCCTTCACTCACTGTCTCAGAGCAGCTTACAATATCCTTTCCCTTCCCCTCCCCACAGTAGACATCCTGTGAGGTAGGTGGAGCTAAGAGAGCTCTTTCGAGATCTGCTCTTGAAAGGAACAGCTCTGAGAGAACTTCTGGCTGAGTCAAGGTCATATCCAGAGGTGCATGTGGAGGAATGGGGAAGCAAACTCAGTTCTCCTAGATTACACACTCCTAACCACTACACCAAACTGGCTCTCAGGGTTTCTGATTTCTAGTAGGGTTCCTCTTTGACCACTGGGGATCCAATGGGCCTTGCAGATTAAAATAATTTTGTTTTGATGGCAGCCCCCTCCTGCAACCATTTTGTCGGAATTCCAAAGGTGCCCACAGGCTTAAAAAGGGTGGGATCCCTGTCCTATCTCTTCCAAGTTATGCGGCATGAAGTAATAGGGGTATACATGAAGGAATGCCTAGCATTTGCCCTGAAACTGTTACATTACGTCTTGTGAAGGTTGAAACTCTGGTGTTAGGAGGGCCAGTGTGAAGCATTGTAATCATCTGGGAATACAGTTAGTTACTTTTGAATTTCCTTGGTGTGAACTTAATAGAAGATTATTTACTATATGAGCTCCTAATAGTATGGCTGATGCTACAGTAGTGTTGCATGAGTGTGTGGGGGATCTAGTTAACATTATCTTGGTACTGCTGTTGCATGGTCTAATCCCTGGGTTAGGTGGCCTATCACTATTGCTAAATATCTATTATAGATTAGAAAAACTGCCTATAATCAGCATATCAAGGACTGTAAAACCATTATCAAACATCTCTATTGTGAAGGGTTAAAAGAAAAAACTTTATATTCTTAGGAAGAATTTCTGCACAAGAATCCCATGCTATACTAGCAGCACAATCCCTGTACAAAGTTACTCTTGTCTATTCCTATTGAAATGAATGGGTTTAGACTGGAGTTACTCTGCCTAGGATTTCACAGTCACCCATTAGTTTATACTTCTTATAAACTGCAAGCAAACAGCTTTGAACATAACACATTACTTTAATAAACTTGCAGTGACAATGTAAGCAGAAAGAACACTTTTATCAGGTAAATTTCTGTTGCATCTCTTATTTTAAACATAAAAATTTAAACCAGATAAACATTTTCAGTGCTATTATTTTTAATAAAAATGTGACTAAAAATAATTACTTGGATTGAAAACATTTCATCATATTTTGTAATGAAGAAAGCACATTTTAATAACCTACCTATATTGTTAACTCTTCCAAACAGACTCTATAACAGAAGAGCTGATAACCAAAATCCAAAGCAAAGATATGAGAACAGGATGTTCTAAATGACAGAGGAGAGCTACAAAGATGTCATTTGGGCTCTCTAGAAGTCAGTGCAACAAAGAGAGTGCTTTACATGCAAACCATTTTATTTCTGCTAGAAACTGATTTCTATAGTCTTGACATTTCATTTTTGTTTGCATACAATTTGTGCCTCACTGACTAAATAATTTCCAAAATCACCTTGATCCTGTCATCCTCATTTATTGCTTGACATAACAACCAAATTGTTTTTGATCAATTTACATATTAAAAGCAATAGAATACCTTTTGCCTAAAGAAGTGACATGTGTGGCTGTGTTTTAATACAGTCACAGATGAATGAAGTAGTAATGAAACCTGGATTATTAGAGAACAAATCAGATTGGATCGGGGTGTGTTTCAAGACCAATTTGAATTAGTAGGAATCTTTTGCTTTTGCCCTGCAACATTCCACCGATGAAAATGGGGACAGATGTGCTTGTAAGTAATGCTCCAGTTCTCATAGGGATAACCTCATTCGCTCCTTTTTGACATTACCCATTATTGTTGGATATATACTGTGTTCATTTATTCAGGAATAGTTTGTCCTTTGTGAATTCAGAGCCAAGAGGGTGATGTTCTTTACGGAATACTAGAAAAATGTTATTATCCTGCAATATGTGGTCAACAATAAAAACTAAAAAACTGCAAAATGTGAAGTGGCAAGGCTGCACACCTAGCTAGATAAGTTATACATAGGGATGCCAGATGCATCACTACAAACCCCAGAAGACGTCGGCTGGTGAGGCATAGGAGGAAAAAGATGTTGCGTACATGTTGATGTCACTTTTGGCAAAAGCCTAGAAGTGACATAGCTGATGCGCTATAGTTTTACCTTAGACATCAGCAAAATCCTACAGCATCAGTGATGCCACTTCCAGGCTTTTGCCAGAACTGATGTCAACACATTTGTGATGCCTCTCTCCCACCATTCATTTGAGCAGCAGTGGAAGTGAGGAGTCAGTGGCGGGAGATCCCCTGCCTCAGACGATGAGTAGGCAAGCCTAATTAGAGGCCGAAGAGATGAGGAGTGTTCTTGGCTGACAAAATACCTTGCACCAGCCCTGGACACTTGGAGATCATGATTAAATTCCCACCCCAGCATTCTTTTTTTTTCATTTGCACTATGCAAGGTAGACATAAGATGTATCCCTTCCCCAAAGCAAATCAAGGGAAAACCTGGAGAGTGGGGAACTGGAGGAAGATATGTGGATGCTCTGAAAAGCATGGCTGTAGTTTGGAATCCAAGGCAGACCAAAACAGCCATGTGAATACTGCCTGAGCAAGATGGCTTCCTGGATACCAGAAAGATAGCTCCCAAGGGTAGCTGCAATGGTCTGCCATAGAAAAACTAGATTCAAATCCAGGAGCACTTTAGAGACCAACAGGATTTTTGAGGTATGAGCTTTCAAGAGTCAAAAGGGAGCTTTGACTCTCAAAAGCTTATACCCGGGAAATCTGTTGGCATCTAAGTGCTACAATCTTCCTGTTGGATACCAGTCACCCCAACCTGATACATGTTATTTATCAATTTCTATTCTGAACATATTTGAAGCCTTCTTTATTCCCAGTTTCATTCCAGAAAACATATAGGCCTGGCATTCTATTTTAGAGTTGCCAGTAATAAAGGCATATATTAGTGCTCTCATAGACATATACCTGCATGTATTGTCACAGCACACATGCACTATAAGGAACTACTAGAACACCTGCATTTTTAGATCACTGAATGTAAATGTATATACCTTACTCTGTCATGGTAGAGATGCCAGTCTCCAGGAGAGATCTGGGGATCCCACAGAATTGCAGCTCATCTCCAGATGATAGTGATTAGTTTCCCTGGGGAAAATGGATGGTTTGGAGAATGGATCCTGTGGCATTGTACCTCACTGAGAATCTGTCCTCCCAGATTCCATCCACAAATCTCCAGGAGTTTCCCAACCTGGATGTGGCAAACCTACCCCCATCCCTTGTCAATGGACAGGGGGACCTGGCAACCATAGTCATGTGGCAATATATGCCTCTAAAAGATGTTCATACACTGCTCTGCAGAAACAAAATGGTAGTACAGAAATCTCCTAGCATTGATGGTTAGAAACTCTCTAAACCTAATTCGACACTTGATTCAGCTCTTCAGTCATCCAGACTGAATATTTGGACATCAAGGTCCTTAATATGGCAGTCCTCTTACTGAACATGGAATTTACGGAGAAAAGTCAAAATAACTCTTACAAAGATCGGAGGCAAAAGAAACTGGCCATTTTTTGGAGCAACAGAAGAGTTCTGCATAGGCACGGCAATAATTTTTTTTATGCCGGCAATTCTGACAAGCAGGGAACTCTCAGTCCATTGTGGTTTGCCTTTTAAACAGACCCAGTTATTCAGAACGAGTAAAAAGAACAGCTAAATAATATCCAAAGTTCTGTTCAAATAATGGCTTGTTCTGAAGCTATTTAAAGAACATCACTATCACAATAAACTAGGGCAACGTTCTTGCATAAAGTTACAGAATATTACCTACAAGGTATATTACAGCTGCATTATTTTTAAAAGGGTATATTTCAGTGATAGCACCTCCATCTACCCTGAAAACAGCTTCTAAATGAGGTAAGACAAAGATTCCTGTGCTCTCATTCTGCCCTAGAGCAAAATGACTGCCGAGATGGGAAAACTATAAATCTCTTGAAAGCCAGTAACTTTTATTTTTGCCGCAGCTGCAGTTCTTTGCAGGGAAGACCAGCTGGAAGATTGTCTTTTTTTGCCTTAGATCATGTGCATGTTTTGGAAGTAGTTTTCTCACATATTGAAGATGAAGGCTTGCTGCTAATTTTAAAGGGATTTATTGTACGCCTTGCTTATAGCTATCTAGAAGCCAGCTCATTTATACAATATTTTGATCCTACAAATGAGCTCCTGCCCCTTATACCCCAAAAGTAGATGCAAGAGTCACGTAATGGGTTCAAGTTCATTAATCTGATGGTTGAACTGCACATTGTATTAATGATTTCTACTTCTTTAATAGAAGAAATAGAAAGGTTCCGTAAAAGCTAGCCTAGGAGCCCTGTGGCACAGAGTGGTAAGCTGCAGTAATGCAGTCCAAGCTCTGCTCATGACACAGTGGAAGCTGGGTTCAAGTAGTCGACTCAAGATTGACATCAGCCTTCCATCCTTCTGAGATCAGTAAAATGAGTACCCAGCTTGCTGGGGGTGAAGTGTAGATGACCGGGGAAGGCAGTGGCAAATCACCCCATAAAAAGTCTGTCAAGGAAACATCATGATGTGACATCACCCCGTGGGTCAGTAATGACTCGGTGCTTGCACAGGGGACTACCTTTATCAACTAAAAGGTAGCCTTAAGGGGCCCCTAATAATGAATAGTAAAGCTACTGCCCTCATTTTTCCTGGCCTGCACAGAAACATTTCTGATAGACATTCATCAGACACATTTCTCTATGTTGGGTAACATGAGGGTTCAAACAATGATGCTCACCTATGAAGAAATTCTCCTCCCAGACTTCAATAAGGTCAGTCAAGAACATTTGGTTTTGGTACATTCCCCCGTCCTCAGATGCCACAAGTTGCTTGCCAATGCAGTTTAATTTTAGCCTCTACACTAACCTGATACAACATACAACTTAAGTCATTGAGATCATGCCTATTTCATAAAATAACCTTTCCAAAATGTTGTGTATGTGAACTGGAATGTGTATATTTAATGGTGTTCTTGCATGGCTCGCTGGAACCTGTAGGACTGAGCTTGGGGACTTGGGAACAATGGGCAGTAGGATCCAAATCCCTGCTGCCCTGCTCCAATCTCAGGCCCCCTGCTGGTTTGAATGATCCAATAGCATGCTTGTGCAGGAACCCTGAGTGTAAATAAGTTGGCCCCATTGACCCAGTCTGCAGTCTTAGAGTGCAGCGCTATTCTATGCTGAACTGAACTAAAGAGCTATGATCACTTTCACCTCACCTCTTCCTTGCATTGAACCCACTATATTATACAAAAGCAATGGGAAGTCAGGGAGAAAGGTCCCTCTAAAAAGCAATTGGAAAAGAAAGATAGTGGCAGCTTTGCCAACCACACCTAGTACAGAGGGATAGGAGTAGTTTTTCCTTTACCTTAGCTATTGACTAAGCTGCACAAGGCAGCCAATGAGGGACCCACACCATAGACCTTTCCATCTCTCTTTCATAATGGAAGTAGAGACAAAAATTGCTCCCATCTAAGGTTGCCAGGTCTGTGTGGGGAAATACCTGGAGACTTTGAGGGTGGGGTTTGAGGAGGGGAGAGGCCTCAGCATAATACAATACCATAGAATCCACTCTTCAAGGTAGCCACTTTCTCCAGGGAAGCTGATCTCTGCCAGACGGAGTTCAATTGTAGAAGTGGGAGATTCCCTGGTGAGGGATCCCCTGGTTTTGCAGGCTCCTCCCTGCAACAAGCCTGCCAGCAGGTGGGGAAAGCCCTGCCCCAATAGCCATGATGTGCATTTAAACCTTGGCAGTCTAAAAAGAACCTTGCAAGCTGCTTGTATTTTGGATTGTGTGTACGCCTTTAAATCTCAGATGGAGGAAAGTTGTATGGGCGGGGTGAGCAAGCAGAGCCATGTGGCTCTTCCCAGTGAGTGTGTGAACCATGTGAGAAAGGAAGTGAAGTCCCTCTGTTTGTTTTGTGTTGATTTCAGAAGTTGTGTATATAGTAAAATGGAGTTAACTAGAACCTGATTAGGGAATGGAGGAAAACTCCACCCCTTAGGCAGCTCTCCTTTCATTTAAGAACATAAGAGAAGCCATGTTGGATCAGGCCAACGGCCCATCCAGTCCAACACTCTGTGTCACACAGTGGCAAAAAATTTTATATATACACACACACTGTGGCTAATAGCCACTGATGGACCTGTGCTCCATAGTTTTATCTACCCCCCTCTTGAAGGTGGCTATACACAGGGGAACTTCACTGCTATATTTTGGTGTAGTGGTTAAGTGTGCGGACTCTTATCTGGGAGAATCGGGTTTGATTCCCCACTCCTCCACTTGCACCTGCTAGCATGGCTTTGGGTCAGCCATAGCTCTGGCAGAGGTTGTCCTTGAAAGGGCAGCTGCTGTGAGAGCCCACTCGAGCCCCACCCACCTCACAGGGTGTCTGTTGTGGGGGAGGAAGGTAAAGGAGATTGTGAGTCACTCTGAGACTCTTCTTCTTCTTTATTTGTTTTAGAGAACAGGAAAGTCTCCTGGATCCACCCCCAAAGTCCCCAGATATTTTCTGAGATGGACCCAGTGGCAACCCAACCTGAAGTATCCCTAGAAGTTAAAATGATCAAACTGAGACTACTGTACTTTGGGCACATTGTGAGAAGACAAGACTCACTGTAAAATACAATAATGCTAGGGAAAAATTGAAGGTAGCAGGAAAAGAGGAAGAACCAATGTGAGATGGAGTAATACAGTCAAGGAAGCAATGGCTTTCAGTTTGCAAGACCTGAGCAAGTCTGTTAATGAGGACATTTTGGAAGTCATTATTTCATAGGATTGCCATAAACCAGAAAAAACTTGACAACGATTAACACTCCAAACAGAAAACAATATAGAAAAACATAAAAACTACAAGAAAAGCACAAGAAGCCATAGAAAAATAGGGTACCAAAAGCCAAACTACTAACTGAAATGTCAGCTTAAACGACAGCAGCATATTTTTAAAAAAAATGACATTACCTACCATATCCCAGTAGTAAAAATTTTAAAAACCCTAATAATCAAATATTAGCACAGGAATTGAAAAAAAAATAGTAATACAAAGTAAGAAACAAAAAGACAACCCGGTCTCTCGGAGAAAATCTTCCACATAAGTAGGTAAACGGTTTGGAGGTTTGCATATATGCAATACATGCTGACCCCATCAGACTGAGCTTAAACATAAAAGGGCCTGAATACTAGGCTGAGATCAAGGAAACCAAGCAGTGACAGAAAAAAAGTAATCTCTCTCACAGAAGAGCCATTGGGCTTTACATGCCAGGAAATCAGGAAACAGCATGGGCTGGCTGTAAGAATCCTACTGACAAGTCAAAGATGTATGAGGGAGTAGGATTTTCCAGACTGATCAGCTGGAAGGGCAGAAATTGAACTGAGAAAAGGATGAGGGAATAAAAGTGAAAGAGTAATTGAGACCCCAAGCAATGTACCTGTTTACCAAAAACATTTAAGGCTTATCCATATAGAAAATCTGATGAGCATTCAGTTTGCCTTTCCCCTCCCTCAAAGTCTCCCTCCTCTGAACTGTACTGGAGATATTCTGCTTTAGGGGCATTTTCAACTCCAATTCATAGCAAACTATTTTGTGTAAGATGCCAAATCAGCATTAGTTTGGCAGATGCATCTAATATCATTCACCCATCATTCTGATCCTAAAGGGCAGGGCAAACAAGGCCACATTATAGCAGCTCAGCCTGATTCAGGTTGCGTTGAATTCATAGAAAGCTTGAAGTGAGAAGGACAAACTAAATGGATGGGCAGGAGGAGGACATTTTCTCCTTTTCCATTTTTCCCAGCATTTTTCTTCCTGTGGAGGATTAGTTCTGGTCTCAGAATCCCACTGTGAGAAAAACAGTTTGGGTATGGAAAGTAGGGGACACAATTCAGCTCTCCCCATTCTTCCCTTCAAATAGCTCCCCACCCTTACTGTTTATGAGTTTAGCAGCAACCCAACCCTTAACCCTATAAAGTCTAGTTTAATCTCAAACTGGATTGTCAGTCTGTCCACAGTCTTTTTTCTTTTCTTTTGCTTTCAGAAAGTAATTTAAAACTGTTGGCAGATTCATTTTTTCCCTATGACCTAATTCACACCGCATCCTAATAATACAAAAATAAATGAATCACATTTCTATCTAATTATTGTGCACACACTGAGCAGCTTTTGCATTTTCCATCCCTGAGTGCACAAGGACACATTTTAGAAAACTCTCTTCAGTTTGTTTTATGACAACTTCAGCGGATTTTTCTCTCTTTAAGTTACCTCTATGTGCCTCTACATCTACAAAGTTGTGCCATTTCTGACAGGAATTTTGTGGTAATTCCTCACAAATTTATAAAATATTTTCTTCTAATAGTTTGCATATATGGAAGGTCAAATTAGTTGTAGGTTTTATTTTCGTATCCCACCACTCTGCCACCAAATACGTTTTCTAGTGTTCCTCAGGGACAGGATTTTCCCTTTGTTTCTATTTGCCTTTCTGACTGAGCGGTCCAGGTGGCCTGTTTTCATCTTTCCTGAAGAACTCTGGCTGTCCCACCCTGTCTCAGGCCCTGTTCAGACGCACAGTATAATCAGATGTCACTGCTGTTTCCTTCTGGATTTAAAGTGACTGATCAGACAGCAACATCTGCCTCCCGGTAACAAAATAATCCAGTTCCGAGAAGGATTCTTAACTCGTGGTAGCCCTCCCCCCCAATCCTTCTCGGAAACGGATTATTTTGTTACCTGATCCTTTGCGGTGTTTTTTAACTTCTCCGGTTTCACCTCATAGTTTTCTCCATCTGGATAGTTCGGCTGCAATATTAACCAACTTCCAGATGTCTGAAGGCTGTCCCAGAGCAAAAGAAGCCTTAGACATCCGGTTTAAGGTCACTTTTTTTTTTTTACTATTTAGCGATATGTGCATAACCACATAATGTTTAACCTATGTGCATGCGTATAATGCACGCATGTGCATAATAGTGGAGGAAAAAAACTGTGTGGTGCCGTCATGTGGACAGCAGAAGACGGTTTCACCACGGAGTGATTCAAATTGCAATATGGCAGTCTGATTGATAATATCCGGAACAAAGATATTCGGAACAGAACTGGGTCAGTTTAACATGGACTCAACACAACATGAACAGGGCCTCAGTGTGATATTTTACTGCCAGTTCATCCCAGGAACCTGAAGGAAGGGTTGTGATCACGCTTTAACTTAAACCACAAAAAAATGGCACTTGAGACATTTTGAAGTTCAAAATTAACAAAATATTTTATTCAACATAGAGGGGAAAGGTCAGGTGAAATCAGGGGCAGAGATTTCTGAAGTAATTCAACATAGATAACTCTGACGTAATACTAGTACATGCACAAACGTTGAGAGTTTTTAACAATTCAGATTTACTTACAATCTTTATGTTGAGAGGCTTTTGTTTCAATGTTTTCCAAACACTCCAGTACACTTTCTTTGACTATTCACTAACTCTTTTGGTTTCCAGAAGGCTGGTATGCTCATTCCAGTATCCCAAACACCTTTCCTTGGAACACCAGTACCCATCTTGAGTCAAAAACCTGAATACAAACACCCCTCTTTCCCCTTCTTTTTTTCAAAGCAAGCTGGAAAGAAAACCAAATTTGTGCTCTCCTTCTCTTCCATTATTCTCTCGAACATTGTCTGGCTCAAATAAACAAACATTAGCAAGAGTGAAATCCCATCACAATGGGACCTAATAGATACCCTTGTCTTGCTTGTCCTGGATTGTGCCCTGAGTGTAGAGTGATATAGGCATATAGTCTCCTCCCTCCCTTTCTTCCAAGAGCTGACTTCTGTGCTAAAAAAAAAAAAAAGCAAACCCAAAGTTATGGCAGGAGAATAAGATATAAAATTTAAGATTCTTAGTCTATTTTGTTTATTTTATATCATTTATGGTACTTCTCATTTTTGATGAATTTGGTTGTATTTAAGAAATGGACTAAAGTAACAGAAAGCATCAAGAGAAGGAAAGGGTGTCTTTATGAAATGGTCTTTCAAGCCCCATTCCTGTTTGTCCAGGTGTTTGGATAGGGTTGCCAATCCCCAGGTGGGGAAGAACATTGGAGGATTACAGACCAAAAGACAACTTGTTCTGTGAAATTGACAAGAGACACTTAAAGAGCCTTACAAGCTTCTAATTCATTACTACAGAGCAAGTTTACTTTGGAAACCAATCCACACTTTCAAGAAGACATTCAGTACAATTAATAAACCTCATATAAGGAAATATATAAGCACTTTATAAATAAATATAAAAATAGAAAAGTCTGTCATACAAAAGTCCACTAGGACGCGCTACTCCAATGTAGCGATGTTGTGATATTGACACGCAGACCTCTCCATGAAGAAAATAAATGTTGGGGGAAAAAAACTTTGAATAGATTCTTATCTCATTTGATGAAAGAATTCAGATTCAGTCGTGATTACACGACTCCTAGGTAAATTTCATGTTTCAATTCAGGCTTCCTCTGATCAATATACTTCCTTGTTCTGGAACTAAAAAATATTTCTTGCAAAGATGATATAATACTAAACAAAAACATAAACAATTACAGAAATTTATGAGCAACATTCTACTTACCCAATGCTCAAAATAATTTACACACAGCAATTTCATTTCTTACAACAGCATTAGCGGTTCTCAGAAAGGAAGACGCTCAGTCTCGGCTTTATATACAATCAGGTGATGTTTAAAACATTTCTTAAAGGAAGAGTCATAAGCCTTTACCAATGAAGATATTACATATGTGCAAATCATAAGAAGGGAGTAAAGTCCAAAGATACATTTAAGCCAGAAGGCGCAACTGTATTAAATTTTTGAATAAAATATGTTTCCTTTTGCAGCAGTTTATGTAAGTCTTTCACATCATATGTATTATTTTGCTGCACCTTGTATATAATGCCACTTCTAAGTTGTTTAGGATCGTGACCACACTCAACCATATGGCTAACCATTGGAGCCTCCATGACTTTCATTTTAATGTGAGACAGGTGTTCCAAAAAGCGGACCTTAAAAGGTCTAATTGTAGATCCTATATCATACAGTATAGAGGTGCAACACAAATAATAGATAATTCTAGAAGAATCACAATTAGAATAATGTCTTATATACCATATGAAGTTATTTATACACACCTTATTCAACTGTATAGTATGTTGACAAATAGTACAGTTCCTTCTGAATTTAAAATGCCCAGAGGGTAAGTTCTTGGAGGTGGAGTCTCTCTTAAAAGACAAGTCCAAGTCCACAAGCATATCTTGTAAGTTTCGTCCCCGCTTCCAACCTACTACAGGAAAATCCAAGCATCCTAAAGCCGTCTGCGCTACGTGCCAATACTTATGCAGGATCTGAATTACTTGCCTGCCTTTTGAAGAATAAATCATAGAAACAATCATATTGCCCTGTTCTTTACTCTTACATTTATAAAGGTCTTTCCTGGAGACAGAATCAGCCCTGCTTTTAGCCTGTTGTATAACCTCAAAAGGATAGCCACGACTTCTAAAAACATTTGTCAATTTCATGCTGCTAGTCTGATAGTCATGCACAGAGGTTGAGTTTCTCTTTAAACGCAGAAACTGGCTATAGGGTAAGTTTTGCTTTATATGCTGTGGGTGAAAAGAATCAAACTGTTGTAAGGCATTACTATCTGTTGGTTTTTGAAAAACCTTAACTCCCAAAGTGGTGGAACTGCGGAAATAGACAGTGGTGTCAAGAAAATTTATTTGTGAACCACTGCTGGAAAAGCTAAATGAAATGGTCCAGTGAAGTGTGTTATGCCAATTGACAAAAGGTTCAACTATTGAGGAATCACTCACCAGGCAAAAGATATCATCTATGAACCTATAATAAGCCACAATATGATGAAAAAAAGGATTAACATCCATATTATAAAAATTCTCAATCTCGAATTGCTTCATGAAGAGATTGGCAATAGAGGGCGCTGCATGGCTGCCCATCGATACCCCACAGACCTGTACAAAAAAGTCAGCCTGGAATCTAAAATAGTTATGTTCTAGAATACAATCAAAAACATCCATTAAGAAATGAGTTGGTGGCCATTTCTCTGTCCTAAGATCCAGATATTTTTCTACAACAAGCCTTGCTTCTTCCTGTGGAATGTTAGTTTACAACGCACCAACATCCATAGTTTAAAAAATCAAAGAACTGCCTGAGACAGTAAGAGACTCAATGATCTGAAAGAAGTGTGCCATGTCCTTAACATAGGATTTAATATTAGGAACAAAAGGTCGCAGGAAATGGACCAAATATCTAGACAATGGTTCCAATAGAGACCCTGAGCCCAAAAGAATAGGCCTGCCAAGGGGATCAGAAAGAGACTTATGAATTTTCGGAAAAGCATATAAAACAGGGCATTTTGGAAACTTGTTTATTAAGAAATTAGCAACCTGCGTGCTAATATATTCCTGCATCTCTGCTTCTGTCACCATTATTTTGATGATATTGAAAATATGTTGGGTCGGGTCTTAAGGAATCTTTTTATAATGCTTTTCAATGCTTAACAAATTAGAGACCATTCCAATATATTTAGATGAATCCATGATTACAATGGAGCCACCTTTATCAGCAGGCTTGATTACTATTTCATTATTTGACATCAGGCTTTTTAAGGCACTGCTTTGTGCTCAAGTTAAATTATATCTGTGAGTAAAATGAGGATCCCTCTAAGAAAAAGGGATGTCCTTTTTTAGACAGAGGTGCCAAGAAACGTCCTATGAATACAGGCAATGAACAAGGAAGCAGAAAGAGCAGAGGAAAAATAGAGTGGTAAATTTATCTAGTAAGGTTTTATTATCAACTGAATTGGAAGTTCTTAATCTCAGTTTAGGCTTTGTCCCGGTAACTCAGTATAATTCTTTTGATACCAGGGTTGATTTATTTTGTTTTTTAAGAACGTGAAATTAAGATTCATGTTTGGTAAGGATTCTGAAAAACATGTGGATATATTTAAAAGTAAATCCTCCTTTATGCCAGGATAGGATAGTTATTTAAAGTTGCAGCATTTAAAATCCTCTATACCTACGTTGTCAGAGTCTGGGGCTAATTCTTTGCTTACAACAATTATTCCATAAATGCCTGCACTGATTGGGTATAATTACTGCCAGGTTGAATCTTCATCTAGCCTACCTTGTTTCCACAGTAGACAACCTCTGGGCACTCTCACCAAGAAGGGCACACAGGTGATGCCTTTCCCTTTCAGTCTGTGCCCAGTATTTGATATATTACTTGTTGTTGTTGTTCAGTCTCACAGTCAACTCTGACTCTTTGCGACCCCATGGACCAAGTCACACCAGGCCCTCCTGTCTTCCACCATCCTCCAAAGTCCACTCAAATTCATGTTGGTTATATCAGTAATGCTGTCCAGCCATCTCATCTTTTGCCATCACCTTCTTATTTTGTCTTCTGTCTTTCCCAGCATCAGCGTCTTCTCCAGTGAGTGCTCCCTTCTCATTTGGTGGCCAAAGTATTCAGTTTCAGCATCTGATCTTCCAGTATACATGAAAGTTCCAGTTACCATGGTTCATAGCTGCTGAAGCATTCACCATATAATAAAGATCCAAGTGGTAGGATGATCTCTTCAGCATGGCAGGAAGTTCCAGCCACAGGAGTAAGGAATGTGCTCAATAGCAGTGAAATGAGGGAACAGAAGAATATCGTATCCTTCTGTTTTCAGATATGATAGTAACAAAATTTTAAAAACCCTATTAGGGTCCAGTTTGGTGTAGTGAGAGCCAGTTTGGTGTAGTGGTTAAGTGTGCGGACTCTTATCTGGGAGAACCGGGTTTGATTCCCCACTCCTCCACTTGCACCTGCTGGAATGGCCTTGGGTCAGCCATAGCTCTGGCAGAAGTTGTCCTTGAAAGGGCAGCTGCTGTGAGAGCCCTCTCCAGCCCCACCCACCTCACAGGGTGTTTGCTGTGGGGGAGGAAGGTAAAGGAGATTGTGAGCCGCTCTGAGACTCTTCGGAGTGGAGGGCGGGATATAAATCCAATATCTTCTTCTTCTTCTTCTGTATAAGGTATTGTGAGGAAAATACCCCTATTTCCAGAACATTGTAGTCACCCTCTGGGCTGCCAGGGTGCCTGGAGCCTCAACTCACACACATCTGCCAGGAGAACGGATGGTTTCTAGTCGCTCCATGGGATACCCATCTCGGCCATGGAGCAGAAGAAGCTGTGCCACCAGGAACTGTCCAGGCAAGTGGTTTTCAGCCTTGACCAGAGAATCCATCTTGGGAGGCTTACACCACCAGCGGCTATCTTCCTGCAGTGCCAGACTCCATTACAGCGAAGCGGGAGGCTCACGTACTCAACAGATGTTACCTATGCATAAGAGCCATCAAGCTTATCTTAGGCGGGGATACTGTCAGACCATCTAAGCCTTTGTCCAATGGACAAAGACTGGTGCCAATAGAAGATCGAAGAGGAGGAAGAACATCTTCACCCAGAGCCAAGTTTCTTTGTATAGACCGGGTGTTACCTAGGTAGCAATTTGGCCATCTATTGTCATCTTTTTAGATAAGTTTGATAGACTTAAGTATCCCCCACCTTAACAATTTTTCCCATTCTTTCCCTTAATGGTCATCCTGGAGCCTCCCCCTTGGCCCATTGTTACCTGGAAGTCCAATCAGGTAACTAAGGCCAAGTCTGCTCATTAGCTAGTTATGAGCATCCAATCGGGGAACGCCAATGAACTGGCTATTGGCTACTGCAGAAGTCCAGCCCTTATGGTCACTGCAGAGCCTCCCCTTTTTCTGAGGTCATGTACAAGCTGACCACTGTCATCCACCCCTGTACCTCCCATCCCCTGAGGGCTCAAGGTAGTCCTTATAACCTGTGACCCAGCTCCTCACAGGTGTGCATCTAGAAGTACCCCAGTTCCGCTGTCTAGATACATCCCCGATTCCTGATCAGTTGAGGACCCCTCCCCCTAGTCCTCATTTGTCGCCATTGGAGCCTTCCTTGAAGACTACAATCGGTAATTATCACCCTGTTTGTCCATCCTTGTGTTGTCTCTGAATCTCTCTTTATTTTTGTTAGGACTGTATGTATGTTTTATGAGTTATTTGTCTTGTATATATGCCTGTATTTTTCTGGAATAAATTTTAATTGTTTTTACTTAATTAGTGTCCCTGGTAATTTTAAGCAATAATTTCTGGACATGTATCCTGTATACATAGATTAAAAGATCCTGTTTAAGCCAGGTGCCCACCTGTCAATTCCCCAACCTCATTTTGAGGGCATTTTGGCTTACAGTATATTAAATCTCTGGAGGGAAAAGATTGTATTTATATGTTTTGTGCTTATAATTTAAGATGGTACATTTGATCCTAATGTAATTTACACTATATTACCTGTCAGTTTACAGATTTCTGGCCATAGATTAGGAAGGGAGTTTTAAAATAAGGATAATCCTCCTTTAAACTATTTATTCAATTTACACTCCACTTTTCTCCCCCATGAGGACCCAAAGTGTCTTACAACATTCATCCCTTCTCCCTTTTATTCTCACAACAATCCTGTGAAGTAGGTTAGTTTGAGAGTGAATGACTTTCATGCTGACAGCTACACCATCCTGACAAACGAGCTGATGTCATAAATCAGTCCTGGCAAATGGAAGATGGAAATTTGGTCATGTTGTCTGTATGACACCATAATTTAGCCATTTTATGTTTGTTTAGTAATTAAAAGCAAAATTTATGAAAACATTTTATTTAAAATTGTTTCCCAGGCTATTAGGTCTCTATTACTATTATATTACCTGAAAACAAAGGGTATGCTGGTTGCTGGAAGTAACATTTCTCTCAATTGGTTGTTGCCTTTTTACTTCACCAGAAGACAATACAGCTTTAAATAGTTACATCTTTCTAACTCCCTTGAAGTTAGTGGGATCAGAAGGATGTAGCTCTGTTTTGGATTGCACTGTAAATACTTTGGACATGAATTGCCCAAGGTTGAGCTGTTTAATTTCCATGGTTTGCACTACATATGAAAAACAGGCTATTGTACTTGTCTCTGAATTGCAGTACTGGTTTTAAAGTTGTCTCCTATATTGTGATTAACTATAAATGGTAGTTATTATTTTGCTGACAAAATTCAGACTAATGAACTGTGAAATATTGGGTGAGGTGGACAGTGTAAAACCCACTGCCAGCATATATGAATTCTTGCCAGTGAATTCCATTGATATTTGCCTTTAAAATGTGCACATTCTTAGGCTGTCTTAAGGGTGGGGGCGGGGGTGGAATTCTCAGCTCCAAAGTGGTATAACTAACAATCTTTCTCTCTGCTGTTTTGAGCACATGATGACTGCTCAGTACCCTTTCTTTAGAATTTAGATTTGAGGCTGATGCAGCTATCAAACTGTCAGGAGCCCTAATGGCATTGTTCGGACTCCATCTCTCTAAAAAAAATCCCCACAGTTCTCACCTGGCCTCACCCAGAGCAATCACAGCAGCTCATTCAAGCTCCCTTTCTGAGAGAAAGAAAAATGTTCAGCAAGCCAAAAATGCAAAGCAAGAGATAAAATCTTTGGAAATACATTAATAGGGTACAGCAAAGACTTACATTTCTCACATTTATTTATGAGTTGGTAATGCCCCCTCCCTATATTTGGCCTGCCATTTTCACCTAATGAGGATTTCTGAGAGCCAGTACGGCGTAGTGATTAAGTGTGTGAACTCTACTCTGGGAGAACTGGGTTTGATTCTCCACTCTTCCACATGCAGCTGCTGGTGTGTCCTTGGGTCAGCTACAAGTTCTCAGCAGAGTTGTTCTCTCAAGAGTAATTCTCTGAAAGCTCTCTCAGCCCCACCTACCTCACAAGAGAGGTGTGAGGAGAGAAAGACTCTGAGTGAAGGGCAAGGTATAAATCTAATCTTCTCTTCTTCTGAGCATGGTCCTGCTAAAAAAAAGAAAAAGAAAAAAAAGCCCTGCTTCTTCACATGCTGCCTCCGCCTAGCTCTGAGCCAATGACACGGACCTGGTTGCTAATTGTGCAGAAGGAGGAAATTATGGGGTTGCCAATTCCAGCTTCGGAAATTCCTGAACAGTTGGAGAACATAAGAGAAGCCATGTTGGATCAGGTCAATCATGGCCCATTCAGTCCAACACTCTGTCACACAGTGGCAAAAAAAACCCCAAGGTGCCATCAGGTTCATCAGTGGGACAAGGACACTAGAAACCCTCCCACTGCCTCCCCCCAGCACCAAGAATATAGAACATCACTGCCCCAGACAGAGAGTTCCATCAATTACACTGTGGCTAATAGCCACTGATAGACCTCTGGGTGAAGAAGTACTTACTTTTATCTGTTCTAACCCGACTGCTGAGCAATTTCATTGAGTGCCCATGAGTTCTTGTATTGTGAGAAAGGAAGAAAAGTACTGCTTTCTCTACCTTCTCTATCTCATGCATAATCTTGTAAATCTCTATCATGTCACCCCTCAGTCGACATTTCTCCAAACTAAAGAGTCCCAGGCGTTTTAACCTTTCTTCATAGGGAAAGTGTTTCAACCCTTTAATCATTTTAGTTGCCCTTTTCTGCACCTTTTCCAATGCAATAATATCTTTTTTGAGATGCGGTGACCAAAATTGTACACAGCACTCCAAATGAGGCTGCACCATTGATTTATATAGGGGCATTATGATACTGGGGAACTGGCTGATTTGTTTTCAGTTCCCTTCCTAATAATTCCCAGCATAGCATTGGCCCTTTTTATTGCAGTCACACACTGTGTCGACATTTTCAGTGAGTTATCTACCATGACCCTAAGATCTCTCTCTCTCTCTCTCCCCAGAAGATAGTGCCTGGGGAGGAGAGGGAGCGCAACAGGAATGTGACACCATAGACTGCATCCTCCAAGACTGTAATTTCCTCTAGGGAACTGACTGGAGTAGTCTGAAGGTCAGTTATAATTCTGGGAGAACTCCAGACCCCCCCTAGAGGTTGGTTTCACCTCAGTGGGTATCATCACACCTGGGTCCAATCTGTGAAGCAGCCAGTGCTGCAGAGACCACTCAATTCATCTTCCTTGGGAACCATTTTAACACATCAATCCCCCTCATGAATGCTATTTCTCACAATATATTTTTTCTTACATCAAAGCCATGTAAGATTCATACCTTATAAATGAGAATTTTAAAGGATGCTAATCTACTTGGACATACATCCAGCAAAATGCAATTACTATGTGAAACCTATGGACAATATGGATCATAGAATCAGAGAGCTGGAAGGGATCTCCAGGGTCATCTAGCACAATGCAGGAAATTCACAAATATTGCCCCCAAAATTCACAGGATCCTCAAGTATCAGCAGGAAGATGCCACCATGATGAAAACAAAGCCAAGAATCTGGCATTAATTACTGGGGTTAGTGGGATCATTCACCGAAACATAGCTCATAGATTTTTGCTACCATGGATGAAATAAAATTTTGCCATTGACTGACAGCATTTTGTAACCAGCATAGGATCAGCATATTGGTTGGTCAAGATGACATTATCTTGTTGATCAGGTGATGACATACTTACTTTCTTCTCCTTACAACTGTATCTATGCTCTATAAACCATATCCTGTTGTTCCAGGATTTGGACAGATCCAAAACCTTGCTATACCTAAGCAGATGTGGTTCAAATCAGTGTCTGATGGGAGATCACTTGGGAACTGTATATACACTGCCTCAAGATCCATGATAGAAGAAATGTGGAATATAAATGTAGTTAGTAAATATACATCGTGTCCCCCAGAATTTAGTCATGTGTTACTAAGTTGTCTATGTGATCTTATTCTGAAAGTGTCAGCTGCTCTAGAATTTTGGTGCCCCAGATGGATAACAAGTGGTTAGGGTGGTCCTACATTCACCAGATTCACTCAGGTAGAGACAATTTTTAGTACTAAAGCACTTACTGGGAAACCACCAAAAAGATCTTCCCAGAGAATGATTCCAACATGCTTCTTACTGTGTGAAGCCCAGCAAATAATCTGAGAGTATACAACGTCATTGGACTTCAAGGCATTTGAACCTACACAGGTGATTAGCATAAGCCCCAGGGGTTAGATCTAGAGGAATCCTTGCATATACAGAAGGCATTTCTTGGGAATTTTCACCAGTTTATTTTCTGACAAGGTCCTAGCAGACAGCAAAAATCTATCTGGGGACCTGATGAAGTTCCATAGATGACTAGCTGACAATTTGGGTGGTTGGTTTTCAAGTTGGGCAGACCTCCTATAAGCACTACTTTCCCTTCCATTTCCCTTTATTTAAATAATAGGAGGTAGACATGTGCTGCCATATGTGCAAGAGATACAATAGACATTTGTAATATAAGCATTACAAATACATAGGAGTGATTTTACTTTCATCTGTGAAGCAAAAGAGGTTATGAAATAGTTAAGTATCAGAAATAACATGTCCCCTAGAATTAGTCTGAAGAACATGGTTAAAGTGATGCTCTGTATTCTTGGTGCTTGGGAGGGGCAACAGTGGGAGGGTTTCTAGTGTTCTGGCCCCACTGATAGACCTCCTGATGGCACCTGGGTTTTTTTGCCACTGTGTGACACAGAGTGTTGGAGTAGATGGGCCATTGGCCTGATCCAACATGGCTTCTCTTATGTTCTTATGATTTTAACAATACTTCTCAAGAACCATGAATGTGAAAAGCAGAACACACACGGCAAATTTTTGTTTTTATTTTAAAATAATAGCATGTAAAGTAGGGGTATGAACAGCCCATGGCCTATGGCATAGAACTAATTAACAGCCTTCCCTTTCAAATTATCCTTCAAGTAATAACCATTAGTTCTCATTGTTTCAGAAGAAGTATCTCTTTCTCAATCAGTTAAATTCAAAATAATGGTTAGAATATTGAAGAGGATAAACTGCTTTGACTTCTCTGCCTATTCGAAATTATTCATCTCTTGTTAAAGTATGCTATCAGCCTTTAGAACTCCTCACCTTTGACTTCAGAGAAATATGACAGTTCAATCCAGCTTCAATGGAGCAATTACTCAGTTTTATAGGTCATTATATAGCCATTCTTCCAAGTCACCTTTTAAGACAAGACAGAGTTGAAACATATCTGCAGTACGACTTCTCAGATTATATTTGACAAAAGAACCCATGCAAAATTAAAGTAATTCCCTTCAATGCTAGGCATAGATTAATTCATTTTAACTTCCAACTGTCTGACATTCATGACAAAATTTTATACCTCATTCTTTTGTGCTGTTCTATAAATACATAGGGCATTATAGCATGCTCATTTGTCACGTTGTTTCAGATGCAATCACTTGGAAAGGATGTATTGGCTCAATCCTAAATCAACAGCATGAAATTTACATATTATTACTTCCTTTTAAGATCTGTGAAACTGGAGGTAAAGAATTGTCCTTTTAATTAATCCCCAATAGGTGCTCTTTGCCTGAAAAATGTTGCTGATAGATTGGCTTACAAGCTTCTGAAGGCAATCATATAGGCTTGTGTGACAGACTATAAAGTGTTAATGCATAACAGGAGGAGAGTGACAGATTGTTCAAACAGAATTCTGTTTTATTTAATTATTTGATTTCTATCTTGCCTTTCTTGCAAGTGGGTTCAGGGTGGGTTACACATAGAAATATCTAACAAGCCAACTAAAACCTAAAACACATCATTTCTTAAAACCAGAGGAAAGTCAATTGGGCCAGCAGAGGACACCCTAGTTTCTTCAGATACTCAGATGGGCATCCATTTTAAGTAGCACAGAGCTCTCCAAGATCAGAAATCAAGACTGCTCCAGCACTAAGGTTCAAGGCTATCCTAATTTTTCCACTTGTTTCAACTGAACTATAGGCATTGTCAGTTTCTTCTCATATCTTTTGCTTATTTTTAACAAGTCATTGTTTTCTTGAGGAGGGATGAAGGCATACAGGACACACTTGTACCTATGATTTACAATACAGATATTCAACCTCAACTACCAAGGAGATAGATTCACTCTTTTTGAATAATTATTCTACTCTGATCTCCCTACAATGACATTTCCTGGATCACAGAACAAAACATGTAAAGCTCTCTGTGTACAGTGAAAAGAGACACATTTTCATAATTGCATTAGTACAAGCCTAGCAGCAGTGAATTAAAATTAGGGGAGTGTTATTTCTGAGTTTCCAAATTCGTCAGCTGTCTTTGAAATTCACAAAATAAGCACATCACTGATACGATACGAGACTCCACTTGCATTTTGATTATGATCAGTTTAGAAAGGCTTTCTGCAGCCCTTCCAGGAGCTAGCAGTTGAGCAGAACACAATGAAGTAGGGTCCTTAGCCATGTTTTGCTTTCATCTTCAAAATGCTCACTGTGTTTCAGAAGGAAAACATGGAAATAGTTTACAGGAGTAGGAATGGTAGAGGCAAATAGCCTATGACTAACACCTGTTTCTGATATGAAGCTATAGTTCAATGAAAGCTAGAAATAGTTCCCTTTAATATGCTATAATGAATTTAGAGGAACACCAGTTCCTATATTGCTTGAAGTTGCTTTTGGTGTTGCACGGCTCCAGACATTCTGTACGTTTGTACAAATTATTCACCTAATTCAGCACATTATATAGCAATAGCATACACTGAATGATTTTACAGAAAGGAAAACTAAAGTCTTATTTGAGAGTAGGCAGAGGAACAGAGGCAGTTTGGAAATGAAATTAGACAGTCACCCCCCCCCCCAAAAAAGGTATTTCCCTAAAAGAAGACAATAGGTTTTCATTTTTCTATATACATCATGGATTAAAACAATGGTTGATTTAATCTGGCATTCTTCTTTCCACAGAAGTCTACTAGAAGGCCCAGGAAAGCACACAAAATATACACACACAAAGGCACTGTTATTCCCTCTTTGCAGCTTTCACCACCTCATATGACCTCATAAGTGCCCTATAAGATGCTCATGCCACTTCATTGGAGTGCGCAGCCAAATTCACTCAAGTCATCTAAGTTCCCACTTCATCCATGAGTTCCACAGTATACAAGGGGATGACCTTTGACAGGAATGAAGAGGATATCAGGAAACTACCTCTTTGAGGGCTTCAGAAAGGCATTCCAATCTTTCTCATCCAACAAGCTGCCAGAAAGCATCAGATTCCACACAGCATCCTGGAACCCAATTGGGTCTATTAATCTCCAAAGACAAGTGTAAAATCCTTCCCCTCCTTTTGCCACTAAATACCAACTAACAGCTCTCTCTGGTAGAACATCTGTGTCTTCACCATTCTGATCTTCCTATTCAAAGGCAGACACTTGTAGAAAAGCTGCACATTATTATTTTTTACTTTATATAGAATATATTGGATTTATATCCTGCACTATACTCTGAAACTCTGAGTCTCAGAGCAGTCACAATCTCTTTTACCTCCCCCCAACCACAACAGACACCCTGTGAGGTAGGTGGGGCTGAGGGAGCTCTTACAACAGCTGCCCTTTCAAGGACAACTCCTATGACAGCTATGGCTGACCCAAGGCCATTCCAGCAGCTACAAGTGGAGGAGTGGGGAATCAAACCCAGTTCTCCCAGATAAGAGTCCGCACATTTAACCACTACACCAGACTGGCTCTCAAAAAATGTATATCCCTAATTTCTCCCCAATGGGAAGCCAAAGTGGCTTAAATCATTCTCCCGTCCTCTGTTTTATTCTCACAACAGCTCTGTGAGGTAAGTTAGGCAGAAAGTGTGTGACTGGCCCAAGGTCACTCAACAAGCATCCATGGCACAAGTAGAAATCTGAATCTGGGTTTTCCAAATCCTAGTCCAACACTATAACCACACCACCATGCTGGCAGAGACAGCTATTTGAACTTTTAGCCTCTCTCTCACAACAGATCCTGCAATATTCAGCAGGAAACACAAGAGAGTTATGTAACAGAAAGCATGGTGGCTTTGCCTTCTACAAGGGCACACTAGAAGAAGATTCTTCCAAATTGCTGTGCTTTTTTAAAGGTCTGTAGGGGACTGCAACCCACTGAGGTTTATAGGATACACTGCAGAAAGAAATAATGGAAACAAAAATAAAAGGCTGTAAGTACTTTTTGTAACTGGTTTTAATTTTTTTCTTTTTTGAAAACTTATTTTTCATTCATAGTTCACATAAGAATTTTAGCTAAACTGTATTTTTGAATCAGTGACATATTTTCTGCAACAGCCCAAGTCAGGAAAATGTTTCACAAAAGATGACAGTATTAATATTTTGAGTTCACAATTTTATTAGGCCCCAACAAGCTCTTTTCCAGAACATGATTGAAGTGCCACGTGCAACAAAATTCAGTATTTCCTGGATGATTAAGCATATGAGTTGTGCGGACAGCTTCTGGAAGACCTAAAGACCTTCATTTTGTGCAGCTTGTAAAGGGAGTATGTTTGTTCTTTAGAAGTCTGGACCTTCTTTTTTCAGTTTTTTGTAGTCCATGTTAACTGCAACAAACTAGAGAAAGGAAAAAATATTAAGACGAGAATCATGTTTGTATAAAAATGTTATATCTAGTTTTCTGTGGATATGTGCTATTTTATACTTTCTTGCAACATTAGAGCCTGCAGTTACAAATTCATTAATATGAGCCCATTACTTTCTTTCTACTTATGTTTACAGACATGTCATTCCTGTATGGCCTATAAGATCTAAGCTTAAAAGAAGCTTCAATTCTCCTTTAATCCCTAGTTTTAGATTTATGCAGTGAATCACTATACAGTGAAAGAGCCGTTTGCAAAGGCATCATAATTACAGTCCCTTTGTCTAAGTTCAGCTATTTAAACAGACAACATTACGGCTGTTGGCCAGCTGCGGGAGATAGAGGGAAGCTGTTGTCACCTCATGAGCCAGACAGGCAGAGGCAGTGGCACTGCAGGTCGGTGGAGGGAAGGAGAAACCGCTGCCACCATCACTCCCTAGACTAGTGGGAAGGGGAAATGGTAGGCAGGCAGAGTGATGAGAGAGTAGCAGTTCAGGTGGGCAGAGCAGCAGGCAAGACTCCCCCTCTAATTGTTTGCTGGTTCCTATTTGTGAAGGAGTGGGAGTCCAAGAGTGGCTAAGGTGAGTGAACTGGGGGTGGCAACATTGGCACCTACCTGCATGAGTCTCATGGATTCACTGTTATGATTCAGTACAGTGGTGTATAAACACTAATGCCAACAGCACAGTACCCCCACAGTACCAAATAGTAGATATATATGCCACATGTTCTAGCTGTCATACAATCTTATGTGGCATAGACACTACCATAGTTCTGCAAAATTCAAGCCATCTGAAATCAGAATCAATTTCAGCTCACAAAATGGAAGAAATATTTACATTTATTTCCACAAGAGTACTACAATGTTAGTAAAGTTAAGAATGTTCTATTTAGGGCCCTGATTTCCAGAAAAGTCTGCATCTATGATAAACTCTGAGCAGAATCAGAAAGTTGATTAAAATTGTAGCCAATTGTATAAGTTTTAATCAATCATATATCAACACATAAAAACTTTGAAGGAATGCACACTATCTTGAGATGACGCATGACTATGCCATGGCAGGCATATACATGAACGTGCACTGAGTTTCAGCATCTCTAAACTAGTTTCCCTCCTACAGATCTTGGGATAATGTTCTGCCAAGGAAGTGTTACTAAAACATCTGAAGTTATTTTAAGTCAAGTCTACATATTTATTCTTTCCACAAGCCTTTAGAGCTCCTTTTAGAAACACAGCTGGATAACATCTTTTATACAAAACCAAATATGGGAGAAATGAAGCTAAGATTGCCTTAACTGGTAGGCTGTTACACAAGTGCAGCTGGCTTACACTGAATCTGCTTACAAGACATTTCACTGTGGCTCCAAATGATTTCCTCAGACAATAGAAACACAGGAACACATTTTCAGATTAAATAAACTAGGTCAGCGCACAGAAGGTCTACACAGGCAGTTTAATTCAATTTTAGAATTATTTTGCAAAAATGACACATTCCCTATAGGAATCAGTCAAAATGTCTACATTCTGAGGTGCAAGACAACTCAATAAAAATCTAAGTCAAGTTTGATTTTTTCAGCTTCAGATTTCAAAATCTCCTCTTCCCAGGAACAATTAAGAATCAGAAGGTGGCTGGAGTTCTACATTTACTCAGTCAGAAACATTTACAAAAGAATTAATTTTTAAAGTAAAACAACAAAAATTCCAATTCAAAACTGAAATGTGACCCTGTGAGGCACTTCCCTTCCTTGGCACATATACACAATCTTATAAAAGGTTTACTTTTTTTGTTGTTCAGTCGCAGTGTCGAGTCCGACTCTTTGCAAGCCCATGGACAAAGTCACGCCAGGCCCTCCTGTCTTCTACCATCCTTTGAAGTCTGCTCAAATTTGTGTGAGTTATTTTGGCTTTTACTATAACTAATAATTTTTAAAATGTAGGTTTATATTTCCTTTTACTTTGAACTCTGGGGTAGGGAGTGGGGACTCAATGGTAGAGCATCTGCTTGGCATGCAAAAGGTCCCAGGTTCAATCCCCAGCATCTCCAGTTAAAGTGTCCAGGCAGTTAGTGATGTGAAAGACCTCTCTGCTTGAGACCCTGAAGAGCTGCTGCCAGTCTGAATAGAAGAACCTGACCAGAAGAGATAAAACTGACCTTGATGGACCAATGATCTCAATCAGTATAAGGTAGTTTCATGTGTCCAATACATTTCAGCTGTCTTTGTTTCTCATTCAAGAGAGTTTACAGCTGATCCAAGTTATGTTAATTCACAAACCAGAATTCATTTTATAGAATTCATTCTACATGAAGCCAATACAATAGGCCAGCATTAATTTAGCTGAAAATATTTTCAGGTCAACATGCCGCCAAAGTTTATTTATTTAGATTTATATTCCCACCCTCTCCGCAAACGGACTCAGTGATATCTGCCTTTCCTAATTTGAGTTATCCATTTTGCCATTTGAGGGTTCTACCTCAAAATATTTTAAACTGATTCTATGAGACCAAATTAAGCTAAAGAAAGACATGCCAGTTATCTACCTAAGCATGGCATCTGTTATATACTGCTTTGTCTCCAAGAGTACTGAAATCCTGTTTGTAATTTAATCTGAAGTAATGTCTGAAAATCAGCCAACAAACTGAGCATTAACAGGCTGAAACTAATGTCAAACAAGACAGAAGGGATGTTAAAGGGAAATCTACTGCTCTAGGACTCCAGCATTTTACCAAAGAAGGATACGCTCCGGGAATATTCCTGAAAAAACCAAGTGTCAAGACAACTTCTAGCAGCAATATATCAGCTACATCCCTTTGGGTGGGGGGCTGGAATCTACCTACTATAATTCATGTAGCCTCTCAGACTGATTATCACAATGAATTCTGCACATAGGAGATATACCACTGATAAAAATTACCTTTTATTTATGAATATTGATCTCATGGGGGTAAGCGGTGTCATGAGACAGGAAATGCAAGGAACCTTTATATATTCTGTCTAAATATACCTTTTCTCTATGCAGCCCTTCTAGCAACTTTGTGTAACAGACTTGTCCAAGCACATCAGAGTTGAGGTAAAGGGAGCAGCAATAACCTATACTGCTACAGTAGTCCCACAGAATGAAAAGGTACTTTTGTTTGCAAATAAAAGTTTTTCTTTTCAGTCCATGGTGTTCAAAGGCCTATACGATAACTAGTTGTGACAAAAAATTTGCATCACTGTGACCAGAAAAGGGGAGAAAAATACAACCCTACACAAGAAAGGTAACCAAAAAGGTTGAGACAACTGCCCCCCCCCCTCAAAACCCTAAAACAGGGGTGTCGAACTCATTTATTATGAAAGCCGGATCTGACCTAAGTGAGGCCTTGTCGGGTCACGCCATGTGTCTCATAAAATGTAATGCCAGGTAGCAGAGACATACACTTTATAAAGGACACAGACAAACACAATTAAAAGTTGTTTTTTTTAAAAAACCTTTAAATAAAACATGCTTAAAAGATTAGCACTCTTGGAATATTTTATTTAACAGTCTCTGATAACTGCAGTAAGCAAGAGAGGCAAAAGGAAGCAGACTTGCTTGTGGGTCTGATAGGAGCCTTCTGGGGCTTCATTCGGCCCCTGAGCTGAACATCTGACACCCCTGTCTTAAAATATACCTAACGCACATAGTGTTAAAGTACTATATATATATATATATATATATATATATATATATATATATATATATATATATATATATATATATATATATATATAAATAATTTAAATACACATTTAAAAGTGCGAAAATTTCATTTAAAAACCACAACCCTATGGTTCAGCATATAAATACCTAATCCTGATATAAAGACAAATGTCCAACCATATTAATACAGGTTAAAAAGTATACATTATATCCATATAGAAGACCCAATACCAAATGCATTTGGCTAAAAGCCTTCCTCAGTGGTAAAATTCAAACTGAGCAGTCTACAAATGTAACAAAAATATACATAAACCTCACTGTATACAGAATGGAACTTACACTGAGATATTCACTAGTGGAGTAAGCGGTGTTAATCAACTGTACAATATTTCATATGCCCATAGATCTGCTTAGGTTGAATAGGGTTGTGGTTTTTATATATGTCAGCACTTTTGAACGTATTTTCAAAGATTTCTGCATTATACCTTGTATTGGTCATTGGGTCCCAGCTTGTTGTAGGGCTCCGGGTTATTCTTCTTGTCCCAGCTACACAGAGAAAGATTACAAAAGTATATCTTACAGCAACCACTACACATTCATAAAGAAAGTTAATAAAATGTATGGCATAAACCCTGTCACCCATCACCACTTATAAGCACAGAGATCTTCTGCAACCCAGGTTATAACAATTAAGTGGAGTAAGTTTCATTTTAACAACCATATTTTAAAATATCATTTAAAGCCAAAATTGTATATCACAGAAATGTGAAGTTCTGCTGCCATTTTGGATGGATGCTTGTAACTCAATCCTACATATTCTATAAGCAGTAAATTGGGGGGGGGGGGGGGGGGGAGAGCCCTGAAAGCCATTTTTAGTTAAGTTGTTCTTTACTATGCACAATACAAACCCAAAGTTTACAGTTTAAGCATTACCATTTAATTTCACATTGAGAATGCTAAGGAAGTTTTATGCTATAATAGGCCATCTTCTACTGCACAATTAAATAGAAACCCCACTTAAAAATTATACTTACCAGACATCAGGATTGAAAAGAGCCAGACGCAAGACATACAAGGCTGCACCAGTTCCCCCGGCGCCAATAAATATGAACAGAGGAACTAACTATAAGAAATAAAAAGTCGTGATGTTAAAGAGCAAATCTCAAAAGTTATGATTTATGTAGCCAATCTGTAAATCATACATTGGCACACAATAGATAAATACTTGGTCGGTCGCTAATTAGGGATGAAAAAGATGGAACCGAGTGGTAATATGCAAAGGGGGAAGAGTTTCATGGGAAAGAAAGAGTACCAAGTTCTTGTGCTAGCCAACAACATATTAAACCTGCCAACAATTGCAAAGAAGACAAAAAGAGTTATGGGTAAGAGAAACAAGTTTTGTAGGATGCAGTACTGTTTCCACACAATTTATTTTCTAGTGGATGCCTTCCTAATCTACTTCCATGGCAATTTTAGACATCCCAAGCACCTTTATACATCTCTAGGGAGGCACCCAAGGGTCAGCAAATCAGCAGAGCATAACCTCACGTATATCATTAAAACAGGGTTTCAGGCTTGAACAACACTCGAAGCATGGGACCTGCAAGTTTGAGAAAGGAAGGTGTTGACCTCTCTCCAACAAAGTCCAAGTCATAAAATATTTTTTAAAAAAACAAAAAACCTGAGGCCAGCCACCTCAAACTAGCTTGCATTTGCAGTAGAAAAATATCCCATTTATGAAGTTAATTAGTCAAAGACTATAGTACGAGATTAAACTCAGCCTTTTCTTTCCATTAAGAGCCCCGTGGCGCAGAGTGGTAAGCTGCAGCACTGCAGTCAAACTCTCTGCTCACGACCTGAGTTCGATCCCGACGGAAGCTGGCTTCAATAGCCGGCTCAAGGCTGACTCAGCCTTCCATCCTTCCGTGGTTGGTAAAATGAGTACCCAGCTTGCTGGGGAGAAAGTGTAGATGACTGAGGAAGGCAATGACAAACCACCCCGTAAAAAGTCTGCCGTGAAAACATAGTGATGCGACGTCACCCCAGGGTCGGAAACGACTGGTGCTTTCACAGGGGACTACTTTTACCTTTTTTTTTCCTTCCATGGGTTCGAATTAAAAGAGCAGAGTACCCTTAGCAGGCAATGGCAGCCCCAACCACCCCTCCTGTGACGGCGTGGAAGAGGTCAAGGTAGAAACACTCGAGCTTGGCCGAGCTCACGGCGCTTCCTCAGTCCTCCATGTTCCCCGCCCCCGAGAGCAATGATTGTAGGGGGAGAGAGAATGGGGAAACCCAAGCAGTTTGCTTAACTGTCTCAAACGCGGTATTTTCAAGCCGCCTGCCATACACACATATCTGAAGACCGCCCGCTGCAGGGAATAGTGAACGAAAGAGCCTGCGAAGCATTGCAGTGCTTCATCCACAACCTTCCTACCCACCCCAATGAAAACAGCAGGACTGGAAGCTGTCAGGGGTTCACTGCCACATAGAGAGAGCCCTTCCCTACCTCCACAGGTGGCCAGAAAAGAAGGGACAAATTTCTCTAGCTTTCTTTTGTTTTTAACTTTCCCACTGTTAGAAAAGGTGGGAGGGGGGTTGTAAATTGGGGCAATGTGCGGGAGGACCGGCGCCCGCCTCCGCCAGCCGCAGAAACACTCACGCTTGGGTGTTTTTTAGCATGGCTCAACATGAGGCGGAACATGGCGACGAAACGTCCGAGAGCCCAGCGGCCTCCTCTCCCACTTCAGGTCGTCTCTGCTATTCTTGAGCGAAGCGCAATGTCACTTGAGGACCCTCCAAACCTTTTCCGAGGGCCTGCTGAGGTTGTCTAACGTAGAGCCTGGAAAGCGTTTTCTCTTAAGAAAGCGGTTGCTGCCCTGACCGCGCACTCAGTCAAATGACATGAACGGCGCGAGGAGTTCGATCCGAGATGCTCGTTTCCTAATTTGTCCTATAAACCACTATTCCCTTCACTCCACGCCAAAGAAAACAGGCAGTGGATTAGACACTTGCAAAGGACGACTGCAACAGGAGAATAGCGCATGTGCGAATTTCAATAGGGGAAAACAAGAGGGAGAGGCGGTGTGGTTTTCCCACCAATGAGTTGGGATTGGTGGGTTTTGTCACCGCGGTGGCCGCTCGTGCACGTTGGAACGTGCCTTAGCGAGACTGGCGTTCGCTGCGGGTGGGTGCTTGATGATCCTCGGCAGTTTGCTTATATTAATGACAGCCCTGAGCAATTCCAGATGGATAGCAGTCTTCGTGTTTAAATGCCGCAGGACACCTGCTTTACCGTTCTACTACAGACTAGCAAAATGTATTCCGGTGTAAGATCACGAAAGCATTTGCTAGAATCGGTTTTGTTCGTCTTCAAGGGGCCACGGGACTCGAGTACAGTAGATGTCACACTCCTCTTGTCTTAAGAGTAGCTGTTAAGCACCTGAGTCCAAAGTACCAGCGTTTTGTGGTACCTTGAAGACTACTGGATTTATGGTAGCAGAAGCTTTTGTGAGCCACAGCCCACCTTGTCAGATGCATGACATGTTACATGCAGGTGGTAGGGAGTTCAACAGAGACTTCAGCGTTGCTGAGCAATGGTAGCTTTCCAGTGTGTTTCCTGAGGTTTCCTCACCTAGCAGCCTCCGACTAGGAGCCAGAGTACATAATACCCCTGCCCTCCAAACTTCATCCCACTACTATATTATTTCTCAGACATATGTGTCAAGTCCCAGTGTTCTGTCCATAGAATCCAGTTCGTGAAAAGAAGATATTAAAAATAAAGCATGCCTTCTTGGCAATACATGTTTCATCTTGAATTCAGCACATCACACAATTGCATTCATGCTTTTTTAACAATTCGAAACAAGTTTTGAGTGTTTTTCATCTGTGCTGTGGAACCACTGATTGGGTAACTACTTTTGGTGCTTACAGTACTAACATCTTGCTGGTTTGGCTGGGTAATGAAGAAACAGCTGTGGTGCAATGATTTAGCGCTGGATTAGGAGTTAGCTTGCTGGGGGGAAAGTGTAGATGACTGGAGAAGGCAATGGCAAACCATCCCGTAAAAAGTCTGCCATGAAAACATTGTGAAAGCAATGTCACCCCAGAGTTGGAAACGACTGGTGCTTGCACGGGGGACTACCTTTACCTTTTTTAGGAGCCATACAACAGTCACCACCAGACTAGACTACTGTAATTTGCTCTGTGTAGGGCTACCCTTAAGACTAGCCCAGGACTCCAACTGGTAACAGAATGTGGTGGTGCATGCCCTGACGGAGGCCCTTCAAACAGCACACATATTCAACCTGTGCTGAGCGAGCTGCACTAGCTCCTGGTGGAGTACTGGGTAAGGTTCAAGGTTTTGGTGTTAACCTTTCAGGCCCTTGGTGGTCTCAGACCCACATATCTTCAGGACTGCATCTCCTGCTATACCCCCAGAAGAACATTGCTCTCAGTGGATAAGAACTTATTAGTGGTCTGGTCACCAACTCAAGAGATATCCAGCTGTCCTCAACCAGAACCTGGTGGAATTCTCTGCCAGACAACAGCTGTGCCCTGTGGGACCTAATGCAGTTCCCCAAAGGCTGTAAGGTCGAGGAAAGTTACAGTTCCATCTGTCTGGCACTCCTGTTCCTGTTCCCTGCCTTCCCCCTCACTGTGAGGCAGTGGCACAACTGGAAGTTTCTAGCGTCATCTATTAGGCTGGTTGTTCTGCTTTTTACTGTATTTTAAATGTTTTAATTATGTATTTATTAATGTATCCCACCCTGAGCCCTGGTTTTTTTCACAGGCAAGGGCAGTTTAAAATCCAATTTAATCAATAAAATATTATTTATCTCCATGTTGTGAAATGCTTCAGCTGCACATTAAGCCTTTTTCTCCATGCCTGTTGCCAATCCTACTTAGAAGCCCTGTCTCCATATGATTAACATCTCAGTCTATTTTTTAAGACTATGGAGGCACACTTCTTGGGTTGGCATCCCTAAAATATTGGTGCTAAAGCAACTGTTGGGGGCTGTGGGATATGCTGTTCTATCCCTTTGTCTTTGCTTCTCTGAAAACACATATTCAGTCTGTTGATCAAATCCTTACTGTGTGTTCCTGTTTGCTCCCATCAATATATGTTTCAGATTGCCTGTGGTTCAGCAGAAGCACCTTTGCTTTGCTTGCAGAATGTTCCTGATTCAATTCTTGGTATTTCCAGTTGAAAGTACCAGGTGGTAGTAGGTGATATGAAAGGCCTGAGCCTGAGACCCTGGAGAGCTACTGCCAGTCTGAGTAGAGAATACTGAACTGGATGGACTGATGATCTGATTCAGTATAAGGCAGTTCCATGCATGTTCACTTCTCATTTTTCCCCACTTAAAATTCTGTTATATTTACAGTGCAATCCTAAACAGAGGTGATCTAAGCATGTATTATTATTAAGCTGAGCCTTGCCAGAGGCTGAGCACATTTCAGAGAGTTCTGAGAGAGAGCAGAGAATAAGTTATATAAGCTGGGGAAGTTGCTGAGAATTTCTGAGTTTGTGTGACTGCTGAAAATTCTGAGTTTGTGGTTGCTGGGGAACTGCTGTCTGTTTGGTTTGAGCGGGCTGAAGGTGAAGGTGATTGAAGGTGATTGTTGCTGATTGATTAGGAGTGGCTGTGTTCCCCACCCTCTTTGCGTTATTAAGCTGAGCCTTGCCAGACAGCTAAAGGGCTCTTGGCCTGTGGCTCTTCACCTGGGGGCTCTGTAAGGACCAGGAACCCAGATCCCTAATTTCCTTGTGCTCCCAATAAGGTAAGTTGACCCTCCAGAAGGGGAGCCACATAAACAAACAGGATTTAAAGGGGACTGTATATATATTTTTTAAAAAGCTATCATGAAGGTAGAATGCCAGCAGGGGGGTGGGGGCTTTCCAGTGTTTTGCACTGAGTGTCACTTGTATGACTATCTGCCCACAGGACAGAAGTCTTAGGTGTGTTCTCAATGCAAGGAGCTCCTGGTCCTCAGGGAGTGAGTTCGTACCCTTGAGGCCAAGGTGACTGACCTGGAGAAGCATAGACAGTCAGTTAGGCACTTGGGGAAGACTCTCGGGGACATATTAGATGAGCCCTGCTCCGAACGTGGCAGCCCTGTTGCTGCCAGGGAGCATGAGGGTCAAGAGGGAACACGGCACCATGCTGAGGATAAGGGGAATGCACCGTCAGAAAGGACCTCTTCTTCAGTTGGTGAGCGGGAATCCTTTTGTGCCAAGGAACCATCCCTGGGCAGGGAGAGAGGAGGGGTCTTGGTAGTTGGTGATTCGATCCTTAGGCAAGTAGACAGCTGGGTGGCAAAACCGCGTACTGACCGTATGGTGACCTGCCTGCCTGGTGCAAAGGTAGTGGACATTGTTAGTATTGAGTCTGCCTTTACACAGTTTGACAGCTATAATATGACAGCAGGTGATCTAGCTGGCAGGCTAGGTCACAGTGACCTTATCTACAAGCCGGTTCCAGCCAGTAAAGGACAGGTGGAAAGAACCTGCTGAGTCAGCATGACTGTGGACTGCCAGGATTGGCTGATGGAACTATATATGGACTGCACTACCAGTGCACAGGTCTCTCTTCGAGGAGTCACATGCTGGTGGAGCACTTTGATCCTAAGGTTGATGTATAGAACTGCACTAGTGGACACGTTGTATATATTCTGTAAATACACTGTTTTAGCACTAGCTGCAGGTGTCTGGCTCACTTCTTTACTGGGGCTCACCGTTGTACATATCACACTGCTCACTCTGCAAACACCCGCACCGACAGGGTTATGGGCCCAGTGCGGTTCCGCTGTACGGAGGAGCAACGTGAGTGTTGAGCTGACCGAGAGTTGTGAAGGAGCCGGAGGCGAGGAATGCCGTGGAGAACGAAGCTACCAGCTATCTCAGTTCGAGAGCCAGGGGGAGGACGGCAGCCAGCTGTTTGGAGGAGTCTGCGTCATGGCTCAGCAGCAGCTTGGACTGGCCGTGGAGAAGCTCAATTCAGCCAACTACGCGGTGTGGAGCCTACGAATGGAACACTATCTGAAGCATGAGGGGCAATGGCTGTTTGTAAGTAATCCCCCTGCCGTGTTATCTCCTGACCAGACTGTGTTGGCCGAGAAGGCGCTGGCAAATATTGTGCTAGCCATGGGAGATGACCAATTAGTATATGTGCATGGGAAGGACACTGCCAAGGCTGCCTGGGACGCGCTCAGTGGGGTATATGTTAGTGCCACTGCAGGCTCCCTAATGGCCTTGACCAGGAAAATGTTCCGCACTTTAATGCCGGCTGGAGGGTGTGTGAGGCAGCACATCAAGAAGCTGACAGACTGCTTCGTGGAGCTTGAAGCCCGGGGCAAAACTGTTGCTCCTGATGACAGAGTCTATATCTTGTTGTCATCGTTGCCGCCGGAGTTTACACCACTAATTACCTCCCTGGAGACGGTTGATGTGGCTACTCTGACTATGGAGTACGTGTGCGCCCACTTGTATGATTTCCAGGAGCGGATTGCAGCTGTGAGCCATCCGGGAGTATCGGCTGGAGAGCGTGTGGCTATCGGAGTGTCTGGGAAGACGTCCAAGCAGGAGCCGGCTTGTGCTGCTGGCAGACAACCAAAGGCTGAAGAGGAGCCGACTGCACTGTCGGTCAGGCATTGCTTTGGTTGTGGCTCATCCTCGCACCTTTTACGCGTTTGCCCCGAGAAAGGGAAGCGGCGTGGACGGAGGCAGCGGGGGCAGAGGACCACCAGCAGATGTGAGGAAGAAGCCCGGCTGGTCACTTCTTTAGGAGAGAGTACCGGGTCTTTGTGGATATTAGAATCTGGTGCAACAAGCCATCTCTGCTGCGATGAGAGGCTGCTCCGAGATGTTGACATTCCTGAACTCTCCCATGTGAGATTAGCCGACGGTTCTTCTGCGGCTGTAACATGTACTGGCAATGTAAATTTTCCTGTTTTGAATTGCACATTCCAAAATGTATTATGTTTCCCCTCATTAAGATCTAATTTGCTAAGCGTCAGCATGTTAATTGATGACGGCTATGAGGGGGTATTTAAGAAATCCTGTTGTAAGATCTTAGGAGGTGGGGGGAAGCTACTTGCTACTGGCAAAAGGGATGGAAATGTATATGTGGTCAAGAGTGATTGTGCCCAGGCTGCACAAGTGTCTAATGTGCCAGTGCACGACCAATGTATCCATCTGTTACATAGAAGACTTGGGCATTGTGGGTTTAATGCACTGAAAAAAACCCTGCAGATGGTGCCAGGTTTGAAGGTGAAGCCCTGCAAGTGTTACCTAGACTGCCAGGTCTGTAAGAAGACCAAGAGCAGGGCTTGTGCTGTGGCTAGAAAAAGCACCAGAGAGAGCAAACGTGCTTTAGAGCTAATACACCTCGATGTAATTGGCCCATTTCCCAAAAGTCTGTCGGGGAGGCGGTACTGCCTAGTGGCTACCGACGACTATACAAGGTATTCCTGGGTGTTTGCCATGGAGCACAAGTCCGAGGTGTACAAATTGTTTACAAAATGGGCTAAAGCGGTTGAAAGGGAGTTGGACTTGCATATTAGGGCAATTCAAAGCGACCACGGAGGAGAGTTTACTTCTGATGAGTTTAAATGTTGGCTGGAGACCAAAGGCATTGCTCACAGGTTAGCAAACCCAGCCACGCCCCAAGAAAATGGGCTAGCTGAACGGCATGGTTCAATCCTACAGAATTTAATGTATTCTATGTTAGAGGATGCCAACTTACCAATTGCATATTGGGCCGAGGCCATTTGCTCCGCGGTGTACCTGTATAACAGAATTGGGAGCAAAGCTGTGTATGAGATACCTTATAGAAGGTTATATGGTAGAGTGCCTGACTTAAGATTTTTAAAGGTCTTCGGGACGCAGGCTTGGGTTAATATTCCCTCGGAGAACAAGAGGGAGGGAGCTGGCCGGGCAGTACGCTACAAGCCAGAAACTAAGTGTTATCGCTTTTGCGATAAGAAAGCCAAGCTGACTTTCAGTCGGTCAGCGAAGTTTAACGAGCACACCAGCTGGCCTGAATTGCACGGTGAAGTCGTTTTGCTGCCAAGTACTGATAACAGTGCTGGAGTCCTGCCAAGGGAGATTAAGCAGGTGCCAAAATCTCCCGGCCGAGAGCTAGCACCAAAGGAGGCTGAAGAAGGTGAGCCCAATGCTAGCGCAGAACCTCAAGTGTCAAGTCAGGAGGTGGAACATGCAAGCCAGGAGGTGCTGCCAGCCCAGGAGGTGGCAAGCAGTCAGCCTGGAGAAGACGAGCCCAGTGCTAGTGCAGGGCCTCGAGTATCCTCCAGAGCTACTAAGGGTATCCCTCCTGCTAGGTATAAAGTACCTCATGTAACACTGATAACTAAACCAGACCCACCAGGGTTTCATGAAATGCTAAGGAAAAAGGCTGAAGCTTGGAAGGTCTGGGTTGCAGAGTGTGAGGCACGTAACAAGGAGGCTGAGGCCAAACGCCAGAGGGAACTGGCTGACCAGGACAGTGATGATGAGTGCCTGGATTGGAAATTGTAAATCTGTAAATGACAAAGTGCTAATGTATGATACTGCTGTCCAGAAAACAATGTACAGGCATGTGAGTGAGCACTGCAAAACATTGTGTATGGTGTGAAGTTGTCAATAGTCTATGTAAACTGTGTACGGTAGACCAGGAGGTGTGTTAGTATTGAGTCTGCCTTTACACAGTTTGACAGCTATAATATGACAGCAGGTGATCTAGCTGGCAGGCTAGGTCACAGTGACCTTATCTACAAGCCGGTTCCAGCCGGTAAAGGACAGGTGGAAAGAACCTGCTGAGTCAGCATGACTGTGGACTGCCAGTATTGGCTGATGGAACTATATATGGACTGCACTACCAGTGCACAGGTCTCTCTTCGAGGAGTCACATGCTGGTGGAGCACTTTGATCCTAAGGTTGATGTATAGAACTGCACTAGTGGACACGTTGTATATATTCTGTAAATACACTGTTTTAGCAATAGCTGCAGGTGTCTGGCTCACTTCTTTACTGGGGCTCACTGTTGTACATATCACACCGCTCACTCTGCAAACACCCGCACCGACAGACGTTACACGTGTAGTAAGGCTGATAGACAGTGCTGGGGAGGAGCCAGTGGTCGTGGTGCATGTTGGCACCAATGATGTGGGGAAATGCAGTCGTGAGGTCCTGGAGGAAAAATTTAGGCTGCTAGGCGGGAGACTTAAGGCCAGGACCTCCAAGGTAGACTTCTCAGAAGTGCTACCTGTTCCACGTGCAGGGCTGGAGAGACAGGCACAAATTAGAAGTCTCAATGTGTGAATGAGACGATGGTGTAAGGAGGAAGGCTTTAAATTTATTAGGCACTGTGATGCGTTCTGGAACAAGCGGGAGCTGTACAAAAGAGACGGTCTCCACTTGTCCCCAGATGGAACCAGGATGCTGGTGCTTAAAATCAAAAAGGTGGCAGAGCAGTTTTTAAAATAAATCTTGGAGGAAAGCCGACAGGAGATGAAATGTCTCTGGTTCGGGAGGACTCATCTCAAAGAGATGGTTAGCTGTTACTTTTCTACTGGGTAAGGGATCAGAGTTGTCCACTGAGATGGTGGCAAACCGTATGGACTGTCTGCCAAAGTCTCGAGGCGGCAGGAGGAAGGTTGCGGGCCTAACTTGCCTGGGAAATTATAGATGTTTGTATACAAATGTTAGAAGTGTTCGAAGTAAAATTGGTGAGTTGGAATGTTGAGTTTAGTGTTGGGGAAAAACATAGACATTGTGGGAATTTCAGAAACTTGGTGGAATGAGGAGAATAATAATAATAATAATAATAATAATAATAATAATAATAATAATAATAATAATAATAATAATAATAATAATAATAATAATAATTTTATTTTTATATCCCGCCCTCCCCCGCCAAAGGCGGGCTCAGGGCGGCTCACAGACATGGAATTCCATGATTCAATAAAACAATGCAAACAGTCTCAAATACAATCAATTACATAATAAATTATTTAAAATAGATAAAATATATAAAATGGGTGCTAAAATACTGTAAGTCATAATATCCACAAGATGGCTAGGTGGCTGCACGTCAAGTTAATCAGGTTCTGTTTCAAAAGCAAGCTGGAAAAGAAATGTTTTGCAAGCCCTGCGGAATTGATTCAGGTCCCGCAGGGCTCGTATCATCTCTGGAAGGTGGTTCCACCAACGCGGGGCCATTACTGAGAAGGCTTGCTCCCTAGTAGCCTTCAACCTAGCTTCTCTTGGCCCAGGGACTGTTAGAAGGTTCTGAGAGCTAGATCTCAGTGCTCTCTGGGGAACATATGGGGAGAGGCGGTCCCTTAGGTAGGATGGTCCTCGGCCATATAGGGCTTTAAAGGTGATAACCAGCACTTTATAGCGAACACGGTACACAACCGGCAGCCAATGCAGATCCCGCAGCCCAGGCCACACATGTTCCCACCGTGGTAGTCCCTCTAGCAGCCTGGCCGCCACGTTCTGGACTAACTGAAGTCTCCTTGTTCGGTATAAGGGCAGCCCCATGTAGAGGGCATTGCAGTAGTCTAATCTCGAAGTGACCGTTGCGTGGATCACAGTTGCTAGGTCGCTGCGCTCCAAGAAGGGAGCCAACTGCCTCGCCCTCTTGAGATGAAAGAAGGCGGATCTAGCAGTGGCAGCTATCTGGGCCTCCATTGATAAAGAGGATTCCAGTAGCACTCCCAGGCTCTTGACTTTGCACACTGGTGTCAGTGGCGCACCGTCAAAAGCCGGTAAGGTAATCTCCCCTCCCGGTCCGCCGCGGCCCACACAAAGGACCTCAGTCTTCGCCGGATTCAACTTCAGCCTGCTCAGCCTGAGCCAGTCAGCCATGGCTTGTAATGCCCGGTCCAGATTTATAGGGACATCACCAGCCCGGCCATCCATCAATAGATAGAGCTGGGTGTCATCTGTATATTGATGACAACCCAGCCCATACCTCCGTACGATCTGGGCAAGGGGGCGCATAAAGATGTTAAACAACATCGGGGAGAGAACTGCTCCCTGGGGCACGCCACAGTGAAGTGGGTGCCTCTGGGACAGCCCCCCCCCCAATTGCCACCCTTTGTCCCCGACCTTCAAGAAAGGAGGAGAGCCACTGTAAGGCTAGCCCCCGAATTCCTGCATCGGCGAGGCGGCGGGTCAGCAGCCGATGGTTGACCATATCGAACGCAGCCGATAGGTCTAGCAGCAGCAGTACTGCCGAACCGCCTCGATCCAGTTGTCGTCGGAGGTCATCCATGAGGGCGACCAGGACTGTTTCCGTCCCATGGCCCGGGCGAAAGCCGGACTGGCATGGGTCTAAGACGGAGGCGTCCTCCAAAAAATCCTGTAACTGCAACGCCACAGCCCTCTCAATAATTTTGCCCACACAGTGGGCAATCAGTGGGACACGGTGATTCCTGGATATAAGTTATATCGGAAGGATAGGGAGGGAAGGGTTGGAGGTGGGATGGCTCTGTATTTCAGAAAGGGTATACAGTCCAGTAAGACTGAGGTCACAGAATTAGATTCCCTTCTAGAAACGCTTTAGGTTGAAATAGAGGTCCCAAAAGAAAATTTAACTATGGGAGTTTGTTATTGCCCACCAAATCAAAAGATAGAGGACGATTATAATATGATGGAAGGATTAAAGATAGCAGCTAAATGTAAAAACTGTGTCGTAATAGGTGATTTTAACTACCCGCAGATTGATTGGGTCAATATGTGTTCAGGTCGAGAGAAAGAGATTGAGTTTCTAGATGCTCTCAATGACTGTGCTATGAAGCAGATGGTAACGGAACCTACCAGGAGTGGGGCGATCCTGGATTTGGTCCTATGTAATGCCCAAGACTTGGTGAGAGATGTAAAAGTGATCACACTGCTTGGGAGCAGTGACCATAACGTTATTGATTTCACCATTTGTATAAATAGAGAGCTGCCCCAAAAGACCAGCACAACCACATTTAACTTTAAAAGGGGTAAATTCTCTGAGATGAGGCATGTGAAGAGGAAACTGAAAAGAAAGGTAAATACAGTCAAAACCCTTGGGGAAGCTTGGAGGCTATTTAAAACTACAATCCTAGAAGCTCAGATAAAATATATACCACAAGTTAGGAAAGGCACAAACAGGTATAAGAAAAGGCCTGCATGGTTAACAAACAAAGTAATGAAAGCTGTAAAAGGTAAGAAGGACTCCTTTAAGCAGTGGAAAGCTAGTCCAAGAGAGTTTAATAAAAGGGAACACAGGCTGCGGCAAATCAAATGTAAGACTGTGATCAGGCAGGCAAAAAGGGACTATGAGGAGCATATTGCAAAAAAACATAAAGACCAACAATAAACAATTCTTCAAATATATTAGAAGCAGGAAACCAGCCAGGGAGGCAGTGGGGCCCTTGGATGACCAAGGGGTAAAAGGATTACTGAAAGAGGATAGGGAAATGGCTGAGAAGTTGAATGCATTTTTTGCCTCCATCTTCACTGTGGAAGATGAGAAGTGTTTGCCCGCTCCAGAATCACTTATTTTGGAAGGGGTGTTGAAAGACCTGAGTCAGATTGAGGTGACAAGAGATGAGGTCCTACAACTGATAGACAAATTAAAAACTAATAAGTCACCAGGTCTGGATGGCATACATCCAAGAGTTCTGAAAGAACTCAAAGTTGAACTTGTGGATCTTCTGACAAAAATATGTAATCTTTCATTGAAATCTGCCTCTGTTCCTGAGGACTGGAAGGTAGCAAATGTCACCCCATCTTTAAAAAGGGTTCCAGAGGAGATCCGGGAAATTGCAGGCCAGTCAGTCTGATTTCAATACAGGGAAAGTTGGTAGAAACCATTATCAAGGACAGAATGAGTAGGCACATTGATCAACACGAGTTATTGAGGAAGACTCAGCATGGGTTCTGTAAGGGAAGATCTTGCCTCACTAACCTGTTACATTTCTTTGAGGGGGTGAACAAACATGTGGACAAAGGAGACCCAATAGATGTTGTTTACCTTGACTTCCAGAAAGCTTTTTATAACATTCCTAAGCTCAAGTGTCATGGAGTAAAAGGACAGGTCCTCTTGTGGATCAAAAACTGGCTAATTAATAGGAAGCAGAGAGTGAGTATAAATGGGCAGTCTTCACAGTGGAGGACGGTAAGCAGTGGGGTGCCGCAGGGCTCGGTACTGGGTCCCATGTTCTTTAACTTGTTCATAAATGATTTGGAGTTGGGAGTGAGCCGTGAAGTGGCCAAGTTTGCAGATGACACTAAATTGTTCAGGGTGGTGAGAACCAGAGAGGATTGTGAGGCACTCCAAAGGGATCTGTTGAGGCTGGGTGAGTGGGTGTCAACGTGGCAGATGAGGTTCTCACAATACAAGAACTCATGGGCATTCGATGAAATTGCTGAGCAGTTGGGTTAAAACGGATAAAAGGAAGTACTTCTTCACCCAAAGGGTGATTAACATGTGGAATTCACTGCCACAGGAGGTGGTGGCGGCTACAAGCATAGCCAGTTTCAAGAGGGGGTTAGATAAAAATATGGAGCAGAGATCCATCAGTGGCTATTAGCCACAGTGTGTGTATATATATATAATTTTTTTGGCCACTGTGTGACACAGAGTGTTGGACTGGATGGGCCATTGGCCTGATCCAACATGGCTTCTCTTATGTTCTTATGTAGATGTCAAATGGAAACACTGCTTATGAATGCAAGGCAAATAGCTAAGAATATTTGTGTAATACTTATAAACAAACCCCTATCTTTTAAAAAAACAACTTTAAAATGAGCTTAGAGAATGAAGAATGTTGACCAGCCATGGGTACGAACTGGGGAAAATGGGGGTTCATGTTGATTCATAGTTTGTTCAATTGTCTGAACCAGTGGTTTGCATTGGTCCATGATTCGTTTGATTTCCTGAACTGGCTCATTTGGTCTGGGAAGTGCAGAACAGCCCCCTCAAAAGTTAGTGATTCCAAACTCACTGGGAGTCTTCAGCAGGCTCTCCTCTACCTGGCCTCCAAGTTTGGAGAATATTGGATTTGAGTGTCAGTTATAGCCCCCCAAAGCAGGGGCCCCCAGGAAAGCTCAGCTTCAGCTCTCATGACAACTAACTATTCTCTCTTCATGCTGCAAAGTGAAACCTACTGAGTTGGGGTGTCTACTCCCACAGAGCAGAATGTGAGCACTGTGTCTGGCTCCCAGACCTATATCTATAGACAATGCTATAATCAAGCTATAGACCTCAGTCTTCGCCGGATTCAACTTCAGCCTGCTCAGCCTGAGCCAGTCAGCCATGGCTTGTAATGCCCGGTCCAGATTTATAGGGACATCACCAGCCCGGCCATCCATCAATAGATAGAGCTGGGTGTCATCTGTATATTGATGACAACCCAGCCCATACCTCCGTACGATCTGGGCAAGGGGGCGCATAAAGATGTTAAACAACATCGGGGAGAGAACTGCTCCCTGGGGCACGCCACAGTGAAGTGGGTGCCTCTGGGACAGCCCCCCCCCCCAATTGCCACCCTTTGTCCCCGACCTTCAAGAAAGGAGGAGAGCCACTGTAAGGCTAGCCCCCGAATTCCTGCATCGGCGAGGCGGCGGGTCAGCAGCCGATGGTTGACCATATCGAACGCAGCCGATAGGTCTAGCAGCAGCAGTACTGCCGAACCGCCTCGATCCAGTTGTCGTCGGAGGTCATCCATGAGGGCGACCAGGACTGTTTCCGTCCCATGGCCCGGGCGAAAGCCGGACTGGCATGGGTCTAAGACGGAGGCGTCCTCCAAAAAATCCTGTAACTGCAACGCCACAGCCCTCTCAATAATTTTGCCCACACAGTGGGCAATCAGTGGGACACGGTGATTCCTGGATATAAGTTATATCGGAAGGATAGGGAGGGAAGGGTTGGAGGTGGGATGGCTCTGTATTTCAGAAAGGGTATACAGTCCAGTAAGACTGAGGTCACAGAATTAGATTCCCTTCTAGAAACGCTTTAGGTTGAAATAGAGGTCCCAAAAGAAAATTTAACTATGGGAGTTTGTTATTGCCCACCAAATCAAAAGATAGAGGACGATTATAATATGATGGAAGGATTAAAGATAGCAGCTAAATGTAAAAACTGTGTCGTAATAGGTGATTTTAACTACCCGCAGATTGATTGGGTCAATATGTGTTCAGGTCGAGAGAAAGAGATTGAGTTTCTAGATGCTCTCAATGACTGTGCTATGAAGCAGATGGTAACGGAACCTACCAGGAGTGGGGCGATCCTGGATTTGGTCCTATGTAATGCCCAAGACTTGGTGAGAGATGTAAAAGTGATCACACTGCTTGGGAGCAGTGACCATAACGTTATTGATTTCACCATTTGTATAAATAGAGAGCTGCCCCAAAAGACCAGCACAACCACATTTAACTTTAAAAGGGGTAAATTCTCTGAGATGAGGCATGTGAAGAGGAAACTGAAAAGAAAGGTAAATACAGTCAAAACCCTTGGGGAAGCTTGGAGGCTATTTAAAACTACAATCCTAGAAGCTCAGATAAAATATATACCACAAGTTAGGAAAGGCACAAACAGGTATAAGAAAAGGCCTGCATGGTTAACAAACAAAGTAATGAAAGCTGTAAAAGGTAAGAAGGACTCCTTTAAGCAGTGGAAAGCTAGTCCAAGAGAGTTTAATAAAAGGGAACACAGGCTGCGGCAAATCAAATGTAAGACTGTGATCAGGCAGGCAAAAAGGGACTATGAGGAGCATATTGCAAAAAAACATAAAGACCAACAATAAACAATTCTTCAAATATATTAGAAGCAGGAAACCAGCCAGGGAGGCAGTGGGGCCCTTGGATGACCAAGGGGTAAAAGGATTACTGAAAGAGGATAGGGAAATGGCTGAGAAGTTGAATGCATTTTTTGCCTCCATCTTCACTGTGGAAGATGAGAAGTGTTTGCCCGCTCCAGAATCACTTATTTTGGAAGGGGTGTTGAAAGACCTGAGTCAGATTGAGGTGACAAGAGATGAGGTCCTACAACTGATAGACAAATTAAAAACTAATAAGTCACCAGGTCTGGATGGCATACATCCAAGAGTTCTGAAAGAACTCAAAGTTGAACTTGTGGATCTTCTGACAAAAATATGTAATCTTTCATTGAAATCTGCCTCTGTTCCTGAGGACTGGAAGGTAGCAAATGTCACCCCATCTTTAAAAAGGGTTCCAGAGGAGATCCGGGAAATTGCAGGCCAGTCAGTCTGATTTCAATACAGGGAAAGTTGGTAGAAACCATTATCAAGGACAGAATGAGTAGGCACATTGATCAACACGAGTTATTGAGGAAGACTCAGCATGGGTTCTGTAAGGGAAGATCTTGCCTCACTAACCTGTTACATTTCTTTGAGGGGGTGAACAAACATGTGGACAAAGGAGACCCAATAGATGTTGTTTACCTTGACTTCCAGAAAGCTTTTTATAACATTCCTAAGCTCAAGTGTCATGGAGTAAAAGGACAGGTCCTCTTGTGGATCAAAAACTGGCTAATTAATAGGAAGCAGAGAGTGAGTATAAATGGGCAGTCTTCACAGTGGAGGACGGTAAGCAGTGGGGTGCCGCAGGGCTCGGTACTGGGTCCCATGTTCTTTAACTTGTTCATAAATGATTTGGAGTTGGGAGTGAGCCGTGAAGTGGCCAAGTTTGCAGATGACACTAAATTGTTCAGGGTGGTGAGAACCAGAGAGGATTGTGAGGCACTCCAAAGGGATCTGTTGAGGCTGGGTGAGTGGGTGTCAACGTGGCAGATGAGGTTCTCACAATACAAGAACTCATGGGCATTCGATGAAATTGCTGAGCAGTTGGGTTAAAACGGATAAAAGGAAGTACTTCTTCACCCAAAGGGTGATTAACATGTGGAATTCACTGCCACAGGAGGTGGTGGCGGCTACAAGCATAGCCAGTTTCAAGAGGGGGTTAGATAAAAATATGGAGCAGAGATCCATCAGTGGCTATTAGCCACAGTGTGTGTATATATATATAATTTTTTTGGCCACTGTGTGACACAGAGTGTTGGACTGGATGGGCCATTGGCCTGATCCAACATGGCTTCTCTTATGTTCTTATGTAGATGTCAAATGGAAACACTGCTTATGAATGCAAGGCAAATAGCTAAGAATATTTGTGTAATACTTATAAACAAACCCCTATCTTTTAAAAAAACAACTTTAAAATGAGCTTAGAGAATGAAGAATGTTGACCAGCCATGGGTACGAACTGGGGAAAATGGGGGTTCATGTTGATTCATAGTTTGTTCAATTGTCTGAACCAGTGGTTTGCATTGGTCCATGATTCGTTTGATTTCCTGAACTGGCTCATTTGGTCTGGGAAGTGCAGAACAGCCCCCTCAAAAGTTAGTGATTCCAAACTCACTGGGAGTCTTCAGCAGGCTCTCCTCTACCTGGCCTCCAAGTTTGGAGAATATTGGATTTGAGTGTCAGTTATAGCCCCCCAAAGCAGGGGCCCCCAGGAAAGCTCAGCTTCAGCTCTCATGACAACTAACTATTCTCTCTTCATGCTGCAAAGTGAAACCTACTGAGTTGGGGTGTCTACTCCCACAGAGCAGAATGTGAGCACTGTGTCTGGCTCCCAGACCTATATCTATAGACAATGCTATAATCAAGCTATAGACAATGAGTATTTCTAGGGCTCCCAGAAGTCCACCCCCAGCATTGCCTAGAAATTAATTGAACTGGCGCCAGGCTATCTGGAAAAATGAACCAAATCAACCACCAAGGAAAAAAGGCAGTTCATTTTCCAGTTTGAACATGGCAAAACCAAAATAATTGGTTCAAAATGAACCACGAACTGGCCTGGTTCATGCTCAAATCGTGGTTCATTTTTCAGTACATGCCTATCCCTAACGTTGACTTTTTAATCTGCACAGGTGATGGCCATCAGGGCTTAGCCAGTGCAGTCTTATTCTGAAAGGGGGGGAAGGAACTTTGTGTTTATCAAAAGTTTGATTAATTATAACTGGAAATCCATCTTCTGCTAGGAAAAAAGGTCTAGAAAGAATGTGTACACATGTACAGTATCTGCACTGAGCACCATGCTTCCATGAGAGGATTATAGTTTATTGGTGCAATCATTCTATACATATCTTGGCCATAAGTAGCTTCAGATCATGAGTGGTAACCATCATGAAGATTGTTTTAACTGAACACATGAACACACCTCATGCTTGCAGACCCAGCAATGCTTGTGAATAACAGTATCTCTGATGCAAAGCACAGTTTATGAAGTTCCGCTATAATTAAAGGAATTTACATATGAATAAGTGCATGTTTTAGGCCCACAACTTCAATGTGCCAAAATTATTCATCAATACAGCTAGATGTAATAAGGCATACAAAAGCAGGTGGCAGGTTGGTTCAATCAGATAGTTTTATGGCTTCAGTGATAAAGAGCATGCAATGGGGCCAGAGTGGGAAAATCTGAAAGAAATTACCAGGGTTACAATCTTCGTTCCGGATTGTAGCATTAGGAACTTTTTCTCTTTTGTGTGCTCTGCCAATTACTGTGGGGAAATATTTCCTTTTTCTTAGTCTAATATCTTTGTTCTTAAAGACATTTCCATTTAAATGAAGACGGCTGCATTAGTACATTTCTGAGGAAAGGGATAATGAGGTGTTTTGATGTGAGCACTGAGGCCTGTCTTTCTCCTTTGAAGCATATGTACAATATGTCTGCAAAACCCACATTGTATGATTGCATGTAATATATAGCTGTGATAAGACTTCAGAGATAGAAATTCTTATCTTCCTTTATTTGATCAGCACAGCCTAGATTGAGGTGAAAATTATGTGATAAGGGAAATACAGCATATTTTGAGACTCCGTTTTTCTTCATGGAGCAAAGACATCAAAAAGCTCCTTTGAGCACAAGGACTCATCACACAAGCTGGCTCAGGAAAAGAAAAATGGGGTTAATAAAGTACTTAGGTGTTACTGTGTGAAATAGCAAATTTCTGCTCTTCAGCAAAAGAGGGAAAAAATCAAGAAAAAGACGGAAAGCAGATTGTTTACTTGCTCCAGAATCTTCTCAGCCTTGAAGTTGATGGCAAGAGACCTCCTGTCTTCCACTAAACTTATCCATCTGAACAACTCTCCAGACGGCACATTGCTCCACTGATGCTGTCTCTGTCCATCTGCTTTGCCTCTCTGGGACTTGCCCCTAAAGCAACAATTCCTTCAAGCTGCCATTCTCCATTCACACAGACATGATTAAACACACTCCTCCCCCACCAGCCCCACACTGATAGAACATTCTTAAAAACATTCATCACATTGCTAAATGGCTTGGGCACCCACTTTCCCCCTATACAACAAATATTGCAACAACTCACTTTTTTTAAAGAGTTCTTTGTCCCATTAAATATGTCTCCCACCACATCTAACTTCAGCCCAACTTGTCCAAGACTCTTTGGCAAAGGCAGGACATATCTTAGGCTTATCAGTCCCCAGATGAGGCCTGGAGATCTCCCAAAATTACAACTGACTTCCAGGCTACAAAGATCAGGTCCTCTGAACAGGACCAGATCCACATTTTTTTTTGAGGGGGGGGGGCAAAATTTAAAAATGATGCCCCCTTATGGGCCCATTCTATTTTATGGACCCATAGAATAGAATGGACTCCATACCCAATTTGGTGCCCCCTCTGGTGGAACCCGGAGCAAGTGCCTTTCTGCCTCCTCTAGATCTGGCCCTGCCTCTGAAGAAAATGGCAGCTTCTATGTCATGCTATCCCCATGGAGCTCCATCCCCTCCCCAAACATTTCCTTGCACATGGTCCATCCCCAAATCTCCAGGAAGTTCCTAACCCAGAGTTGACAACCTCTCTTCTATTATCTTTTCTAACCAACAGAACATAAGGAACATCTAAACAACTTGTAGGTTCTCTCAAAGGTCTAGAGAGCCCTAGGCCGTTTGCAAGTTTTAACGCCTCTAGCGGTAATAAAGATTAAAAGATGACATATGAAAACAAAATAAGGCACCCCAAAATGGAACATAGTTTGAATACTGTTTGTCTTAACTCAAAGCCCCCTTTGAACATATGAGTCTTTGTTCACCCATCCTCCTCAATACTCCTTGACCATAGGGTTGCCAAGTCCAATTAAAGAAAAATCTGGGGACTTTGGGGGTGGAGCCAGGAGACATTGGGGTGGAGCCAAGAACAAGGATGTGACAAGCATAATTGAACTCCAAGGGAGTTCTTGCCATCACATTTAAAGAGACAGCACACCTTTTAAAATGCCTTTCTTCCATAGGAAATAATTAAGGATAGGGGCACCATATTTTGGGGCTCATAGAATTGGACCCTCTGGCCCAATCGTTTTGAAACTTGGGGGGGGTATTTTGGGGAGAGGCACTAGATGCTATACTAAAAATTTGGTGCCTCTACCTCAAAAAATAGCCCCCCCAGAGACCCCAATACCCACGGATCAATTTCCTATTATTCCCTATGGGAATCGTTCTCCATAGGGAATAATAGAGTGCCTAGTAGACATTTCCCTCCCCCCCACGCTTTCTAAAGGGGGGAGGGCCTCCAAACTAGGGAATCCCCTGCCCCCTCCCTCTCACACACACACACTTTCCAGATCTTCCTCCAGACAACTCTACTTCCTGTGAAAACGAAAGCAAAGAAAGGGAGGGGCCGTTCTCAGAAGCCCTTTCTGCTTCCTGCCCAGCCTTAAAGGGGCAGACATTTTGCAAACGGCTCAGGAGCTCTACAACATGAAGCCTAAAGGTATGTTCTCCCCCCCCTCCACCCCCACCCCCGCTTCCAGAGTTTTGAAGAGCGGGAGATGAGGCTGCGAACCCAGAAGTCTCCCACCAGAGCGGGAGGTTTGGGAAGCCTACTTGACCATCACTTTTACAGATCTTAGGTGATAACAATCACACAGAAATAAAAGTATCATTTGCTGCATGAAGTAGCCCTTATCCTGTAGCATCAAAGACCCCTGCACTTATCACAAGAAACATCAAAGATCATACTGGGAAAATGGCTCTTCAATTGGCTGGTTCCAGGACTTTAATGGTCAAAATCGTATCCTGTGTTGAGACTGGAAGACTGTTTGTGATAAAGCTGGGTAGAATGTTAGACTAGGATCTTGGAGACTCAGGGTCACATCTCCACTAATTCATGAAGCTTGCCTGGTGATCTTGGATCTGTCACTCTTTCTCTCAGCTTAACCTAACTCACAATGTCGTGGTAAGGACAAAATGGGGAACAGAAAACAACATGCTGCCTTGAGTTGTGTGGAGAAAAGGCAGAACAAAAGAAAGGTAGTAGATACCTTATTTACTGGAAAGGACAATGAGTCTGACTGTAAGACAACCCCCTTAAAATATGTGCACACACAAAAATACTATTGTTAGATATAACCTTAACTTGTATGTAACTGTAAGATAGTCCCTCTATTTTTTTAATGGCGTACCTGTGAGAAAACATGTTTTTGCATTTTAAATAAATACTGCAGTTAACCAACTGTCAACCTTTGAAATTCATGTCACATTGATACTGCATGATTCCAGAGAAATGACCCCATAAGAAAATGTGGCAAAATATTCCACAACAGCTGAAGCCACTAGAAACTCTTCAGTGGCAGCCACACATAGAATATGTGAGAAAGGGGCCACATAGATTTTATAGCACTTTTAATATTGACTGTGCAGTAGAATCTATTTTGCCCAGTTATAGATACAGCAGTTGGCTGTGTCATGTACTTGCTCATCCAAATGAAGGGGTCTATCCACACTCCCTTGTTTTTTAAAAAGGTTTCCTTTGATGCACCTTATATGTTTGCCCAGCAGTAGACTGAACATATAGTATATAATGTCTGATTTTGGATAACCAGATTTGGTTGACTGAATGTCCTGCTGACTCCTGACTGCTGGCTCCTTATCTACCTTTAGTCCAGCATAAATGCATGAACTAGTGTCTCCGCAAGGACTTTATACATGCAACTTTAGAACTGCCTTGACGCTAACCCGAAGACTACAGCTAGTGCAGAACGCTGCGGCATGGCTGTTAATGAGACTCCCTCGATGGGAGCACATTCAGCCGGTGCTGAAAGAGCTGCACTGGCCTCCTGTTGTGTTCCGAGTTTGTTTCAAGTTGTTTGTACTGACCTTTAAAGCCCTTTATGGTCAGGGACCTGTCTATCTGCGGGACCGCCTTTCTCCGTATATTCCCCAGAGAGCACTGTGTTCAGGGACGAAAAATCTACTGTCCATCCCAGGACCAAAAGAAGCCAGGTTGCGTATGACATGAACCAGGGCTTTCTCGGTGGCAGCACCAGAACTCTGGAACGCTCTCCCGGAGGCCATAAGGGCCCTGCGGGATCTGCCTACGTTCCGCAGGGCCTGTAAGACCGAATTGTTTCGACAGGCCTTCGATATCTAAATGAGAGAGAGCTGCCACTGGACATCATATAGAGCACCAAGTAGAGTACTGGTGGTCACCACCAAATTTTCAGAACCGCCTGTACTGTACTGTATTAACACAGCACCATTAAATGGTTTTAAATAATTTAAATATGTAATTATGTTTTATATGTTTTATTGGTTTTAATAGTAGTAATGTAATGTGAGCCACCCTGAGTCCGCTTGCGGAGAGGGCGGGATATAAGCTTAATGTAATAATAATAATGTAATAACAATCAATAAAAGCATTTTCATGCCCCCTTGGAACAGGACTTTTGCGTAGACTTGTTTAGAATAGGATTACTCCCATCCTTACTCAGCTGTGCTAGAAGAGTGGGAATGAATCCTTCTATCCACCACACATGTAAATGCAAGTAAGCTCCCAAATTCCTTCCTTCCAGAGGGAAGAGAATTGTCAGTATGTTACAGACAACATCAATAGCTGGGTTCATGTAGTGGCCCCTGAAAAAGGGCCACTGTGAGCAAGTTATTATAGTAGAGATTGTGGTTCACACAGTTTTAGGGCCTCCATGGGATTCCCCGCAGGTTGTGAACCTGTGAGGTAGGGTTGCCAATCCCCAGGTGAGGGCAGGGGATCCCCCAGTTAGGAGGCCCTTCCCCCGCTTCAAGGTCATCAAAAAGCAAGGGGAGGGAAATGTCTGCTGGGCATTCCATTATTCCCTAGGGAGACCGATTCCCCTAGGCCAGTATAATGGATAATTGATCCGTGGGTATCTGGGGCTCCAGAGGGGCTGCTTTTTGTGATAGAGGCACCAGAATTTCAGCATAGCATCCAGTGCCTCTCCTCAAAACACCCCCCAAGTTTCAAAAGGATTGCTCCGAGGAGTCCAATTTTATGCACCCCTAAAGAAGGCACTCTTATCCTCCATTATTTCCCATGGAAGGAAGGCATTTAAAAGGAGCATGGTCCCTGTAAAGGTGATGGCCAGCACACCCTTTGGAGTTCAGTTGTGCTTGCCACACACACCCTTCTCCTGGCTCCACCCTCAAAGTCTCCAGATATTTCTTGAGTCGGACCTGGCAACCCTGTGAGGGAACCTGAGGGTATCAACAAGCATATAAATCAAGCCTATGACTGATGTTGAGCCTGACTTCTTTTTCTCTCCTACTGAATGTTATGTGAAGGAGTCTTTGTTTTGCCTTTTCAGTTCATAAAACTGTTTAGTAAGTACCAATTATATATATATGCAGCCTTTCTTCTCGATGTGATAGGTTTTTTTATCTGTAAGGATTGGGTTTTTTAATGTGCCAGTTCACACAGTAAAATCCAGTTGGAAAGTGCACTGAAAGTGGATTGAAAGTGCATTATTTAATGTGTATGATTGCAGCTTGGGACCCAAGGCAGATTACACAGACTGAGTTTGCACAATCAACTAGATGGGACATTCAGTAAACACATTATAAGTATTAATACAACACATTAAATGATGCAAAACTACACAATAGAATTCAAACCTACACCAAACTAGACACAATAGTACAGACCACAGTCCCCAATAATTTATCCAAGTAACTTTGTGAAGCCTTTGGTGCAGTGCTACCCTATTGCCTGAATAGCCAACTTATTTGATGTCATGTACCCGTGAAACATTATCCTATAAAATTTTCTTTAAGATTAACATTTAATGTGAACTTCAGAACCTTCAATCATAATCTTTCTCACTGCTCCATCTGTTGTTACCCACCCAAAGCCCATTTGGGAAAGGGCGGGCTATAAATTGAAAATAATAATAAAATATATAATGTCCAAAATTCTTAGCCCATTTTATCATACAGTCTTTCACTGGTTCTTCTGCTATTTTATATTTCAACAATTTATACGTTTTGGCAATAAGAACACCATCGGTACATATCTTTTCAGTTTAACTAGATCTAAAAATATCTTGGCATCAAAGCAAAATACAATCACTTATTACAATAATCCAACTTATTCCTTTTAATCATAACATTTCACTCAGGAAGATGGAAGAGATGCCATGATACCTGAAGAGGGCCAAAATGATGTGTGCTGTTTCAAGCTTTATGGTTTTGTCTTTTCATCTCTGCAGTTGCAAACTTCCTTCAGTGTCGTAACAGAAAGACAGCTGAGAAATATGTGATGAGCAGAGATAAATAACTCACTGGACTAGTCCCCAGGATTATAGAGTACAGACCCCTGAACCATGAAGAGTTTATTACAGTGCAATCCTATGCAGAATCACTCTAAAATCACTGAAGGAAATGAGCTTAGACTGGAATAAATCTGCATAGGGTTGCACAGTTAGTTTAGGGGCTTGCTATGTTTTGTCTTGCACGTGGTCTCTTCAAATTTGCACAGTCCACCAGTGTGTTTTGAATTTACAAAGCAAGAATATACACTCAAAAAAAGCAGGCATGACTTATCTATGTTAAGGGATTCTGAACATGGTCTGTTGCTAAAAAAGTATAAGAAAGTGTTTTGCAGGATCAGACAAAGTTCAGCATGTTTTGCAAGAATTCCAGCAATCAAGTGGTCCAGGAGACTTGCTGTGAAATCCTAAACAGAGCTTCATACTTCTAAAGCCATTTACACTGAAATACTTAGACTGTTATAAGTCTTTTTAGGATTGCACTGTCAGTTGTGTTTGTATCTCTTCTGATGTGGGGATTATAACCTAGTTCTCACCAACATCAGATGAGAAGGTAAACTTGTGTCTTCAGATTGTATTACTTGCATATGCCTTTGCCTTCAGGATTTATGTAGTTTATTTATAGTTCTTCCTTATTGCTGAGACTGAAGATGGATTAAAACTAAAAACAATGCAGTAAGAACAATATAAAAAGAACTGTCAACAGTGAACCAAACTTTGTTAAAAACCCAAGATCAATGCACTAAGAACTGCATGCCATAGACACTGTGACAGTACAATATACATATAATGTAGGGATAACAGGCAAGATGGTGACCAGCATGCAGCCATACCCTACCTCACTGCAAGAGTTTTAGTGTTTGTTTTGCCTTATTTTAAACCTATTTAAAATTGGAGAAGCGGTGGTTTTGTTTCTAAATAGTTCTTGGCACTCTACATATAATATAACATTTATTGTATGTTTATTAAATTTATAAATAATATGACTTGGGTTCATGATATACAACGAAACACAGCAATCTTTCATATGACATTGATTTTGCAGCCCAAACTTGAGGGTTTCCTCCCCCCAAAATTAAAAGTCAGAATTCTCTCTCTCTTTTTCAAATTAAAAGTCGCAACCCCTTTAATATAATAAATTTATTTTGATTGGACCAAATCCCCATCTAATCTAGTATTATTTTCCAACACGAATCAGGCACGATTGTGAGATCTTCCTGTTGTCTGTTTCCAGCATCTAGTATTCAAAGGTACGCTGACTCTGACTGCAGAGTATTCACTCATCATGCTAACAGTTGTTTGCATAACTGATATTATGCAGAACAAAAGATTCTGTCGCTTGCCCTGATCCATCCCCACCCTGGTACACAATGAAAGAATGTCACCGATTGGATACAAACTACTCTGCCTGTTACCAAACCATGCATACAAGCATTTTCCCATTAACTGCAGTATAACCAGGGCTTTTGGGGTAGAAAAAGCCCAGCAGGAACTCATTTGCATATCAGGCCTCACCCTTGTTGTCACCATTGCTCTGTACAGGGCTTTCTGAAGGAAAAGCCCCGCAGGATCTCATTTGCGTATTGAACACCAAGCCTGTCGGAACTGCGTTCCTGTGCATCTCTGCTCAAAAAAAGCCCTGAGTATAACGCCGGAGCGAACAGTCTGTTGGACTCCAGTTTTTTGTTTTTTTTTGGGGGGGGGGGGGCTGTTGTGTTTAATGACTGGACGTGCAGAGAGCTCAGTGCTAAAGGCTGACGCTGCTACAGTTATCCTGTAACCAGCTCCCTCTGTTCGAACATCACCTCCGTAGAAGCAGGTTTTTCTTTTCTCTTGGGCGTGTAGCGGGGTTGAATGGGAAAGGTTACTCCGGCTGCAGTACCGCCCAAGCCAATGCAAGGGTGGGCACAACTTCGCTCCGATCAACGCGCAGCTGCGGATTCCGCTTAGCGGAAGTCGTGACGCTTGGTTCCTCTTCTCTCTTTTTTGGGGGTGGGGGGGAGGGGAGGAAAGAAGTGCATCCGGGTTGCGGCTTCGCCTATTGTCTGGGTTACGGGGCTTGCCTGGGGACGCTGAAGGCGCTCTTTTCAGCCTTAGCTGAGATTTCTGACTGAAAGGGAGCAAAGCGCCCTACCGGGCTCAGGCTGCCATCTATGTGCCCGGGAGCGGCTGCTTGGCGCCAGCGAGTAAGTCCAGCATTGCCTCCCCTTTCCCCTCGTCCCGTAGCATTCGCCAGTGCCCCGCCGAATGCTGCTTCTGACTGGCTCCTTCACCCAGGCAGCCGCGGGAAGCTGCCCTGGCCCGTTGATATCCTTCTCGTCTTCCCTCATTCAGCTTCGTCCGTGTGCGTTGCTTTCGCTTCCCACCCTCTCACCCGGCCCCTTTATGCTTTTGTCAAAGAGGGTTTTGTGCCGGGGTTGGGGGCTCTGTTGGAAGCATCATTACGCCCCCCGGTATTTGAGCCACTTAAGGGGACGCAGTTCTTTCTTTCCCTCGGGTTAACCCGTATATGAATGTGGGAATGAAACCGGGTTTTGCGTGTGAACGGTTGTTATGGAAGATTCCCCACCACCACCACCTTCTTGCCTCCCAATTTCGTCCAATGGGTCAGAGAGGACAAAAAAAACCCTCTCTCTCTTTTTTTCCTCCCCGCAGTGGATCGGAGCTCGAAGAGGAGGCAGGTGAAGCCTTTGGCAGCTTCCCTGCTAGAAGCGTTAGATTATGACAGTTCAGATGACAGTGACTTTAAAGTTGGAGATGCTTCAGGTAAATGCTTCCTCTTCTCATGCATCAAAATACTCCCACCCCCTCCCAGTGGATTCTTATTTCTTAAATGCTATTCTTTTAAAATTAAGATTTATTTTTTTTTAGTATCTTAAAGTGACAAGAACCCAGGGGTCTAAATGAAACAAATATTTTAGGAATGAAATTTCAGATTAGCCACTGAGGAGAGACATGGGGAATTCTTAGATTGGCAGGATGTTGCAGAACTGAAGAAGTGGCAAATTTTTAGATATGTAGTCAACCAAAAATACCTCCAAATTCTGGGTATCTTTATTACATTCTTTAATATGCTCTTCTCTCAGCATCCAACAAGAAGTTCCTATGCCTCTCTTCCCAGCCATCTTACTAATTATCTTTTTGCTCATTTTTATGCCCCCTCCCATTCTCTGAAAGCCATTGGTCTCTAGATCAAGTTGGGTAGACATTTTAGTCTGTCTTTAGCAGCATAAAAGAGTAGCACGTTAAAGACTAACAGAATTTGTGTTAAGGTATGAACTTTTGTGATCTGAAGAAGTGAGCAGTGACTCATGAAAGTTTATACCCTACCACAAATTTTGTTAGTCTTTAAGGTACTACTGGACTCCTACTGCTGTTGGTCTGTAAAATCAAAATTATCTTAGTCAGGTCTCTAACACCAAGATTAATGTTAATCTTGCTCATTTTCCCTCTCTGTCTTAGCTCACTAGCGCTAGGATTCCCATACTTTCAATTATTTTTCTGGTCCTGTATCACTCCTTCAACCTGTCTTCTTTTCTGCCTACAAATGTTTTATTAAAGCATCAAAGCAGTCAAGTCACTGGTTCAAAGACTAAAGGGTCAGGCAGTCCCCAATGATGCACCTGCAAGAGCAGTAGTTCTGTATGGGATCATTTCATGGGGCCCATGGGTCTTCAGCTGCACAGCCACAAATATAGTAAAGCTGAGCATATGGAGTTCTTGCATGTAGGAAGTACCTTACAGATCTGGATAATATTCTTCTGTTTTGCAGTAGGTTATATGGTTAACTTTACATTCTTCTGCTGGCACTGTCATTGTCTTATAATTTTGTACTACATAAAGGCAACTTTGGATGTATCAGGTGACATTCTTTTTTTGTGCAAGCGGTGAACTTTCTTAGGCAACTCTGTTTTCACCACAAACATGCTGTTAGTCAAATCCAGCAGCAAACTTTAAAGTAAAGCACTGTTAGAATATAACACTTTTGAAAATGAAGATATATTGCATTGTTGTAGAAAAATAACTGTGGACATACTAAATGTATGCCCAAAGCTATCCTAAGGTAAGCATCTTTGTAAATGTTCAATCAGAACATACAGTTTGAGGTAGAGTTGTGTTCTATGGATTACATACTTGAGTTAACTTTAGTGAGACTAAATTTTTTTGCAGTATTTAATGCGATGAGCTTATATAAACTGGTTTAATACTTTGTAGGCCTAAATTGTGACAAATAAAGTTATGCTATCAGTAGGTTTTGCTTATAGAATTAAACCACAAACTGTATAATCTTTAAAATGAATCTTTTTACTGTTAGGAAAATGTAAATATAATGCAAAGTATAATATTTTTCTAACATAGAAGTAGAGTTAAGTATGAGTAAGTGAATGGTGTGTCCTGTGTACTTTGAGTCTTGATTAGCATAAAGAAATGACCATGTTCATTGATTGTGTTTTGCTGGAAACCATTCTATCAGTATGTATAGACAACAGTGAAACTTTCTCAGGAAAAACAGTTTTCAAGCGCATCTGGCAAATTAGTTTCAGATTGTTGTTTGAAATCAATGACTTGTAATTTTCACTCACATTAAAGCAAGTTGATTTTAAGCGGATCTTGAGAAGATGTACCTAGTGGAAATTTGGTGGAAGTAATGTTCCAATAAGCTTAGGAAAAACATGCTGTCATGTCACAACTGATTCAGGCAACCCTTTGTTCTACTGGAGGAGTAGGTGATTTGGTTAAGTTACTGCTAATGCCTGGTCCTTTTGGCTTCTGCGGTCCTATACACAGCTGCCTAAGGGTACTGATGTTGGAAGCATAGATTGGTGCTCGTATTTAGATATTTGGCTTTAAAGCATCCAAGTACAGGGCCTTGGGTATATAATAGTCAGGTGTGCTTTTTTGGGTTGCTTGATGAAAAAAATAGTCTTTAATAGAGTTGGGCATTTGATCAAGCAAAAAAAAAAAGATTTGGTCAGTTGACTTTCATATCCTGGTCAGCTGGCTGTCAAATAATAGATTTTCTAAAAGCCTCAACTTTCCTTTATATAATAAACCTTTTTATGGTGGCAAAAAGGAGCACCCTGGTTGGCTCTGTGCTGTATCAACTTTTGGCCCATCAAAGCATCAGTCAAGAGTACTTGCATGCCATTGGTTGAGTCCACTTCTCTTTCCTACCTAAGTGGCTGTTGCCTGCCAACCAAGCTGATTCTGCCAGTAAATGGCAAACAACCTTGGTTCCAACAGTTTCTGGCTCTCCCTATTCTCCCATTGGCTGAGCTGCCTGTTGCATTGCTTTGCAGAGGATAGAAACAAAGCCTTTCCTCAATTGGTGGAGGGAGGAGCAGCGAAAAAGCCAGAGAAAGCCATGCCTCGATTGGGTGAAGGAGGAGGAGGGAAAGAGCCAGAGAAAGCCTTCCCTTGATTGGCTGAGGGCTCCTCCCTATCCTCCTCTGACTGGTCAGATTGGTGTTTTGACTGTGCAGGCATAAGTGCATGGAAAGATTGAAAAACAAGCCATTGCCTTAATTTGTGAGATTCCTCCTTTACTTTTTTTTTAAAATCATATTTATTGTCTGATCCGGTAAGTATTACTGCTAAATTACTGGGAGCAGTTGTAGCTCTGCCTCCAAAGAGGTGACAGTGCCAGTTGAGTTGAGATTTATCCCCTGTAGCTTCCTTCTGCTTCTATGCAGTGAGCTGTTGGTTTAAAGGAACTTGCCACACAGAGAAGCTTACAGTCTCTTCTGACCCACCTGATATTTAAATAGGTGGATCACTTCAGAGATTTTGCTGTGGGAATGCAGCCTCCCCCTGCCCCAACCAGTGAAATAATTTTAAGAAATCTCTTTATAGCATATCTCAATTGGCATTTGCTTTTCAGTTCATTAGACAATGACCTTTAAAAAGCATATGCATTTCTAAGTTCTTGATACTAACTTTTGCTTGTGGATCAAATGTTGAGTCACTATAGGAGACCCAAATCCATACTGGTGTAAAACTCTCTGGTGCCACTGGCCCAGTCACAGTCTATCTTGTAGTGTTTTTGAAAAATGATACAAGATATATTGAAACAGTTCAAGTTTCCAGTGCACTTTGTCAGAATACATTTTCACAAAATTATATTAAAGGAAAGGTTCTGGCTATAAATTTGTTATTTGCTACCCTCATATCTCTTTGTATAATTTTTGGTATTGCAAAGAATTTTTAAAACTTCTAAACTAATAGTGTAGCTTTTTGTTATTATAATCTGAAAATTAGTGGTTTGATTCATTTTAATGGATATTCAAGTTTGCAAAAAAGTAACAAAATATTGCCGTTCACTTAGCTCCTGATTTTGTCACTCATGATTTGTGCATAATTTTGTATCCAGTTTGACAACATGCCTTGACTTGTATATTTCTGAAATCTTTAAATGAGACTGGTTGAAATAAATGTAAGTATTTGGGATTTGTTTCTATAGTCAGGGTTACTTGAGTTTGTCCCCTTACCCCAAATTAAATTCTCAGCTGATTCAGTCTTATCTCTCTTTTTAAAACTCCCCTAGTAATTACATATGACTACAAGAAACTTTATACACACAGCTCTCTTAAATATTGGAGAACATCAGCCTTCATTGTTCACACTACCAATTCATGTGACATATGTGACAGATGAGTCTAGCTCAAGATTTCACCATGGTTTCTCTGATTCATCTTTGAACATACAAACAAATTAGAGGTTAAATAGAGCAAAATTTAAAATCCCAGAATGGCATAAACAAACTATTTCTTTTTTTAAAAATCCCAGGGAGCTGGTAGATGACTTCATACTGCCTCCTCTGCAAGCCATAGGGTCAGACAGCCTCTTCTTACATGTGTTATTGATATGTATGTCCTTTAGCAAACCCAGTTGTCTGCTTCCAGGAACACAGTAGATGGAAGAGAGGGTGTGTCCATTGTAGAAAATTTTCATATGTGAAACATGTATAAAGAGGAGATAGTGAAGAATGACTGGATGTTGCATTTCATGTTTATAAAATGAACAAATAAATTTTAGCAGTTAAATGCATATGATATCAAAAAGACATTCTGTTTGCTAATGCCTGTGTGGCTAGAATTGTATGTGCGTAAATTATGTAAATTATATGTAAGCAGTATATAAATATGGATCCAGGTGGGTGGTCGTGTTGAACAGATTTTGAATCCAGCAGTAGAACAGATTTTGAATCCAGTGGCACTTTTAGGACAAAAAAAGTTTGTTCAAGGTGTGAGCTTTCATGTGCATACTGTGTGTATCTGAAGAAGTATGCATGCACACAAAAGCTCATACTTTGAATAAACTTTTGTTGGTCTTAAAGGTGCTGCTAGATTCAAATATGTTCTATATATAAATATATAATTTAAAGACAAAAGCTGTAGATAATTTAATATTATAAAATACGGTTTGATTACATTTTCTTACAATAATATTATGGAAACTAGTGAACTAATAATCGGTAATAGGTGATTTGTATAAAAGTTGAATATTCTACTTAAAAATATAGGACTAACTTTCAAGAAATGTTAGTGCCACCTGACACATGAAGCTTTTTCTGCACCTACTGTGCTTAAAAGCTTTTTAAAAGTTGATTTGCTCTCTCTAGATATTTTGAAGGGTAACTTTATTTAAATCTGGATGTTAATTGTAAGTCCCGCCTGTCACTGTGGAAAGAGCCTAATTTTCAGTAAACTTATGGACAAAGATAGTTTAACTTAATGGTTTCCTGATCTTCAGGCAGGGTAGGCATTTTTACTGCTGCTGTTTTTAAATCTGGTCAGATTTTATATCTGTGAGATTGGACCTCTTCTTTCTCCAGCTCCTTGTTCAGATTTTTTTTTTCCCAGTTGGTCATATACACACTTCCTGGATACTTATGGGATTTTTTTTCTTATTGGACCAGAACATTAAAATGGTAAGGGGTCCCAGATATAGACTTGGTTTATTATCCATTTGTGATCAGTAGTGAGAAGGTGTTAACATCGACTCCTGTCCTGACTCTGTTCATTGCAAAGAATTCAGAGCAGGGGTGTGTACATTTATCCTGTATTTGGGAGCATTGCAGCAGACAGAAGCAGTGCTGTTCTCTCACTGCTTCTGCCTGTTCTAAAGCTCAGTGTAATATGAAAATTCCCCCTCCATCAAATTCTGGGCATGTACCAAAGGCTGATGATGTCTCTCATTTTGTACCAGACTTTAGAAAAGACAAAAGTAGCACAAGAGTTTCTCATTTCTGTCTGCTTCTGTGTCTAGGGAAGCATCAGGAAATGGACACCTTGTTGGGATAAGGAGTTTTTGATTTTGTGTGTGTAAAATGCTGTCAAGTCACAACTGACATACGGTGATCTCAGCAAGGGGTTTTCAAGGTGAACTTTAGAACAGGCAGAGGACAAAGGAGAAAAGAAGGAGCATTGGATCATACTGTATAGATGATAATTAAAAAAGAATATAGAATTTGCTTCTTAACTAGATGCAATTGTACAGGATATGAATTTCAGAAAACTGGTGACTACATCTTGTCCTTACTGTCACAGACTAATTGTAAAAAATGTAGCGCCAAGTTGTTTATCAAGTGACTATTTTCTAGGCTATCTGCCACCTTATGATTGTGTCATAAAAACATGTTATTCCTTTGTTGGGCTTTTATATGCAATTGTTCTTTTTTCTCTCCTCCCTTTTTTCATAAGTAAAATGTTCAGCATTCATGCTATAAATTTCAAGAGTCCTTTGGGCTTCATTCATGTGGAGAACATAATGTGCATGCATCTGATCAAAGATGCATTGTGGCCTCCTGGAAGTGGTTTTCATGACTGCAGTAGCATGCTTCTCAACTTTCTAGGTTGCCAAACTAAATGCTGAGAACAGTTAGAGTATATCACGTGGAGAAAGTTTTAGGTATCTGATCTGACCTACGTTTCAAAGGCAGTAGAATATAAGAATTCTAATACAAAGAAAATAGATGCTGAAACCAAAGAGATTTGCAGATGATACCCAGCTGTATTTGCTGTTGGGCGACTGGTCAGCCATGATCCCATCATTGTTGTGTGAGGGTTTAGAGGTCATGGTGGGCTGGCTAAGGAAGAGCAGGTTGAAGTTGAACTCATCAAAGATGGAGGTTCTGTGGCTGGGGGGAGCTGGGCTGGAACATAAGAACATAAGAGAAGCCATGTTGGATCAGGCCAACAGCCCATCCAGTCCAACACTCTGTGTCACACAGTGGCAAAAAATATATATATATATATATACACACACATTGTGGCTAATAGCCACTGATGGACCTGTGCTCCATATTTTTATCTAAACCCCTCTTGAAGGTGGCTGTACTTGTGGCCGCCACCACCTCCTGTGGCAGTGAATTCCACATGTTAATCACCCTTTGGGTGAAGAAGTACTTCCTTTTATCCGTTTTAACCTGTCTGCTCAGCAATTTATTGAATGCCCACGAGTTCTTGTATTGTGAGAAAGGGAGAAAAGTACTTCTTTCTCTACTTTCTCCATACCATGCATTATCTTGTAAACCTCTATCATGTCACCCCGCAGTCGATGTTTCTCCAAGCTAAAGAGTCCCAAGCGTTTCAACCTTTCTTCATAGGGAAAGTGCTCCAGCCCTTTAATCATTCTAGTTGCCCTTTTCTGGACTTTCTCCAATGCTATAATATCCTTTTTGAGGTGCGGCAACCAGAACTGCACACAGTACTCCAAATGAGACCACACCATCGATTTATACAGGGGCATTATGATACTGGCTGATTTGTTTTCAATTCCCTTCCTAATAATTCCCAGCATGGCGTTGGCCTTTTTTATTGCAAACGCACACTGTCTTGACATTTTCAGTGAGTTATCTACCACAACCCCAAGATCTCTCTCTTGGTCATTCTCTGCCAGTTCACACCCCATCAACTTGTATTTGAAATCTCTCAGTGGAGGTCCAGGTTACACATATTGCCAAGTTGGCATTTTTTCATTTTTTCATGGAGTTGGAGGGCACATTTCCAGCTCTTGACAGGATGCTATTAACACCAGCGCCAACCATCAAGAGTCTGGGAGTGACACTGGACATCTCTCTCTCAGTGGAGGTCCAGGTTACACATATTGCCAAGTTGGCATTTTTTCATTTTTGCCAAGCAATTGGCTCCGCTCCTGTCCCGCTCAGACCTGACCACAGTAATCCATGTGACAGTCACCTCTAGATTAGACTACTGTAACTTGCTCTATGCTGGCCTACCCTTGAGTCTGACCTGAAAGCTCCGACTGGTCCAGATTGCAGTGGCAATCTGGAATACCATGGATGGCACACATTCAACCTGTGCTGTGCCAGCTACACTGGCTTCCAGTTGAGTACCAAGTCAAAGCTAAGGTTTTAGTTATGATCTTTAAGGCCTTGAGCAGACTGGGACTGATGTATCTATGGGACTGCCTCCTTGCTATGTCCCTGGAATGGCATTATTTTCTTCTGGTAGGAATTTGCTGGTGATCCTTCACCCTAAAGAGGTCCAGCTGTGTTCCACAAGGGCTAGGACATTTTCCAGTCCTGGCTCCGACCTGGTGGAACGCTCTGCTGGAAGATGCCAGGGCTCTGCAAGATCTTTGACAGTTTTGCAGGACCTGTGAAGCAGAGATGTTCTGCCAGGCTTTTGGTTGAGAACAGCGGTGGTTGCTGAGCTGGCACCTCTTTTCTCCGTATCCTTTTCAAGGGTCCCCCCCACCCTTGATCCAGTATCTAAAATCTGGACTTGCAGTACTTAAAATAAGACATCATTAGGATTTGTATTTTGTTGTTAGCTGAATTGATTTTATTGGTTCAATAACTATATTTTATTTATTGTTGTACATCACCTAGAGATATAGTGATCCAGCAAGTTGATTGAATGAATTAATATTATAATAATATATTATTTTAAACTTTATACCATTGGTGCTCTTGAAGAAACTTGAAAAGTCAATTAAACATACCCCATCTTTTGATCCAAAAGTTTTCCCAGGATACTCAACAAAATATATTAAAATTCAGCTAATAGTTTTACACTTAAGCAGCTTAATGTCATACTTTTGCTTTTGTCTAAAATAACACAAAACCTTAGCATTTCCAAATGAAAACTAGGTCGGGAGAGAAACTATGCATAGATTGTGATGCTGACTATTGTGCATTCTGGTGATGCTAGTTTGTGAGCAGGATGCTATGCAAAATGAAATTGGGCAGTGAATACTGATGATAAATTGTAGAATAACAGTGCATCATAGTTTGAGAGTTTCAGAAAAACATAATAGTTACCTGTGCTTATGTATTAGGTAAAATTAGCTCATGAAAATAAGTGTATAGATTCCATCATAAGCCAAAAATTTTATTGTTAAGATTGGTGGATAGTAATAACTGGTATTGATACTTTTATGTTTTTCAAATGCTTGTAATTTTAATCTTAATTTTAATTATAGTTGTAAAACCTTAGATTTAGTACAGAGATAATCTAAAAAGTATATGATGTAATGTTGTCCTTATTTATGTTACTTGACAAAGATTTCATTATATTTCCTAAAGATATATTTAGTATCATGATGGCAGTCTAAAAAATTGTTTTGTATCTCAGGGCATACATACTAAATGCTTATTGCTTGAGCCTCTGCAAGGCTGTAAAAATGTTTTGTTTTTTATTGATATGATCAAAATTTGAACCACCCAAATAACATTGCTGCCTGTTATGTTAAAATGTAACTTGTTCTGAAATGCTCTGTGGCCAAAACATTGTAAGTTAGCTTGCTTATTGCCTTGTTGGAATCAGTTACTCAGTTTAATGTAGCATACTACAGTGGGGACTGGGCTGTTTATCTAAAATATGACTTCTTATTCATATTATGAAGTGTGATAGAGACAAAGCTTCACATTATTCTCCCAAATCAAACATTCTTCACCAGTAGGTTTACAACATTAAAACAGCAATGACAAGTGAAAACAAATTGGGCCAGTGGAAAATAGGCTAAGTTGCCATTAAGGGAAGAATATTTAGTTTGACTAAGTTGGTAGCCTCAAGCCTTTAAATTTCTTTTCTTTTTTTTGTTCATTTTGTTTTGGAACACCTTTTTTAAATTTTCATATGCTCAACAGATTCTGAAGGCAGTGGACATGGCAGTGAAGATGGATCAAAGGATAGCGAAGAAGGATCCTGTAGTGAATCAGAGGAAAATGTCTTGGAAGAAGACCTGGCAGAAGGAGGAAAGATAGAGGAAGAACAGCCTAAAAGCTCAGGTGGAGAAGAGCTGCCAATAACAGAAAAAGAGGTGATTAAAACCGAAAAAAAAGAGGATGATGAGGATGGAGAAGGAGAAGAGAAACCGAGGAAGAAAAAAGAGAAAGAGAGAGAAAGACCTGCTGAAACAGATACTGGCATTGATGAGCAAACAAATGAACCAAAAAAGTGGAACTTGCGAAGAAATCGCCCTCTGTTAGATTTTGTATCCATGGAAGAGCTAAATGACATAGATGATTATGACAGCGAGGATGACAATGACTGGCGACCAACTGCTGGAAAGAAGAAGGGGAAAAACACACTGCGGAAGGAGGGAAGTGACGGAGATAATGAGGATGATGAAGATGATGGGAGTGGAAGTGATGAGGATGACAATGAAGAGGAAGGCAATGATGAGGATGACGAGGATGATAACAGCAGTACTGCTAGTGATGGTGGATCCAAGAAGAAAAAAACAAAAGCTCTTAGCAGGAATAGTGCTGATGATGAGGAGCTGACAAATGATAGCCTGGCCCTTTCACAAAGCAAGAGCAATGAGGTAGAACAGCCAACTTTCTATAATACCTCTGATGAAAAATGGAAAATACTCTGCAGTGTGATTGTTTTGAAATTACTCCCTAAAGCTAGGCATAGTTACTGGACAGTGATCGCATTAATGAGCTGCAGAGTTATGCTAAATTAAGATACATTTGCATCAGCCTTTTGTCTGAATCCAGCACCCACTGAAGACAGTGGGACTCTGCTGTTGCCTTCAGTGTATCTTGGATTGGGACTTTAGACTTCACTGCAAGCCTTTACAAAGCAGTTAGCTTTTCTTTTGTATACTGTGCTGAGCATGAAGCAGCCATACCATTAGGATGGGTTGCAGTAAATGCAAAACAAAACAAAAGCCAGTGAAAGGTAAGGTAGCATGGCTGTGTAGGCTAACCATCTGACTGGTGCTAAGAACAGTGTGTTGTTACTGTTATAGAAGCTGTTAAATACTACGAGATTTAGCCAGAACATACAGATTTGTTGTAAAAACATGTTACTTTTGTGCTTTTTAAAGTTATGAGTAACATAGCAAATTTAAAGAAAGGTGAAATGTAGAATCTTTTTATTTGTACCGTTCTCAAGCTGAGTACCAAAGGTTGTATGCTCCTACAAAATATATTGTGTATTAAATAGCTAGGTTTTTTGGTGAAATATTTGTGCCATGGAGCTTCTGAGTTACGTATACCAGGGATTTTTTATATTTAGAATTTGAAGCTACACTGGTAGAAGCTAGGATACTTCGTTACTTTAGTTTAAAAAGAACCTAGTAAAATTATATTTTTATTTAAAGTGGAGCAGACCTGCAGCCTAAACTTTTTTTATTTTGCTGATTTGACATTTTTAATTTTTCATCTAACATGTATCACTGTTTAAAATTCCCTAGTAGTGTTTAAAAAACTCATTTGGGTGCTTCCTGTTATAACCTCATGAACCAATCCTTAATTTGCTGTGTTAATAAACACATTTGTAGAATTGAGCTTGAATATTTCCTGTTAAGACACCAGGAGAAGCATTCAGGATCATGGTGCCATTATGGAGAGTTTGAGATGTGGTTATCAGAGACTTGACACAAACAAGAAGAAGGCTGAAATGCAGACTCTCCTTCTTGGAGTCAGTAGAATTTGCCTTCAGATGTGTGTTGAGGACAGCAGTAAGATGTTTTCATTGATACAGGTTCACACAGTACATTTCTAGTCTGTTTTAAGATTTCATAATGTGACAGAAACTCTATCTATTACAATTGAATCCCTTGATCTTTGTACATCAGTGTAGTTTTTATAATGTCTTTTTGGCCTTCAGGCATACATCCTATTCAAGCATCTCACATTTTGCTTCCAAACTTTGCTCCTAAATTGATGTGGGATTATAATGGCTGCAAGTCCAAAGAAGCTGTGCAAGCATGTGAGAAAAGCTGAACCTGTTTTTAAAGTACTCATTGTGACATGGCTTGCCAAGCTCACAAACCAGCTTTAAAAACCAAACAGTAGCCTATATATCAGTGGGAGTTGCTGGAGTGAAAACTTTAAAGGCAGCTGTGACTAAGCATGAGAATGTTGAACATTTGCATAGGTTCTTTACACTGCAAATTACATTTCTGCTGTAAAGAATGAGGAAAATAAACACCAGAGAGATTAATTGCACTGAATTCAATACAGTGCCAAATAATTTTCATTCCCCTAACGGCAATCAGTGCTGAATATTGAAAAATCAGTTTTTACAGGAGACTGGTGAGGGGGGTACAGCCAGTTTATCCAGTTCTCCTGGTTCTCATTCTTCATTACCTTTCACAAGCAATCTTCCTTTCTTCCAGAACAGAACACTTCAATTTCTTCATATTTTTCTTCTATACTGCATTTCCCAGAGCTCTTTAATTATTAAAACTTGGAGAATTTATTTTGGTTAAACCAATCATTGGTACTGAAACTTGACCTGAATGGCTCAATCTTTTCAATATGATCTACTTTTCTTTTTAAAAGTCCTTGGAATTTGCTTGGTGTGTCTTGTATTCACATCTATCCATTCCCATGTTAAAGAGGTGCGTATGTGACCACTTTAATGCCCACTTTCCTACATGTGTGTTCAAAATATAAAATGATAATATTTCCACTTGGTCATCAGAGACCAAAATATAGCATTGTTTCATGTAAAGATAATGATGGAGTCGGGCTTCTGGAATGTAATGTAAAAAAGTTCTCTTTTGTAGCAGAGTTGATTAAATATTTCTAGTTTTGATGACAAACTCCTCTTCACCATGTTTCTCCTGCCACATTTTTCTGATAACTTATAAATGAAACCACTGTACACAGTGCTGCTGAGCTTATGTTATTTTTGAATGATTACTTGCCTACCTTGGCCTACCATGTTGTCTAGTTTTATCTAAATATTCTGATGAATAGAAGCATAAGAATACTTGACCTTTTCTGATAAATACATTTTCATGTAGTCATGATCAACTTGTCCTAGTGATTTCAATGGAACTTAGGCATAATCAACATTTGTGGGCTGCATATGCTATCTGTATCTTCATAGACAACTGTTTGCAATATGTACAGTGCATCTTATATTGGAAAGTTTTCATTGTATTTTGCTACTGTTGTGAAAGCTAAGTACATTAGTTGTTAGATTTGAAATGCCTTTTATTTGTCACAGTTAGTGAAGAACACAAAGCCTGAGACCATTATACAGGCTAAAAATAGACAGATGTAGTCTGACAGTATTGTGTTCCAACAGATGAGTTCCTGAATGTTTTACTGTAGATTACTGTCTTGTAAATTGTGTAGACTCATTTCAATTACATTGTATATTTTCTTTGAAACATCTTCATTATATTTATCAACTTTAAAAAATCTAATTTAAGTGGTAAAGCAACTAACATGTCCAATGCTGAAATTAGAAGAAAACAACCCTGCTACCTTGATTTGTCATAAGCCTAGATTCCCAGCCTGACTGTCCCTTTCTTATACTGGGACAAAGTGAGCTGGGTTTGTTATTCTTTTTGTTGTTTTTTTTTACTTTGAGCCTAGGGAAGTGTCAGAAGGAAAGTACTGCACATTCTGTGGTGTATTAAAGGCTCCAGGAATGGCTATACTAGAGACAGATAGGCTAAATGCTAACTCGGGTGTTCCAGGGAACCATTATTATACTGAGTACATTAATGACCAGTTGCACATCCTTTAGGATAGGCTGCTGAAGACCAGGGTGGCAAATCTGGCCCCAAAAGTCTTCCCACCTTATCCATCTCTCCCTTCACAAATACGGATTTGTATGTATCTCCATTTTCTGGCAAACTGAGCTGCAGACACCAGGCTTTCTTGACCCTCACTTCTAAAGTATGAGTGTCTTAGTAGAGCCTCCTCACTTAATTACTTCCACATGAAAATGAAGATTTAGGTAGTGAGCAGCTTAGATGCCCATAGATAGAATTTTATTTATTTTCATACTTGGGCATGGGGTGGGAATGGGATTGCTGTTTTAGAGTCATAGGATTAAGAGCCAAAGAGCTACTTAGGTTCATGCAAGCAACTTGTACTATCGCAAAAGAAATTTGATAGGGTCCCCCCCCCCCCGTCCTTTGATGACACTTATGACATAAACTGCTTGCTCAGTGGTAAAACTTGACAGTCATGTGATCTGGCTTGTCCTGATATGCTGTTTTATTTTACAGCACATTTTTCTCCTCTTACTCTTGACTGTAATGTCTTTCATAATTATTCAGGGAGTAATCAAATTTTCAGTTTTAGTATTTTCATAAGTTTCAAGCTTTCACTGACAAATACTTGGGTGGATTTGCTATTGATCTTTTTAGTCTTTATATATGCCATGTTTCCAAAAAATGACAAGAAACCTCATTTTGACATCTGCTACTCCCTCTATTACAAAATCTGGCTTCAGAGCAGCAGGGTGGAGATTCACTGGGTCTCTGCAGGTATTACTGATTTATTTTAAGAAGCTGTGGGTTAGTTTTATATCAGTATCAATCCAAGCATAGACTTAAGATGGCCCATTTGTAAGTTAAACATTTATTTGATAATAAAGTCAATATGCTCAAATTCGCATATGATACTACATCAGGCTACAAGAGATTTACTGAATTAGTGTTTCCAAAAACTCTTACAAATGTTTGAACTTGAATTATTTTCTGTTCTTGTATCCAGAAGATTAATAACTTTACCAAACCACTAGCATTTTTAAATGGTTTTCCTATTCCAGAGGGGTAGCCGAGTTAGTTTGTTGTAATGAACAAAAGGAGCCTTGTGGAACCTTAAAATCCAACAAATTTATTGTGGTTTTGTGGCATCTGGTGATGAAGTCTCTAGCCCACAAAAGCAAATGCTGTTCATTAAGATGTCATAAGAATCTGTTGTGTTGACAGTATCCATGCTGGTAACAGTTATGTTGTACTGGTATTTGTGGGAAAATAAGATCATCTCTAGGAAAACAGTGCTGAATATTAGATAGTAGAGAATGGAACTATGGAACAATGACTGGAACATTATATTAGTAAAGAACCAAACCCTTGAAAATGTAGCATGCATATGGAAACAAATAACTTTGCAGTTACATAAATTCATGTATCAGTTAATTTGGTCTACGATTAAAATTACTACTTAACACTGTTGTGAAGGCGTAGAATTTCCCCTTTCAACAGCTGACCACCAGTAGTGTTTCAAACTATATTGAAACTTCATTCAAGGATTAAAGCAGTTGGCTCATCCTTGATGTAGTATTTGGAATGCACTTTTGCTATAATAATATTGGCTGAGAACTTAAATTTGCAAATTTGTGATCTTGTAGTTTGATATAGTGGCTACTTCAGTGTTTCGTCAAATTATCTGAGTGCAACAGTCTGTATTGTTTTCTTCTTCCAAAGATCTTGCAGTGGTATTTTAGTAATTCCAGATTTTACCTGGAAGATGCTTAATGCCTGCCTTTAAACACCTTCTGGATGAACTTGCCACTTTGGAGTTCACCCACGGCATGGCTAAGTTGCAAAAGGGATTAAAAGGGACCATGTTCCCTTTAAATCCTCCCCCCTCCATTGGAAATAATGGAGAATGGGAGCATCTTCATTTGAGCCTCATAAACTAGACCCCCACTCCAATCTTTTTGAAACTTGAGGGGGGGGGTGTTGAGGAGAGGCACCAGCAGCTGTGCTACAAATTTAGTGCTCTAACTCAAACTCCACACCCAAGACCCAGATACCCCTGGATTGATTTTCCATTTTATGGGGGCTATATAATGGAGCAATAAAATTCAGGTTTCCTGAGTATTTTCTGAATCCAAGCACCATGGCAATATTGGGATTAGGGAATATCAGGAAATACTGATATTGGGGGGAGGGGGGGTTCAGTATACCCAAACTCAGAAAATACTGATTTTTTTTTCACCCCTACCTGGCACCTCTCCATGGGTTAAGGAAGTGAGGTCTTACAGCCATCCTCAGACAAGGCAAGGAGGAAGGTAGGAAGTGAGAGTATTTGTCTGGCTAAGATCTGAGCCAGAGAAGTATTCTTGGAACACTAATTTTCTCCAGATATTGAATATGAGAATCATAAAACTGCAAAGTTTTAAAGTGAGCCTAGTAAGTTCAAACATTAAAAGAGTTACTAGTATTAAGAGGGTAGGAATCCAAGAGAATCTTGGTGCAAACAAAAATATGTGATGAAATGAGTTAATACACTGATGCAGCATGATGAAAAATGACTTTGAGGAAATCGATATTTATAAAAGTGCAAATTTTCAAAATAAAAATACATCCTTTATTATAATCCATTTACTACTTTTGTAGTACCCCTTTCTCCCTCAGATTGGAAGCATATCGCACAATTAAAAACAGTGCAAATAAGGACAATATAATACAAACGACAAACAGAAAATATGATTGGATTGAAAAGTTAAGGCCAATGTACTTCAAATAGTGTAGAGAATATAGTGAGTAATTCAGTGAACTGCCTGCAGTTTTAAAGACATGGTGCCTTTTCCTTGTGTCTTTAAGGCATTTTTACAATTCTACGGTTAAAAACATACAAAGTACAATAAAATCAGATTGCGCCCCCCCATTTATGTGGCTTAACCCCTTAAAAGCTCTAAAAAGTAAAACAACCCAGAGCACCTCCTAAAAACTTCTAAAAGTGGTTTCCATTTTGCCTCCTCTTGGAGGCTGTTCTGCAGTTTACTATTGAGTGTGAATGGTCTCTAGTAGATGGCCAGTGGGCCACTTTAGGGGGGAGTAACTAGACAGGGGCAACCAGAAGACCAAAGGTGGCATACAGGGACATTTGGGGACAGATTTGTGATGTCTAAGCCATCAGTAACTTAACTTTAACATTCAGCTCTTTTACTTGAACTCTGAAGTAAATAACCAGCCAATGTAGCTGTTTCAAAATAAGCAAGCTGTGTTCCTGGATGGATGGATGGATGGATGGATCTTAGCGACACCATCAGTGGATCCAGCAACATCAGCTATACCATCTCAGGTTCATACTGTTGCTCAACCTCTAGTGTGATTTATGCCATCACATGTCAGCAATGCCTTTCCACCCTCTACATTGGACAAATAGGCCAGTCCCTTCGACAAAGAATAAATGAACCGAAGTTTGACATTAGAAACCACAACATTAAAAAAACAGTGGGGGGACCTTTTAACCTTCCAGGACATTCAGTTGTTGACCTTAGAGTAGCAGTTCTCTTACAAAGGAGTTCCAAAGAGAGATTAGAAAGAGAGACTGCTGAATGGCAACTGATAATGAAGCTCAAGACGAGGCATCCTTCTGGGCTGAATTGAGACCTAGGTTTCCTGTCTCAATACCAATACTGATTTCTCTATGCCTACTCACCCTCTGCATATCATACCTAAATCAATTATGCCTGCTATAGTCATTCATTTACTGTTTTCATTTGCCTGCTATTGTCATTTGGCAGCTGAAATCATGCCACTCTCCAAGATATATGGACAGATGGACTCACGTTCTAGTTGTATCTGAAGAAGTGAGCAGTAACTCACGAAAAGCTCATACCCTGCCACAGATTTTGTTATTCTTTATACTGCTACTGGACTCTTGCTCTTTACTACTACTACAACAGACAGATTAACACAGATACCCATCTTGATCTATTCCCTGCTAATAGTCATGTTGCTGTATTCTCAACCAGTTATTGTTACTGGGTAGCCTTCAAGGATAGCCCAATGTAAGCATGTTGCAATAGTCAAACTTGCATTTGTTTGAGCAGGTTGGCTAAAAAGTAGAGAGTTAGCAAACTAAGTGAAGCTGATAGAAGGCTCTCTTCTTCACTACTGCATCATCCTGCTTTTCAGACAGCAAGGTGGGACCATGAGCACTTCACACCCAAGCTTTTAACTTGTTCTGCAGATGCCTGTGGAGACAAATGGATCCAGATCCTTCCAAAACATCAGCCTTCCTAGCATTAACTCAGTCTTGTCTGGACTCAGCTTCAGCTTGTTCTGCCTTAGGCACTGGACCACAATCCTCAAAGTCCTGATTCAGAGCCAAGATAGACACATCTAGGAACTTAGATAATGAGATAGAGAGCTGGGTGTTATAAAAGGAATAACACAGATATGAAGTAAAGGCATTCAGGGAAAAAGTAAATATATCTGCATTGTAAATGTGAGTTTGCAAGCACAAATATTTGTGTAAGTTTGTGTCCTTTCCAATATAACAAGTGCACTTTTATTTTTCATAATAGGACTCGCTGATTCTTGAGAAGTCTCAAAACTGGACCTCCCAGAAAATGGACCATATTATGATTTGCTGTGTTTGTCTTGGGGACAACAGTGAAGATGCTGATGAAATAATCCAGTGTGACAACTGTGGGATAACAGTGCATGAAGGTAATTATACTGTGATGTTGATCTGCAACAAATACCATTTTTAAAGTAAAATAGGATCAAGCCTAATCAATGCCTTATAATTGTTTATACATGCCTTATGCATTTACTATTGATTTTTAAAAATATTTGTCACCTAATATTATAATCTCTGTGTGCCCACTCATTCTCATACTGTGTCATTTTAAAATAAAAATTATGTATATGAAGTTATAAGCAATTGTCCTATCCTGAGTCAGCCCAAGGATATGCACAGGTAAAGTCAACCTCGACAAACAGCTGGGTTTCAAAATTAAATATATTGAGCCAAGCATAATGCTGACCTGTTGTTGCTTGATTATCTTTCTTGTGTTTAATTCTCCTACTAAATTAAATATAAGCTATCAAAGATTTCAGGTTTTCACGGCTGGTAACATCATTAGGATTTGTAGAATCTTTCGGGCTCAAGTGCCGTGTTCTACTGGAGAAAGTTTTTCTTCCAGACGTTTCGTTCTCGGCTGTGGAGAACATCCTCAGTGGCGTTGCAGCCGGAGCAGGCGCTCTGACCTTCTTGGCTGCTGTGCATTGAGTGAGGCCAGGGCTGCTGGAAAGCTGCTATTTCTAGTCTGGAGTAAATAAGTAAGTAAGTAAAATTTTATTTGTATCCCGCCCTCCCCGCCTAGGCAGGCTCAGGGCGGCTAACAACATTTCATAAACATACAATAATAAATATAAAAACTTTAAATTTAACCATATAAACTTTAAATTTAACATCCTTTAAAAACCAGTCAATATAATTAAAATTATATAATTTAATTTAATCTGACAGTAATAATGGCATTTTGACGCTAATTTCTGTCAGTTTGCATAATTTTCATGATGACATAGGTCCTTAGACAGGACCGTGTTGGCGGACCCTTGATTAATAGCATTATTCAGCAGTCCGTGTATGCTAATTTGAAGAGGGTGGTCTTGCAGGCCCTGCGGAACTGATCAAGGTTCCGCAGGGCCCACACCTCAGGAAGCTGATTCCATAGGGCAGGGGCCGCGATTGAAAAGGCCCGTGCTCGGGTGTTCTGAAGCTTGATCTCTTTCGGCCCAGGGATAGCCATCTTATTTTTCCCGGCTGACCTCAGTGCCCTCTGGGGTTCATATGGGGAGAGACGGTCCCTCAGGTAGGCCGGTCCTCGGCCATATAAGGCTTTAAAGGTAATGACCAACACTTTGTACTGGAGGGGGTGTGGTGAAAGGGCAATAGGTTTGTGGATGCGCCCATTGTTTGGTGGGGCTTCTTGGAAGGGTAGTGATAAGGAAACTGGCTGTTGAATGTGACCATTGTTCTGTGTTAATTGCTGGGAGGGTTGGTAGGGGTGTGTAGAAAAGCTGTTTATTTATCCATGTTCAAACAAAACAATGTCATATTATAAGATGAGGAGTTCTAGAAAACACTCAAATGTGCATAAAGGGTAGCCAAGAAGGGTAGCCAAGTAGCAAGGCTCTTGCTTCTCTTCAGCTTCACTCCCCACCTTGTCCACCTGAAAGTTAGTACCTTTGCATTGCACTCTTCTGTGAATGTCCCCCCCCCCCCCCCCACGGTGCCATGTTTACCAGTTTTGAAGGATTTAGGGTGGTAGTGGGTTAGCCCCTAAATCTTTAAGTTTTGGAATTTTTCTGAAATTCTGGGTTTGTCCCCAGATTTCAAAAAAGCTCTGCCCATTATGGTTACCTCCTTTCAGTATTCTTTGATCCACATGTTGGGGCTACCCAACCCTATTAGATATATGGTGAAAAGACTGGAAAGCATTGTGAAAAGCTTTTGTTTGGTGTTATTTTATAACATTCCCTGTATATCTAAGGTAAACTCTTTATACTAGTGCCTGGAGTCAGTAATGAGATTAGTGAGGATGAATAAACTGCAATTTAGTTTAGAGAAGATTGAGTTGTTAATGGGAAATGATCATGGCGATCTTTTTGTTGACCTTCTAAGGGTGGGTTGCTCTGCCCCTGAAGATCAGGCTTAACAGTTGGAAAAGTCTCCTGCAACTTGCTCTCAAATAGCAACTGTTGTCCAGGAGCACTTTTTTTCAGATTTAGTCTGCCAGCTAGGCCTAGTTCTGGTAAATGTGACCTAGGTACCATAAGTCATTCCCTGGTAACTTCTACACAAGGTTGCTGTAGTTAGCATTACATGAGGCTTACTTTGGAAAGTGTCTGGAAACTGCATATAGTCTAAAAGAAATCTGTTAAATCCCCGCTAGCTGAGGAACATGCAACTCCAGTTCCAAAACAATTGTGCTCATCACCTGTAAGTTTCCAGATCCAATTCAAATTGTGGGCTGTATTCTTTAAAGCTCCAAAAGGTTTGGTCATTGGTTATCTGAAGGTTATGCCTGTGTCATGTTTGAACACATGAAAGAAGCCTATTAAGAGAGTCTTCCTCATCAAGTGTTGTGGATGGTAATCAGAACCGAGAGCCTTCTCTATTATAGATTTTCCTTTGACCGTAAAAACTTGGCTGGATACTTCACTTGCTGATCAAGGTCTTCTTTTTGAAAAAGCTTTTATTACCTATAACTGCCACTGACATGCTTTCTGTTGTAGTTTAGTTGTGGTTTTATTGTTGCATTTTATTTGTATGCATTTTTATCTTTATTGCAAGTAAGTTCAAGGTACTTTTTGTGGTTGGAAAACATAGTATAAAATGATTATGTTCCATTCTTGGCAAAGTGATGTTCGGCTGAATGTGTCTTCTTGCCTGATTCTTTTTTATTTATGGTCATACATTTCTAAAAGTTTATTAAATTTATTAAGTATTTCAGAAATGGTAAGTAAAACCATTTCTGAAAACTAAACCAGTTTAGATGAATATGATTTAAAATACACAGGCATTAGCGTCTTATATTATTTTCATTAACTTTAAAGTATAGGTCTAAGATACTGTTCATTTGAAGATCATCTGGATTGTCCTGCTTCCTTGAAGTGTAACATCATCCAGACTACAGTGCACTCAGTGAAAATGAACTGCATTAATTATAGTTCCATGGTGTTTCAGCTAAATGCTAATGGACAAAATCCATTATCTTGGATTTACTGTTACCCCCCAGTCCATCCCACACTTTTCCCATGTACTAGCTGATTTGATCATATATCTAAGTTTATTACTTTCAACATGTAGATTGATGTAACTCTGTGTAGGATTGCACATCAAGAAATTGAAACCAGGGTGATGCTTTGCAGCTAGAAGTGTTCTGCAGTAAATTCTGTTCTGTGAGACCAAATAAGCCAGTTGCAATTGGCAGGATTGTTGTAAGAAGCAAAACCACCACAAAACTCTGGTCATCATTGGGAAGTTTATCATGCACTTGGAGGCATCCCTGCTTTATTTTCTCTGCTAAATGATCCCACTCAGACCAGACTGAGGTAGGTGTGAGTAGAATAGTAAGGGATACAGTTTCCCACCTGTCTTTAATACTGTGTTACAAAACCTTCACAGTATGAACCTGTCTGTGTTGTTTATAGTAGGGCTCTCCTTTTTTTACATACAGTCACCCTAATCATAAGAGTAAGCACTTTGCTAGTTAAGATATTTAGAACACTTTTCTGGAGAGCCAGTTTGGTGTAGTGGTTAAGTGTGCGGACTCTTATCTGGGAGAACCGGGTTTGATTCCCCACTCCTCCATTTACAGCTGCTAGAATGGTCTTGGGTTAGCCATAGCTGTCTCAGGAGTTGTCCTTGAAAGGGCAGCTGCTGTGAGAGCCCTCTCAACCCCACCCACCTCACAGGGTGTCTGTTGTGGTGGGAGAAGATATAGGAGATTGTAAGCCTCTCTGATTCAGAGAGAAGAGCAGGGTATAAATCTGCAGTAGTCTTCTGCAGTCTTTTTAAGATTTGGTCACCAAATGTTCTCAAACAGTGCTTAGTGGTGATGTTGTTCACTAAATCTGGAAAAGAATTAATTTTTAAAGTGTTCCTTCATTAAGAAACATGCCCTTCTGTGGGCAAATGAAGTTTTAAAAAATAAAATCCTTATGCTCAGTTTTGTCACTTTAAATAACTGCTTTTATGCCAAGATCTTCTAACTGGCTTATTATAGCAGAGCACTCCTAATTGTGATGTCAGTCCTACTGATGTACTGATTGTAGTGTGTCTAAAGAAAAATGTCTGATATGTATCATAGCATGTGACGTAAATGATGGTTATTCACTTGATGGAAATTGACCTTGGATTGTTATTAATTAAAGACTTGCCACAGGTATCCTAAAATATTTTGCTATTTGCTTATTCTGATGCCCTCATTGTATACACTGGCGCACATGCCCATAAGGGTTTATTCATTTGGAACCTTGGCCTGTAGTAAGAGCCATGCTCTGTGTACTCTTCTTTGGAATTCTAAGATCTTTCTTCCCTTTTCCGTCCATTCTTTGAAGCAGGCCTGTTTGTTTTCAGGTGGTGTTTAGTATATTAGTTAAAAACAAAATGCAATGTGTAAGGAGAACATAGTAATCACTTCAAATATTGCAGCATTTTCTAATACATTGTGCATGAAGACTGGCCACTGAAGTAAAGAACATTCATGTGTGCAAATTAAGAAAAATGACTTACTATCAGAAGATCTAAGATTGTACCAGGCTACAATTACACAGAATTATAGAATATAACCCTTAATAAGTCATTTTGTAGCACTTAACAAATTTCTGAAAATTACAGCTTCCCTTCGCAGAAGGCACCAGTTGTATGGTTATAGAAAGAATGCATAGACAGTTTCTTCCATTGCTTTCAAATGAGAAAGTATATTTTCTTCAGTTGTCTTCAAATGAGAAGGCGTATTTTCTTGTGATTGTGGAATAAAAGTTCACTAAGAACAGCTTTCTGTCTCTCCCATTATACATAAGGCTGTATATGCCTCACTAACCTGTTACATTTCTTTGAGGGGGTAAACAAACTTGTGGACAAAGGAGACCCGATAGATGTTGTTTACCTTGACTTCCAGAAAGCTTTTGATAAAGTTCCTCATCAAAGGCTCCTTAGAAAGCTTGAGAGTCATGGAGTAAAAGGACAGGTCCTCTTGTGGATCAAAAACTGGCTGAGTAATAGGAAGCAGAGAGTGAGTATAAATGGGCAGTCTTCGCAGTGGAGGATGGTAAGCAGTGGGGTGCCGCAGGGCTCGGTACTGGGTCCCATGCTCTTTAACTTGTTCATAAATGATTTAGAGTTGGGAGTGAGCAGTGAAGTGGCCAAATTTGCGGATGACACTAAATTGTTCAGGGTGGTGAGAACCAGAGAGGATTGTGAGGAACTCCAAAGGGATCTGTTGAGGCTGGGTGAGTGGGCGTCAACGTGGCAGATGCGGTTCAATGTGGCCAAGTGCAAAGTAATGCACATTGGGGCCAAGAATCCCAGCTACAAATACAAGTTGATGGGGTGTGAACTGGCAGAGACTGACCAAGAGAGAGATCTTGGGGTCGTGGTAGATAATTCACTGAAAATGTCAAGACAGTGTGCCTTTGCAATAAAAAAGGCCAACGCCATGCTGGGAATTATTAGGAAGGGAATTGAAAACAAATCAGCCAGTATCATAATGCCCCTGTATAAATCGATGGTGCGGTCTCATTTGGAGTACTGTGTGCAGTTCTGGTCGCCGCACCTCAAAAAGGATATTATAGCATTGGCGAAAGTTCAGAAAAGGGCAACTAGAATGATTAAAGGGCTGGAACACCTTCCTTATGAAGAAAGGTTGAAACGCTTAGGGCTCTTTAGCTTGGAGAAACGTCGACTGAGGGGTGACATGATAGAGGTTTACAAGATAATGCATGGGATGGAGAAAGTAGAGAAAGAAGTACTTTTCTCCCTTTCTCACAATACGAGAACTCGTGGGCATTCGATGAAATTGCTGAGCAGACAGGTTAAAACGGATAAAAGGAAGTACTTCTTCACCCAAAGGGTGATTAACATGTGGAATTCACTGCCACAGGAGGTGATGGCGGCCACAAGCATGGCCACCTTCAAGAGGGGGTTAGATAAAAATATGGAGCAGAGGTCCATCAGTGGCTATTAGCCACAGTGTGTATGTGTGTGTATATATATATATATATATATTTGGCCGCTGTGTGACACAGAATGTTGGACTGGATGGGCCATTGGCCTGATCTAACATGGCTTCTCTTATGTTCTTATGTATATAAACAGTAGTATTATCAGAGAACTGATACAGAGATGCTAGAGGTACACCATTGCAGCTACTTGGTAACCATACCCATTGATATTTTTCAGTTCAGCTAATCACTGGTCAAACAGATATGGCAGCTAATTTGGTCACATAACATAATGTATAAGAAAAACTGAACATGTATACCTTTTGAAGGTCTGTGTATAGTTTTTAAAAAAGCAATATCTATCCACATCCAGTCTGTGTTTTTACGTCTCTTGCTGTTGTCAGTCTGAATTGCATTGATGGCCAACTGGTGGTTTAGTGGGTTATATATGTAAATGTAAATATATTTAAATATAAATATTACAGATTGTCTGCTTGACCAGTATATGCAACTTAACTAAATAGAATGTGTGTACCTTTCAGAACAGACCTTCTGATCCTTATTTTAGTTGATACTTTATGGTAATATGTTGATACTTTTGTTCAAGTAATAACTATTATTCAGAATCTTTCCCAGGCAAACTCTGTACAGTCTGTTTTGTTGTTGATATGATAGAGATGTACGAAGCACTGTTGCATGGGCTGGGTTGTGGACTCCTGAGCATGTGATAGGATGGGAAGGCAGGGTCTCCTAATTATTTGTAAAACTGTATTGATTGCTTAAATTTGAATATTAGTGACACCATATAATGTACTATTTTTTTCTCTTATTACATTAGGTGGGAAATATGTGTGAGAGCTGAATTGCTTTGTCTTTTTTAAAGTTCTTATTCAGTTGAATTATTTTAATTATGAGCTATATATTCTGCTCTTATGTTGCTTGGGAATTCTGATTGAATATCATGTACGATGAAAGACAAGTGCTTTTCTTTGCTTTAACTGTTGTCTTCTGTTCTTGCCAAAGTGCTTTCTGATATTTTTGAAAATAAAAGGTAGATTTGCAAGTAATTGGGGCATCCTCACACATTTATTTGTTTAGGGTGTTTATAGGTTGCCTTTCTACCCATATGGGTCCTTAAGGTAGCTAAAAAATCTAATTTATAACATATAAAAACCAAAATTAAACTATACAATCAAACCAAATATCAGTCAAAATCAAATATCACAAAAGTTAAAATAAAAACATCAAGACAACACCAGAGATTATAAAATATTGTCCAATTAATTTAAACTCATTCAAAGGAATGTAAAGGAAGTCTTCAGTTGACTACAGACAGCCTGTAAGGGTAGCATTGATGCTTCCTACTAGGAGAGGTATTCAGCAGTTTGGCGTAGTAATTGGTTCTGCTAAGGCTGGTGGCTGCAGGAAGGCTCATCATCCCTTGACCTCAGAACTGTGGCAAGCTGACAAACTTTCCTCTTCTTCCAAGGTAGTTTGTAGAATAAAGGTTTGATTGGAAATGATTTAAACACATTTTTGGTTTAAAAAGGCCTGACCCTGTTTTAAATTTTAGAGATTCTGGACCCACAGGTATTTTAAAAACTTTAATTTCAAATATTCATAAAATCTGGGTGGAACCATAGCTGAAAGTTGTTCATAAAAATAAAGGTTGGTGAGATCGCTCATTCCCCCCTCCCCCCCCCAAAAAAAGAAAAAAACTGATTTTAAAATGAATGAAGATTAGGTTTCTTTGCACAAAGCTTACATGTTTAGTAAAAACTTGCAGTTTTAAAGCACCATGAATGAGCAAGTAGAATATACAATGAAATCAAATTTTAGCATATGATTTTACACTTGAACACATAGATGATTAGTGTTTCTGCAGATATGTTAAAACTAGTAAATCATTTCAGGTACAGGGGTCATTTGAATGTTTTTATGTCTGTTGACACACAGCACTTCCAATGCCATTCATGGCACATTTATGAGCCTGGCCTGCCACTTACCATGGATGAGCATGCTCAGTATATTACATAGCCTTCAGAAATGAAGGAAACACTATCCTCAATGTCCTTATGCTCTATCGCTTTCCCTACATCCTCTGGTTCCTATAATTAAATCTCTTGGCATAACCTTCAATTTTGATTAGTGTGAATTTCTTGCATTCCTAGGTTGTTATGGTGTTGATGGTGAAAGTGATTCTATTATGAGCTCTGCTTCAGAAAACTCCACTGAGCCATGGTTCTGTGATGCTTGTAAATGTGGTGTATCTCCAAGCTGCGAACTCTGTCCCAACCAAGATGGAATCTTCAAGGAGACAGATGCTGGCAGGTTAGTTTAAATGAAATACTAGTGTGATAGTCAATCGTTCCAATCTTGTATACTCTCCACTGAGCCCTTCTGAAGAATCAGATGTAACTTCTCTTACCTCTGAGGAGCAGCTGAGAAAAAAACAAGCAAGAAACCATAAGCACTTCCAAGTCAGAACTTTCTTAGGGTAACTACAGCTTAGCATATTGATCCACAGCAATACAGTTGCAGCTACCAGTAGGTTTTTGAACAGTTACAAATACTAGATACAAATTGGGGGCTTGCAAGGAATCTGGAGAGGAGTAGTTTGAGCCCCCTGTCCTCCCCTTGGTTTCTCCCCTCCAGTGTTCTCTTTCAGAACCTAGAGCAGTCTGTTCTCCCATCCCCCTTTCTTAGCTGATCTTCATACTCTATCCATTGCAGAGTATATTTAGGCCTAATCAAGCGAATGCATATTGTGTGTGTGAGTTTAGGGTGTGTGTAGTTAATTTACAGGGTAATTTCTTTTGCACTGCTGGGGAAGCCACTCAAATAGGTAGAGACTTGTCTCTTACCTGTAGGCAGTGTTCACTCTAAGCTGAGTTAGTGTTCGCTGGCTCAGTTTTTTTAGCCTCTGGCTCACGCGTTTTTGTCTTAGTTCAGGAAAAATAACCCCAGAGCAAGCTAATTTATGCATTAACTTACAACTTTTAATGCCAGTAGCTCACAAAGTAGGATTTTTGCTAACAAGATTCCACAGCTTAGAGGGAGCATTGTCTGTGGCTGCCTCTTTTACACAGTTTTTGTCATCTAGACACTGGGTAGCTTATTTTCTATTAGATATATAGATGTTTTAATGCATTGGAAAAAAAAATCTGAAAATGACAGTAGTGAAGCACTAATTGGAACATCACAAAGTAATGAACATGCATTTGTGTTTGGCAGAACTAGGGTTGCCAGCTGCCTGGAGAACAGAGGCTTAGTGTTATGCCATGAAAAGTTTTAATTGCCCATTTCCACACAAAGTATTTATATAAAGGACATGACATTTTTCTCCAGATCTGTTAGCAGCCCTAGGCACAAATGGCAATCTGTTTTGTTACCTGATAGATTTATAGCACTATTTTGATAACAGTCCATTGACTTCAATGGATTTAGAAGAATAAAGTAGCGATGTTTAGGACTGTACTGTTAGTACTGTTATCCAAGTGGCATCTCAGATTCTCCATCTTGCTACAACCAGCAGTCTGGGTGGCTTTTCCATCATGTCCAGGAAGAGTTTTCTCTCTTCCCCTTTTAATTTTTTACTGAACTTCTAGTCTAAAGAACAGTATTGGAGAAATGGAAATATTATTCACTACTTTGTAGAACAAAGCAGTAGTCAAGCTTGCACCTTTAAGACCAACTAAGTTTTATTCAGAATGTAAACTTTCATGTGCTCTAAGCAGACTTCATCAGACAAAAATGGAATGGCAAGCAGTCCTAAATATAGAGAAAGAGGGCAGTGAGTTAGTATGTAGAGTAATGGAAATGTTTTTAGCAGATTAAAAGAATCACAAATTGGGGTCTGTGTTTGCTAGTTGGTGTTGTTAACTGGCCTGAAACAACAATGGAGGGTGATAAAAAGCAGATTGATGTCATAGGTGTAAAGTGCCATAAATATGAGTTTGTTGTTAGTTCTGGGTTTAAATAGAGGGCATTAGTTTCTCAAGAGATTTAAACATCATTCTATTTTGCCATTAGAAAAAAAGAATATATTAAAACATAGTGGAAGATGGGTTAGTAGATGTAATGAGATAAACAGCCAGTATCCCTTATGTGAGTATGTCAATACAAAACCCCCCAGTATTCTGATACACTGTTTTAAAAGAGAAATACATTCTAGTTTGCCATTAGAAAAAAGGGGTACATTAAAATATAGTGGAAGATGGGTTAGTATATGTAATGAAATAAACAGCCAATATCCCTTATTTGAGTATGTCAGTACAAAAAAACCATTATTCTGATGCACTATTCTAAAAGCGAAATACATTGGAATACTGTAGATGTATAGCTATACCCAGTGAGAGTTGATATAGCATATGTAATGAGATAAAAACCAATATCCCCGTTCAGTCTTTGGGGAGGTATTTGTTCCAAGTTTCATAATAATTTGTAATTCAGCAATTTCTCTTTCCATTCTGTTCTTGAAGTTCCTTTGCAGTAAAACAGCTAACTTTGAGGTCACCCATTGAATTTTCAGGAAGGTTAAAGTGTTCTCCCATAGGTTTCTCAGTTCTGTAATTCCTGATGTCAGATTTGTGTCCATTTATCCTTCACCATAGGGCTTGTCCTGTTCGCCCGAAGTAGAGAACTGAAGGGCATTGTTGGCATTTAATGGCATATATAATGTTGGAAGATGAACAAGTGAATGAGCCTGAGATGGTGTACTTAATGCTGTTAGGTCCAGTGACTGTGTTGTCCGGGTGTATGTGGCAGCAAAGTTGGCACTTGGATTTATTGCAAGCTCTGGTACTGGTGTTCATGCTCAGTTGAGATGTTGTATTCTTATGGGTGAGGAGTTGTTTGAGATCTGTAATAAAAGGTATTACAGCATATTTACTTTTGGATTGTTATTTTTTTGCAATAACTATAAGAGGCTTAAGTTCCTTGTCCCAATCACATAGTCTGAATCATTAAAATATGCATTTTTGACACAGCGCATTTTCATGGGATTCTATCAACCCAGTTTAGAGTTGCATATTTGAAAAAGTCAATGTGTGAATGTCATGCCCCATATCATAACATTCCACCATTCTGCAGTCTGTGACCCTGTATACTTGGTTTCAAGGCACAGGAGCATATTCAGGGTTACCACTTTTGGGAAAGTCAAGGAAAGTCAGGGAAATGGAAATTGGTCAAGGAAAGTCAGGGAAATTGTGGTTAAAATATGTTCAAACCGTGGATTTTTGACCTGCTGCTGCAAGAGCATGATCTGTTCTTGTGGCAACCGAAATAAAGAAGTAGCAGAATACAAGCAAAACTTAATGATGCCCTTTCCCAGCCCCAACTTTTTCTCAATTCCACCACCCCAACCAGCCTAGTGTGTTTGTCAAGCTCTGTCCCTGCACGATTTCCATGGTCTGCCTGTAGCATTTGCAAAGCAAGGCTATTTTAAACATTTACCAATATACAAACTTTAAAAATCTAATTGTTTTCATCGCCACCTGCTAGTACTTGTTCCTGCTAGAATTTACAGAGTACCAGCTTTCTCACCCTCTTTCCTGACTTCTCCCATGGATAAAGGTTGCAAATGAGGATTGTCTGCTTCTTTAGATTGCAGAAACTCCATCTCCTTTCTTGCTGCTGATGTGCTCATTGGAAAGTTCCTACTTGTTAGCATTCAGAGTTTTCTTGAATTGAAGTTTGTATCTTGGTGTAATTTTTGGTGCAATTGCAAAACATGTTGCTGCAGTTAATGTTGAAAAAAGCTGATATTAAATCTCTTACTTTGACAAATATTTTTGCAGTTGAGATTTGTGTAGTTGAAGAGTGGAACATTTCGTTAAGCCTTGCATTAATGCAACACGACTTATTCATTTTTTAACTTGTGTTTATATTTGAATGGTGGTCAGGGAAATTGACAAATGTTGGTCAGGAATATTCAGGGGAAGTCAGGGGAATGAAAATAAAATTTTAGTGGCAACCCTGATATTTCTGGGCCAGGTATTAAACAAGCATTCCCACCACACTATTTTCAAGCATAGTCAGTTCCATTATTCAGGTTGTTAGCACATTACCCTTCAGGTTGTTAGCACATTACCCCTGAAACTCCTCAGGACTTTCACGTGGTAGTGACTGAATATAGTTCCATTTGCCATTTTGTGTTCAGAGTATCCTGAATATATTAAAACAGGAGTCCCTGGAATCCTAAGCCTTTCATGAGTTGGTTGTATTTATGGCTTAGATTTGCCATTTTGTATTTGGCACTATTAGAAAAGTCTCTTATTGAGATCTTACTGGCATTTTAAATCACAGCCAGTAGACTGTAATTTAACTGTTTGCATTCAAAATAATAGCACTCCAATTGTAAGAATCCTACCATCAATCGCTTATGCAACTGTCAATGTTTTGTTCTGAACAAAAAGTCAGTGTAAGAAAACAATCTGTTTTGTAAATTCTCAGGGCTTCATAAAATTGTATTAGTGGGGTGTATATTTTAAAAAATCAATTTAACCTATATCCCCATAAAAACACCTTTATCCATGTGGAAGCATTTACAGCTTTGTTTATTAATAGAGACTTTATATAATATTGACATGGAATTCTACAATGTGCTATCAATCTTATTGTGAGTTTAGGATGTAGAAGTAAATCCTATGTACAAGATTACATAGCTTTCCTTTGTAATTTAAAATTATTTAGATGTTACATTGAGTCAGTTAAATTCTCTTTGTATGAAAAATGATTCATCTGATCTTTCTGTATGAGAAAGGAATAGATAATGAAATGGTTAATTCAAAGCGAGTCTTATTCTGCACACATTACAGCACAATCTTAAATAGTTATACCCATCTGTGTGCATACATATGTTATATCCCAAGCCCACTTGCGGGGAAATGGGTTAGAAATCGAAGATTTAAATAAATTAGTCAATTCAGGTAAATGGACGTAAAGGTAAAAAAGGTAGTCCCTTGCGCAAGCACCAAGTCATTACTGACCCATGGGGTGATGTCACATCACAATGTTTTCTTGGCAGGCCTATTGTTATGGGGTGGTTTGCCATTGCCCCAGTCATTTGCACTTTATCCCCAGCAAGCTGGGTACTCATTTTATCTACCTCAGAAGGATGGAAGGCTGAGTCAGCCTGGAGCTGGCTACCTGAATCCAGCTTCCTCCGGGATCAAACTAAGGTTGTGAGCAGAGCTTGGACTGCAGTACTGCAGCTTACCACTCTGCGCCATGAGGCTACAATGGTCTTAAAACAGGGGTGGCCAACAGTAGCTCCCCAGATGTTTTTTGCCTTCAACTCCCATCAGCCCCAGCCATTGGCCAGGCTGGCTGGGGCTGATGGGAGTTGTAGGCAAAAAACATCTGGAGAGCTACCATTGACCACTCCTGTCTTAGAAGGTTGTTACTCTGTTTAGGGTTTGTTTGTGTGTGTAGTGAAACCCTTTTCTTTTGCTAGATAGCAGAAATCAGCTCAAAATAAGGCCATTGTCTAGCTTTTAGCTTGGTTTTTCCTCCCCATCCCGGACATCTGTCATCTTTGCTTCAAGCAAAATGGATGAGAAAGTAACAAGAAAGATTATTCTTCTTTGATTACCCAATTTGTCTTAATTACAAGGTTCTCAAACATGTGCAGCTAAACAAATGAGCAGGAAAACATTTAGGCTTTGGTATTAAAAGCAGCTGAAGCTGCTTCAGCTGTGAACTTGACTGACTTCTGAGTATTTTAATAAAAATTCAGGATGGAGTTAGCACATAGGTGGCTAAGGAAATGAGACACTTGTGTGCCAATCATACTGAAATGGCAGTTTAAATCTGTAATACTACAGTACTTGTGTGACATGTACTAAAACATTTTGAGAAGGTCAGTAGGAAGCAAGCAGCCAGCTGTTGGGTTTATCATAGATAAACTCCTACAGAGTGCAGCAGCATTTAATACACCAGTGGAGCATGAAAAAACTGTGCAAATTAAATTGAGAAGCAGCTGCTTGTTGAAGATGTGTATCTTTATATTGAACTGTGCTGGGTGCAATGGGGGAGGATGTATTAAAAGTTACTATCAAACATCTCCAGCCAAAACCTTGGCTGCTTAAAAGAAAATACAGAAGATAATGTGAAGATGGGTAACTTCCCCCTCTACTCCCCTGTTTCTTTGGCAAAATTATTCTTTGTGCCACATATTGATGTCATTTCAGAAGAAAGGAAATGCTTCTAGATTTCCAGAACCATGAATAATCTCTGCTAAGGTTATGGACCTGATTTGTTGATCTTTTATATGTGTTCTGGATTCATGAGTGAATTGTCCGATCTTTTAATATTTGTTGCCTAAAACAGAATTTCAAAATGTTAACTGAAATGTGATACTTCAAATGACAAGGAGATATGTAGGTAGGTGGGTGTATAATGTATACAAGCATATGTATAAATATGTGAGTATGTGTCGAAGAAAGAATAAGACCGTAGTTTTAGCTCCTCAGTAACATACAAATAAGGAATTATAAAAATAGAAGTAGGTATGCACATGCTATTCTCACCTGTGGAATGGCCTTTCTCTTAAAGTTCACCTAGCCTCTTCTCTCTTTTAGGTGCAAGGCCAAAACATTTCTTTTAATCTAAACTTTTACGTAAAGCAGGGTTTCCCAAACTCCCCGCCCCCCCATGGCCCAGTTATTTTTACTCTTCTTCATGGCCTACTAAAATTCAGGGGTAGAGCCAGGAGACTTTGGAGGTGGAGCCGAAAGACAGGAAAGCCTGTCTCTTTCTTCTATAGAGGTCTCCAAGGAAAATGGAGCTCAGGCTTTGCAGCCTGCGTCAGTATTCAAGCCTAGCTTTTCTCTGCACAACAGAGAGACGGGAAAGGAAAGAAGCAGAGCAGAGCTCATGCTTTGCTGGGAGCGGGGCTAGTTTTGGCTTTTCTTGTGACCCGGTATTGAGTCTTCCATGGCCCGGTACCGGGTCATGACCCTGCAAATGGGAAACGCTGACCTAAAGGGTTCAGTCTTTTCAATTTTCTGATCTGAGGAATGTTTCAAAAGGATAGTTCCATGCTGTTTCTGGCCTTTTTTTTTTTTTTTAAGCTCATTCGTTCTGAGAGCCGGTTTGGTGTAGTGGTTAAGTGTGCAGACTCTTATCTGGGAGAACCGGTTTGGTGTAGTGGTTAAGTGTGCGGACTCTTATCTGGGAGAACCGGGTTTGATTCCCCACTCCTCCACTTGCACCTGCTAGCATGGCCTTGGGTCAGCCATAGCTCTGGCAGAGGTTGTCCTTGAAAGGGCAGCTGCTGTGAGAGCCCTCTCCAGCCCCACCCACCTCACAGGGTGACTGTTGTGGGGGAGGAAGGTAAAGGAGATTGTGAGCCGCTCTGAGACTCTTCGGAGTGGAGGGCGGGATATCAATATCATCATCTTCTACGCCATTTTTATGATTTTACCATATATTACTTTGTGATCTGCCTTGAAGGTTTCTTGAGAGGCAGCATATAAAATTCCCAAATAAATAAAAATGAGAACAGAATATATGCAATTAGCTCAATGTAGGCTTTTTATGAAGTATCACACTTAACAGCAGTACACCCTGATCCAAAGTAGCATGCACCAAACAGCTGAATCTGCCAAGTGGCCATTGTACAGAGGAGAAAGAATTGCCAGGGGAGGGGGTGTGTGGACAGGGCAGGATCCTAATTCCAAACAGCTAATCAGTGGATTAGTAACCTTTTTGAAAGGTATCTTAGCTTTCGGATAGTGAGTATCTATTTTCACACACTATTCCACATTCAGAAGCATGGTTTTGTTTACAGAGCATCCTGTATTTGGTCAATGTAGCCCTGTTCAGGAGTTCTTGAGCTCTTTAGCTACATTTGTATTAATTTTTGTTTGTAATAGATTGCCATAATAAATATTTAGGCTTTCTTCTTAAAAGAACTTTTTGCTCCTCAAGAACATATTTGTTGGTTGTGTATATTATTTATTCTGCAGTATTTGTATCCTGCTGTCCCTGTGTCCAGGCTCAGAGAAGGTAATTCTAAAGGGAGAGGGGGAGAAAGTGAATAGAGGGGAGGCCAATCAAAGATGGAGCCCATTGCTGTCCTCAACCATAGGTCTGGTGCAACAACTCTGTTTTACAGGACCTACAGAATTGCACAGGGCCCGGATCTCAGCTGGAAGAGTGTTCCACCAGGCTGGAGTCACGGCCAAAAAGACCCTGGCTCTGGTTGAGGACAGCCAGACATTCCTTTGCTGCTCTATACAGAATTAAACCATAGTTCAGTACTGTCTACCCTCATTGGCAGCATTTTCCAGAATATTTCTGTGTTTTCCCCATCACCAAGTGCTTGAGAACCTTATAACTAGAGATGTCAAAGATTGAACCTGAGACTTTTTGAAGGTGCTCAGCCATTGCTTCTTTGGGTGTCTTGGGCCATCTTTATTTCAAAAATTGTGGATTTTAATATTAATACAAAAAATATAAAGTGACTTTTGCATTACTTGATCACTCTGTTCTTGTCCATCCTTAGTTTTAAGAAGCGTGTGTGATAATTCTGGCTGAAAGGTTATTGTTCTTTTTAAAATAGGAGAACAGTATTCCTCTGATCTGTATCCTTGTTTTGCTGCAGATACAGTAAAGCAATTTCCTTTTTTCTTATAGGTGGGTCCACATTGTTTGTGCCCTCTATGTTCCAGGAGTAGCATTTGGAGATATTGACAAACTGCGACCTGTGACACTTACAGAAATGAACTATTCCAAGTATGGAGCAAAGGTAAAGTTAAATGTTAAGTTATGTATTGTAGGCAAACTTCATTGCTGCTTGGTTTTTGTGTTTCCTTTAGCATTCTTTGTCACTGAAGACTCAGCATTTTATGAAGTTAGGAACACCATGCATTTTTTTCCATACACCTTTGTTGGATGGACTGTGAAACCATAAAAATTGTTGAACATGCCTAAGGCATCCTTACTTGTGTTCAGAGCTAATGCCCAGTGTTGAAAGCTGCTACAAAGTCTTGATTAAATATAAGGCAGTTCAACTAATTATGTGTGGTGAAAGGTTTAAAAGCCGATTTGAGACGTACTTTAGAATATTTTTAATCTTAGTTTTCTCCCACAATGGGGTCTCAGAGAGGCTTTCAAAATGAAATACTGATAAAAAATAGATTTAAAACCCATCCCCAACTTCTAGCAGGTAATGAGCCACAATGATGTCCCGTGTTAGTGATGGTTCTGCCAGGATGGCTGCTCTTAGACTATAAATTGCCTGCAAAATAGGTGGGGCAAATGCTTGACCAGCTGTTACTCAGCTGACTTCAACATCCCCAGTTCCCTGCCTCTCTGCATCTCTGGCCCATGGCCAGGCTTTACTACCTGCAAAAATATTTGAAACATCTGAATTGAGTCAATTCTTGAGGACTTGCCTCTGCCTCTTGACAACAGTTTTCCTACACTTGTCTCCATTTGATACATTTTTCACATTTGATTTCCTCTATGATACTTTTCACTTTTAAGTTGAACTTGAATCTTCATGTGGCGTATCAGATTTCCTAAAATAATGTTTTTAAAACCAGCAGTTTGAACATGTAGTCTTTCCTCTATCTGTGGCCTTCTTGTGTATTATAAAAACCAAGACTAACTTTTCTGTAGCATTTTTACTATAAAAACTATTGTTAAATATAGGAAATAGCTGTAGTTTTCCTATTATTTCTTGCTTGTCTCTTCAGTTGTAAACTGCTTAGTGAAATTCTTTTTTTCTTTTAAGAAAGTATCTATTATAGGTTTTATACATAAGCAATGTTCAGACTTAGTCTCCTTTTTGTAATAACTGACTTTTGATCTGCGGCAGGAATGCAGTTTCTGTGAAGATCCACGTTTTGCCAGAACTGGTGTTTGCATTAGTTGTGATGCTGGAATGTGCAGAGCTTATTTTCATGTGACTTGTGCTCAGAAAGAAGGCTTGTTATCTGAAGCTGCTGCAGAGGAGGTGAGATTTCATTATAAAAAGACTAGCAGATGATCTCCAGCACAGAAATCTTAGTTGATGTATGTTACCTTACCACTAAAATCCACTTAGATGGGCTGTAGTGATTATTAGTTTTATAAGAAGTCAAAACGGTAACACTAATCCTGAAGTATCTGAAGAAGTGTGCATGCACACAAAAGCTTATACCCAGAATAAAACTTTGTTGATCTTAGAAGTACTACTAGTCTCAAACATTGTTCCAGTAAAACTAATGTATCTCTTAGGTGTAGATTAATTTTATTCATTAAAGTTTTACCAATTTAGAAAAACCTAAATCAATACCACAGTGCTTCCTGTTTTTCAATACATGTTTCTACAACTCCACACACCCCATCCAAAAATAAACATGCTCATGTTAGCCCCGCAACCTGACAATCAACTTTTATGGGGTTGGAAGGAACTGTTGTGGGTACGGATATGGCAGTAAGGGAAAAATCCACTCAGATTGCTGGATCCAAGTAATTACCGTTTCTGTTTCTGACTGTCTGAAACTGTTTTCTTTGACAAACTTTCCTGTGTTCCATTTTTCTTCTAAAATAGGATATTGCAGATCCTTTTTTTGCTTATTGTAAGCAGCATGCAGACAGGATGGATAGAAAATGGAAGCGCAAGAACTACTTGGCTTTACAATCATATTGCAAAATGTCTTTGCAAGAGAGAGAAAAACAGCTCTCTCCAGAAGCTCAGGTACTGTACCAATGTCAATATTGTATTTACATTTAATACAGTATGCAAAACCAAGCTGGTGGAATGGCTATGGTTGGAAATAAAGCCAGGATTGTTCTCAAAACACTGCAGGCTATTTATTTTCTTGTACACAATTTAGCCTAACATGAATTCTCTGTCCCTGTTACTAACATTTACATTTACTCTCCCAGCTGCACAGTCTGCTCCACAGCTTTTACAATTTCCCCATTAAAATAAACCCAACTTCCTAAATCCCAGACCTTTGTTGTTGTTAGAGGTTGTTTTGATCTGTTTTCCACTGCCAGTTCCAAGACTATCAGTGTTCTGTGCTACCCCGTGTCCTGCTGCTATTGTCAATCTTGTCTATTTCTCTCTGAGCTCACTCAGAAAGCTGGGGAAAGCTTTTTGCTCTGGGAAATAAATAATTGCTAACATTCATTCTTTGCGAATGCTGTGAATTTTTTAAGTTTCTGTAGTATTTGAAGAAGTGTGCGTGCACACAAACGCTTATACCCAGAATTAAACATTGTTACTCTTAAAGGTGCCATTAGACTCAAACTTTGTTCCATACTTTTCACTGGGATAGAGCAGATAGCTACCTGTGATTTTCTTGAATTTTTAAATATATTAATTTTGTTTCTGAACTTATAATAATTTGTTCGTGCTTTACATTTTCTGATCACAGAGAGTTAAGTATAAAGGTAGCCTTCTGCTCACTGTACAAGTCCTTTCACAAGCAGATGTCATTCTGTAAATTGGAAGGCATGTTTGTTTCAAACATGGAATTTCATGGTCACTGTCTAATTGTTCTAAGTCACTTTGCATATGTTTATTTTATGCTATAAAGATCAGGTTTGCCTCCTCCTACTACATAAGTGTGTACATATTAGAAATGCAGATGAGGTTTGTTAGCAAAAGTATTCTGGATTCCTCTTATTGTTAGGTTTGTGTGTTTTTATTATTAATTGTAGGCACGGATTAATACCAGACTGCAACAATATCGTGCCAAGGCAGAACTAGCACGTACCACAAGGCCTCAGGCATGGGTTCCAAGGGAGAAACTGCCGCGACCACTCACCAGCAGTGCTTCAGCAATTCGCAAACTGATGCGCAAAGCTGAATTAATGGGAATCAGTACAGACATCTTTCCAGTGGATACTTCAGATACTAGTTCCAGTGTGGATGGAAGAAGAAAACACAAACAGCCAGCTCTGACAGCTGATTTTGTGAATTATTATCTTGGTAAGGGTACAAAAATGTTTTCCCCACATTTAGATAATGGATAATCCTCTAAACTGTTTTTTTTTAAATGTAGATAAATGTTGTTCAATGACACCTGTGTGTGTACACATGTATGAGCTTGCCCATTTTCTTTATCTGTGTTTGTGTGTGTGTATCAGAGAATTGTCCCCTAGTTCTAAAGCAAAAAATTTGCCACTGAGTCACTTGTGCATTGCTTAAGGAGAGAATGTTAAGTTTAAAAACATTTTTTGAAGCCTTTGATAATTGAAGAATGGACATATTTTTAAAGTACTAGTTTCTGCAACCCTTGCTTTGTGATCAGGGACAAGAGCAGCACTGCACAAACCTGTAGTAATTTTATTAAGAGTTGCTCTTCCTTGCCTGTGTGTGTGTATATATATAATCTTCAAGGAATAATCTCTGCTTATTAATATGAACCTTAACCTTCACTATTTGACTAAAGTAGGAGTCAAGTGCACCTTTAAGACCAACAAAGTTTTATTCAGAACGTAAGCTTTTGCATGCAGGCATTCTTCTTCAGATGAGGGGAGTCAAATAAATACATTTTAATATACATTTTATTTTGCCCAAAGTTAACTAAAGCAGACTGTGATAGTTATGTGTATGCAGCTGAGAATACAAAAATGTGTTCCTGTACTCTTGTTATTGCCCATACTAATTCCAGCTTTTTTAACTTGACATACATAAACTGTAACTACTATAACCATAACTTTTATTTCAGAGAGAAACATGCGCATGATCCAGATCCAAGAGAACATGGCTGAACAAAAGAAGATTAAAGATAAGCTGGAGAATGAGCAAGAAAAGCTTCATGTGGAATACAACAAGGTAAAAAAATACAAGATGTAAATTGTATGTTTTGCTTAATAAATTTTTTTAAAGATACTTTTACTTCTTACTGTTTTTACAACCTAAGTCATAAGCAGCAAACTGTCATCCCGTGGAAGGAGAACCTAAAAGTTAGTTATTGTGTAATTTAGCTAGAATTGCCAAAAATATTTGCCACACACAAGGTGGTTTGTTTATCTTTGTCGCTGAGTAGCCAGGATGATTTTGCTTCTGGAGAAAGAGAGTTCTGATTAAATAATGGGGAGGTCTGTTCTGAGAATTTAGGACAATCAAAAAAGATGTGGTCAACAGAGTCAATCTGGGTATGGATTTCCACTGCATCTTCCTAGCGTCACTGCTTAAGGTAGGACATTCAGGTGCACTATCATAAAAGCCCTTCTATACTTTGGAATAATTAACCCAGATAATTTGGCATTTTTGTTGGAGGGAGAATGCCAACCGAGAAGGATGAACATGTTTTGCAGGCTCTGATCAGTGTGCTCTCATAATTGAAGTCCCTAAGACGGGGGTGTCAAACATGTGACCTGGGGGACCAAATCAGGCCCCTGGAGGGCTCCTATCAGGCCCTCGAACAACTGGCTCTTGTCTGCTTCCTTCTATATTGCAGCTTGCTTTGCAAGGCTTGCTCAATCCCACAGGAGCTAAAGAGCAAAACCTCAGTTTCTCCATTGATTGAGGCTCCTTCCCCTCCTGGTCCCCTGGCGAAGGAGGGGAAGAGCCAGAGCTTCCTTTAGCCAGTTCCCTGGATCTCATGGGAGAAATGCAAAGAAAGCACCTTTAAGACTGAGTGATAATGCGTTAAGCATGTTTTAAGTTTTTTTAAAAAAAAATCTTTAATTTTGTTTGTTTGTGTCCTGTATAACGTTTATATATATCTCTACTATGTAATCTTAAATAGATACATACATGGCCTGACCCGACAAGGTCTTATTTATGTCAGATTTGGCCCTCATAACGAATGAGTTCGACACCCCTGCCTTTTAAGATGTCTTCTAGTGAGCTGGGTAGATTTTTGACTATTTAGTCTTTCCATCGCATTTACAATCCAGTAGTCTATCCCAGTCACTTATGTGGTGGTCCGACTTTATTAGTCCAAGGAAGCTTGATTCCAGATTTGATTTTAATATCTAAATTTCAGGTTAAACATTCTTTCCCAGGCCTTTACTTCAAAGAACATCTGCCCAACTTTGGCTTTCAGAGTTATTCCAGAAACACACTGAGGAACTCCTAAGGTATTGTGCAGGAAACTTAGTAGTGAATAAAACACTTTTTATGGAACTGAAGTGTAATGACATCCAGAATTATTGACACATCTCCTTCCCAAACTTTGTTAAATTTTAAATTTTGATCATGACCGCAGAAAGGAATTTGATCATTCCAGTAAGGAATGAATCTGTTGCAATTTAATCTCCTATGGACCTTTTCCCATCTGACATCAGTGCCTGAGCCTTGCCCTCATCACACTTGCTGCTGGTTTGTGCATCTGCATATTCAGTTTGTTACCTGGACAACTGACTTGAGAAGAGCTGTTAGCATAAAGTAAAAATCCCTCTCTTATTTTATTTTTGGAAAGCAGCTGATTCTCTAGTGATCATTGATATCATAGTGATTGCTCTAGGATGAATAGAAGAGGTTACTGTGAAGAGCCAAACGCTGCAGATTGTATTGTTCCCATTTGCTTTCAAAAAGACACAAGAGCATGAAGGTGACCCTTGATGTTGGGATTGTCAGAAATGATGATACAATTCCCAGTTAAACTTACAAATAATAACATGGTTTTATATTTGCTTTTGTCTGGTACCAAGTGTGCAGGTGTGTAGCTCTGATATGTTGATTCTTAGCATAGAAATATTTGGCACAGCTTTACAGATAGAAATAACAGAGTGGAACTGTTGTGATGTTTCTTGACTGCTATTATAGCCTTACTGTCAGACAAAGTACTTCTGGTTCTCTCTTACTAACCAGATGGATGCCTGTGTCTTCTTTCTGGTGTTATGGAATGGCTGATTAACTTTACTGATTTCTGTTGCATTGACATGAATGAGCAATTTCTTTATTTAATTATCTATTTGATAAAAGGTACTGTAAGTAAAGGATGCCTCCTCCTGGATAAAACAGCTAAATAAACTCAATGATGTTTTCTTTTTCAGCTGTGTGAATCCTTAGAAGAACTTCAGAATATGAATGCAAAACTGCGAAATGAAGGGCAAGGAATGTGGGCTGTGCTTGGTAGAATTATTGGGCAGGTTGTTTTTTTTCCTTCCATTCTTTCTGCTTTCCCCCCTTTCTTATGTCTTGCTGGGCATATTCCTAAGAATAGCCTTTTCTGTTTGTCACTTTTTGTGCTGAAATGATATATTTGATAAAGTCCTGGCCTTAACTCTGTAGATAATGATTTCTGATTGAAATATATCTAGAGCTCTGCATGCTACCTACTGGGAACCTGTAGCGTAATTTTGTTTTTGTATTAGCTATCTTGTTTGCAAAATTCTTTCATTTGCTGTAACTGATTGACCTGTCATTTGTGATGAAGCTGAGCCTGAAGCACAAGTTAATCTAGCTGTATTCCTCCCTATTCCCCCCCCCCCCCCATTCTCACACACACACACTCGTAGCTTTCAAACAGCAGGTTTTATTGGAGGGGGGTATATTGTTTTCTTGTGGCTCCTTTTCCTGAATTTATTCATGGCTAAAACTATGCATCATTGCTGTAATTATAAATTAGCTATGCAAATGAAATGTTTTCTGTTTTGGGAAACAATGAGGGTCTAGGGCTTTTTCTTGATAGCGTTAATGACCATTTTGTCGATTGTGACAGGTGGATGCCGCAGCCTACTAATTATCGTACCACTTGAGTTTTAAAGAGTGAGAAGATTGTAAATCAGGGGAATCAAATATTTTTATTGGGCCATATTTTCACTCATGTTTAGAGAGGGCCTGGATCGATTTTCCCAGTTTGATACTTGTTCCACCCCCATCTCCCAAACTGTGGAACCTGTGTGTTCCAATAAGTCACTGGCTGTGTCTGAAACACTGATAAATTTCACTGGCCTTTCATTTCATTGTACTTCTCATCACCACTTTAACAAAAAGAGGCTTTATTCAGCACAGTTAACAGATTTCTCAAGAATGTGAATGCATTTTGTCACTCCCGATGTAAAGGACCTTCTGGCTTTTGTGTACATTCCGTAGTTAGCCTTTTAAAATTATTAAAAGTGAAATGCTTTCAAGAAGCTGGACCTTAGGCCAGCTCTAGCTGCATAAGTGTTCTTTTGGTTTTGTGTTAACTGTTGGATTCAAAATGTCTGCAGGAGTGTTTTTCTGCTCAAGTGTGCAGGGATGTTTAATCCAAGCAGGTTTATAAAACTATTATATATGCATGAAAATCTGTCTTGATGAATAGGCGTTTGCTACTAGTACTTTCCTGCCTTTTAAAAAAGATGAATTTTACAATTCACGAATGTGTTTGTTGGTGCAATCATTTAATAATAATAAAAAGTAGCAGTTTCATTTGCACAGCTTGCATGACACTTTTTTCCAGTTGGTTGAACAGATGCAGGCCCACAGGGCCACTGAGAAATGACTTTGATAGATGGTTGCTGTCTGTGAAGCTAGCACACTGCAGATTAGTAGAAACCCAAAGAGAATCTCTCCTGCTTTGTGGAGAGTTTGGTCCAATAAGATAATTTTTCTAATTAACCTATGGAGCACCACTGTAGCAGGGATGCTGAGGAAAATAAACTGCTTCAGTATTCTTTTGTGAAGTGTAGTGGATTTTTCTTTTTTCTTTTTCGTTTTAACCTTCTAAACCAGCTTGTCCTTGTCTGTCTCTGTTAAAGCTTCCTCTGTTAAAGGGGGAAAAGTTTAAAAGCCAGGGTTTTTTATCTCTCTTTGCTGTTTTCCCCCCCATTCAAAATATGGGAATGCAGTCTCATTTTTCATAAGACTAGCTTAGTGACAATACATATAGTGTAGTCATTTTTGCAACCTGACTAAGCAGGTTTCTCTCATAATTTTTAGCATATTGTGCGTAGCCAAATTTCAGTGGCTGCTGTGTGACAAACAATGGAGGATGTTACGGTACATCTCTCTCACACGCGAATTATTCTTGTATTTCTTCAAAACCAATAGAAATTGAATATCCCAGCAATTTTGCGGGCACCCAAAGAGAGAAAGCCCAGTAAAAAAGAAGGTGGAACCCAGAAGACTACAACCCTTCCAGCAGTCCTTTATAGGCAAGTAGCAGGAATATGTTGCAATATCTTTTGGTTGTAAATAGAATAAGATGTCTGTGTAAACGGAAACATTTATTTTGAGTAACTGAAACTGATTTTTATGTTTTCAAAAGGAGAGACTCCATTTATGTTTGTTTGTCCCAGGAGTCTCTGGGGCCTCTGATCTGCACACAGTATCATGCAGTCTAATTAAGTCTGTAGCACCTCCTAGCCTCCATTTCAAGATAGCTTCAAACTGTCAACATGCCCTGAAATGTCTTTTCCCCCCTCTGTCTCCCTTTTTCTTTTAACATAGTGGCCAGGCTGATGAAGGGTTCTGGAAAATCCAAAGCTTGTGCTTTACTGCTTTGTCATATTTTGGTTGATCCTAATAAAATGTATTGCACTGCGGCTGCTTTGGATATTTTCCATGAATTGAACTACATATAGTTTTAGAATATAAATGGATCACCTTTTGTATTTATTTCTAGATACAATTGCAGTGTGTTGTCTCACAGTTTTTTAAATTTAAATACACACACATATAGTTATAATGTAAGGATAAGAGTATCAATACTAGGTTTTCTTCATTGGCAGCAATTCCCTTCTATATACTGTGTTGGAATCTTTTTTATGATTGGAAGGCCTCCACAATATAAGTTTTGGACTTAATATGGTTCAGGAGAAAGCTGAGCACAACAACTGTGGACCTGTGCTTTGTACATTGGGAGTTATTTTATAAAATATTTAATATTTTAAGTTTAATATTCCTTTTCCAGTGTGAAGTTCAGTATGTTATTGATGTTAATTACATGTGTTTGTTACTTTGCCTTTTCTTTTCACCATTTATCTTTATGTCACTTAGAACCCCAACACATTTTTTAAAATATAAGAAATTATTTGGCATATTTTATGCCATCATTGTGTCTCCAACAGTAGCTTTCCAGATATTCCTGGGAAGCTCTCAAACAAAGTGTGGGTAATGATGGGCATTTCCTATTATTCTAGCATTTGATAATCAGAAATGTACTGCTTGCAGACATGGAGGTTCCACTTAACTATGATAACTAATAGCCACTGATGTACCTGTCTTTCATGGTTTTGACTGATTGTTTTCAAAAAGCTATCTAAGCTTGTGGCCTCCACCACATCTAATGGTAATGAATCCCTTGTATTAATTCTGCATGGTATAAGAAATACCTCATTTTAAAAATAATACCTGATTGCTTAAGTCCAAGACCAAAGATGATTTCCATCACCACTGTTCTTCTTTTGTTTGCTTGGATTTTTAAGCTGTGACTTGAAATGATCATTTACTATCTCATTAATTGAAAATAATAATAGAATTGATCATGGTGCACCTCTTGCAATATGGAGAGAGTTTACTAATTGAATTGCATTTATCCTCACAGCATAGTAAGTGAGTGCTATTATTTTTATAGAGGAGGGCCGGAAAATGAATTCTTCAGAGCTGTTAAGAGTTAAATTAAGGTCTCTCACATGTCAGGCCGGCACTTTTTCTGCAGGACTAAACTGACCTCATTGGGAATTTAAAGAATATGCTCGAAGCAAATCAGTGTATCAAAAGTTACAAACAGCCATCAGACATGTAGAGGAAATATTAACCTTGTAAACGTTGAGATAATTCAGTAAAGTATGTGCATTGTCTCAAATGAAACTTTTCTCCTGCATTTCCAAGTTGTGGAATTTGCAAGAAGAACCATGATCAACATCTCCTTTTGCTGTGTGATACTTGTAAACTGCATTATCATCTTGGATGTCTGGATCCGCCACTTTCAAGGATGCCAAGGAAGACCAAAAACAGTTACTGGTAAGAATATTGTAAATGCATTTTACCACAATGCATTTTTTAAAAACAAACTTAAAACTACAATTTAGAGGATCAATTTCGTTCAGGCTTTTTTTTGCTTCCCAACTTTTTTATTCTGTGCCTTGTAAGTGTTGAGTCCTTTTGATGTTTCTTCGTAATTGAGCCAACTGTTAAGTTTTCTCTCTCTCTCTCTCTCTGGGTAGAGAAAGTGTGTAGAAGCCATGGAAAAAACACATGGGGGAGGAGGACTAAAATTTTGGGAAAAATCGAAATATAGTCAATACTTGACTGTTAAAAACTAATTTTACTGCTTTAATGACATAACATGCATCATTTATACTATACAGCATATAATATTGCAATATTTACAGAATTTAAAAGTTATAAATACCTTAGTTTTCTACAAGCAAAATTATACCCTGTACTTTAGAGAAAACTGCAAGCTGATACACCCTAATCTATTTTTAGCACATGAACCTTTATTCCAGGTAGATGCTGTCTTGCAGCTGCTGGTCAGAGAGCTCAGTTCTCAATGAAACTTTCAGAATTTTCCTCTGAGGCTTTGGTGCAGTCCCCCCACCACCCAAACTTTTTCTGATTATTTTTACCCCTTCCAGCAAGATAGAGCAATATAATCTCTTGTTGCCCGGTCTGTTGGTATGTGTTGCAGTGGTTTGTGGGAGGGATGAAAAGGTCAACCACTAGGGAAGATCCAAGCAGGCAGCCGTGTTGGTCTGAAGCAGTTGAACAAAGCAAGAGTCAAGTTGCACCTTTAAGACCAATCAATTTTTATTTAGAACGTAAGCTTTCGTGTGCTCTTAAGCAGTGGTTTAGAATGTAAAATGAGCATGCTACTCAGATCAAAGGTTTGCTCAATTTGTTAATTTTACTATTCTGTCATTGTACCATTTTACATGCTAAACCACTGCCTACCAGATAATTTTACTTCGCTGTCATTGGTTCTTAAATCTGTACCATTTTGCATTCTGGGCCACTGCCTACCAGCTGTGTATGGTTCTGCTCAGCTTTGTATGGCTTTGCTCACTGTGCCGGATTCCTCGTCTGATGAAGTGCTTAAGAGCACACAAAAGCTTATATTCTAAATAAAAATTGGTTGGTCTTAAAGGTGCAACTTGACTCCCATTAGGAAAGAGTCAGGTCAGAATGTCAGCAGAAGGCCTTAAGTGTCAAGGTGTTTCCTTGCCATAAGCACTTCTATGTTGGTTCAGATTCTGTAATACTGGACTATTGTGCTTGTAGATGAAGATGGCTTGCTAATCATGACAGTTTCTTACCTTGAAGTATGTAGTACACTTGGGTATTCAAGGTTGTAGTCTCGGAGGCTATTGCTTGGCGGTGGCTGGTTGTAACTGGAATGGAAAGGGGGGGGAAGGGGTGCTGCTTCATAGGTAGAAAAAAGGCACTTTTTACTCAAATGAAATAATGGTCTGAACCAACCCATATAGTTGATTGTCTGTACTTAATTCTTCAGTTCTATCAAGATTAAGTCTTGCCTGAAACAGCTTTGTTAAATGAATAAAGCTTTCTGTGATTAAATAAACATAGAGCTCATCATTAATGAAAACTGTGCAGTACTTGACATATAACTTAACCTTGACATTAAGAAGCAGTAAAACTTCTGTATCCACCCCTCATGAATATTAGATACCCTTCTAGTGCAGAAATGTATTGTGTATTTAAGAATGGTGTATATTTACAATACTTTGCCTTTAAAGCATTTCACTCATTCTAAAAGAAAATATTCCATAGGCGTTTTTTTTTTTTTTAGTTCTGTGTTAATCCTTTCATCCACCAAAATGTGCTATTGGAGCAAACCCACTGACACTACTGAATTAATATTTCTCTCAATCTTCTCTAGTTCTCAGATGTTTTGAAGGATTTAATAAATTTTGGCATAACTCAACATTTTAGATTGGAGAGTGTTTGGCAACTTTAGGAGTGAATATTTGTGTGTACGTACATACAGAGAGAAAGAGAGACTAGGGCTGTGCATTCAGCATAAACTGAATGGAAAAAATACCTGGAAAATACCTTACTGGTATTTTTTGTATGTTATTTAAACCAAATACAGATCAGAGAATATGATCGGCTACTGTTGTAGCTGAGCCTGAATAAAGCAGATTCTTTTTTCCAGCTTTTAATCAGTTATATTGAGCTGTACCAAATGGCTGGTGGGCTTCCTTTGCAGCTTGGTTTAAACCTGCAGCCCAGAACTAGCTGGGGCAGCAGGAGCTGAGAGCTCTGTGCTGCCTCTGAACTCCAAGATGAAGAAGAAGAAGACTGCAGATTTATACGCCACCTTTCTTTCTGAATCAGAGACTCAGAGTGGCTTACAATCTCCTTTATCTTCTCCTCCCACAACAGACACCTTGTGAAGTGGGTGGGACAGAGAGCTGTCCCAGCAGCTGCCCTTTCAAGGACAACTCCAATAGCTATTGCTAACCCAAGGCCATTCCAGCAGCTGTCCCAGAGCCAGTCCCAGCTGAGGCAGTGCAGAACTCTCAGCCTCTGCCGTCCCAGTTGATCCCCTCTTGCCTTCCTGCTGCTTGCAGATCCTAGGGCCAGCTTCTCTTGCAGCACAGTTTAATAGATCTGAACAGAAAAATACCAAGGCTTGGGTGGGTTGCACTCCCCTAAGAGAGACCCAGAAATGGAATCTGGGTTATTTTATACAGATGAAGAATCAAGGCTGTGGCAGGACTACTTCAGTTGTCGGTATCTTCAATTATAATTTATACAAGTGGGAACCCGCATCTCACTTCCCCCTTTCCCATTGTTTCTTCTTTCCTGAAAGCCCCATAGCTTTTCCCCTCTTCCTGCCTTTTCCCCAGGTTAGCCAACCTCCAGGGGGGGCTGGAGATCTCCTGGAATCACAACAGATCTTCCAGCTACAGAGATCAGTTTCCCATAGGGTTGCCAGCTCAATGTTGGGAGATTCCTGGAGATTTGAAGCTGGAGCCTTCGGAATGCAAGATTTGGGAAGTAATCTCAGCAGGGTATAACGTCATAGATTTCACCCTTCAAAGCAGCGATTTTCTTCAGGGGAACTGACTGTCATCTGGACGGCAGTTGTAATTCCATGAGATCTCCAGTTCCACCAAGAGATTGGCAACTATAGTTCCCCTGGAGAAAATGGTTGCTTTGGAGGGTGGAGTCTCTGGCATTATGCACCTCTGAGGTCAGTCTCCTCCTCAGGCTCCCTCCCCCCAAATTTCTAGGGATTTCCTAAACTCCTTCACTCTGCTTGGTAATCACCACATCCTCTTCTTCATTCTCTCCTTCTCAGTCACTCTCCAACCTTCCTGTCTTCAGTTATATTAATTATTTATTTACTTCATTTATAACTCACCTTTCTCTACAATGGGGACCAAAGCAGCTTATGTTATTCTCTTCTTTTTATCCACACAACAAACCTGTGAGGTAGGTTAGGATGAAAGTATTTGACCAGTACAAAATGACTCAGTGATCTTTCTTAACAGTATGGGGATTCAGATGTTGGTCTCACAGACTCCACTCTGAAGTTCTAACCATGATACCACACTGGCTTTTACCAGGTGGCTACTGTTGAACCGTAGCAATTAACCAGGCCTAGTTCAGTCATGCAAGTGAGGTTGTATCACATCACTCAGAGGCTGCTTCCAGGCCTAGGGTTACCAGTCTCTAGGTGGGACATGGAAATATCCCAGAATTACAACTGAACTCCAGACAACAGAGCTCAGTCCCCCTGGAGAAAATGATTACTTTGGAGGGTAAACTCTATGGCATTATATTTGGCTGAGTCCACTCCCCTCCCCTCCTCTCCTCATACTAACCCAACATCTCTAAGAATTTTCCAACCTGGAGCTGGCATTCCTAGCAAGGCCTAATCCCAGTGAGTTCTCCCTCAAAAGACAACATATAACTGAAAATGGCCCTGCTCCTCCTGCCTTTTTACTGGCAGAAACTGAAGCCTGAAGGACTATGGCTGCCTAGCAACTGCAGGAAATCTGTTGCTTAAAGCTACAGGTGATCTTTTTTATAATTTTTGGATTTTAATTTTTGGATTTTTTTAAACCTGCCCAGGGTTTTCTTTCTTTTCTTTTTTAGATTTCGCATTTTTCTACAAACCTAGGGCCCATTTCAGGTTTGTAGAAAGATCTGTCTTGCCTGTTTACAGCTCCAGTCATGGGATTTAAGTATCCAAAGATATCTTGACTTCACTGTAGATAATGAAGTAAATGGGTTTTTCCTTTTAATCCAGACTTGAAGTTATTAAGGGCAGGGAAACAGATTTTTTCCATATACTGCAGTGACATCAATTTATTTATTTCAGTTATACCCTGCTTTAAATTGTGTTTGTAAACATCTGGTAACTTTTTTGGTTGAAATTTCTGGTTGAATTTGTAGGTGAAATAATGTAATTGTATTTTGCTAGAGCACAGTTGACTTTTAATCACCAGATTACATTGTGTTGTCATTCACTGGTTTTAGTTTGCTTTTTAATGGAAAGGATTCATTTAAAGTCTTCTGATAAAGAGAAATGCAATCTATACATCTTAAGGTCAGGGAGTTAGCAAGGCCATCTCTTTCAAAAAGCTGCCTTGTCTGTGTCATGAATTTCATGCTTCATCTACACTTCTGATCACAAATGTGGTTTTCACTTTTAATTTAGCTAGAACATACTCAGTGGGATAAAATTATAACAGAGAAGTGGGGCCTTATTGATTACATCCTTTTCATCTTTAGATGTGTCTTGTTATATTCACTTCAAGATTGGGAAGAAGAGTATAGAATAAGACATAAGAACATAAGAAGAGCCCAATATATCTATACATGGCCATTACAATATTGACCATTTTATTCTCAATCCCTTTCCTAATAATCACTGACATAAAGTTTGCTCCTTTCACCTCTGAAATACACTGGGTTGACACTTTCATTGAACTATCCACTGTGACCCCAAGATCTTTTCCCCTCTTGGTCTCAGCAAGTTCAGTAGCCTGTACTTGAAGCTGCGATTTTTTTTGTCCCAAATGTGCATCACCTTACACTTAAGTTGAAGGAAGAGCTTAGTTGTAAATAAGTAGTTCAACAGAATGTTCTCCCTGTTTGTAGACTGCTTGCTATTTTGAGTATTTAAACCCTTAGACAGCTCTGACTGTACATATTCAAGCAGCATCAGATTTAACTTTCCTCCAATATTACTATTATTGGAATTTAGTTTGATATTAATAATACAAATGGTCAGAGGTGGTTCTCAAGACTGTGCTAGTAGAGTTCCCTAATTCAGTTTCCAGGGTGGAAGGCCTATAAGGTAGTGGAGAATTAAATCCGGTTCTCCCAGATAAGGGTCCGTGCAATTAACCGCTACACCAAACTGGCTCTTACAAGTATACACACAAATTGGAGAGCATACCTACAAGATATCAGAATAAAAGGATGTAGCAGTTGGGTGCGGTGCTTTAGGGGGTTCAGAGGTTTCCCAGGATGTTTGGGTGTCTCTGGTCAATAGAAAGTTCCCCCCCCCTTCCCCCATGGCAGGACTGTTGCCATGTTTACAGCCTGCCCACCTGCCCTTCTGTGTGCCAAGTGGGTTGCCTGTTTGCTTGATTGCTCTTCTTTTCTCCTGTCAGCTCTTTGACCACCTTTGCCCACTTTTTTTTCCTGCTTGCCCACTGTGTTCTTCCATTCTGCATATTAACAGTTGTAGTCTTTTCTGGCATGGTAAAGGAGAAGTGAAAAAGTGTAGTGGAGAACCATAGCCAGCTCTAGTTTCCTGTTTCACCTGTTTGAGGTGGCTGTTGCCATGTTTTTGCATGGTGTCTGAGGTTGCTATAGCTAACCTATATGCAGCCCAAGCCCTCTTCTCCCCTCTCCCCCTGCATCTACATATGTGCAGATTCTACTATTTTATTTTTCTCCTTTTGAAAATTTGTTATTTTTTTGCAAGCTGAGGGGCGGTGTTTATAAAAATGGCTATCTTGGCCTGTGTGTGTGCCCCATGGATTCTTTTTTTATCAGCATGGATGTGGACATGGGCATACTTAGCTATATCATGAGCTAAAAGTAGTAAAGAAGCCACCTGTAGTTTAGCAATTTTGGGTGGAATGGCTGGCTTTTCTCACACTAATCTAAAGATTCTGTTATCATGGTTATCACAGAAATGGCATAACATTGCACAAGGTGTGGGACATGGGTTGATTGTGCTCAAGATGCTGATTAAGCCCTGCTTCTCAGTTCTTGTACCCCAAGTATTACCAGGTTTTGGTCCCTATGCTGTTGCTAAGTTGACTCTAGTGCAGCGCAGGCAGGGCATTGTGTCACTGCATCTCAGACTTACACTGAATTACATCATTCTGAGTTGCACTGGCACAAGTCTTAGTTTCCTTCCTGTGATGGTTTCCATCCTAAACAGTCTGGCCTCAGCATTGTGCTGAAAGTATATTTGTATCTGAAGTGTATTCTGGGTTTCAGATCCAAGCATTTTTAGTACAGTAGGATTCATTATGCTGTGCTGTGAAATTGTCATCTCACTAGATGTTTCTTTTGCATTTTTAGTTTACTGAAGGAAAGTCATCTGTTGTCAAGGAGGGTGCCTGTTGCTTGCACAAGTTTAACTGCATAGTGCTTCCTCTTAGCGTTTTCAAATTAAACATTTATGTGTAGAAACTGTATTGCACATTCATATCCAGTGAGCTGTAACTGAGACAGTGTCTCATGCAGACTTTTTGCTTTGCTTAATTGATAGCAATGAAATGTGGTTGACGTTGTCTCTTGGATTTGTATAGGCAGAAGTCTCAGCATCCTCTATAAAATGTCTTTGCTCAGAAAGTTTCATTTATAAGCCTTCATAACCACTGTAGCTCTTACAGTGGTAATTCCTGTTTAATCTCAATGTGAATTATTAATTTTTATTTAAAATGTTAAGGAGATCTAAATGTATGATTGAAAACTTGTTGGCCATTGCTGTGTTCTACCATTCTTTTAGCACTCTCTGGATTGAATGGTTTCCCATTAGAAATCTAACCTTTTCTTTGAATTTAGCCACTACCATCTTTGAAGTGATTGATTGTTTCTTCCAGAGGTGACCTCCCTTGTCAGTCTTTCTCCAGAGAGCAAATTTAGCATAGGATTAAAAGTAGCAGCAGCTAATGAAATTACTGAGGCACGGGGTGGGGGTTGTAGAAGGAATTCCTTTGCATATTAGGCCACACATCCCAGATTTAGCCAATACTCCAAGAGCTTACAGGGCTCTTAGTATAGGGCCTACTGTAAACTACAGGAGGATTGGCTACATCAGGGGTATGTGGTTTAATATGCAAAGGAGTTCCTGCTGTAAAAAAAAGCTCTGCTGAGGCATATATCCTATTAAAAATGTTTATCCATTGAGTTCTGAATTCCTTTTTATTGGTGCCAAATGGGGGAGAAAAAGTGTTTATAAGCAATCTAATTTTGGCCCTGTTTCGGAGACCCTCTTTACATGGACAAATCCTAGCTTACACCCATATGGCACAAGGTTAAGTTATTTTTCTATACTGATCTCTTTCCCACCATGCTACTGAATTGCAAAGTGCTTTTAAAATTCTGAGATTAAAAAGTAGTATATGAAGGGGAGCAAGAAGTCCTGATACAAATTTTTCCTGCACAACTCTGTTTATGAGACTGTTTTGCATTGTAGGGAAAGTCTTTCTCATCCTTTGGGTGTTGTTTTTGATGGCTGCATGCAGTTCTTTTGCTGTGATATCTGCTGTCTTCATTTTGAATTTTTCTGTGCTTCCAGGCAGTGTTCCGAGTGTGACCAAGCAGGTAGCAGTGACATGGAAACAGACATTGCCATGGAAACTTTGCCAGATGGTACTAAACGATCAAGGAGACAGATCAAGGAGCCGGTGAAATTTGTTCCACAGGATGTACCACCAGAACCAAAGAAGATTCCTGTCAGAAACACGGTAAATGACAGCTGGCTGGAAATACACTCTTCTGGTTTAGACTCAAAATTCTAAAAGCACCAGGAACTTCAGTGTGAAAAGTTTATTATATTAAAAAATGAATATGTTTATTGAAAGGTTTGTATCCTGCCACTTCCCATGTACCTAAGTTTAATATATTTTTATTGTTCTGGAAAGACAAATGTTTTGAATAGAAAAGATGCATTTGCTTTAACTTCATCCTCCCTATAATTCTCTTCAGGGTTTTTTGTTGTTGTTGGGGGGGCGGATTATTTAATAGTATGACTTTTTAATGTTTTAATTTAACAGGTACAACTGTACACTGGGTTGGTAATATCAGAATTTTAAGTATTGAATTCAAAAAAGCTATTATTTATTGTGTGGTATGTCCATATCATATAAACATTCCATATGGAAAAAGTTTTTGATGAGGTAGCCCTGTTCTGGAGAGGGTCACATATGCGGGTAATGTTTAGATGTGGGCACAAACTGACTCACAAACCTAAATTTGTGGCAATCTGGGTCTGTTTCGTGGCTCACCAACCAAGGCTCGTGCCATCCTGTCCCCCTAATGAACCTCCCACTAACCTAACAGGAAGGTTTGTGTCAGCAGTCACATTGGTGCCAGTGGTGGAGTTTCTTTAAATGCCTTCAAGCTGTGGTAGTGTAATTCAGCTAGTGAACTCCAAAGGCATTTAAAGCAGCAGCTTGCCATTTAAAGGGGATCCCTTTTGCACATTGGCTTTGGGGGAAAGATCCTAGGGTCCAGTCTGCACACAGCTTAGAGAGCAGGTAGAGGGACATCCTATGGAGGTCCACTGTGAGTATGATGACTAGCTTTCAGGGGGCTGTTTGACACACTCCCTCCCTTTTTACACATTGGACCCTAGGATCTCCTCCCCACCCAGCCAATCTGCATGCAACTTGGACAGTGGGTAGAGGAGGTCTGCTGCAAGTTTAGGGAGGTCTGCTGCAAGTTTGATGCCTCTAGCTTGCAGGGGGGTCATTCTACTGAGCCACTCCCTAGTAATGTTAGATGAACATCTGCATGCATGAATATATATACATTAAAATAATTTCTGTTGTGAATCCAGGCAACTTTCAATAATCTTGTTCATTAGCTAAATCATTTTTGTTTCCATTTTTGTGGCCAAGTCTTTCATAGCTTCATAGTTTTCTCTCTCTGAAGAAACAGATTGTTTCCTTATAGTGGAAATATATTAATCGAAATGGGCTTAGGAGGATGCCCCCCTCCCACAAATAGCTGGCATTTTTGACTGAACCATTTAATTTTAGGGAAATATTTGTCTACCTCATTGTGTGATGCTAAATTATTTGACACTTCTAGACTTAGTTTTAATTCTCAGAGGCAAGGTGTGAGGGTTTTTATTTATTTAGTAATTTTGTCTTGTGGCAATATGTTCTGTATGCTGTAACTAATCTATTTTTAATGAGGTCTTGCTGCAGTCACTTGTCAAAGCTAGACAATAAACTTAAGTCACTTAAATCCCTCGTTCTGGGATGTGTGTGTGGTTTGCTGCCTTGACAAGATTAACCTTCTCTGTGTAGACTGTGGCCTGCTGTGGGTGATTAAGTTCTGTTTTGTAGAAAATGTTCTCTGTGTAGCACTGTCTTCTATTGCCTGTATTAGCACTTGACAGTGTTCTGTGTTACAGTTCAAGAAGTAAGAGGGAATAATATGACAGTAAAAGCAACTTGAATTTTATTCGCTCTGCTTTAAAAAAACCTATGAATGAGTATGATTATTTGTCAAACTGTATTATTAGAACATCTATATGTTTATAGATGTTAAAAAACCTTGTCATAATACAGTTCAGTTACACTTTGTGCTGGTCTTCATGAGATAAGAATTTAGATGAATTTATGTTGCAGGGATGAACCCCCAAATGGAGCATAAATATTTGAATACAGACATGTTTTTCACTTCATTTGAAAGCATGTCTGGTAAAATGTCATAGAAAATGATCACAGAAATCCATTGGATCCCATATCACATGATGTGGACACTGCCTGCCATTTTCTCGTGCTCCTGATGCCATTGAGGGGAGGGGGGAAATACAGGTAGACACCATAGCACCATAGCATTGATCAGTTTCTTGAGGAAAAACAATGTATTGCAACTACTCTTTTTAAAAATTCATTTTGTGAATTTAGCATATTTCTATATCACCTTTCCTCCCAAAGGTGCCAAGACAACTTGTAAGCCCACAGGGCATCAATTAGATCAAATTAATACATGATCATACAGTCCACCACAAACAGCCAGAGAGAAACAAAACATGAGTATGGAAAAAATGGCTTATATCTTTATCATATCTTTTTAGCATCTAAAAAGCCCACTAGGAGGATGTCATATCCTTAGAGAATGGAACCAGCTTAGAGGAGCACTTTTGGTGCATAGGCTTATATGGAGTGAGATGGTCCCTCAGACGATCTTGTAGCACTGTCTTTCCAAAGACTAAAGGCACCCAAAGCATATTGTATCCAGCCCTGTTACTGCTTGGAAGAATGGACGAGTGTATTTTACCATTCATTGCTCACCTGGAGCAACTGCAGTATGCTCCAGGGCACTAAGGAAATTGCCTGAGGGAGTTAGGGCTTTGCAGTGTAATGCTGTTGCTTATATTTTGTTTATTCGTTCAGTTACACTGTTACTCAAATTGCTTTGCAGTCCACTATTTTCTACAATTTTCTTGATTTCTTTTGTACCACCCCTTGTATTCTTTCCAATATGCTATCAGATCTCTCTTACAACTTTATTTCAGCTTTGGAATAGAGATCATTAAAATTTAGTAAACAGTGATTTTTCATTGTTAGATTACTTAGGGCATGATAATGGGAGCAAGGCTGTTTTTGTTCTGGCCATTTTTCACCAACAGAAATAAAAATCTAGAATTTTGTATTGGTCCCAATACTAGGAAAGTTGATCAAGAAAGGAGCTATTCTGTTCTTAATAGAACTGATCTAGTCTGCCACCTACTGTCTCTTTTCACAACCTGTTTCTGCAATGTAGTTTTCCTCTGTAGTGATGTCATTGGTAAAACCCGTTTTCATTAATAATGCACATTTACAATGAAGTACCGGTACCTTTAAGGTTAGGCTTTAAGACAGCCCTGTTCCCAAACATTGTATAGATCTAAAGAAATTGTGGTTTCAAAAGATAATGATTAAAAAGTATCAGGAGAATGTACATGACTTGTCTCTTTTGCCCTTGGTGTTATATAAAACCTCTAGAATAGCACTATATGAAGAACATATACAGGCTTGTGTGTGTGGGGGGGGAGATAATTGACTATAATATCAATATATCTCATTCTCAACATGGCCAAATCTGTGGATACAGAGATTGGAGCTGTGAACAGACAAGGAAATTTGAAATGACGGCTGCCAGGGAGGGGAAAATGAGATGTCCCCTGTATGTCCTTGTGGGTCCCCAACTTGTATTCCCTGTCTGCAAGCAGGTTCCTTAAGATGATTGATATGTTTTTTTAAGGAATCATGCGTCTGCTTATGTACTAAAATCGTGTGAAGAGCTTACCATTTCTTAAAAGACAAAGGAATATACGAACACATGAAGCAACCTTATACTGAATCAGACCATTGGTCTGTCAGGATCAGTATGATCTACTCAAACCGGCATTGACTCTCCAAAGTCTCTGGTAGAAGTTTTTCACATCACTTCTTACCTGATCTTTTACACTGGATATGCTAGGGATTGAACCTAGGACTTCTGTGTGCCAAGCAGATACTCTACCACTGAGCCAAAACCCCTCCCCTATTAGTTATTGGGCCAGTTGGTGAGACTGTGCAAGCTTTTCTTTGCAAGGTTTTTTTTTTAAGGCAGGCAAGAACTGTGACAGAGCCCACTAACCCTGTGTTATAATTCTTTGTAGAACAATATCTCTCATTATATGACCTGGAGGCCAATTATATTGTTTGGTATGACATCTTGAGAGAATAAAAACTTTCTCCTGGAAGCAATGTATTTTGATTCCTGCTGTGGTGACCAGCTTCTTTTAGATCTTTCTGATTGCATATATTGTTGACCTCTAATTTAAGAAGCCAAGGTGGCTAAGATTCAGAATAAAGAGTGTGTAACAGTTGATGTCTGGCATTGTGGTTATTGGTCACAATATAGAGATTCATTCTGAAACTTAGTGTTCAGACAAGCACATATAAGGGGAGGAATATCTTTGTGTATCCTAGACTCAAACTATGTATAACTAACACATGCTGAAGAACTAGTTTAGAAGCAGTAGTAACCAACAAGGCTCTATTTGAGTACTGTTAGTTTGACTAATACACATCATAATTTGATATATTTTGTACCAGCTGAAATTTCCTTCACAGGCAGCTTATCAAAAAGTACAGTGCATTAGTCCAAACAAGAGGTCACCGCTGTCTGTGCAGCTGTAGCACGGCATTTCTTTTACAGGAAGGAATACAGCTAGTGTATTAGTAGAAGCTGACAGATTGGGTCCCTGGTTGCAGCTTCTGACTGAGAATCCAGAAGGAGCTCTGCATGCAGAAGCAGCTGTAACCTGGGAACAGTGCAACACCATCCAACTCCACCAGCTAAAAACAGAAGCACAGATCTTCCTATGGTTTCTAAATTCAGTTATCATGTAAATTCAGTTTTGCTGCTAGCTGGGGCTGTGATCTGATAAACTCCTAGCTCTTCAGCACTAATCAGAATGGTTGTCTGTTGACCATGTTGAGTGAACAGAGCTAAGTATCCTATTTGCTCTCTTGGGTGTCAGTTTATTGAAAATAATCCAATAAAATCTAACTTGAAGAAGAAGTGGGTTGCACTACTTTTTACTCAGAAAGTCCTTACTGGAGCAGATGTGAACTATGCTTATCAGGTAAAAACTCTCCAAAATTGTGAAAACAAGTCAACAGAGGTCCTCTGAAGAAAGGGCAGGAAGATCTTTAGTTGCATGAAAAACTCAGCTTGACAGTGTTGTGTAGATAAAGTGGTAACAGAGGAGTAAGATTTTCAAATAAACTCTAAGTCTCTATGATTTTTCCTTCTCATCCCTACCATTCATGTTTTTTTTCTGCTACCTTCTTGATCCTAATCATTAAACCAACAGTCATGCCAGGAATTTAATTGTGGAAGTTGGGGTAGATGCCCAGGATGTACCATGGTGATTGACCAAGATTGCTTCTTGTTCCAGGAATCAGCTATGGTTTGAGAGGGCAGTTGCCTAAAGAACTTTCCCATATATATTCTTTCTAATTACTTGTCAAGTAACATTGCATTTTCTTTGTTGGACTTTTTAATATACTGGTTGCAGCTATTCTCTGCTAATTTATATCACTTGTCCAATTGAAACTGAAAATCAGCTTTCCTGGTAAAGCTCATCAGCCCAATTTCTGCTACTATTTAGATATTAGCTCTAGGGCCATAGTTTTAGCACCTGGTACTTTTATATTTCTCTTTAATTAAACCCAGATGTAGTTAATTAAAATTTGCATCATGAAAAGTTTCTCTCACTCTCTCTCTCCTTCCAGTTTCCCATTGTCCTTGGGATGACATCCAAAAATAACATCTTAGATGATTCTTACTGTAGACAAAGTGAATGCAAACTAAAAGTAATGTAAGAACAGATACAGATGTAGGCTGCAAGAGTTCCAGATCTGCCTACTGGTATATCTGAAACATCCTGACTTCTTCAACAAAGAAAGCTCTCTGTCATTTGTGAGCGTCCCACCCAAATATGGAGATGGTCTTAGACTGTTTGTTTACAAATGTGCATGGGTGAAGGTATTATTAACAGTGTACTGAGAGTGCAGGTTTTGTGAGGGAAGCAAAAGGTCAGCTTAGCTAAGATCAATGTAATAAGCTTAGTCAGGAGGAATTGCTAGCAGTTAGGAAAGCTGAGAGATGAGAAATTCCTTGATGTACCAAGATTTGGGGGAGGTGAAGGACAGGTTAATAGTGGGAAAAGGAAGAAAATGGGCGTATCTTAAAGCATGTGTCTTGAGATAGGTAGAGTTTGAATTTTTTGTATTTGAGAATTTTTTAAAAATGTGACATGCAACACCTCTAAAAATAACTGCTTAAATTATTTATTAAATTCTGACCTCAGCTTATGGTGCTCATATCACCAGTGACCTATAAGGCTGGAACAAAATTCCACTATCCAATTTACACCAGTATCATTAAGAGCCAGTTTGGCTGTCATTCCCTAAAAGTGTGCTTTTTTCTATTTAAAAAACCACTTGATTTCCTGTTTTAAATACCTGATTTCTGTTTGTTTGGAAAATCTCTGTGCTATTTCTGGAAGGAACCTGCCCAGTTCTAAATTCCTGCAGACCTGAAAAGGGGCAGCTTTTCTTGGTACCCCTAGCTCTGCCTCTCTCAGGCTTCACAAATTCCTTAGCTTGTAGGAAGAAGTCCTGCTATCCTCAGAGGGACTGTATCTCTTGATGGGTGGCTAGGCATTGGAACTGCCACATTGATAGCCTAGTGTTCCATCTGGTGTCACATGTGTTTACAGTTGGTCTTTGACTGATTTGAGGCTTAATTAGTCAATACATATTTTTTCATACCATGTTACCATTATGTCCTCATTTTTTAGATACAGTATAATGGTAGAATATCAAACTAGGATCTGGGTGAGCCAGGGTCAAATCCATACTCTGCCATAAAGTTCACAGGATGACTTTGGACCAATCATTCTCTCTCAGTCTAACCTTCTTCTCAGGCTTGTTAGAATAAAATAGAGTGGGGAGGAACAATATTAACCACCTTGTACTTCTTGAAGGAAGCATAGGATAAAGGTATTCAGAATAAATAGCCAAGATTTCACCTCCTTCCCCTCCTTTAAAAAGATTACCTCTCTGAAGTCACAAACTTAAGAGCATGTTTAAATGCTTTAATGGGGATTGTTTCATCTCAAATATACCTGTAAGACATTACTTGTTTGACCATACTCTCGAGATAAGCAAGTATCCCTGCACAGGCACTGTCCTGATGGGTAAACCATTATAAATAGGGAAATTATAGCATGTGAGAAGAAATAACAGACAATGCAAATCATTTTGCATATTGTAATGATAGAAGCTATCCAAATAATTGGCTGCTGGTTGTGGTGGTGGTTTTTAATGTTCTTGTGTTTTAATGTTCTCATATATATTGGTCTCCAAGCAGTTCATGAGTGAAGAAAAGATTACTGACCCCCTGTTTCACTGAAGGTCTCATTTAGTATCCTACAAAAGATCTCTGGAAACAGCCATCAGAAAAACCTGGCAGTGGTTGTCTGTTTTATGGGACGGTATTTTGCTGCTACTGGGCAGCATGACCCATGCTGCTGTCGTCTTCTCTGGCATTCTCTGAGTGGCTCCTTGTATCAGAAAGTTTTTTGGGGGTGAATTGGCAGCCATCTCACCCCTACTCAGGTGTTACATTTGCTTGTTTTTAAATCCACAACAGTCTGATTAACTAGCAAAAATCTGGCTAGACAAGGTATAGATACAAAGGGTAGGATAAGTACAAGGGATAGGTACAAGGAGCAGGGCTTTGCTTTCACTGGGTCACAGATGTGTGTATTTTTAACCTGTATGATGTTTTTACTTTATTAATAGACTTAACATGTTTTATGTCGTAAATGTTCGTGATAGTTAGCTGCCTCTAGTCCTAGGAAACAAGCAGTGTATAAATTATTTACATAAATAAAATCTCTTGGATGTTGTGAATCACAGTAGCTCCAAGTGTCAAAAGTTTTAAACCAAGTAACTAATTTTTACAACACTGAAGCTCGGAAACTGGTACAGATTGTGATAACCAACAAATAGGCTCATGAAAGAACCAGCTAACACAATAGGCGTGAATATCAACAGGAAATAGAACTTGTGGATTTTTTATTCCCCCCCCCCAAAAATGGGTTTTATTTTATGCAATCACTACATCAAGCTGCAAAGAAAACAAGTCTAGAATAGTAAAGCTCTGGGACAGCATCCTTTATAGATCACAGCTCCAAGCTTCAAGGTGGAAGCTCCTGAAGATAGGCAAGGAGTCTTCTAACAGTAGCATCAAATAGCCTTGATAAGAATCGGAGCATCATAACAGATCCTCTGTGATTGTCTCCCTTTTTTTAAGTATCTAAAAATTGTCATGATCAGGCATGCTAATGGAATAGATAGAATTCTGTTCCAATATAATCAGGCTTTTACTGTGTTCTTTAGATGACTTTATGTTAATTAAATAATTTTATCAAAATAATGTAAGTAATATTGTCATCTAAAATTTTTATTCATTTATCTCGATCTGGATGTCTATATATGGCTTATTTTTTTCTCAAAGGGTGGTGGTGTGGTTCACTGAGCCTGGTAATTTTTAGTTGGTTTCCTATCCTTGACATTGTTAGTGTAAATTAAATTATGTTGCACCATCAATTGGCAGTGCTGGAATAGTTGCCACTTCTGTAGTGATAACCATTCCATCTGCTTTGTGCTAGTAGCCAATAAAAGCAGATGGTGTTGCACTGTGTTGAAATATGTTGTAGATTTCCTTTTTTAATAAATGGGAGAGCTTGGATTTACAATTTGTTTTCCATGCTTGCTTGTTTTCATTGTTGAAAAGGAGTTTGGATATTTCCATATGTCTGTGATGTATCATTAGTGCTGTAGCTTCATGAGTTTATGCCAATAGCTTTTAGTATCATTTCTTAATGCATTTCAGTCTACATTAATTCAAAATTCTATAGTTTGACAAATAGGTTTGGTTTTATGGCCCTAGTTAACATTGAACAATTGGCATTTCGTGAGCCGAGAGGCATTTCTTTCATTTGCATAGGATTAAAATTTGGAGATATTTAATCAAGAATGTAGATGTGACAGCAGTGTGTTCCATTGTTTATAAGAAAGATGTTTAACCAATTTATGATAGTAATGAAACTTCACAATAATAAATCTGGACTCTGAGCCAAACTCTGAAAAGGTGGCATAGAAATATCCTAAATAAATAAATGTGATATATATGGGATTAGGACCCTGCTGTGCCATTTGGTACTGGTACGAATTCTGGAATATATACTGTTTTAAAATTGTACATCTGTGAGGCATTTGTATAATGTGTATGTTATACATATGTAAATAATATGAATCTTGAATCTATGAAACATTTAGGGAAGATACCCTTCCTCCCCTTTCTGTAAGGAAGCTATCAATTTTTCCATCAAGTGACAGCTGACTGATGGTGACATTGTAGGGTTTTCAAAACAGATGTTCAGAGGTGGTTTGCTATTGTCCAGTTCTGTGTCATGACTTTGGTATCCTTTGGTGGTCGCCCACCTGAGTACTAGTAGCTAGGGCTAACCCTTTTTAGCTGACAAAATCGGGCTAGCCTGGGCTTTCCAGAGCAGGGCCGATGGTTTTCAAATGGTATCATAATCTCCCTAAGTTCAGCAGGTCTTAAACATTTATCTGTAATGCTAAACTTATTATTTCTGAAATAATGTCCTAAGCCTTTGTGTCTCAAAGGCAGTTCAGTTGCATGTTGTTTTTCTTACACTGGTTGTAGAAAGGCAGTCAAACAAATGCAATATTGTTTGTTTCAACTTGGATTTGTCTACTGGAATTAGTGTACATACATTGCTGTTAGTTGGCTTTATGCCATAATACTTGAAGCTTCTCTCTATGCATGTATCTGAAGTAGTATTTGTTTGTATCTTTAGGGACAAAGTACTCATTTTCAGAATTTTATTGGGCTACTAAAGTTATAAAGAACTGGTTACATTCTGATCAGTTCCATGACTTGTATGAATCCAGGGTTTGTGAATACCAAATGACCTTAAAGAGCAAATCCCAATATAATATTGTTTTATGATCATAGTAATGACAGACTTTTGCTGCAAATTGAAACCTGCTTATTGAAAAGGAAGTGATCTTGATTTCAGTAGAACTTCTATAGAACTTTCTCTATAGATGTGCTTTTGGTTACAGCTATAGCACATCTTTGTTTTCAGCTGTACCTGTGATCTTCTAAAGTATATTGAATGTTGTCCGAAGAGCTACTTTTAAGCATACCAAGGGGCTTTGGCATACCCACTGGGAATTTAAAACTTTTAAAATTTCAGCAAGAATCCCCTTGCTATATCATAAACTTCCATTGAAAGTTTTCTCAGTTTAAAGAGCTTTGCCATGAAGGACTTGAGTAGAGGCGTGCAGCAAAAAAAGAAAAGAAAAGTGATCCGGATATATTGGAGCTGAACAAAATTTGGTAGGCTTGGTTTTCTGAGTTCCATATACTGTTATGGTATTCAGATCTGGGTTTTCCCTCCAGGTTTCCATTATTTTTCAGCTCCATTATTCACAATGGAAAATTGTATGGGGAGAGGCCCTTGCGGTGTTTTTAAAGGTTCTGGCACCACAATTTCAGGGGAGCTGTAATGTAAAACCTAGGAAAGCTATTGAAGCAATTGCTGAACCAACCAATGTAACACCTGATAATCTGAAACAATATAAAACACAAGAATCCACCCACAAAACACCAAAATTTATGAACTCAACACAAACTAATTCCAGCAAAGAACAAACTTAAACAACAACACTTGAAAGTTACAGAATCCCACTTAAAGCAGCCTGTACCAAGCCAGTACCAAGACCCAGGAGACAAAGAAACAATAGGGGGGCAGAAACAAGTTTTGGCAGCCTGCAAATGCCTGCTTCTGAAATTCCTGGTTAATTCCTACTTAATCTTGAATATTTTCAGGACTCTCTCTTGATATTCCAAAAAAATCACATATATATTTGGGGGAACTAAATATATCTGAAAAATACCAATAGGATATTTTTCAGATATATTTTTGGTTCAGTTTTACCTGAATTCACATTCCTAGATTGGAGAAGCTGCTCTGCAGAAAACACCTTTGGCATTGCAAACTACTTGCATTGTTCTTTGGATTTTGGCCATAGAAATCAAAATGTGCTTAGAATTGAGGTGTAATAACTTTTTGAAATGCTTTATATATTTATTTGAAATTCTTGGTTTTATTCTTTTTTTAAAAAGGGCATATTCAAGTTAAGTTTGGAAGCCACATGTTCAATTCCTTGTACACTTATACTGCTTTGGATTGTAGCTGTAATTAAGAAAATGATATTGGATTTATATCCCTCTCTCCTCTCCGAAGAGTCTCAGAGCGGCTCGCAATCTCCTTTACCTTCCTTCCCCACAACAGACACCCTGTGAGGTGGGTGGGGCTGGAGAGTGCTCTCACAGCAGCTGCCCTTTCAAGGACAACCTCTGCCAGAGCTATGGCTGACCCAAGGCTATGCTAGCAGGTGCAAGTGGAGGAGTGGGGAATCAAACCCGGTTCTCTCAGATAAAAGCCCACACACTTAACCACTACACCAAACTGGCTCTCCACATCATGAATATAAATGCCGCATATTTCTTACAATGTTTTCAGTCTATCACTGAATTTCGTAAGTTTCTGTGACCTTTTCTTGATGAAATGCTGTTCTCAATTGTTCAAAGCATTCCCTGAAATATTTGATGGGGGATTGTGTGATTTAAATATTATGTTCAGACAAATTCAGAGATTTACATTGAAATTGTTTTCGCTGAAGTAATACTTGTAAATTTAAAAATAATATTGCATTTACTTCAACGTTATTTAAATTGGGGGAGGCAGACAAAGGCTCACCTACTCCAATCTAAGCCCACTGAAATAATTTTTAGCACATCCTAAGAACCATGCGTGATAGCTTGTGTACATAGCTGTTACTATTTCAACAAATGTATCTATGCCATGTTAGTCACTGTAGGACCTCAGTTTCATTGGCTATAACATCATTTCCCTATCAGATTGGATATTACAATATCATTTCAACCATGTGATAGGATATATATTAGTAAACATTGTAACTTTGGCTGTGCTTATCAGATCATAACCAATCAGTTGAATTCATAACTGGAGTTTTGGATTATTATATGTATTTGTAATTTCTCTCTCTTCCACACTTATAAATCATTAAAACGTACATATGCTCTCTCAAACAATGGCTAAAGATAATCTGAAAAACATTCATTACAGGTTTGAAACTGCCAGGTTTGCTTAATATTGCATTACTAATGGAATCCATTCATTTTTATTAGCTTTACAAAACAGTGAATTTTTAGAAATGGAAAGCACTAGAAAACTTTCTAGAAAATTTTCTGCCTCACCTTTCTAAAAGGAAGAAGTAAAATTTCTTAATAGTTTTTATATAGAACTTTTTAGATAAAAGATTTGATTTCCCAAAACTTTCCTCCCTGTTTGAACCCTCATAACTGGCACATACGTGGAGACAGAATATGGAATCTCCGTTTGTTTATGGAGAGATTTTTTTTATAAAGAACAGCCTCTGATCTTTGGACTCTTCTGTTCAAGTTGATTGGTCTTAATTTGAAAATATATTTATTTTTAGAGAACTAGAGGAAGAAAACGAAGCTTCTTTCCAGAAGAAGAAAAAATTGAGGTTGGATTATTGTAATTTATTTATTTTAAATTGAGTCAATGATCATATTAATATCTGAATAATGTGTAAAGTTTTAAATGTCTTTGCTTTTTCTGTTTTTCAATAATAGGAACGCATTCCTAGAGAAAGAAGACAAAGGCAGTCTGTAGTACAAAAGAAGCCAAAGTCCGAGGATCTAAGAACTGAATGTGCCACATGCAAGGGAACTGGGGACAATGAAAATTTAGTGAGGTATGTTTGATGTGACCATTTCCAGTAGGGTTAAAGTTCCATTGTCTTCACTTTCTCATCATAACTATAAAGAACACCTCTTAATGCAGAATGCTTTTTAACAAAAAAAAATCTGTTATGGGGGGAAATATTGCTTTGGAAACATTGATTTGATCCACCTTTTGACTTGCCACATATATTTATCCTACTATTTTTGTAACATAGAAAATTTTATCAGACTTCATGGCTGGTGTTAATAGCAAGGATACGCAGGCCAGATTTTTTAACAACATATTACAGTGTCCACTGCTGATCTTACACATGAGAAATCCATGTGAGGTTAGTAACTTGTAGTTGACTGCTTTAAAATATCTGGTTGTTTTAGCCCAGTGCAACCCCCCTAAAATGCCTCATGATGACATGTTTTCCTATATTGAGTAATAGTAATAATCTGACCTGTTTAAGATTCTTTTGTGATTCAAGCACAGAAGGTGCTGTGATCAGATGATTAACTTATATCCATTCACTACTTAAGCAAAATAAAGTGGTTTGTGGCTGTATATGACCCTTTATTTGCCTTGCAAAAATAGAATGCTTTCATAAAGAGCTTGACTTGCTGTGAAACAAAATTAAGATACGACTGATCTGAATATCTGTTTCAGACAAGATAATTTGTCTTATGAAAAGTATAAGCTAGAAGGAGCCTTTTGGCCTTCTCTGTAAGAAAATGCACAAAGATCCCTTCATTTTGTTTTTTTTGAAACAAGGATTCAGAAAAAAATTCAAACTAAAAAATGGGCAAGTTCCTGTGGGATCATAAAGTGGAAGGATTGCTCTAGGAGATAAGTGTGGCAAGCCAGTTAGGGAACAGACAGAATAGTCTGAAGTAAGTGCAGTAGGCATGACTGAGAAGTAGGTTATGACAGTTGTAGTATGTGCTTCTGTTCTAGAAGAAAAAACAATAATACAGAATCTGAAGCAATGTTTGACAGTATTTTAATTGCGAGTTTATAAAGATATATTTAATGTTTGTCATTTGAAACCCTACTAAAATATTGTATGTTTTGTTATTTTGTGAGATGAATAGTGAGCTGCATTGGGGAAATGAAATTTTTAGAAGTAGAGAATTTGTCCTAAAAAAGATGTGCAGTTTCTTATTAATTATGAAAAGAAAACTACAGTATTTTCTAAATCTCACAATAGGTTGCTTCTTCAGAGATTCCATGCACTACAAATAAGGTCAAGCTACATACTTGGTGTTTCTTTGTAACATCCCACACCATGCTACCAAGTTGTAGCAAGAACTGCCCTTCTGAACTGTGCTCTTCCTGTGGCCACCTGTGCCACCTACATATCTTGCAAGGAAGTTTACAGCAGGTACCTTGACAGCAATGCTGTGATTCTGAAAGTCAGTGTTACAGTCCTTTTGTTGCCTTTCAGCGTCTCAGCATGGCTGTATGGTTTTTTAAAAATAGAGAATTGTTTTTACAAGTCTGTAATCAGCAGTCTTTATATGTGTATATTTTGGACTGTATTGAAGAGATTTCTAAATGTAGTGTCAGAAATTAATGTTTTATTCAAACGGCTAACGTTTGCTCTGAGAATTTATTTTTGAGATGTTGATCAGTTTTTCACACTTAAAATTAATTTCTTTATGTGCATTGAACAATATGTTTGCTGGGCTCTACAAGTCTGCAGCAGTGATGTTGTGTCTGTAATTTTGGTAAAGCACCTGATCTATGGTGGTATGCCAGTGTAACATAATGCAGCCAACTGTGTGGTGAAAGGTGGTATTCCTGTATTTTAGAAAAATAGTAATATGTAAACATGAGCATGTATTAACTAGTACAGCAGTTCAGGCAGTCTTTCTGTAGTTTTTTTCAAAAATGGATTAATACTACTTTTTAAACATACCAAACCTCCTTTTGTCAAAATTCTTCACTGGAGATCTTTGAATTCCCTTCTTTTATTGCTTTTACTCTGCAGCAACCTTTCATCAGCAATGTCATTTAAGGGATAGGGTTTGGTGTTTGAGGTGTACCTGTTGAGAATGGCTGTTAAGTCTGAGGAGCCCCATCATTCCAATGACATCTATTATTAAATGCATCTCTTTGTCCAGCAGCCAAGGCTAAAATTGTTCCCAGTTCCACCATCTGTCAGCAGTGTGCCTTTGTTTTAAGAATGCACTGTTTTTTAAAACAGGTCACAAGAACAGCTTCTGTTCTGCCTTTCAACAGCAGCTAGGAGCATTATTGATTGAATTGATCTTGCTTCTCAGACAAAGACTGTATTTAAGAGGATGTATATGATCAATTGAAGTCTTTTGCTCTAAGAGACGTCCCCAGTTATGCGAAAACTTTACAACATTATTTGAAGCTTGCTTCCTATTTCTCTTAAGAATATGGCTTGCATAAACCTAAATACCTTTATTCCCTTTTGAAGTTGAACAGTATGTGCCCCTGGTGAGATGGTGACTGATTGCATATTCATGTAAAGTATTAGGCCAAGTGTATCTACTGTTGAATTTTCATCTGCTGTTTTTGTTCATCCTAATATTTGAAATTGTTGGTTATACAGCAAACAATATAGCAGTATATGCTATGTGTTAAACTATAGCTGGGGAGTAAATATTGATGGAAGGACTGAAACTAGATCACAGCTACTCTGAACATAATTGTGTCTGGCAGGTTTTAGGCCAAAAGAAGGAAATAAAGTAAAACATTAGTATGGAAAATGGAAATTTCTCGTTTATTGATAAAGTCTAACATAAGTCTTCTTTGGAGGCAGCTACAAAACTAGTATGCATCTCCCCACTAATTATGGTTTCAGCCATGGTGGTTCAGGGTGTTTTCCTCCACAAACCCCTCCCGCATGTCTTACCACTGTCATCCCTGCCCAAGAACCAGAAGAAATGACTCTCCTTACATCATTGCCCTAGCAATCTTTTAAAAACGGCAATGCAAGCCATGTATAAACTGGTTTATGTGCAGCCGAAACTTTAATTTTAGTAAAAAATTAAATATACACATACATACACACACAAATACATATATAGTCTTACATCTGCTGTTCAGAGCTAAAAGTTGAGACTTCCTCTTTCCTATGGAACTCTTCTTTGATAGAAGAGACTTGTTGCATTGGGGGAAGACTCCATACTCAGCTGAGTGGACTGATAAATTACAACCCACTTTTTAATGTGTCCATTTTAGGGTCTGTTTTATGCTCTTTTTTTGCACCCCTTTCTCCCTGTCTTTAGAGGAGACATCTGATGAGTAGACATGTAATAATAAATAAACAAATAACTATGTAATTCAATACTGGTTATTCAGACAATACCTTAAGCTTTAACATTTGAAAAAGTCATAGAGGGGCCCAGTGGTCTGACCATCACTGCTTTAAAAAGTTCTTTCATGAATGATGATTATAGTAAGTCATGCACTTTTCTTTTTCTTTACTAAAAAACATTGACATTCCTGGCTAGTTTAGCTCATCCAACAGCTTGCATGTTCTGAGGGAATTTTTTTCCCTCCTGTAAACAGCAGCCATTCTTTGATGTCCTATACCAAACTGCTTTTGAAAAAACCCTCATGTTTCTTCAATGTAGTGGTTTGCCAGGTACCAAATCACTTTTGAAACCTAGTCCAAAGGCCCTTTAGGTACACAGCACTATGTGCCAGAATTTTTATTACCAGGCACATTTGTCATCTTTAATTTTTCACAATAATTTTTTTAAAAACATAGTTTTATAGAAAATATTATGTAGCCGTTTGTATCACCCTGGTGAAAACTGATAGTTTGCAGCTGTCTGACAACATGGCTTTAGTTCAGTGGTCTCCATCCCATAGATATGGACCTTCAGATGAGCTCCTAAAGATACATACTATTTTTGTTTGTTTTTGTTGTTGCTAGCATGTATGGATAGAGAGCAAAGATGCCACCTTTTCCCGCTGTTGGTGCACATGTTGAGAGAAATGACAGAATAGTGGGGCAAGGTTCCCCACCTGTGGAGAAGATTTATGGCTCTGACCCATGACTTGTCTCTCACTGTAGTATACTACCTTATGTTTAGCTTGGGTCTCATGTCATAGCTTTCTTTGTCTATTGTCCTGATCCTGGGCTTGACACCAGCAAGGTTATCTGGCTTTTTTACTTCTTGCCATGTGTTTCCAGTTCAGTGGGTCCACAGATCACTGCTTTAGAATGCCTCTTGAGTATATATTATGGAGCAATGTCAAGACACCACAGAATTATTTTAAATAAATAGCTTTGCTTAATATAATGTTTTTCATAAGCAAGATAGTCATTTTAATAGGCTTGTGAGTGAAAGTCCTTGTATTTTGTTGGTGTCATAATTTATAGTTGGATCTTTTTGTGGTACATTGCATTATCATTGAGAAGCTGCATCCTACTGCTTGTATTATACTCCTTTTTGATATAACATCTCCCTTGTTGCTGCTTTAGCTGATTTATTTTAATATGCTGCTGTGTATCAGCTTGTGACCAAATCTTAGGAAAGAATAGAAATAGCTTTTATATGTAGAAGAAAAACATAACTGTGAAAAAGATACAATGCTTGCCATTGACTCTTCTTCTCCCAGAGCTATTTTCTGCAGAGACTGTCCTATCTGGTCATTATGTAACAATTGCATATGTTATTTTAAGAATTGGTGATTATTTTCCTTTTTCTTTCCTGTCCCCTTCTCTGTTTTGTGTTATATATTATATTTATATCAGAAGTTTGGTATGTAAAGGTAGTAACTAAATAAGTACTTAAGGATGAGCACATCAAACTAGATGATTTAGGTGTCTTTTGTTCTTAGGAATAAAAAGTTTTCTATCCTATTTTTATTCCACCTCTTCTCCAAGGAACTCAGGGCAGCCTACACAGCTCTCTCTTTCTCCATGCTATCCTCATACCAACCATGTGAAGAAAGACTTTCAGTGGTTGGCCCAGCTTTTATGGCTTTGTGGAGACTTGAACCCAGATCTCCCTCATTGTATTCTAACATTATACTTTATACATTATACATTATGCAGTTCCAGCTGGCTTTGCCAATGAGTTCCCACTGGGCTTTTCCTACAAAAAAGCCCTATGTGAAACAATGGTGACACCAAGGGATGTGGCCTGATATGCAAATGAATTCCTACTGGGCTTTTTCTACCACATTGATTCAAGCTAAAGGATAAATAAAGGAAGGGTCTTTTTTGTGAAGAGGGTCTTTACAAGTAGTGGATTGATATTACTTGGGAAATTTATTATCTTTCCTAATCCCGTACTCTGTATTCTTAATCTAAAAATGCACAGATAAATTGAGTGTGTTCTTTGAAGTTATTTGTTCAGTATACTTTAATCTTGCCATTTGGGGTAGCACAAGTCCTCACAATAGCCCCGAATGAGTTTTGGGCTCAGGAAATGTGGGTGGCCCAAGGTCACCCAGCGAGCTTCCATGGCAGAGTAGGGATTTGAACCACACTGTAATAAAAGTATTCTTCAGAAGTAAAACAATCCAGTTTATAAAAATTCCAAAACAAATGAAGGGATCCTTGTGCAGGATATATGGGAGACATCAAATAGCACTCATAGGCTTTGAAAATTTGATGTAGCAAATATTTATAATACTTCTGGAACTAACATTATCATACTTGACATTTTCATGAAATATTTAAGCTTGGTATCCTTTCAGAACTTATGAAAATGCCATACTTTCCCCCTGGAGCTGCAAGACCAGCAATCTTTTTCTCTAATTCCAACCAACTATGATATCTGCAATGAAGCTATGCTAAGGGAATGTTTAATGGAAGCAATGAGTTGACATTGCAAGATTGTGTAGTAAGTGACTTTTACCACTGCACATAAACAGAGCACTTATTCTAAATCATAGTATCAGTTTCAGTCAGATAACCACTAAAATCACTGCACTGTGGTCTGCTGAAAATGCCATCATCCTTCATCTGCCACATTAAGCCCAGGGAGAGAAGGCAGCAGTAGTGCCTCCATTGTTGTGCAGAGGGATGAGCCCTGAACCAAAAGAAAAGATGTTCTGAAAGCACAGTAACCTTTCCTATGATGTGTGCCTTTTCCATTACATTTTTGACACAAAATGCTGCCGAATGATTTAATGGTGACATTTTGTTTTGCTGACTTCTCTTTTTTTTCTCATTTAAAAAGAAACAAAGTTGGCTCAGAGAAGGAACAAGTAGCCAGGCATTTTGAATTCCGCTGCAGAAATCCTAAGTTATAAAATCACTAAATGCAAGGTTTTTCTATAGTGCAACTAGAAAGTTTTGTTTCTTTTTACTGTATTTTTAAAATACATACTATTTCCTTAGTTCTTTAAGGATGATTTATATTGTTTGTGCAGAAATCACAAAGCATTTTAATAAACTAGGATCATGTTCTTTCTAATTCTTTCCAGTTATCAGGTGCATGGTCCTCTGCATCAGATCTATGATATTGAGCCTTACCTCTGCTTTTCTAATATGCAGTATTAGAAGCTATTGTAGAAAGCAGCAAGTAACAGTGTCAGGGCACACCAAGCCCAGACCCAGTACAAATGATCTGAAAAGGTGATTAGGCCTCCTCCCAAAGCCAGTCTGATCCAGCAGGACTTTCCCCATAGGTAAGGGAGACAGACAGAGAGCAAGCCAGGCAGTAAGTTCTTGAATACAGAAGTAATATTTATTATGCTCACACCAAGGACATTTTTAAAAAGCAACCCATTGTATTACACTCATACACAGGAGCTATATGTACTTAGCCGCCTTGAGCCTGCCTTGGCGGGGAGGGTGGGGTACAAATAAAAATTATTATTATTATTATTATTATTATTATTATTATTATTATTATTATTATTATTATTATTATTATTATTATTATTATTATTATTATTATCAGATGATACAGTTCAAATTGGAGAATCCCAACAAGTGGTGAAGGAGATTCTGGTCCACCCAGGTCTCCCTCATTTTATTATAGTTATTATACCATGTTATAATTGTTATACCACCATTTGCTAGTATTATACTTCTTTTTGTCTTGGACCTTGTATGGTTTCAACCCTTCTTTCTCAGTATAGGAATCAGCCAGATACAGCTGGGTGGTGCCACAGCTTTTTTGGGAGAACAGCTTTAAGAACATGAAAAAAGCCTTGTTGAATCAGGCCAATGGCCCATCTAGTCCCACTTTGTGTCACACAGGGGCCAAAACCCAGGTGCCATCAGGGGGTCCACAAGCAGGGCTAGAACTCCAAAAGCCCTCCCACTGAGGCCTCCCAAGCACCAAGAATATAGTGCATCACTGCCCCAGATACAGTGTTCCATCTATATCTTGTGGCTAATAGCGACTCATGGACCTCTGCTCCATATCCTCTTGAAGCTCTCTATGCTTGTATCTGGCATTATGCTAGAAGTGCAGCTCCTGAACCTTTCTGACAGTTCCACCTCCTCCTTCCCACTTGTCCATTGAATAGTAGGCGCAGCTGCAGAACAATCCCTGGATGAGCTCCACCTCCTTTTTTTCTACAAAATGACCCAGCATTTGCATATAAATATCTATAATTCCCCAGACGTGTTAGGCCTGCAACCTTCCTCCTGTGGACCTCCCTACACCATCGTCTCATCCACACAATGACACTCCTAATTTGTGACTGTCTAGCTGGCCCTGTGCATGGAACAGACAACGCTTCTAAGAAGTCTACCTTGGAAGTCTTGGCCTTGAGTCTCCTTCCTAGCAGCTGAAATGTTTGCTCCAGGACTACACAACTACATTTCTCCACATCATTGGTGTCAACATGTACCATGACCACTGGCTCCCCAGAACTATCTGCTAGCCTATATAGACTATGTGTAATGTCAACTCCCTTTGCACCAGGCAGGCAAGTAATCATGGGGTCAGTACACGGGTTTACAGTCCATCTATCTACATGCCTAAATATTGAATCACCAACTACCAAGAGCCCCTCTCCCTCCCTGTCCAGGATGGTTCCTTGTTGTGAAAGGATATTTTTTTACCAACTGCAGAAAGGATCCCTGACAGTGGTGGTGCTGCCTTTCTTGGATTGGGACCAATGTTTCCTCTAAGCTGCAGAGTCTTGTGAGCAGAAATTTTGCTTAGTGAACTACTGGCATTAACGTTGTGAGTTACTGCATAAATTAGTGTGCTCTGGTGTCATCCTTCCTGAGCTAAGACAAAAATGTGTAAGCTGGAGGCTAAAAATCTGTGAGCTAGCTCACACTAACTCAGTTTAGAGGGAACATTGATTGGGACACATCTAATAAGTTCCCTAAAGTCTTAGCTGTGTGCCTAACTGACTGTCTCAGCTTCTCCAGGTCAGCCAAACCAGGAGCTCCTTCCACTGAGCACACTCCAGCAGGCAGATAATTATGCATGTTGCACTCAGTGCAATTCACTGAATAGCCCCCTATCCTCTACTAGCATTCTACTTCATAATCTTTAAAATCCTTTAAAAAATAAATTTCCTATTTACATAGATCTGTTTCTGGAAAGTGTCCTTAACATTTTAGAGATGTGGAGACACTAGTACCCTGTCTTCCTCATCTTGCTGCTAAAGCCAGTTGTCTGCTGAAGTCACCTGTCTGTTTCCTTGTTCCAGACACTGCTTATAGGAGCCTTAAATAAACAACTTAGGCCAAAACCCCATATCACACTGGATGCCAATCACACTGATTTGGAGCTAACCAATAAAGAAGGATGAGCCTCTGATTGATTAACAAAAGGTATTGATGAAAGGGAGGTACTCAGATAAGAGCATCTCTCCTTCCCAGGCTGTCTTTTTAATTTTATTTCAGATGTTAATTTAGCCTTTCTAGGCTTGGATTAAAGGGGACTCTAGCTGAATAGCTTCAGCAGTTGTAGAAGGCATTGTACTGCTTGTTTTCTTATAGCAGGGGTGGCCAACAGTAGCTCTCCAGATGTTTTTTTGCCTACAACTCCCATCAGCCCCAGCCAGCATGGCCAATGGCTGGGGCTGATGGGAGTTGTAGGCAAAAAACATCTGGAGAGCTACTGTTGGCCACCCCTGCCTTATAGAAAAAAAAACAACTTCTTTAAAGAATGTGAAAATTATCTTAAAAATTAGATGTAGTTTAAAATTGGGCCCCCTGTTTGTTTGTTTTTTAAACCCAGCTGTATTTAAATCCTAGCTACAGGTTTTATTGTTGTTGTTTCTGTCTTTTTCTGTTTCAAAAATCTGCCTAAGGTTAATATCTGTGAATTTACTATCCTTAGTCCCTGGTATTAGTACATTAATCTATAGGTGTAATAAAGTTTAAAAGTGATATTAGAGCATAAACTAGCCCTGTGACCTGAGTTTTAACCCTTTGTTGGATCCTCTGTTTAACCCTTCCTGTACTGCAGTAAAACTAGCCAAGAACCTATGAGCCTGTTTAATACTAAAGTTAGCTACCCCTGGATAGTTTGATCAGCTACAACAGACCAAAAATTAGAACTATACCAGAAAATTAGATAAGGACTAAAATTAGCTATACCTGAGTAGTTAGAACACTGAGAAGATAGGCAATGTTGTTACGTTTGTCACCAGAGCTGGGACACTTTGGCACTAGAGTGCAGCCTGCTACCTTGCAGAGCTGGAGCTTTCTGTTTGGAGAGCCTGCTGAAAATGTCTGTTTTCCCTTTTATCAGTTGGTTGTGCTTGGATGATCATGGAGACTTAGTCGGTCTTAATCCAGGGGCATCTTTAGTATCTTGGCCAGATATTACCAGCATAGATACCACTGCAGACCAACTGAGGTGGGAGAGGCAGTCATTGCAAATTTTGTGTTCCCTGCAAAGTAGAAAAAGTATCTTTTCCTCTTGTAGCTTGTTTGCTGCAAACAATGGGAAGACTAATCTGCTTGTTGTCGCTTGTCTTTGCACAACCTTTAAGTGGACACATTTGCATCCAACATATGTTTATGCCTAGCAATCTATAAAACAAAGGTCTGTTAAGAATAAGAAATGCATAAATTCAGTTACACTGGGCACAGGTTAACATTGTGTGTTAGTTAAAAGAAAGTATAATTAAATCAAGCATGGGTAATTTTAAAACATAAATTCAGTAAGCCAGTTCAAAACTCCTTTTAGGTTCTCACAGTTAGAGACATCCAGAAAGGTCACTGCTCGCCACAAGGAATTCTCTTTTTTAGAGGAGAGGAAAAGCATAATCCTCCATTAATAAACTAGAGGGATGTATCTGCATTTTAAAATCGTATTTTCTGAAGTGTGGCGAGAAAAGACAAGTTCCACAGCATGAGGTGCATGCCCTTGAGGCAGCATACAAAGAAGAAACTCTTCTTACTTAAACTTGGTGGGATGACACTCACAATTGGAATATTAGGATCGAAAGGTACAACTTACTTAAAAAGGACAGACAAATATGGAAAGGCGGAAAAGTAGCATTATATGTAAGGTGGTATATACTTAATCTGAGCATGGAAGTTCAGTTGAGATCATGAGAAGGAGGGCAGAAAGGGTTGCATCGGTGCTTAGTTCTCCTGAGTCCTGCTTTCATGCTCATAGAAATGCTGTTTGCCACTTTGGGGCAAACAGGAGTTTTTTCCAAGCCAGTTTTGCCAGAGATCCTGGAGAGTTGTTGGGTTTTTTCCCCTTTTCTTTTTTGTCATCTTCTGGGCTTGAAGCAGGGATCACTGGGTGTGTGTGTAACGGGAGGTACTTGCGAATTTCCTGCATTGTGCAGTGAGTTGGACTAGATGACCCTGGAAGTCCCTTCCAATTCTATTATTCAGTGATTTTATGAGAGTCTCTGGGTAAAAGGGGGTAAGAAATAACTGATATTATGGTGGATATCTGCTATAGACCACCAAGCCAGGCAGAGGACTTGGATGAGGCACTCCTACTTATCTTGCTGACAGCTTCATTTTCCAGAAAGTGGAGAGGGAAACAAGGGAATATGCTATCTTGGACTTGATTCTCAACAACAGGGAAGAACTGGTTGATGAGGTGAAAGTAGTGGGCACCTTGGGTAATAGTGACCATGTGATTTTGGAATTTACAATCTTGGGGAAGGGAAAAGCTGTACATAGTCAGACATATACTCAGAGGAACAGGCTTCCTCAGGAGGTGGTGGGCTCTCCTTTCTTGGAGGTTTTTAAACAGAGGTTAAATGGCCATCTGACAGCAATGTAGATCTTGTGAATTTAGGGGGAGGTATTTGTGAATTTTCTGCATTGTGCGGGGGGTTGGACTATATGACCTTGGAGGTCCCTTCCAACTCTATGATTCTATATAGGTTGGACTTAAGGAAAGCAAATTTTAACAAACTTAAAGTTATGCTGGGTAGTATTCCGTGGTGAGAAATACTTAGATGAAGGGAGTTCAAGAGGTGTGGGAGTTTCTTAAAAGCAAAATATTGAAGGCACAATCACAGACAATTCCAGTGAGAAGGAAAAATGGGAGGACCCTAAAGAATCCATGGTGGCTCCATAGCTTTCTAAAGACTTAAGAAATAAAAAGACTTATTTAGGAAATTGAAAGAGGGCCTTATAGCCAAGGATGAATATCAACAAATCATCAGTGCTTGTAGAGAAAGAGTTAGGAAAGCTAAAGCTCAGTATGAGCTTAGGCTAGTGAGAGATGCTGAAACCAACAACAACAAATAAGTTCTTTTCTTATGTACAAAGTATGAAGAAGAGCAAGGAAATGGCGAGTCCATTATGAGGACGGGAAAGTTGATGAAGAAATGCTCAATCTGCTTCTCAGTCTTCTCTTGAGAGGGAAATGGTGCTCATCATGACAAAAACAGAACACATGAGGAAGGAAGGGAGTTGCAGCCTGGGATCAGAGTAGGGGTAGTACATAAATACTTAGTTTCCTTAAATGAAACTAAGTCCTCAGGGCCAGATGAACTGCATCCAAAGGTACTAAAAGAACTTGTGAACATACTTTCTGAGCCTCTGGCCATTATTTTTGAGAATTCTTGGAGAACAGGTGAGGTGCCGGAAGATTGGAGGTGAGCAAATGTCCCCATCTTCAAGAAGGGAGCAAAGGAGAATCCAGGAAAGTCCCAACCCGTCAGCTTGGCATCTATACCTGGAAAAGTTTTAGAACAAATCATCAGTCAGTCCTTGAACATTTAGAATGGACATCTGTGATCACTAAGAGACAGCATGGGTTTCTCAAGAACAAGTCATGTTAAACTAATCTTAACTCTTTCTTTTTTTTAAGGTTACTACCTTGCTGGATCAGGGGAATGTTGTAGTCATAATTTTGATTTGAGTAAGACTTTTTATAAGGTTCCATACTGTTCTTGTTGACATTGGTAAAATGTGGTTTGGATCATGTTACTGTTAGGAACTGGTTGCCAGATCACACCCAAAATGTGCTAGAGAATGGTTCCTCATCCTCTGTGAGAGGAGCAACAAGTGGAGTGCCTTAGGGATCTGTCCTGGGTCCTGTTTGTTCAACATCTTTAGAAATGATTTGGATGAAGGGGTAGAGCGGATGCATATTAAATTTGCAGATGATACTAAATTGAAAGGAATTGCAAATACAGTAGAAGACAGAGTGAGGATACAGGATGATCTTGACAGGCTGGAAAACTGGGCTAAAGCAAATAAAATAAATTTTAACAGGGATAAATGTAAAGTTCTGCATTTAGGTAGGAAAAACCAAATGCATTGTTATAGGATGGGGGAGACTTGTTTGGATAGTAGTATGCCCCAAAAGGATCTAGGGGTCTTATTTGATCATACACTGAACATGTCAGCAGTGTGATGCGGTAGCTAAAAAGGCAAATTTTAAAAAGGCAAATTCAGTTTTGGGCTGTATCACCGAAGTATAGTGTTGAGATCAAATGAAGTGGTAGTATCACTTTCCTCTGCTCTGGTTAGACCTCTCCTAAAGTATTGTCTTCAGTTTGGGGTACCACAATTGAAGAAGAATATAAACAAGCTGGGATGTCCAGAGGAGAGCAATGAAGATGGTGCGGGGTCTGGAGATCATGTCCTATGAGAAAAGGTTGAAGGAACTGGGTATGTTTAGCCTGGAGAGGAGATGAATGAAAGGTAATATGATCACTATCTTCAAGTATTTGAAAGGCTGTCATATAGAGGACAGCACAGAATCTGATGTTTTCTGTTGCCTCAGAAGATCAAACCAGAATCATCAGGAAATTAAATTAAAATAGTTTCTGGCTAAACATTAGGAAGAACTTCCTGACAGTGAGAGCGGTTCCTCAGTGGAATTGGTTCCTTGGGAGGTGGTGGGCTTTCCTTCCTTGGGGGTTTTTAAACAGAGGCTAGATGGCCATCTTGACAACAATGCGAATTAGGCAGATCATGGGAAGGAGGGCAGGAAGGGTTACATCAGTGCTTACTTCTCGTGACCCTCTCTTGCATGCCCAGGAAAATGCTGACTGACACTGTGGGTTCAAGCAGCAGTTTTCTCCAGGCCAATTTGGCAACAGATTCTGGAGACTTTTCCCATCTTCTGGGCATGGAGCCAGGGGTCACAAGGGATGTATGTATGTGGGACTTATTTGTGAAGTTCTTGCATTGTGCAGGCGGTTGGACTAGATGACCCTGCTGGTCCCTTCTAACTCTGTGATTCTATGTCTCAGAACTGAATATATCAAATTTTTAAAACTGAAAATTTAGATCTGATTTTAATACTTCTAAGTTTCAGCTTGTAAGCTAAAAACCACTAAGGTCCATTTCAAATGGGATGAATACATGAAAAATTCTGTCTTAGTAAAGAAAACGGTTCTTTAGGATGTATCTAGATAATAATGGAAAACTATTTAAGCTGTTATTTCATTCCATGCCTCCTGAAATAACTGAAGAGATAATAATAATAATCTTTAATTTGTATAAGAATATACGTATTCAGTTAACCATGTCTTCCTGCTTTATAATATTTCTCTTGTTATAGTTCATAAAATTTCAATACATGGTATGAAAGTAATTTGAGCTACATATTGTCAGTAATGCTTACAGATATATGGTCCTGCTGCTTTCTTACCATGAAATATTGTGTCTGTTTTTCTGTATGCTATGTGAAAAAGATTCTTTCAGATTTTTTAATTAGATTCCTACCACTTAGTTTAAGAAATATTTTGAAATGTTAGATTCCCTCAGTTTGGCAGGATTGTTACGAAGGGAAGTTTCTGCCCAACTCTTCAAAATTACATTTTCTGTTTAACTATGGCTGTTCATGCTGTATATGCCAGTGTTTGATATCTGATGTCCTTTCACTGGAAATGTTTGTTTTACTGCATTGGCTGTTAGAAAATTGTTTTATTACTACTAATGTGAACACATGTGCCTGCAGCTAAATGGAGGCACTAGTATTTTGGTTAGGTCTCTTATCCAGATATTTGGAGATAATAGAAATGTTCAGAAGTGATTTAAAACAAAATTCTCTATAAATACTAAGGATGCAATTTAAACAAGTTCAGATGAGTTTTTAGTGTTATACTTTGACTTAATGGGAAATGTCAGCAAAGCAAGTATAAATGTACACACATCACTCAAATTGCTATTTTGTAACAGTCTAAGCAGAAGTTCCTAGCTTTAATATTGTTGACAGCTAGTATATTATGGATACATACTGTCCTGTAGTATCCATGCTGGACAATAACTTTACTTGGAGTTTGGCAAAGGCCAGTTCTGCAACTGGCAGATTCACTCACAGGCTTTGGAATTGTGGGATGGGGGTTGCAGACCTACTGTCATTCCATCCCTGTTTATTATGACTATGATAGTTGGATATTTTTCCAGTGGCACTGCAGTGAGATTGGAAAGCTTCAGACTTCACTGACACATATTATTTTTTAACATTAAATAGAGAAGCAAAGATTCTAGAAACTTTGCAGCTCCGTTGTATCATAAACATAGGATCTACTCTTGGCTCAGACATAGAGGTGTCCTTGAAATATGTCCTATAGCCCCAGGCCCCTCTTTTAATCTTAAGTTGACATGGTGAGACTTCTGAGTTCATGGTCAAAGGACAGAAAGAGGAAGACCAGAGGTTATGACCTCACAGATGTCAATACCAAGATCATGGGCAACAGAACAAGAACAAAGAAAACATAGACCACTGCTCTGTAGCCTATTAGCACATTTTCAGTAGTGAAAGCTTAAAAGAAGCCAGGAAAATGGTTTTTGGTGTAGATACAGTTTTATTTTTAAAAATAGCTGTTTGGGGGACCCAGCACACCCACCTACATCCATATGGCCTTGATATGTTCTGTGCCAAAAAACTAAGCCAAGCAAGAAAAGTTAGACAATAGTATAAAGATATTTCAGCAACAACTGTTGCAGGTAGTGGGTGCCAGATGAATGTGTAAAAAATTTATTCTAATAAAAATGCTTCAGGAAAGATAGTGTACATGGCTACTGATCCCCGTATATGACAGATGACAATTCAGGAGAAAAGCTGCAGTCCACCCAAAGTCACAGCACCCATGTGGGAGCTGTCAGAAATTGATCTGAAAAATTCTAAGAAATGAGCAAAACACATTTCCATGACAAAGCTATAGAGCTAAAGAAAGCAAGTCTGACACTTGACAGGATAAATTTCCACCCTCTCCACCACTACATTTTATTGATGAAGATGTCAGAGAAGGATTTTCCTCCCTTTCCACAAAAGAAGCATTGGCTTAACCAGTGAACCTAAAATAGTGGAACTTAAATATACAGACTTTTATGCCAGCCACAGAAGATGGATCAAGTTCAGAATGTGTCTGAAATGAAGGCAGAATCAACTCCCATTCCTCAGTCCATCAGCCAGGATAGCCGTCAGCATTGCAAGTAAAACTACAGAGTCAACTGTAAAACAGTCTAGTGAGGAAAAGCAACTTGTTCGTTAAGTCTGAAACATTCATGTATAGGATCTAATTGAACAAGAATGTACAAGGTATCTCTGAGGGCAAAAGTAATTAATTCAGAGTCAAGACAAAGCCCAAAGCAAAAAGGTTGGTAGAATGGCATTCAGTTCATTACAGAGATACTGTGAGTAGCTTCAGTGTGAATGATTTTTGCATTGTATATAGACTCACATTTTAACTTCAAATACATTTAAAATAGGAGTTGCAGAGTGACTGAGAAGTGTAACTTTCCACAAATGCTAGAGAATATCTATATGTGGAGAGCCCTGTGGTTTAGGTGATGTTCTGGTACTTGATTAAGCATAGCTTTTGCAGTCTCATTACAACAAGAAAATGAAAGGGGGGGGTTGTTTGTTTTTTAGGATGAAGTCTGTGCAAAAGTACCTTTTATTAAATTAATCCAAGAATTTGTGATGGTGACACTTTTTGATTCTTTTAACACCACTTGTTCAATGCACAGTGTAATTGTGTCAAATTAAGAGTGGATATGGGCTCCATCCCTCTGTCTCTTTCGGACTGGAGAAATTTGCCCTCACTACCTTTACAAGCAATAGCCATGGTTCCATCACTTGGAACCCCACTTTAATTGTGAAGGAGCCATGGCTTAGTGGTGGAGTGTCTGCTTGGTATGAGGAAGGTTCAAGGTTCAATCCCTTCCATTTAAAAGGATCAGGTAATAGGTGAAGACTTCTACACAAGGCTCTTGGAGAGCTGCTGCCAGACTGAGTAGACAAAACTGACCTTGATGGACCAATGTTCTGGCTGAGTATAAGACAGCTTCATATGTCCATGTGTAATCCTGGTTTCTGTCAGTGCACATGTAATGTAAAATCATGATTAATGCTTACAAAGGCAGAAAGAGGGGAAATAGTTCAAGAAAGGCAGATGAGGACAGAATAGTAAGTAAGCAACACTCCACACATCTTAACCATGACTTAGAATTTAGTGGCAAATGCATGTACACAGAGCCATTTTGACTTAATTATGTGCTAGCATTAGTACCAAATCTATCCTGCCATATTGCTACTGCTGCTGATTGAAATTGGTGATTACAAACATATTAACCAAGATCCAAAGAGCAGTCTAAAAGCTTGGGAGTGCTCATGGACTCAGCCTTGTTATTTGAAAAGTCGGTTGGTATAGTGGCCAAGTATCAGTTGCATCTGTTTCATCCATTGCTGTCGTTCCTTAGACTCAGCTGTGATCTGATCACACTGATCCATGCTTTTAACCTCTTGGTTGGCTTACGGTAATGTGTTCTGCATTGGGCTGCACTTGAAGACAACCTAGGTCCTGCAGCTGGTTCGGAATGCAGTAGCCCAATGAGCTAGCTGATGAGAACGTATTTTACTTAAACAGCTACATTAGCTGCCAGTTTGTTTTAGAGTCGAATTCAGGATTCTGGTTGGTGGTGGACTGTGCCTTCAAGTTGCGGCCATCTTATGGTGACTCTGTAGGATTTTCAAGGCAAAATATTTCAGAGGTGGTTTGGCATTGCCTATGTCTGTGTAGCAGTCCTGGACTTCCATGGTGGTGTCCCATCCAAGACTGGTATAGACTGGCTGCTGGTTATGACCAGTGTTCCCTCTGAGTTAGCGTGAGTTAGCGCACAGATTTTTAGCTTCCAGCTCACACATTTTTGTCTTAGCTCAGGAAAAATGGCCCTAGAGCACAATCATTTATGCAGCAGCTCACAACTTTAAGGTCAGTAGCTCACAGCTTTACTGCCAGTAGCTCACAAAGTAGAATTTTTGCTCACAAGACTCTGCAGCTTAGAGGGAACATTGGTTATGACCTGTCTAAAGGGCCATCACCTCCAATATGTTCCTGTGCACCTGTTATTATCTTCAGGCTGCCACCTATTTGCTATTCCCCTACTGAAGGTGGCCAGCCTGGCGTCTACTAGAGCCTGTGCCTTTGTCACTGATTCACTTTGTGGAACAGACTCTATGAGGCGGTAAAGGGAGTGCTATTGTTAGAAATCTTTTATTCCTCATGGTTTTTAGTGAGGTAAAGATCATAGGCATCTTTGGAGACTAAGAGGTAACTGGGGGTTTATTCTATTGTTTTTAAATCGCCTGCTTTAACTGTAAGCCATATACATATAGTAAATAATACTTCTTAGCTAGCAAAAGGCTTGTGCAATTTTATACATGTGCTAATTTGGGGTGAAGTGTCTGTTCCAACCTTATTTCAGTTTTCCCTCTGTTCCTTGTCCATATCACCCTTTTCTGATTCTGCCATCTTACCTATTGATAATTTTCTTCACTTCACTTCCTCTCCCGCCTTGATAATCACCCGCTGTTACCATTGTCATTATGCCATCTAGCCCTATCCATATGAAGCTACAGAAGGGCTGTTGCTCAGTGGTAGAACATCTGCATGAGGTTTCAGGTTCAATTCTCATCTTCTCCAATTAAAAAGATCAAGTAGAAGGTTAAAACACCTTTTCATGTGACTCTGGAAAACCTCTGACAGCCAGAGTGGCTAATACTGATCTTGATAGAACGATGGTCTGCCTGTATAAGGCAACTTTATGTATTCATGCGATTTAGATCTTTCCCTAAAAGGTACCCCTGTGTGACCTGAGGGAGGGGTTGGTGTGTGGAGAAGGCTAACTTTAAGGAAGGGGATTGGGCTGTATCAGTTATCTTAACCTTTTCAGATGGGCAGTCTGCCTTTGAACTAAATCTTGCAGTATGGAACATGCTGTTTTCTAACTATACCTGTCTAACTTCCTGCTTTTATCTCTAGGGCAGCCAGATGTAAGGAAAGACAGGGCTCCGGTACCTTTAACAGTTGCATAGAAGAGGGGAATTTAGTAGATGCAGCTTAACATACAGAGGTGGGAAAAGCTATACTCGCTGAAATTTCCCATTCTATGCAGCTGTTAGGGATGCAGGAGCATGTCTTCTTTTGCCTTTGGTCATTTTCTCTTGGTCTTTTCTTTGTCTTTTTTGTTTTTTAAAGGTGGTGATGCCACTGCTGCGATCGACATTAGGTCAGGGTGCAACCTACTTGTGGGTCCTGAACCAATGAGCTAGATGATCTTTTTGATCCCTTCCAGATTTATGATTGTTAATGCCTCCATCTATTTAAAGCAGTCAACCAGCTTAATGGTAGGTAGTACATGTTATTTTAAACAACACAAGATAATAGAAAAGGTATCAAGCCATTGTTTAGCCACTAGCTGGATAGGTTATAGTTTGACAAAGCTTATAAAACTGTTTAAAGCAATTTTCCCAGCTGCACTGAAAAAAAGTGTTCAGTATTGCACATAGGTCTGTTAAACTACCATGGATGCTATTTGACAGTTTAAAAGGAAAGTAATTTTTTAAATCTTAAGTTTTCAACCAAAAAAGAAAGAAAACAGAAACTTTGTTGTTTATTCTTCCTCTTAACATTGGGCCATAATGATAAGATTTTCTTGCATCTAATCCAATGCATTGACTTAATCCCATGGAAAATCTAATGTCAGAGATCATTAAATTGTAGTGGAGACATGATGCTTATTATATGAATAAAACATTGTACTCAAGGTCCTTCTTACATATGCAACACTGCAGGTCTACAAATGGCTAATATATAGTTACTGTTAAGGTCCTTTCCAGATGGCAAGAAAACATGCAGATATCTTTTAAAAGGGAAGAGTGCAAACCTCACACAGACCGGCAGGATAACTTCCTGTGTAAATGTAGAATGTTTCCTTTTTTTCCTAAAAAAAAAAGTGTAAGTCTTCCAATGCTGGATAAGCTTTGCATGCCACCTTCAACTGATAATTTCACCAGTTAGATGCATTGGAAGGGGATGTGTAGCATTGCTACTTAGCCCATTTTTGTACAATGCATGGTTAGATATAAAAAAGTGTTTGGAAAGATCCTGTTACTGAACACCAGATTCCAGTCCTGTTAATGTGTTACACGATAGAAGTTTCTGGAGATTAATCAGAGAGCTGCTGATTTGAAAATTGCTGCAGGCTCCTGCTATTATGTATGCTTTGTGATGTTAGCAAGAGCTAGGAAAGAACGCAGTTGTTCTGGATCTCAGTTGTTCCTTATCTGTCAACAACACATGGGTGAAACATAGCAGGCAGCTTCAAACATACAATACAATTTAACAGAAGGTGTATAGATGAGGCTGTATGAAAAAACCAAAAAGAGCTAATAGAAATCCAAATCTGTGACTATCAGACATTGTGATGTTGTATTTCTAACACTTTAAAAATGTAATTGTCTTAACAAAATGTATACCTTTACTGATAAAAAGGTTTATATCACTTGTGATATGTCCCACTTGTTTAAAAATCATTGCTTACACATAATATTAAGAATTTCATATTGTCACATGGCCTCACACTTGAAGAGACAGCAAAAAAATTATTGTTCTCTTCCTTAAATTAACATGTTAAATTAACATGTGACCTGTCATCATCAGGTTCCTAATTTGAACAGTTATTTGTGTGCATTTAGCTGAGGCTCACTAAAGCAAATAAGCTATTGCAGTAACCATTGCTGCTGAATGCAGGCCACTTTGCATCCCCTTTAAAAGTCTGTAAGATGATGTTCCCCTTGTGTTCATTCTAAGTGAAAGGAGATGCACAAGAAGTCTGTGATGTTCTTCAGTGTATCACATTGAAAATATGCATAGCAAACAAAACAAATTTAGTAATGTGTAGATTTAGTAGAGAGCCAGTTTGGTGTAGTGGTTAAGTGCATGGACTCTAATCTGGGAGAACCAGATTTGATTCCCCACTCCTCACACATAGCTACTGCTGGTGTGACCTTGGGTTAGCCACAAGTTTTCAGCAGAGCTGTTCTCGCAAGAGCAGTTCTCTGAGAGCTCTGTCAGCCCCACCTACCTCACAGGGTGTCTGTTGTGGGAAGGGAAAGGAGATTGTAAACTGCTCTGAGACTCCAAGTGAAAAATAGGGTATAAATACGATCCCTTCTCTTCTGTGGAAGAGAGAAAGTGCATCAATCAATAATTCATATTTCAAGTGACTGATCATTTCCTGGAACAGATTTCTCTTCTCATTACCCTTTATTGTCAACATTGAAAGTACCGTAATGTCACAAAGTGTGCCAGAACAGTTTCTTTTTCTTTTTTAAAGAGTAATCTGAATTTTACGTAGAATATGTATATCCATTGGTCTTCAAAGCAGCTATATGCCAAAGTAAAATAGCCTTTGAATTTATCGTGTGAATCTGATACCCTGTTTGCTTTTCAGATTCCATAGATTGCGGTCCAAATATAGAATTTTGTACGTCAACATATCAGAGGTCAAAGAATGCTTCATGTTTTTCCACAAATCATTACTAATCAGCAGTTATGATGCAGTAGTGAGACAGCGCTCCTTGTGTGCTGTTGACAGTCTTATGTTCTTAATTTGGCTGTTTAAGCAATTTTCTTTCTACATGCATGCGCACATCTATTTTTTTAATCTGCTCTTTGGTTGTGGAAATCCAGCCCATAGTTATCCTTCGTTATTTTGCCTTTCTTTCATGACATTTTGGTTGAGTCTCTAATTTCTTAAATTAAAAATAATCCAATAAAAGTTTCCAATAAAAAGTTTAAGAGCATAATTTCGGAGTCTGTTCACATAACAGCTTTCCAAAGTGAAGATGGAATAAGAATTCATTTTATTTGCATATACAAATTGCTTAATACGTCATTCACTGAAATATTTTACAATATTTTCCATGTTTTCATTGACTCTGAAGTGTAATATCTACTGTGATACCTATTGTCAGATTCTCTTCCTGTCTGCACCTTGCTAGGTCAAAAGTGAAATATGTAAATAGTGCCTTTTATTTATAATTTGATAGAAATTTCTACATTAAAGCACCAGATGCAACTGTCAGCATGACTACGGTCTTCAAAACCATATTGGATTGTCACTAAATCTAATCAGAGCATAGTTTCCTAAAAGTTGTCCTGCAGTGGTTGAGTTAAATTTAAGTAAACATAATTGAATTAAATCAAAGTACATTCATTTGGCAATGTATATTTGCCAAATAATAGCAGAACAGTCCCATTTGTGTGTGTGTGGGGGGAATGTACATGTAGGCAGTTCTTTTTCTTATCAAGCCTAAATATATTTTACTGCTTTAATAGATTAAAATATGTAAATTATAGCTTAGTATACAAGTTTTTACTGTTTACATACTTATGGGATTCACAAGTATATCAGTTTTTAGAAACAAAATTATGACAGTAACCATTACTATAGACAGCTGCAAATTGCTGCATCTGTTTTGCTGTCAGAAAGGCAGAAAAATTGAAGCCAAAAATACAAATGATATAATAAACAAAAGAAAATATTATTTAAACAAAGAGTCATTAAATTACAGTAGGACTAGCAGAATATTTGGGTTTCAATTTAAACTTTATAGAATTGAAACATTGACTTGTTCCATGGTGTATCATGTACATTAAAGCATATTTACGTAATTTTTTATCTTTGTTGAAAAAACTGTCTTACCTGGAAGACCCAGGCAAGCCTGATCTCATCAAATCTCAGAAGCTAAGTAGGGTTGGCCCTAGTTTGTACTTGGATGGAAGACCACCAAGGAAGTCCAGGGCCACTACATAGAAGCAGTCAGTGGCAGACCACCACTGAAAGTCTCTTGTCTTTTAAAATGTACAGGGTTGCCATAAGTTGGTTGCAGTGTGACAGTACTTTACACACAGAGACACATACCAGACAAAATAGTTATAGTTAAACAGTAAACACTGAAAATTGTATGACTACAGTATACACAGGACTTAGTATGTAATGCTGTAGATTGTCTTTCAAAAAATCTCCATACTACAAATTTTGAGTAACAACTTGTCTTAAAAAGTATTTCATTCTCTCTAAAAAGTAAAATATGTCATAAGAGTGGCTTTCCAAGTTCAAAATTTCTAGTTTTTCCATGGGAAATTTGAGAGGAAATTTTTCCTGGCAGATTCTTTGGCCCTAATATCTCTACATTTGCTGTATGTTCAACAAGCCAGATGACCTATTTAAAATATTTTTGTTAAAATGTTTTTGTTCTTAGTCAATACTTGCTACATCTGGTTGGTCACAATATCAGTATGCCATATATGTACGGATATAAGCATGGATCTTTTGTTATAGTCATGCTTATTTTATATTTACTTTACTTTACTTCATTTGTATCTTGCCTTTTTCCCATTTGGGAGAATTTGGGATCTATTCTCCTTCCCTCCATTTTTATCCCCACAACAGCCCTGTGTGGTTCGTTGAGAATGACACTGGTCCAAGGTGAATTTCTATGAACTTCTATGGGCAATTCAAACTTAGGTCTCCCAGATCCTAGTCCAGCATTAGGCTAGTATACCACACTGGCTCTAGGACCAAAAAGCTGATATTTTACCACTTTCTACATTAAAAAAATCTCTTTCCCTCTCTCTCTCCCCCTCTCTCTACCTCTCTCTCCCCCTCAGAGGGAAATAGATAATTGACAGATAACATGCACTTTGGACGTCTGATCAAGATGGGTGGCCATCTGTCTGTAGCAATAGAAAAGAGCAAGAGTCCAGTAGCACCTTAAAGACTAACAAAATTTGTGGTGTAGTATGACCTTTCATGAGTCACTGCTTAGTTCTTCAGGTATCTGAACAAGTGAGTTGTGACTCATTTAAAAGTGTGGCATTAATCCTAAATTGTTACTTGCTAAATCTGTTACGATGTTGAAATGTTTCATGAGACAAAAGAACTGCTAAGATTGGTAAATGTTAATGTTTTTTTCTTATCACTTTACTGTGTAGATACTCTTCCTGAGATTCTGCTCTGCCACAACTCGTCCTCGGAGGCAGTCCTGGAAACTTCTTTTATAAATGTGATTTTTAAGCTGAGGATAAGACTTTCACTAGGACACAAATCAAAGGGAAACAATATATTATCCTGTCTGTATTACTAGTTGTCCCAGGTCTTATAGAATATAACCAATTGGTATGTTACATGAACTGACAAGGCAGTTAATTCACTTGCTGTTTTCTTTATACTAATCAGGCATATTTGATACGTGCATTGCTGGGAAATACTGGATAAATGCCTTGTCAGAATAGTTCTATTAAGTAATTTCATCTCCCATTGTGATTCCTTGGCAAATGATGATGTACAGTACTTGGACTCACTGAAGAGTGACAGGAGCCTATGGGACTTCATACTTATTTGTCATGATATTGAATGGAAAAAGCAGTACTTTGTCATTTGTTAGCTTTTCTGTTTCTGTGCCTCTTAATAAGTATATACTCCTATATAAAATAATGTGTTGCGTAACTATATGTAAAAGGCTTCTTTTTTGTTCAGAGAGGTGCAGTGAGATGTGTAAAACATTTCACACTTGCTATAGGAGAAGCGATTTTGTTCATATTAGTCTGAACAAATTTGTTTCATTTCAAAATTTACCAAGTGAGCAAAAACCAATCCACATTTCTCTCTAGTTAAGTAGCTATGATAGAGGGAAAAACATCAAACCCTGCGAGGCTGTCTTCATGGGGTTTCTGTGTTCTGAGTTTTGAGACTGTTGCTTTCTTCCCAAAAAAGGAACAATTCTTGCAGAGTTCTAGTCAAATAACAGTTGGTTATTCACAATTGCCAAACTTCTAATATAAATATAAAACAGATATTTCTTTCCACAGCAAAAGTCTATTCTTTCCATATTTAATTCTGCCCTGCTTGAAAGAAGTTTGTACATAGGTGCATTAATGTCTGTCTCTGGACTATATATGCTGCAATTCATCCAAGATGTATTACCCATATGGGGAGGGGGCTACAGTTTCATTGCATTTGCTTTCACCACTGAAAATAAAAGGTGCTGCATTGTAAACTGGAAGGTATTTTGGCTTTTCAGCATTGCAAAGAAACTTGTAGAAAATTCTCCATGTGAGTTCTTCTCAGTTTGTTGGTATTGGAAGTTTGTGATATATGGCAGTATAGTAATATTTTGCAGTATTTTGTAAAGCCCCCCCCCCCCGTTTTAAAATATGTTTCTTAACCAGAACATACAAAATGAAAGATGTAAATCAGCTAATTACGAATTGGTGTATTGAAATGGTTGTGGCTAGAGATTATGTTATACAATATTTGGATTGTTCAATAAAATAACTTGATTTCATCAGTTACAGTGTTTGAAATAGGCCTTTTTGTCAATATGGTGACACTCAGATGAACACGGAATTTAACTGTACAAAGGATCAGTCGAAAAGAGGTTGGATATCTCAGTGGTTTGATGGTCATGTAATAGATCATTATGCCCCTAGAATTGTGCATTCTTTACATAGTATTGATTTTAAACCATTTTTTACAGAAGAGATACAAAATGCATACATTTGCAGCCCATAATTTAGACTTCACCTGTGCATTTAATAATATGTATTTGTTTTTTTAATATGAGAAAGTTATTAACAAATACCTTGTTAGTAATAGTTAATAGGTGTTATGTAATGCCAGGCCCATCAATAATAAGACCTCCATCCTTCGGGAATTCCTGCTTGAGCAGGACATGGACCTGGCATGCGTGACCGAGACCTGGGTGCGCGATGGGGAGACCGTAGATCTCTCCCAGATGGCTCCCCCAGGATATTCGGTCTCTCACCACTCGCAGACTAGCGGGCGGGGGGGAGGGGTGGCATTGTTCATACGAGAGGCTTACTCCTTCCGGGCCCTCCCGGCCCCGGAGATCAAGGGCATTGAATGTGCCGGTCTGGCGTGGGACGTTGGGGAGGGGTTGGCGATCTGGCTGGTGTACCGACCGCCTAACGCACCGACCAGCGCCTTACTATCCCTGATGGAGGCCGCAGCAGGATGGGCATTGGAGCACCCGAGGCTTCTGATCCTGGGTGACTTCAATGTTCATGCCGATGACGCGACCTCCAATCAGGCGATGGACCTGGTGTCTTCCATGGCGACACTAGGACTCTCCCAATTAGTTACAACGCCCACTCACCAGGCGGGGCACATGTTAGACTTGGTCTTCGCGGCGGGAGTTTTAGTGAACGGTCTTGCTTCTATAGCAGTGCCATGGTCAGATCACTATGCCCTCAAGGCTCGTGTGGATGTCCCACCCCAAGCCCGTTTAGGCGGCGAGCACATTTTAGCTCGCCCGCGGAGCCTGATGGACCCAGAACGGTTCCTGATGGCCCTGCGGGATCCCTGCTCCCCCTGGTGATTTCCTAGATGACCTGGTGGAGGCTTGGAACGACAGGCTCTCCGGGGCCATCGATGAGATCGCACCTAGGCGTCCTCTGCGCCCTCGTTTAAAGCCGACACCTTGGTATAACCAGGAGTTGCGGCATTTAAAACGGGGACTCAGACGACTAGAGAGGCAATGGCGGTGTACTCGAGACGAAGCGACTCGAACATCTTATAGAGAGTTTATGAAGTCCTATGAGATGGCAGTCAAGGCCGCAAAGAAAACATACTTTGCGGCCGAGATTGCGTCTGCAACTTCGCGCCCGGCACAACTGTTTAATATAATTCGGACTCTTACAACACTGCCACAGGGCAGACCAAATTCTAACGAATTGGAAATTGGCTGTGAGGCTTTTGCGGATTTCTTTGCGGATAAAATCACGTCGCTCCGCTCCGACTTCCCTGCCATATTAGATACAGTTAGCGAACCTGAGCCTCCGTGCCTGTCTTCGGATTGTGTTCTGGACAGCTTCGGTGCTCTTAGCCTGGAAGAAGTTGACAGGATCCTCCTATCTGCACGCCCAACAACTTGCAAATTGGACCCGTGCCCCTCCTGGCTTATTAAGACCTGCCAGAGGGAGCTGAGATATCCTGTACGGGATATCATAAATAGATCCCTATTGGAGGGGCATTTTCCATCAGCGCTTAAAGAGGCGGTGGTCCGTCTCCTCTTGAAAAAAAAACCCGCTAGATCCGGCCGAATTGGCACCTTATCGGCCGGTCTCGAATTTGCCCTTTTTGGGCAAACTTATTGAGAGGGCAGTGGCGTTGCAGCTACAGAGCTTCCTGGAGGACACTTCTGTCCTTGACTCCTGCCAGTCTGCGCCCCAGAAAACTTGGACCGGGCGTTACAGGAGGTGGCTAGGTGGCTTAGGCTGAGTGGGCTGAAGCTGAATCCCGCGAAGGCAGAGGTCCTTTGCTTGGGTCGTTGTGGCCCGGGAAGGTAAATCCCCCCTACCAGTCTTTGACGGGGCGCCGTTGACAGTGGCGCACAGGGTCAAAAGTCTGGGGGTACTGTTGGAGCCTTCACTGACAGTGGAGGCTCAGATAGCAGCCACTGCCAAGTCTGCATTTTTTCATCTTAGGCGGGCGAGGCAGCTGGCTCCTTTCCTGGAGCACGACGACCTAGCAACGGTGATTCATGCTACGGTCACCTCGAGGTTAGACTACTGTAATGCCCTCTACATGGGGCTGCCCTTGTGCCGAACCCGGAAACTGCAGTTAGTGCAGAATGCCGCCGCCCGGCTGTTATTAGGGCTCCCAAGATGGGAGCACATTCGGCCGAGGCTTCGGGATCTGCACTGGCTGCCAATAATATTCCGAGTCCGGTACAAGGTGCTGGTCATTACCTTTAAAGCCCTATATGGCCTAGGACCTGCCTACCTTAGGGACCGTCTCTCCCCACACGTTCCCCAGAGAGTACTAAGATCGGGCTCGCAGAACGTACTAGTAATCCCTGGGCCAAAGGAGGCCCGTCTGAAATCCACCAGGGATCAGGCCTTCTCGGTAACGGCGCCTTACTGGTGGAACCAGCTGCCGGAAGAGGTGAGGGCCCTGCGGGACCTAGGGAAGTTCCGCAGGGCCTGTAAGACAGTCCTCTTCTGGCTGGCCTACAACAACTAATTGACACTGAGAATTTTTGGATGGCGCTAGAATTGCATTTTGACAGACCGCTGGTTTTTATGTCCTATGTTTTATTAATTTATTGTTTTAACTGTTGTTATGTAATTGTTTTTAAGCCAAACCTATGTAAGTTTTGTGCGTTGTGAGCCGCCCTGAGCCGCCTCGGTGGGAAGGGCGGGATATAAATCGAAATATAAATAAATAAATAAATAAATCACTGACTTTAAGGGAAAAATCACTAAAATAATGAATTATTTTGTCTGTATGTTTTGATCTAGTAATTCTTTGCAAACAGAGGAGCTCTGTATGTGTTCATGCAGTTTGCATTCCTGTATTGATTTTGGGTATTTTACGTTATATTTTCTTTAAAAGAAGTTGATATTTTTGTAAATAGATTTTCCATACAGGGATGAGGTGAATGGCAACAGTTGCATAGATGTCATCATAGTACCTGTAGAATTCTCAAGGGGCAGGAATAAATAAGTTGGCTTATATATTACTTTTGTTCCATGGTTGATAAGTTGCTCATTTAGTGCTCTTTTTTAAATTGTGTATCCTTCACTGTTCATTTGTCTAACAGTGGATTTCACTGTTTGATGAAAGTTTATCTTTCTGAAAAGCAGTCTTCACAATAGTTGTGACAGCACATATTTCAGTATTGCAATGGGCATAGATACCCATTTTTACCCATTTGTAGGCTGTGCACTATTGCAAAGAAGGATGTTTGAGCTGTATGTGGAGATGTTTACATACTTTCTCCATTTATGGCCTATCACATTTGAAAACAGCTATCTTTTGTGTTATAATGTAAACTGCTACTAGTTCATTTGATAGATTAATTTACAGCCTCTAGAACAGTAGGAACTAGACTACATCTAGTAATAAGAAGTAATGGTTGGTTTTCTCTGTGTGGTGGGTAGATTCCTCTCCCCCCTTATTTAATTCAAGTGATCAAACTTTGAGAAGGAACTACCATAAAGAAGGATGCATGAGTTTGCGTTCAGATAAAGCAGTATGCATACTGCTGAAAACTAGCACTTGGTATATATGTTGTGATGACGGTCTGACCTATTTCTTTATTAGTGCTAAGTTCCAACAAATATTTAGATGGATCACAGTGGAAACAGGTACTAAACTTGGGGAAATGTGGATTTTATTTTTATTTTATTTTGGTTAATTTTTATTCCACCCTTTCCCACGAACGGAATCTAGAAATGGTTGTGGTAGAGAGGACCCCAGCTGGTCAGTCAGAGCTGAATTCCATCTTTTGTACCCAATTGTAGAGGTAAGATAGTTCAGTTAAGGAAAACATCAAGTGCCAGCTTTAAATGTTAACAAAAACCTAATAATTATTTATACCACTACTTGTGATTGGAGACATGAAATGGCGTCCTTTCTTAGGTTTGTGGCTCAAAATATCTGTTTTTCATTGTTCCACAAGCTGGACTGTGCCTATAAACCTTACAGTAGTGTAAAATCAACGTTTGATAATTTAGAAGTTTAGAAACCTTCCCAGTCAGGTATTCTAATGTGAGAATGTGCAGTTCAAATTGTTTCAGTCTCATATCTCATCATAAAGTCACTGTAATGTGTACTGCTTGCATGTATTCAAAACTTACTTAGGGTTTCTTTAAAATCGTATCTTTTGAGAAAGACATAGCAGACAGTGTTAAGTGGTACATAAATGATAGTTCTGGTTTTGAAGTAATATTTGTAAAGTCTTTAACGACTGTATTTATTAATAAACTGTTTTAGGTAAATTACTTTTACAACTAAGCATTTACAACATTTTACAACTAAAATGTTTCAGGCTATCTTATGAATGCAAAGTGATTTTTAAAATTCTTTAGAGCATTGATTTTTACAATGAATTACGGTGACTTACAAAACTACAAAGTGTAAGCACATTTTTTTCAGTGTTTAATTTAGAGAACCCTCTCCCCCCATGTTCACTCTAAGACTTCTGCAGGCCAGCTGATAAGACTCCCTCCAGTGCAGGTAAGCGTGATGTAATGAAATTGGACGTATGCACTAGGCTTTGTAAATAGAATGAGATTGACCCCCAGCCATTATCTCATTTATCTGATTTACATTGTAAAATCAGGATCTACAGTATTGATTAGAGCATAATTAGCTAATTATGAACAGGAAAATACAGAGTTATGTGGGGTTTGAACACAGCAGGCTCTACTGCTGAAAGATTTCCAAGGGCATGAGCAGATGGAGTTCACGTTAATAAAGAATAAAGCAGACGTGTTTCAGGTATGGAAGTATCTAATACACTTCTCTTGCTGTGCAGAGATACTTGACCTCAGTTCTGTATTTTTGTTTGTGAAAAGTATTTTCTGCCAGCTTGTACTTTTTTTTTTTTGCTTTGGTTTAATGTCCTGATCCAATAGCTGCTATCATTGGACCTTTTCACCATTCTCTATTATTTAAAAGCTGGAATTTAACTACTAAGTAGATTTTATTGTGTTTATTATGTCTTTGCCAGTGGACACTGTCTAGAGAAACTGCTAACAATTGTATTTAAAGAAAACATTGCTAATATTTTATTCTGTTCCAACATATCTAATTTTTATTTTTCTCTGGTGTAAATGTTGGGAATGAATATAGAATGATGTGGAGTTCTACCCTGGAAAAAATTGCTTGAGCCTTAGTAGATGATGTTTGATCAATCACAGTTGGTTGGAATTGGGAACAAAATTATCCTTAGTTCAGATTGTGGAACGATTGGGTATTCCTGTACAATATGGCTTGGCTCTCTTCACTTACTTGAGCTATTTGCCTTTAGCATGTTTTTCAGCACCATTTTTAGAACACTTCCCTCATGTTGATGGTAATAAAAAATCTTCCCATAATAAAGATTAGTAAAAAAGGAAGGGAGTGAAGACTATTTATCTTGTTCCTTTTTTTTTTGGTGGCAAATGCAAGCCATGTCCCCTTTAAAGTCTTCAGAGATATCCTCCTATTGTATAAACAGTTGTTAATCCTTCTGTTCCACACACACACAAAGGATAACTTTGGAGAGGAAAGTATCCAGACTTTTCTCAAAGAAAGCCCATGAGGTTCTGCTAAAGCATCTTCCTTTCAGGTAGTCTCTGTCATGAATTACTTACTATAATATATAATTTCAAAATATTTAAAAGCTATTATCTCATTGGTATAAAATGAAATTCACATTTAAAATAACTTATTCTTGCTTACAGTATTAAGCTTTATATTTACTTAGCTGTTTCCTTTATGTGAAGAAATCTGACTAAATTTGTTTTGAAAATACATGCTCATTAATTCATAAAAATAGGATATATGCAAATGAAGTGAAAACAGGTGCTTGTAAGAATAATTTCTTTCAATGTGATATAAAATTATTTTTCTTCCTCTTGAACATGTTGTTTTGTGCTGTATAATGTAAATACTTCTTTGGGCTGACCTCTGAATGCTGATTGGAAATAAACCCCACAGTTTTGTAAGATTTACTGCTAAGCACATGAGGACAGGACATTTTAAAAAAGGTGACACGAAAAATTCTAGTTTATGAGTTGCACAGAAATTATCAAAAGTCTTGCTTAAAAGACCACCACCACAGAAAGTTTAAGAGTTCAAATTAGGCTTCTATACTTTTTCAAGAACTTGGAACATTTATGCAATATTGGGGTTCAAAAATAAGTAAATATGTGGTAGCCAGACATTGGCTACATAATGGAAATCCTGCAAGCCCCTCTGACCCCTTCTCCTTAGGCCCATGTGTACTAACTATACTACAAAATATGTAAGGGGGCAGATTGTAGGTGTAGTAGTTTCCACATCCACAGGAATGCCTGCTTTCTTCCACAAATTTTGACATTGTAATGGAAACAATATTAAAATTTAATAAATAACCCTTTTATTGAGCAGTGAAGTCTGTCACACAGAGGTTCCAGTGTGCAGTTGAAGTTCTTCCACTTCAATGGCTGTCGCTTTTGCTTATATGCAAGTTACTTTACAGTGTAGTTCTTATTGAAAAACTTCTATCAGTGCCAGCCCTAGACCATCTGGCAAGGCTAACTTCTGGTGCCCCTCCCCACACTGATAACCAATTTACAAAAACAGATAAATTGTGGGAAAATTGAAAAGCACAAAACTTGAAATTGCTCCCTAACCTGGATAGCCCAGGTCGCTGAGTGACCTGAGAAGCACCCAATTTAGCGCCCCCAGAAGGTCGGTGCCCTAGGCAACTGCCTAGTTTGCCTAGTGGCAGGACCAGTTCTGGCTATTATATCATATTCTTAATAGAAATATGTATGGTATCAGGATGTTCTAGTTGACTAAAATGGCAGACTACTTTGTTATATGGCTGACAGGCCTTTCAGAAAGTTCTCATCGTGTTTATGCCTCTGCTGGAATTTTATTTTTAGAATATTTGAAGCAAAGAATTGTAAAAATGCCATATATAATAGCTTTGATGCCAAATTTTGAAGAAAGATATCTATTTTTATGCAGGTGTGATGAGTGCAGGCTTTGCTATCATTTTGGCTGTTTGGACCCTCCCTTGAAAAAGTCGCCCAAACAAACTGGCTATGGGTGGATTTGTCAAGAGTGTGATTCTACATCCTCTAAAGTAAGTTCATGAGTCTTGTGCAAGTGCAAAGCCTTTAGGAAATATTTCACAACTTCTGGATTGTATATGAACCCACCACTTTTTTTATTAAGTGAGTCTGCTGCTATTGAAAAGCCACACTACTAGCTGGTTTTGTTTAATATTACTGAGAATGGCTTGCTGGCTTGCTTGCTTGTTTTTGCTAGACCAAAGTTTCCTAGAAAGTTTTGGTGACCCATTTAACAAATGAAGGATTTATACTTTTTAAAGTTTAGTAATAAATATTTGTGGAATGCATATACTGAATTGTTTGATACTGCTTGACCATTTTACTTTAAAGAAACCTGTCTTCTGGATATTTTAGTTTAGTAAAAAAACAGACTAACTGTAATATGAACAGACATTTAACAATATGTCAAACTTAATTGAAACCTAAGATAAATGTCACTTGCTATTGCAAACTATGCTTAAGTTATTTCAGTGGATTTATCTGTAATGATTTGATGTCTTGCTTTTTTAGTATTCTGTGTGACATTGCTGAAACAATCTGTTTTCAGAAAGACAGAACCTCACTGTCCAATCTGCTTTTCAAATAATTTATTTTCTAAACTTCTTTAGTAGCTATGGACATCCAAAAGCATAAGGTAAATTGCTAGTTTTAAGTTGCATTTACCTTTCCAAATTGGATAATGCTTTGTGCTGAATATTGGTTATTAATCAAATCAGTCTGCTTTAAGCACATACAGTGGTTGGTGTAGATACTTAACTGTGTGGTGTAACCTGCACACATGAGTCCTGAGCACAATTTTGAGGCAGTGTTCAGTCCTTGGGTGAATTAAAATTCATGATGAATTGCTAAGAGGCCTTTTAGCTAATGCTGCTTCTCTGTGTACCATGAATTAAAATGGTCTGTTAGTCATTCAGGATTTCTTACCAACAGCATTTCTTCTTGAGAACTATAAATCTTGGGTATGATAAAATCTTAGGTTGCATTGTTTTCAGCATGGACAAATTTTATGGCATCTGAATGAGCAAATGGTACCCTAAAATTGTCTTATGAGGCCTCCTTGTGGCTCTTTCATGTTACTGTTTGTCATTTGTTTGTTCATTTTCATTTGAAGACAGCTTATGCTCTTTTGTGTTGTCAGAATCCAAGATAAGTACCCTACAGCATGCCACTTTGCTTTTGGTGACAATTGTTTTATGAAAATGTAGTGACTGCTTGTTTTAAAATTCACCCTTTTGAAACATTAATGAATAGTGTACATTTAGTTTGTTATGGGTTTGAGTGCATTTGGCAAAGACTTTAGCTCAGTCCAAATCAAATTTAATAAAAATTACTTGTATCTACAGTGAAAGGAATTCCGAATACAACAATCAGATATAACTGTCAGTGGGTCAGTATTGTAATCTAATAACTGTGTAGATCTAGCCTCAAATAGTACTATGGAAAAAGTGAACATAGCATCATGCAGGCAGCCTTCTGCTGTTCTTGCACTTCTCTGGAACATGACTTCAGCATGAACTTATTTGTGCATGGATGCACATATTCTCTCTCTCTCTCTCTCTCCTCCCTCCGTTGGAAACAGTGCCAAGAATTCTGCACTTGCTTTCTCTGAATTCCAGAATTGCCACACTTCCTGCTACTTTATCCACTGAGTCCAATTCTCATCATGTGGTTTAGTTTACATACTCAAGCCATGAGATATCATTATGTTTTTGGTTCTTGGCTACTAGAGAAATCAGAACTGGAAAGTACCCTTTCCAGCAGCAGATTAATAAGTAATGTATTATCTTTTGTTGAAGAGAATGGTACCCATTTGTTAATTATATTGACACAAAATGAATAGTGTTGTTGCCAAGTGTTTTATGAATGTGCAGTCCTTGTTCACATTGCTTTGTTCAAGCCAAGGTTGACAATTACTAGGGGCAGTCTTGCAAGCTAGCTCTTGTATATAAGGGCACTGGTATTTCTCTAGTTCTAATAGCAGTTTTTGTATCATTCATAATGAAAATATTGAATATCAGTTTTTCAAATATTGTTGCTTGAATGTTTATAGACATGTGATTTGTTCCCAATAAGTGCAAACACTATTATATAGACATAGTAGATATGATAAAAAATTTCTGTCCCACTGATAGTCTACTTACATTTTGTTCATAATACACCATGCAACTCTCCTGCAATCTTGTCAAGTTATTTCCCTGCCTGTGTAACATATTCCCATATTACCCCAGCTGTCAAATAATGACAGTGACTTTGCTTTAGGGCAGGAGGGCAGCATCTTCTCTGCTAGTAATAGTGTCACTTTTATGGAATGGGTGATACTTACCAAAGAGGTCTGACAAGCTTTCTCATCTGAACAACACTGAAAAAGAATTGCTATATAAAACACAAAAAATAGCTGTTTCTGTAGCCTTGCATCCTTTCTTTCAAAAAATGACTGCTGTGGTTTTTGTATTGCTCACTTTAATGTCCTAAAACAAAAAAGTGAACAAAATTTGGGAATCGTGGCATTGTGTAGGTAATAGATTGACTTCACTTCAAAGACAGATTATTTTATCTTCACAAGCAATAGGTCTCTATGACTTCTGTACAGTCGTACACATGGGTACTGTGCCTGCACTGAGCCCAAAGTCAGAATTTTCTAGAGCTATCCCCAACCATTGTGATGCACATTCTTCTCAGGGCTTGGGGAGTGAGCATGCTCCTCACCTGCTCAGACTTGAGGGTAGGGTGTCTCCCACTCAGTTCCTCCTTAACTGTCGCCAGAGCCTGACCTCATCATTCTTCTCATCCTCACTGCTTGTAGCCCTTCTTTTTCTCTTACCTTCTCTTCTGTCTTTGTTTCCTTTGCAATTTGAAAAAAAAAAATCTATTTGTTCATCTTGTCATTTAGTCTGTGTCTCCCCCTTCCCCCCTCTTCCCCTTCCCTCCACCTGTGAGGCTTGGGTAGTCGTGTATGGGAGGCACAGATTTTTTCAAAAAATTCCCTTCCTCTGATGGACACCAGCTCTGTCTTTTTGTGAAGTTCACTCATCAGGCCCATTGAAATTGTACCCTCAGATTCCAGGGTCATCTTTTTCAATCACCTACAATGCCATCCTCAGCTCACAACACTTAATTGATTCCATCAGGTTCAGGATCCAAGGTTATGGATCTGTCGGGATCGTCTTTTACATAATCGATTCCTAAGACAGTATCAGCCAAGTGTTCATTTGACCAAGAAGAAAAAGATAAAACACACTCATTCACCAACATCAGTGGCAACTGTCCCTTCTTATATCTGGTCTCTCCAGCTCAGCTGTTCAGCCCATTGATGTGGGACCATCTGCCCCTTCTTATCTCTGGTCTCTCCAACTCAGCTGTTCAGCCCATTGATGTGAGACCATCCGCCCCTTCAACTATAGCGAGGGCACCACCATCACCTATTTTGGTGGTTCCAACTCCACCACTCATAGCATTCTACAACTTTCACATGGGAAGTTTCTGTATCTACCAAAAGCTTGGGACTTGCTCTCCCAACAGGGGAGTTGAGTGCTCCATCTGGATCCAGCTTTCTTCAAACTAATAGCATGGTACCTTCGACCATAGACTTCCCTTCTGCTGTACAACACATATTCTGTTGAACGTGAGGGAACTAGCCACTTGAAAAAACTTGTGAAGCTAAGTGGAAATGCTTCTCCTCCTACACCTCCAGTAGACAATTGGATCCCTTATCCACTTCCCTAACTGATGTGCTGTTTTATCTAGTTCTCCAGGAGTCCGAATTGGGATTTTCCTCTCTTAAGATTCACTTAGCAGCCATTCCTGTGTTCCATTATCCCACTGATGGGAAGACACTGTTCTCTCACCACACCTCCAAGTTGGTTTTGAAAGGCATGTTGAGACTTCATCCACCAATCAAACCAACTGTACCAATTGGAGCTTGTCATAAATGCTCTCACAACTAATGCGGAAGCTTTTTGAACCCATGGCCACAGCCCCAATCCATCTTATTTCTTGGAAAATGACCTTTCTAGTATCTCTTACTTCAGCCAAATGCTGCAGTGATTTTTCAGCTTTCAGGGCAGACCCACCATATGTCTCCTTTCATAAGGACAAAGTAGTTCTGCAGCCAGACCCTGCCTCTCCTAAAAGTAGTGTCAACCATTCCTCTCTCTCAGCCAACTATATTGCCAGCCTTTTCTCCAACCCTTCCAATAAAGGGCAGCGAGCTTTGCATTCTTTAGACATTTGCCAAGCACTCACTTTCTGCCTTTCATAAACTGAACAATTTCTCCGACCTCCACCTCTTGAGGACAACCTAGACAAGGTCAAAGAATCTCGTCACAATGGATCATATCCACCATCTCCTTTTCTTACAAACTTGTGCATCAACCACTCCCTACTCACTTGTGGGCACATTTGACAAGATTAATCTCAACCTCTTCAGCCTTCCTGGGAGGTTCATCACTGCAAGACATCTGTAATGCAGTGACCTGGTCATCTCCCATTACTCCTTGGATGTTTGTTCTTGTTGTAATGTATCCTTCAGCCAGACAGTTCTTTGGTTGATTTTCATGTAGATCCAACCAGTACTTTCAGGTGAGCCTGTACCACCACCCCAAAAAAGACCCCACAAACTCACTAGTCATCCATGTGTGGGACTGCACAGAAGCCACAAAGAAGATAAACAGGTTGCTTACCTGTAACTGATTATCTTCAAGTGGTCTTCTGTGCAGTCACAAATGCCCACTCAGCCTTTTCCACTGCTGGCACCTTTCACCTACTCACCATATTTGTTGGAACCTGAAAGGAACTGAGTGGGACGTGCCTTCTCCGCAGGTCTGAGCATGCACACAGCGTGTTCACTCCCCAAGCCCTGAGGACAACACATACCAAAAAAAATGGGGATATCTCTAGAAGATTCCAACTTTGGGCTTGGTGCAGGTGCAGTACCCATATGTTTATACATTGAAGTGTAACAGACCTGCCCCAAGTGATGCTACAGAACAATTTGTCCATATGGGTATCTGAACAAGTTGCCTGCATCAGGGAACACCCTTTTAAAACAGTGTCAGGAACTGAAAAGAAGGCCTCACCTGAACACACATGTCTCACTGGCCAAGGTGAGAACCAGTGTGTGGTGTAGTGATTAGAATGCCAGACTGAGTTCTAGGAGACTCAGAGTCACAACCCTGGTCTGCCATATAGCTTCTCGGGTGACTTTGGGTACACAGTTGTAGCCTGCTTCACAAAGTTATTGTGTGAAGGAGACACTGATATGTGCTGTCTAAGCTACTGAATGAAAGGAAAGATTTTAAAATGTACTAAATAAAGAGACAGGTGGAGAATACCCCCTTCCATTTTCTAACCATGCTTTAAGCAATTCTCACTAGATTGGTCAGCCTGACTGCCCTCCTATATGTGCATTCATTTCTAGTAAGCAGTACATTGCAAAAATATCTGAACATAGTTGACATTTCAATGTATTATGTAATGGTTTATATCCATGACATGATGTGAGACAGAATGGGATACTGACACTGCTGAGCACAAGTCATAACATTTCAGTATCCAAATACCTTTATTGGCATGGAAAGTCATAGCATTTATTGCTTTCCTCTTCCATACACTGGGCATAAACTAGGTGGGTATATCTTAGTGGTATGGGCAGGCAGTCTTCTAATGCGGAAAACCATTCCACTTTACTGGGTATCCTGGGGATGGAATATAGTTTAACTCAGCAGATAATATGAATGTCAGTCAGCCTGTGGCCACCAACATAGTGGTACTGCTGATGTACCCAAATCACCTTAAATGAGCACTGCATGGAATTTCCTTATATGAACTTCCCTCCCAGCATGTTGTCTTTGCCTGATATCCCAGGTACTGATTGTGATGGACAGTACCAAGTGGTGTTGAAACACACAATGTTACAATTGAAACAAGATGTACGTATTAAAATGTCTTTGACTCCATCAATCAGCAGCAACTGAAGTTCTTAACAAAGGATAGTGTCAGAATCTCTTCAGACTGACTATAGTGGGTGGGAAGGAGAGAACAGAGGCAAAACCAATGTAGTGCCTTCTCCTGGATAATGACCCCTTGATAAACCTCCAATAGCAGATTGCAGCAGGTACCATTTGGAGAATCACCTGGAGTACCATTTCTAGTCCAGCCCTCCATCCTTCCAATAATGAGCTGTCTATCTGGGAAGCAGTATATTCCTGTAGTCGGTGCAAGAAATGACTACCCTACTGCCATGCACTGCCAACTGTCAGACATCTCTGTTTTAGGTACAAATGAATGCTCTTTCCAGGCAGAAAACAGTGTGGTTCTAGAGCTACAAGTGTTTCACTTGGCTGATGCTTTATGCAATATTTGCATTCATTTGTTGATGTTAAAAAAGTATCAAGGATCTAACATGTCCAGAATGGCACTGATTCATTATCCACAATGATAAAACCTGTTTGTTTGGTTCTCCAACAAATGCATCCTATGGCATAAAGATTAGTTTAAATTTGATTTTCTAAAAATAGTGTCTGTTTTAAATCTTTTTCATTCTTATGTTTTCTGTTTTAGAAGAACTTTGGCATTGCTGATATTGTTAAAGTGTTGCACCAATTTCCCATATAGCCAAGCATGCAGAAAAGCAGAGTTTTGCAGGTTGCTTCTCAGGCAGTCGCCATTATCTATATTGTGTCATTATTACAGTTTTGAATTGTAAACCTCTGTGGGATCTAATCTGGTTTGCAAGTCTGTTAATGCAAATTTGGTAAAATATTTAGAACATGGAATAATTGGAGCCTTGTTGAAATACAGTCAAAATATTCGGTATGTGTAGTTTTCATCGTATTCAAAATTAACAATATACAAAAGAGAAGGAAACTGTTCTTGAATGATATTATTTAATCAAACTTTATGTAATACCAGAGATCATTAAGCAGATTTTGGAATATTTTCCTTGTATAGTAAAATGGTTTAATTAGAGTAAGCAATGGGGACAAATATAACAACTATTGGAACTAATATTACAGTACTATTTTTTTGTAATGAGAGATTAGTTTTTTTTTTTTAAAAAATTCCTCACACCTTCCCAGGTTCCGTTAACCAGGCCCAGACCTTAGATTCAGAAATGGAAATATTCCAAAACTTGAATAGGTAGCAACAGTATATTTCTTTAGCAAAGGCAAGTATCTTGTTTTTCCTTGATCACCCTCACACTGCAATTGAAAAGCCAGCTGTATGGATTGCCCATCCCTGGAAGCTGTGTGCATTACTGCATACCACTGGGGACTGAAAAAATTGTAGGAAGTGCTGCATCCATGTCCTTGATCCCTAAAACTATGCTGACATGTTTATACTATTTCGATGTATTCTATTTTTAGGTTTCTGCTGTTTAATTTTTGTATTTTTCCCTGAGCATCCAGTGAAAAAATATCAGGGCAATTATATAAATAGTGATTTCAAAACGTTCCTGCCTTCCCTGCTCATAAACCAAAAAAGACTTTCTGTTACTTCTGTGAACTGGAAAGTTGTCCTAGCTACTTATCATGAGGGCTGATGAGCAGGTGCTGCATTCATTGCTTCTTTCATACTGAAGCAGCCTGTTTCCTGTACAAAGAGTTGAGTTAAGGGCAAGTGAATGCCTAAGATACATCTAAATAACCTGACCTTAGGAATACATGCATGGGCCATATTTCAGTATCCTGACCCCTGAATTGCACAGGGGAGTGCATGTGGTGTGAGCCATGCTATATATCGGTAGATCTCCTGTTTGATCCAATAGGGAGCCAAATTTTGAACTGTTCTAAACCAGCAAGTGGTCTCGGATATCAGATGTGCAGCATAACAGTTGAGCAGAGAAGCTGAAAGCTATACTGAAAAGCTGAAGTCTTTGAGAGGACAACCTTTTTGGCACATATTTAAATGTGACAATAGTAGCTTTTTCTTGCACCAACAGGGTAGCTTGTTTTCATGCTCTATTATCAGATCTATGGCTAGTTTACGTTACCTTCTCAGTTAGGGAGCATATATTTTCATGCCCTTGGAGTATTGGCTTCCAGATGGGACAGGCACACTTTCCTGAAACAACTAATAAAGTATCTGTGATGAGAGAACTTCCATTTACCCTTTGTCACACCCTACTTTCCTAGCCCAGACATCTGTATTGACCTTCTCCCAGTACATAGCTGTTTTTAGCAGCAACACAGTTAATTTGGGGGAACAGGGTATTGTGTGTCTGTCTGGTGGCTACATTCTTTTCATAACTGCTGACAACTACATCATTCTTCTGTGACTTAATACTATGACCTATTAGAACTCCTTTTCTGTCTTCTAACTCTTCTGTCAAATAGCGCTCACCTTTTTAGGATCTTGATGTTTTTGTTTTCAGATTAATGAAGTATGTGTTAATTTTTTCCCATTGAAGTCAATGCAGCTTAAAAGTACTTAACTGGCTCTTCCCTGTTCTTTTCATTTCTACTAACTGCAAAATACCTTATGTGTTAAATATAGGGAGAAGTGGATGGAATGAAAAACAAGTATCAGGTAACTGTTATAAAATGTAAAAATAGATATCTATTATGCAATTTGAATATATAGTGATGATGGCAAAGATATATACGTTGACCTTCACCTAAAGATAATACTTAGAGTGTAAAAGAGTAATCATGGATACTAACATGCATAATTTCTGATTATGGTAAAATATGTACTGAGTAAGACCACAGATCCTTGAGATCTGTGAATGCAGAGCAGTAAGATACCAAAAGAGATATAAACACATTGAGTTGGAGTGGAACAAGCTGCAGCTTTCATTACTAGTACAGTCTGTTAGGGTAGGAACCTGAGTATGTATGAAAGCAAGTGATTCCCCTAGCTGTAAATCCATGAAATAAAATGGGAGAGGCCTGCAGTGAGAAAAGGTCCAAATCTGCTACACTGAAGCAGATTTTGGGATTAGCAGTTTAATCCCTGTTTATGGGATCTTCACAGGCTGCCCTGAGCCTCCTTTGGAAGCCCCCTCAATATCTGCAAACACTTCAAACAGTGGATTTCCTGCCTTCTGATGAAATCATACAAGGATCTGATAGCTCATTAATTGTCACTTAGATCATTGGTTCTCTACTGGTGGCACACTTACCACCAACGGGACTCTGAAGTAGTCTAAGCAGGACAAGATTTTCATAACAATTAGCAAGAGTTCTCTTTCCCTCAATCTGTACCATCTGCAGGTGAACAGCCATGACATTTTGACATGCTAATAGTGATGTTGGACATTCAGTTTTTCTCCTAATTCCCTCCAGTCACCAGCTGCATCCTATCGACCTTACCTACCCAGAATTATGCCATGTGCTTCTGCCTAGCAACTATTTTAAATCACAGCATTGTCCTAATCATCACAGTAGCTTTATAGGAAATACTAATAAATCAAGCAAGAAGTTCTTATAGATGCAGTAAAGATTGCTAAAATCCCACTCTCGGATGATAACAGTTATGCATCACATTGAAAATGTATTGAAGCTTAGTTTATTGGCCAAGTGAAAAAGTCAGTTGTTTGCACTTCAAATGCATGCTTCAACAGTGCATTTTTAACAGAATTTGTTCAATATTCCAGTGAGGAGAAAGTGCTTGAGGATGTGTTCATGATTCACAATATGCCTACACAAACAGCAAGTGCAGAAACATTAACAATTATTGGTGAATAATTTTTGAAGAATGGTCTGGACTGGAAAAATATTGTACTGATGGTGCTGCTGAAATGATAGGCATCCTCTCTGGAATCATGGCAAAGATTTGCTAAGTTGCTAATTTTCAGGCTAAGCACTGTATTATCCATCATGAAATGCTTCCAAGCAAACATATGATTCCTGATATGTTGTCTGATTACATAAATTATAAATCTTGCCAGTTATAAAAACCAATTATAAATTATACATTTATATAATTATTTATTTATTTATTTATTTATTCTATGACTTATATCCCGCCCTTCCCATAAAATGGCTCAGGGCGGCTCACAACAAATGATAAAACAATGAACAGAGTGCAAAGTTATTACATTTAAAAAAGTCGAAGCGTTTAAAACCTAAAAACCTTAAAATCTTAACGTTAAAACTATATTATAAATCTTGCCAGTTATAAAAACCAATGCACTGAACACCTGCATCTTCAGAGTATTTTGTAAGGAAATCGGTGCTGAGCACAAATGCACATAAGAATTTCAGAAGAGCCATACTGGATCAAACCAAACACCCAACTAGTCCATCATTCTGTTCTTACAGTGGCCAACCAGCTACCTCTAGAAGGCCCACAAACAGGAAGGCCTATAACAGCATCATCCTGTTGGCAAAATGAGATGATTGATCTTCACAAGAATGATTGGTGGTATATAAGATGCAAAAAATTGAAAACTACTGACTTGAAATCATTTTTGCCAGCTGGAGTGCAGCATCTGCTTAATCGTAATATTCTGCTGAATATGCAGTAGAAGCTTGAAGTGGAATTGTGATAAAGCTATTCACCCTTTCTGTGTTCATGCAGCCCCAGTTATGTGCCTTACGTTTTGTCTATTCTCTGATATAATATCTGTACCTTTACTTGTTTATTGAGTGTAAAGGCAATTAAATGTTTGCCCTCTCAAAATATCTTTCTCCAAATGAGATGAGATGAAAAAATTCTCTAGTTAGAACCCAGGGATAAAATAATAATCATGTGCCTTGTTGCAGAAGGAGAGAGTTAAAAAGTAAAGCCTATGCAGAAAAGATGTTAGGGCTGAAAAAAATCCATAATATAAAGGATTTCTTGCAAGTCCTCTATACCAAATGTTTTCTGCGTTAACTAAATGCTGTTTTGTTGCCTGAGATTGCAGTTCCCTGCAGAGCTCTATCTGGAAGGTGGAGAACTATTATTTATTATACAAGGATATTTAACTGAACAGGTGGCAACTGTAAGCAGAAGTTGCCTTTAAGTAGACCAGGGGTAGCCAACGGTAGCTCTCCAGATGTTTTTTGCCTACAACTCCCATCAGTCCCAGCCAGCATGGCCAATGGCTGGGGCTAATGTGAGTTGTAGGCAAAAAACATCTGGAGGGCTACCTTTGGCCACCCCTGAAGTAGACTATTTAGAAACATGAATTGTTTCCAATTTTTTTTGTTAAGCAATGTAGATGAAACAGCATGATGAGTAACTGGTACCCATAAAGGGAATTCCAAGTAAAACCAGTGAAGAAATTAACTTAAATACCACATCTGATTCATGTGTAAAAGATCAGCTACTCTTAAAATGCTTTAGTGCTAGTTGCTAAAAAATTTACAGAGCATTCAAAACAGAAGGAAGAATTCTTAATTCTGATTAAAACTATCAACTTCTCAGCCTTAAGAAATAGTTTTTAAAGGTTTTTGTGTAATTAACAGAAATTGGTATTATATATTCTGAAACTAATATCTGCTTCCTTGTTCATGAATCCATTTTTTAAACCTTGGGCAAAATGGTTCTTGACTGGAAAACAGAGGGTCAAGCAAATCAGAGATGTAAGATTTCCAGAACATTTGGATGGTGGTGGTGGGGGGAGATACTTTTTCCCCCCTGGGCAAAATTGGAAATTATGTGAAAAAGTGAAACTTATACAGTACTTTTTAAAAAAATCAAACCTAGACATAGATGGTGCTTTAATAACATAACATGCATTACTGATGGCTTAATTGTGTGTATGCATGTGTTAAGTGCTGTCAGGTTGCTTCTAACTTTTGGCAACTGTGTAAATTAATAACCTCCAAAATATTCTATAATTAACAGCCTTGCTCAGTTCTTGCAACATGAAATCCATGGCTTCTTTTATTGAGTCAATCCATCTCATGTTGGGTCTCCTCTTTTCCTACAGCCGTCAACTTTTCCTAGCATTATTATCTTTTCTAGTGATTCTTGTCTTCTCATGATGTGACCAAAGTACAGCAGCTTACTTAGCATATAAAATCGTACTAATTGGCATATTTATCAAATGTGGAATGCCTTAAGTTTTTTACAAGCAAAACTGAAAATATACCCAGTACTTGAGAGAGGGAGAATGGCACCATACATCAGTTTAGCTTATGTATCCTAATTTATGCCTTCTGAGAGAAAAAAAAAACACTGAAATTAGGAAATTGATTTTATTATAGTTAATAAGGTAACATGTCTATTATTTAGACAAACAGTCTCATATAGTTCAATGTTCCCTCTAAGCTGCAGAGTCTTGTGAGCAAAAATTCTACCTTGTGAGCTACTGGCACTAAAGTTGTGAGCTAATGTATAAATTAGTGTGCTCAAGGGCCATTTTTTTCTGAGCTGAGAAAAATGTGTGAGCTGGAAGCTAAAAATCTGGAACACTGGTCATAATAGGTGGGATTTGCAATGCATTTATATATCAAATCCTCAACATAGTTCCATTTGCAGATACTTAAATCTGTGGATTGGGGCCGTTTGCAGACTAGGGATATTTTCCTGCAAACTTGGGGGATATCCTTGGTTTGCAGAAGAATCTAAAAACCAGTGAAAAATGGAGGAATGAGTTAAATTCCCCCAAACAGGATTACTGTCTGACATCATGCAGTGACTGTCAAAGGTTATTTGTCTGTGCATATGCAGAGGTAGCTGTGCTGCTGGTTGATAGAGAATAGAGCGGGATAGATGGGAGAATATAACTGCAGGAAGAGGGATGGGCTGGTGGACAGTCTCATGGTGAGAAGTGCAGGAGGAACATATGCCACACACACACACACACCCCACACACACAGTTTGAGTATAACAGGTGGAAGAGCAGCCACTGCCCCCTGCTTGAGAAGGTCAGGAGAGAGGGAACTGCCAAGAAGGCAGTTGTTTTGAGGATAAAATGCTGTAAGCTGCTATGGGTTTCTATTGTGGAGAAAAGCACTGCAAGTGAAGTAAATAAATAATAAATATAGCTGAAGATGAGGGACAAGTAAAAGATAACTTGGTGGGTAGAAAGAAGAGAAGGAAGCAGGGAAAGGTGAGGATATGGGGATTGCTAGGCATTGAGGAAGAGAATGTAGTGTGGAGAGGGAAATACAAGAGGAAGTAGGGGAGAGAAGATATAGTGTGGAGAGGGAAATACAAGAGGAAGTAGGTGCTGCTCCAAAAGGAAGGAAGGCTGAAGGTGGTGCTGGATAAATGTAGATTGGCTGATGGATGGGAGGAAGTGAAGAAAGCAGGGAAAGGAATGGTTATGGGGGCTTCCAGGAAAAGTAAGGAGAAAATATTGAGAAATGGGAAAATTAGATGCCCCCACAAGTCCTTGGAGATCCCCCTCACCCCATTTGAGTATAAAGGTAATTTTGAAAACACTGGAATTTTTAATACTTTGTCCTAAGGAGTATGTCTTTACCTTAGAAATTATTTCAACCTTTCCAAAGGGAAAAAAAATATATTTCAGTACTCCAGTTTCAGTTTCTCAGGGAGGAGATAACTTTTTAAACAACCACTCTCACTCCTCTTCTGTCACTGAGTTGTCAACTACAGAACTCTGTGGTTCCTGTAGGGAAGGACTGGTATTTCCCTGGGACCTTTAGTTGCTGATATGTTGCCTAGAATAAGGCACATATCAGATTCTTCCTGAAATATATTAATTTTATAGTGTTCCTTCTTGGATTGCTTCATAACGTGTACACCACTGATGGCCAGAAATACTTCCATGTCACAATCCCATGGTTTAAAAAGCTGCATCTACCATTATGACAGCACCTATGTATATTATTGGATAAACTGGAAAATGCATTCAGTTCCATTTCTTTAATGTAATTGTATTGTTTTTTGAATTCTTTAGATTTCATGCTTTTAAATTAGTGTGCTTATAATTAAGGTCTCATGCTGACAGTAGAATTATCAACAAATTTGCCAACAAATGGTAGTTCACTTACTTTCTATTAACTGCTTGTGATTGCAAAGTTTGGTTATTATTTACTTAATTACTAGCACACATCGACTTTTAATAGGGTAGTACTACCGGAAAAATAGATATGGCTTTTTCATTAGAACCCTTGTCATAAACTTTTAATGACTGTGAAACTTCAGGCTAGCTAAAAATGGGCAATATTGGCAGATAGTGCTTCACAGTCATGAGTCATATTTGGACAAAGAATGAACACGCAGACCACAATAGTAGGTACACACACACACACACGTATAATATATTTCTGAATTTGCAATTATATGTCATATATTGATGATAGAGGTTCAGAGCCTCTTGTCTAGTATTTAGAACTTCAACAGGATGACTGCTTGGGAAAGAGGGACCCTGGAGATCACTTAAAATGAGAGAGAAGCTAGTACACCAATGTCTTTTATGCTGCTAATCCCAGTAAGAAGGAAATTGCTCATGGGGCAGGACAAGATGTTTGGAGATCTAAACAAACAAATTAGAATTGAGGATAATTCTGCCACAGTTGGGGAGCTGTTGGAAATAGAAATGATGGAGCATAATACATACTTTTGGTAAAAGCAAGGTTTATAAGCTTATTCCTATGCAGCTTTCAGCAAAAGGCCCCAAGAGAGGCCATATGTCAGACACCTTTTATAGGGTGGCAGTGAACCTGAAGAATCCTTTTACCCTCATATTAGGTAGAGCCATTCATGTCCTTCTCCCCCAGCACAAGCTTGCATGCTCTTGTCCCGCTGTCCACTGCTACTCCACACTAGTTCCAACAGAATACCTTGCCAAGTGTAGGGTTCCTATTTCTAGCATTCCTTCTCACTGTCACATTTGGAAGGGATGCAACACAATGCCTGGTAGCTTACTTTTCTCCTTTACCACTATATTATTGGGATAACTTTTTGTATGGTAGAGAGTATCAGAAAAGTTATTGCAGTAGAGAATACTAGAGTGATACTACTCCCTAGCAACCAAATCATGAATGTAGCTTACCTTTAAATGTACACAAGTGAAATTCCTATTGCCCTAAAAAAATTGCAGATTTATTTAGTGTCAGTAAATTAGTTTTATACAAATCACTCTGTTTTAGCAATAAGTTATCAATAGAGGACTTGAACCGGGGCGGGGGGGGGGAGACCTGCAAGGACTTGTGGGGGCATTTTATTTTCCCATTCCTCATTATTTCCTCTGTACTTTCCCTGGAAGCCCCCATAACCGCCTTTCCCTTTCTTCACTTCCTCCCACCCATCAGCCAATCTACATTTATCTATAGAAAACCAGTGATTAGGGTTGTAAGGGTAGGATCTCGGGGACCCAGTTTGCGTTCTTATTCTGCCACATAAACTTGTTGGGTGAACTTGGGCCAATCCCATACTCTCAGCCTAGCCTACCTTGCAAGATTGTTATGAGGATAAAACTTAAGTGATGTAAGCCTCTTTGGGTCCCTACTGGAGAGAAAAGCAAGATATAAATAAAGTAAATAAATAAACATGCCAGAAGGTTGAAGAGTCCAACATATATCGTTCAGATAGACTATGAATAAGTAAAAGGGTAGCCACACCTTTACTTGTGCAGAAGTGAATGTCCTGTGTTTTTCTATGTCCTAATAAAAGGTGTGTTTTATAATTGCATAACTGGAGTTTTGTATCTGAGAGAGCCTTAAAACTGTCACACATATTGTGGCACAGTCTTTTCATGAACCAGAGTCAACTTAGTCAGATGCACCAATGTGTTTTTGTCTGTTTTGCTGTTTTTTCATGTGAAACCTTTTTCACTCTCATGTGAAACCTTCATGGATTTTTGCCTTGTGGAAGGGTCCTACACTCATTCAGATTTCTGGAATCCATGCAAAGGGCAGGTTTTATTCCTCTTTGTGTAGTAAACTAGGCATTGTAAAGCACATTGGATGTTTTCTGTAGACTTACTGATGGAGTTATTGTGTGAATAATACTGGGGCCATGTATATTACAGGTCACGTATGTCTATCCATATAGCTGACACCTATCCATATGGGACTCCTAGACATTAAACTTAAATGTAATTTATCTTAAAAATATGACACTTGACAAATCAGACTATTAATGCTTTGTTTGCAAAGAATTGTCTCTTGGGGATGACTAAAATGCCTTTAAATAAAAATCTTTTTCATGTAAAACTAGTAGTCTCCTTTTAACTTTTCATAGAAAATGGTGGGTATCAGTACTAAAGTTGGAAAGTAGCATTCACAAGTAGTAGAGTGAGCCAAATTTACTCTCTTGTTTGTAAAAGACAGCTGGCAATTTCTTGTATGTGTTATCAGCTAGCTGCTCAATGTACATAAAAGAAAGGGACCATTTTTTTTTAATTCTTCTTAAAAGTTTCTTCCTTTTAAAATATATTCTACAAATAGTTAATGTGTGAGTATAATTTTAAGTGTGTTATAATTAACTCTGCCTAGAGATTGCACAAATATTTTTTATGATTTTCTAACTGGCTTTGAAAATATCTTCTCTAAATCCTGAAGACGTATGCTACATTGTTAAATTCTGGCAGCAATTAAGTTTATCTCTAGCTTTTCACTAAACATATCTTTGGTAAAGGATGAAAGTGATTATGTGGTTCAGTGGTTTGAAAACTCCTTTGGGTATGTTTGGAGAGTCTTGCATATTTTGCATCTTCTGCCTTGAAAAGTTCATATGCTCCAAATAGTATCACGAGGTGAGGAAGCTTGGCAATACTTAGCAGCCAAAAGTTGCTAGCTTAGCAGTGTAATTCTAAACAGAATTATATCCTTTTAAGGCCATTGGACTTGGGGAAAGTGTAGCTTTGTTTAGGATTGCACCAGAGGAACATAACATAAGAGAAGCCATGTTGGATCAAGCCAATGGCCCATCCAGTCCAGCACTCTGTCACACAGTACCCAAAAAACCAGATGCCATCAGGAGGTCCACCAGTGGGGCCAGGACACTAGAAGCCCTCCCTTAAGACAACAAGTGCTTCAACAACAAAATGCTTAGGAAAGTGTGTATTAAAAGCTATCATGAGTACCTTGCGCAAATGTGTGTAAACAGTTGTGTTATCCAAATGGCCTACATATGAATGTTGCTTGACTGTAGGAGCACTTCCCATAAATGAAAAGCACACCTTGCATCCTGCACAATTTCATCAGGCCTCTGTCACATGGCTGCCAGGATTTTCGATTTAGACAAAGATTCATATAAGAGTGGGAAGATTCCCAGAAATAAACAGGCATAAGTTTGAAGTTGAATGTTTATTAATAAAACACATAACATTAGCAAGATAATGCAAGTACAAAGAGCATGCACAGACATTAGAAAACAGATCTGTAAATCCTAACTTGTGCAAGATTCTAATATCAGCAACTTTTACTAGTCTAAAGAGAGAGATGGAGGGAATAAACACAGAAGCCTGTCTGATGGCTGGAGTCCCAGAAGGCTAACTGTGCTGAAAGGAAAAAGCTACTGTGTTGTAAACAGTATGGAACCAGGTCGCAATCTTCAAGGCACCTGCACTGGGACTCAGGGCAATGTGACTTTACAGATACATTTCCACTCCACACTCCTACTGCTGGTTCACCCACTCGCACAGTATCAAGATTCCCAGGGATATCTTTATACCCAGAAAATGTGAAGATAAGAGGAGGAAATAAGATGCCTCTCAGAAGGAATTGAATTGGAACCAAAAGTTGCAAGCCTTATTGATCATTCAGGCAGATAATAGTTAGGAGGGGAAAGTATGGTTGCAAGAGAGGGACATTGAGCAAATGCTGTCTTTTATATGAGATTTATAGCCTAAATAGAATAATGAGGTGAGGTATATTGCTTTCATTTCATTTAGAATGCCTGGAAAAAACATGTGGCAGTGGCTGGGTGAAGGGGGACAGTTAAGGCTCTGAGGCAACTGCCTTCTGGACTGAAGAATATCCAGTCCCTCACTTTGGCCTCTCCTATAGATTTCTTAAACCCTGAGCCCCAAAGCGGGGGGGGGGGGGGGGGCAACGTTTGAATAAAGGATTGGTGGTGTATAGGTTATGTGTTCCTGAAGGGGCTCTTACTTGAAAAACTGCTAGACCAAACATAGCAATTGTTTGTGAGGTAAATCTAAATCACTTTTTCCTTGATATTTGACTGGATCCAAGACCCAGATGGAAATAAACATAGGTTTATTTAACAGAAAATAAAGTGTTTAATAGAGTAAATGCTCTGTGTGGGTGGCTTCAATATAGAAAGGAAAATTGGCTCTCAACTTCATCTCCTCCCCTTCCAAAAGGTGAGCCTCAAGAGTAAGTAAACCCTGAAAGGAGATTTGATTCCCCTTTTTCAAGAGAGGTTACCGCAACAGGTTCAAGGCCGCTGTTTTACCACACAGAGTTCCTTTCCACAGAACCTGTGCACATAAGCTAGGAATGATGGATCCTTAACAGGATGCTTATCTGTCACACGAAAACAAGGTTTCTTTCCTAAGCCAACCCAAACCCTAAGTAAAAACCAATAAAAGCTACTCTGATGCCCTTATCCAGAGCCATAAATTACTGAGAGATGCATATCTTTACATGTCACTGTTAAATATCTGGCAGATCCTGTTGTGTATTTAGATTATAAGGTTCCAGCTGTCTCATGGGGTTCTGGTTTGAGACCTGATCTGTGAGTTACAGTTGTAACATTAAAAAGGCAAAGGTGCAAGCACCGACCCATGTGGTGACATCACAACAGGATGTGTTGTTTTACAGGCTAGTTTGCCATTGCATCCCCCAGTCATCTACATAATAGGAGCACGAATGTTTAGCCAGCTTCATTCTATTAATTTGAACTGGCACCTCAGCTTTCAAAAACTTTTGAGCAGGCTTTAATATGTTTGAATATAGGTCACGGGGGTGTGGAATCTGGGTGTAAGGTGTAGTATTAAAATTCACTTGTATAAAAATGAAGGGAATATGAAAGCCAACAACATAAAATGAAGAAGAGAGAGAAAACTGGGACGTGCAGGCTTGCTAACTGGGTAAAATAAGAATTGCAGCATATGGATGTACTACTACAGTTTCTTTGCTACCTGACCTGCATCCAGTGTGGAGCCTTCTAGGCATTCCTGTCTCTTTTCTCAAATAGAAGATATTTTCCCAAACCTTACCTTTGTTAAGTGGGTTGGGTGGGCGCTGTATTAGTTGATGTGTGTTCTGTGAATTAAAAAAAGACAATATGACACAGGGATGCAAAATACCCTGTTTTACAGCATAATGGCTTTGACATATCTGTAACAGAACCCCCAGCAGAGCAGCTCATAGGGATGAGCCATTATTAGTGCAATGTACTGAACATGAAACCTGGTTTTTGTTTCAAATAGAAAACTGCCCTTGTACAATGTAAGTGCAGCAAAAAATGAATTTAAGATTATGGTAATAAGTATTTGGAAAGTAGTGAAGAAAACAAGGGGGGAGAGAACAGAAGACCCAGAATAATTTGATAGAACTAACCCCATGTATGTGCAACTATGGAAAGTGACTTTGGGGGAACAATACAGCGCATATTTTTCAGTATTTTAAATTTATGATGACTGAAGAATTTCTCAGTTTTTGAAGCAGGTCTGGTTTTGACCTTTCAGTTACTGTGAGCTCAGCAAAAGGTTGCTGATTAATTTTGCCCCTTAAACTGGTAGCTGGGCCGTTCATTCCTTTTTAATAAACAGGTCGAATTTTAATGCTGCTGACTTAGATGTAATAAAATATTCTTTGTGTTAAGCTTCCACTGTATTAATAATAGTATCTGTATTAGCAGTTTACAGTTAAATGGCATTGGAACATTCAAGTAGCTTGCATTAAATCAATTTTATAGCTGGACTGCTTTGTCTGCCTGATGCTTGATATTTTTCAGCCTTTTAGGGCAGACTTGTTTCTGAGTAGGCCTAGAATGTAGTAACATCTTTTGCAGAATTCTTACAGAAATAAAGGATTTATTTTCAAATACCTATTTTTATTTTCAGTATTATAATTAAGTATGGCAACCACAGAATTGAAATAAATGTTGGCTGTGGAAAAAGAAATAAACGTTAGGATGAACTAAAATGATACATTTTGAATTTGTCTGACTTAAATAATATAAGTTGAGTGATGAGACTGCAGTGGCTGAAAGATATAAGGAATGTATGTACACTATAGCCCCGGAGAAGCTTTGGAGTACCTAGAAATGGCTATTTACCATGTGTTTGCTGTTTATAAGTAAACCACCTGCAACGGAGTGAGAAGTGAGCCTGTTTGCCAGGGTAGGATGAAATATAAATTTCCTAAATAAATAAAAAGTTAATTATGGTGCTCAGTGACATAGTAAAGCAGTTTTTACTGATTATCCACAGCATCAGAAAGCCAAAGAAGTAATGACAGCTAAAATTACTTCAATATCTGGCAGGTAAAACAGTCATTTGACTTTCCATGTAGTTGCATGAATACCTCTATAAATTTATAGAATTATCCATAAAATTGTAAAAAAAAAAAATCTGTAAAAATTATAGCTATCCTAAATGCTCTTTATATATAAAGGATTTAAGCCATTTGTATTGCAATCCTATGCAAAGTTATTTTAGTTTAAGCCCATTAATTTAAATGGATGTAGCTTAAAGTAACTATATAGGATTGAAATATCTTTTCCATATTTTTAAAAAGCAAACTAGATTGACAGTTGGCCGCAAGACAACTATGAAAAGAATGAAATCTCCTATGAAGACCAAATACAATAATGATGTTATCCCACTAGGCTGAAATCACACGAAACTATGAGGAAGTGTGCATGCACACAAAAGCTCACACTTTGAATAAAACTTTTGTTGTTCCTAAAAGTACCAGTGGGCTCCCACTTAGTCCTGTTGCTTCAGTCCAACACGGCTACCCACCTGGATCTATCACATGAAACTGCAGATCTCACCATGTTCATTTGGAAGTCAGTGCTGCTGTCAAATAAATGTGTTAAGAATTTTCTTAAGAAAGGTTAGGAGAGGTGTTGAGAAAGGTTAGAAGAAGCATGACTTGAGAATATTTGGGATACCTGTTTTTGCACTGTCCCTGAATGTGATGATGGCATTTGTCAATCTGCTCATCATTACATCTTGCAACAATTTAAAACAACTATTATTACTTTTTAATTTAATATAAGTAAATGGAGCAATCCTCATTTATTGTGAAGTGTAAAATTATAATAATGTACACTAGAATATTATTTTCATACATCCCTTTCAAAAATACTGTTGTTACCACCCCATAAAAAGTCTGCCATGAAATTGTTGTGAAAGCAACGTTACTCCAGAGTCAGAAACGACATGCTTATGCAGGGGATAACCTTTACCTATAACCAGCAACATTGCAATCAGAATTTTACAATATTTTAAAAGGAGATGATTTTTTTAAAAAAAGTGCAAGGTGTTTCCCCATTATTCTTCCAGGGATTTTTTTGTTATGCTACTCTGAGAAGGGAACTACTGTCAATCAGTTTTTTCAAAAAGTCTTTGTTAGTAACTTTGGTTCCAAATTCACTACTGCAGTCAACTAGTTCAGAGCCTGTTGTAAGAGATAAACCCTTTTGCAAATGAAGACAGCATCCATTTTCCTTATACCTCAGGCCACATAGAATTGATTGGGGTAATAAAATGACAGCACCTTGTAATATACTGACGGCTGTTTAATTTGAAAACTAGCTCAAGCCTGATTCAAAGCTTGTTCAAAGCTAATTTATGGCTTATGCAATTCTCAGATGAACCCTGGGTAAAGGATGATGTATGAAATCTGATAGTGAATATAATATACTCAAATTGTCCTGTTGGGCTGAGGGGTTTTTTTTTTTTGTTATAGGTAACAGTGGTTTTAAAAATATGTGTGTTTGGTATATGATGCTATATAGGAACGTATATTGGAATTTCCTGGCATTTTATTTTAGATATCTTGTACTCTGTGTATATGTATAGACATTGTGGTGTATGTATAAATTATTATGCTTTGAAGAATCATCAAGAAAATTTGGTGCTTTGTTGTGTGAGTATAACTACTATTGTGCATGAAGAAAGATGAACAGTATTTTTGTATCCTGCTGTTATGATTGCAGAACAGTTTTTATAGACATAGTCCGCAATTAATGGAATTAGGATAATTGGCTTGCTTTTGGTTACCTGGTAATTTGCATTTATTTTGCATGGATTCAGTATCATCATCATCATCATCAAATGAAAGTGACAACATTTTTAGCACTTATTTACTACAAAGAATTGTACTGAGAGGTGCTAAGCTTCACCAACATCCACCTATGCTATATAGTAGCTGGGATTTAGTTGAATGCTGCCTAGTACCAAGGGAGCACCCTCCTATGCACTCTTGTGATATAGCTGAGAAGAAGCTGGCTTAGATGAAGTGGATGGATGGATGGATGTCTCAAGATGCTCACCAAGTTTCCTGCCGATCTCATTTTTGAATTAATTTTAAAGTTCATCTACATTAAGCATGAACACTTTCCTAGAAAATATATATTTATCTGATAAATTATTTTATATTTGATGTAAAGTATATGCCTCTTACACACTAAGGCACATGGGAACTGTTTCCCATGCAGCTGTGAAAAATGAATTAATATTACCACTAGGTGTAAAGGGACAAACTGATTTTTCCTTCTGCAGTGATCCATACATTCTCCGGTGGTCCCTGGTAGTGGGACGGTCCTAAACTGCCGGGGAGTAGGCTCCTCCTCCGGAACAGGGTCATTGATCGCTTTATCCGGCCTGGGGGAGGGGCCGCTCCCTTAGGAACTCCTCAGTCCAAACGGCCTTGTTGAGAGAACAGGATGTGTTCGCTGTGCTTGGAGAGCACATTGATCAAAGTGACGGAGTTTTTTCTCTTTGAAGTCTCTGCTTTCTAATTTCTAATTTTCAGCCGCATCGGCGGCAGGCAGAGCGTTCTTGGCCGTCAGCGTTAAGGTTTCCTTAACAAAGTCGGCTCAAACTCGGAGGTTTCGTCCAGTCCTGAGGAAGCAGGATCCGATCAGGCACCAGGGGATGCTGGGCGCTATCCAGCATCTACTGGACATCAGGGCTATAGAAACGGTACCCTTGGCTCAGAGGGGTCTAGGGGTGTACTCCAGCTTGTTCCTGGTTCCGAAGCAGAATGGCGATACCCGAGCTATTCTGGACTTAAAATGGGTCAACCGATTTGTCAAAACCAAAAAGTTCCGGATGGAGACGTTGCGTTCCATTCTTTTGGCAGTGCAGGAGTGAGAGTTTCTAACGTCCATCGATTTGTCCGAGGCCTATTTACACGTGCCTATTCGACCAAGTCACAGGCGGTTTCTCAGGTTCGCTTACGATGGAAGGCACTTCCAGTACCGGGCTTTGCCGTTCGGACTGAAGTCTTCCCCGCGAGTGTTCACGAAGATCCTGGTGGCGTTGGTTGCTCAGTTACGGATGGGGGGCGTGGCTCTTCATCCGTACCTGGACGATTTGTTGGTCAGGGCCTCTTCGTACCGGCAGAGCCTGGAGGACACCGAGCGGACTATTCAGGTTCTGCAGGACCACGGGTTTGTGGTCAACAGGACAAAGAGCAATCTTACTCCCACGCAAGAGATAGTGCATCTGGGTGTCCTGATCGATACTCGGAGGCACAGAGTGTTCTTGTCAGAAGGACGACAGGTGAAACTCAGATCCTTGTTGGAGGAGGTGTTGGCACTGACTCAGGTTCCTGTGATGACTCTGGCAAAATTGCTAGGGGTTCTGGTATCTTGCCAGGATGTGCTGTCTTGGGCGCGTTTCCATTTGCGGCCCCTGCAACGCTTTCTGCTTCCTTATCAGAACGTGATAGCTCGCAAGTTGCACAGGATGGTGATTCTCCCACCGGAGCTGAGGCGACAACTCCAGTGGTGGCTAGAACCTTTTCGCTTTCAACAAGGGGTTGCTATGAAGGAACCGCAGAGGATAGTGGTGATGACAGATTCCAGTCGCTCCGGCTGGGGAGCGCACTCTCAAGGGGTGATGTGTCAAGGTCAGTGGTCTCTGCTGGAGTCTCGACAGAGCATCAATCTGTTGGAGCTGCGGGCGATTCGTCTGGGGTTGTTACGCTTTCAGACTACACTTCAGGGGTGTCACGCGTTGATGAAGACAGACAACGTGACAGCGAAAGCCTATGTCAACCGACAAGGCGGGACCAGAATCAGGAAACTGTGCAGCGAGGCCAACAGCCTGCTGAGTTGGGCAGAGAGGTATCTCTTGTCCATAAAGGCGGTGCATGTAGCCGGGAAAGACAACGGGCTAGCGGACTGGCTCAGCCGTCAACGGCTGGATCAGACGGAATGGTCTCTGGACACGAGAGTCTTCCAGGCTCTTCAACGCAGATACGGCAGAGTGGCTGTGGACTTGTTTGCAACCGCGGACAATCGTCAAGTGCAGCGGTTCTTTGCAAAACAGAGACATGATCAGGCGGAGGGCGTAGACGCTCTCAACTGCGACTGGCCGGACAGCCTACTGTACGCCTTTCCGCCACTGCAACTGATTCCTCGTTTGGTGAACAAGGTTCTTCAACAATCCGTGGAGCTGGTGCTGATTGCCCCCTTCTGGCCGAGACGGGGGTGGTTCCAGGATGTCTTGCGACTGTCGATGGAGAAGCCTTGGCGTCTTCCAGTATCCGAGACGCTACTGACGCAAGGGGCAGTACTCCACCCTCAACCGGACATGTTGCAGTTAACTGCGTGGAGGTTGAGCGGTCGCAGTTACTTAAGTTGGGGTTTGACTCAACAGTGATTGACACTATGCTGGCATCTAGGAAGGGTTCTACCACTCGGGTGTATAATAACACTTGGCGGGTGTTCTCCAGTTGGTGTGCAGAAAGGGACTGGGATCCTTTGAAGTTACCTGTTCGGAAGCTGTTGCTGTTCCTGCAGGAGGGCTTGGATAAGGGGCTGGCCACTAATACCCTTCGTAGACAGGTGGCGGCTATTTCGGTGGTGCGTGGAACTCGAAAAGGGGGTTCCTTGACACTGCATCCACATGTTAAACGTTTTTTGAGGGGGGTGTCTTTGTTAAATCCCCCTACAGCACATAGGTTCCCTACTTGGAAGTTAAATGTGGTGTTGAAGGCGTTGTGTCATGCACCTTTTGAGCCCATGGCTACCTGTAGTCTGAGAGACCTTACCCTTAAAACATTGTTTTTTGGTGGGGATAACTTCGGCCCGCAGAGTATCTGAGTTGCAGGCCTTGTCCGTAGATAAGGACCTTTGTACCTTCCATAACGACAGGGTGGTGTTAAGACCTGATCCGACGTTTGTTCCTAAGGTAAATTCAGTGTTTCACCGCTCACAGGATGTGGTTTTGCCTTCATTCTGTCCTAATCCCAAACACGAGAGGGAGGAGGAGTGGCACCGGTTAGATGTGAGGCGGGCCTTGAGTTTTTATATAGATAGAACCAAGGACTTTAGGAGATCGGAGTCTTTGTTTGTTTCCTTTAATTCCCCCTCGCGGGGAAAACCAGTTTCTGCTTCTACTCTGAGCAGGTGGTTGGGGCAGTGTATTTCGTCTGCATATACAGCGTCAGGGCTGGAGCCTCCAGGAGGCGTCACGGCGCATTCCCTATGGGGAGCGGCTACGTCTGCAGTATATAAGTCCTTCTCCTCTCTAGAAGGCATCTGTAGGGCAGCCACCTGGAGTTCTGTCCATTCCTTCACCAGGCATTATAGGGTGGATAGGTGGGCAGCGGCTGAAGCGGCCTTTGGTCGCAGGGTATTACAACAGGTCATACACTGAAGGTAGAGGTCCCCGCCCAGGGTACATATTGCTTTTGTATGTCCCAGCAGTTTAGGACCGTCCCACTACCAGGGACCACCGGAGAACAGAAGATTAGAAGCTCTTACCGTGAAGCTTCCTTCTCGGTGGTCCTGGAGTGGGACGGTCCATCCCACCCAGTGTATTATCTCAGTCAAGTGGAGGTTGGTTCTGACTGTTTACCATTACTTCTGCTGTTTGCAGTTATTAAAATGGAGTTACATCAGTATGGTCTCCGTGTGGTTTGTTACCATGATGCAGAATTTTGTTTTATAGATCCAGGTCGATGGGGGAGCATGGCTGTTCTATGGACTGAGGAGTTCCTAAGGGAGCGGCCCCTCCCCCAGGCTGGATCAAGCGATCAACAACCCTGTTCCGGAGGAGGAGCCTACTCCCTGGCAGTTTAGGACCGTCCCACTCCAGGACCACCGAGAAGGAAGCTTCACGGTAAGAGCTTCCAATCTTCCGGTTTGCCTACCCACACGGTAGCAATATAATGTACATATGTTGTAACTTTATGTGCGACGATACCATAAGTAACAGCTCTCATGTAGTATACATCTATGTGAGAGATGGAAGGAGGGAGACTCTCAGCAATACTCCTAGTTCACATTATCCTTTATATAATAAAATCCTTTCGTGGTGTCAAAACAGAGCGCCCTGATTGGTTGGGATTGTGCTGCAACAACCTTTGGCCCATCAAACCATCAATCAAGAGTAGTGGTGTGCCATTGGGTGGGTCCGCTCCTCTCTCCAGCCCTAGTGGTTGTTGCCTGCCAGCCAAGCTTATTCTGTCAGTAATTAGCAACCAACCTTGGTTCTGGCAGTTTCTGGCTCTCTCTACTCTCCCATTGGCTGGGCTTCCTGTTGCACTGCTTCATAGAGGAGAGAAACAAAGCCTTTCCTCAATTGGCTGGGAGAAGGAGGGAAAGAGCCAGAGAAAGTCCTCCCTTGATTGGCTGACGGCTCCACGCTATCCTCCTCTGGAAAAGAAACAGTCAGAGACTATGGGGTGGGATTCTTGTCCTGTAGCAGCAGACCAGATACAGAGAGAGAGATGGGAGGGGGAGCGAGAGGCAGAGAGAGAGTGAAGTCCTGTGCTTAAGACCAACAACATTATCAGAGAGAGATAATAACTTGCTTTGGTCCCCCCCCCCCCACACACACTGTGGAGAAAGACTGTCCTTTTCCTACATAGAGGCTGCAGGGAGGGGGGAGGCAATAGAAAGCTGAAGTCAGAGGGCCAGATAAAGAGAAGGAGATAGGGTTGCCAATTCCAGGTTAGAAAATTTCTGGATATTTAAGTGGTGGAGCCTGGAGAGGGTGGGGTTTCAGAATGTGTGGGACCTCAGACAGTACAGTGGCACCCACTGCACCCTCCAAACCAGCCATTTCCTCCTGTGGAGCCACTGTTGCCAATCTCCAGCTGAGGGCTGGAGATCACTCAGAATTACAACTGCTCTCCAAATTGTTGAAATCAGCTCCCCTTGAGGTGGGGCAAGTGAATGCCTTCACTTGAATGGGTGCAAAGACAGGAAGAGGGGGCACTTATCCAGAGCCTCTTTCTATACCCCATTGTACTTTTTCCACAACGGTCCTTATTCCTAGTTTCCATATAGTTATGTTGATCACAGAAAAGTATATTCAGATGGGTAGCCACGTTGGGCTGAAGCAATAGAACAAAGGTTGAGTCCAGTGACACCTTTAAGACAAAGTTTAATTCTGGGTATAAGCTCTCATGTTGAACTTAAAGGTGCTACCAGACCCAGACTTTGTTCCACAGGAAATTATATAATTGGGTGCTTCTTAAGAACCTAAAGGAATAGAATCCTCTGAATTCCCTGAGCTTTGGTTTTTATTTTCTATTTTTTTGCCACCCTTGTCTGATAAGGCACCAGTTATTACTCTTTCTTATTCCTAGAGTGGCCCCAGCAAATCAGATGGTCACATAGTTGTCCTTGTGACAACACTGTACAGTATAGCCCAACTTAATTTGCTATGTGATATCATTAAGGAAAAACAAAGCCAGATGCATGATGCTTGCTGAGATTATATGCAGGCAAGTTGCTGTTGCTTAACCAACCAGCCCTACATGCTGTATCCCCCCAGTTGTAGTGCTGCAGTTTATTTGCTTACCGTCACTGTCATCAGCATGGCACTGGAAGTGTTAGCCTGGTTGTCTTGACAACAGAGACTCTCTTACCAATAAATCATTTTTGTCACCTTTCACTGCATCCCTGCAAAAGATCTCAAGGGCATGTGCTTTTTGCATGAACCCAAATATTCACAAGGCGTGCATGCTTCAGGTACGTTCCATTTTTTAACCCATAACCTGGATTGGTTGGATCAAACATGTTTTCTAATATTTATCATAGCAAAATAGGAGTCAATTGCACCTTTAAGACCAAGTAGTTTTATTCAGAACGTAAGCTTTTGTGGTTTTATTCAGAACGTAAGCATGCACACTTCTTCAGACATGGAATGAGGTACAGTAAGCAGAGCTACATATAGCTGGTGGGGTTTGGAATGCCAAGAGGTACAAAGTTAAAAACCAATAGCAGAATAGTAAAATTAACAAATTCAGAAAACCTTTGATCTGGGTTGAATTATCATGGAAAACCATAAAACAGTAACATGTCAGAATGTGAGAATGTCTGTTAATTATTCTATTGCTAATAAACCTGGGTCAAAAATAAGGCATTTCTTTCCCAGAAGTTTTTCCTTTCCAATTTACCTTTTAACATGAAACATAAATATATACATCATTCTAATTTGCCATTAGGAAAAAGTACATTAAAATATAGTAGAAGATGGATTTAGTATATGTAACGAGATGAACAGCCAATATCCCTAGTTTGGGTATGTTAATACAAAAGCATTATTCTGATACACTATCCTAAAAGAGAAATACATTGGAATACTGTGGATATATTGCCCTACTTGGTGAAAGTGGGTTTAGCATATGTAATGAGATAAAAAAACAAAACAAGTCTGTTCAGTCCTGGGGAGGTGTTTGTTCCAAGTTTCATAATAGTTTGTAATTCAGCAATTTCTCTCTCCATTCTGTTCTTGAAGGTCTTTTGCAGTAAAACAGCTACTTTGAGGTCACCCATTGAATGCTTTGGAAGGTTAAAGTGTTCCCCCATAGGTTTCTCAGTTCTGTAATTCCTGATGTCAGATTTGTGTCCATTTATCCTTTGGTGGAGGGTTTGTCCTGTTTGCCCTATGAAGGGCATTGTTGGCATTTAATGGCATATATAATGTTGGAAGATGAGCAAGTGAATGAGCCTGAGACGGTGTAGTTAATGCTGTTAGATCCAGTGATTGTGTTGTCCAGGTGTATGTGGCAGCAAAGTTGGCACTTGGGTTTATTGCAAGCTCTGGTACTAGTGTCCATGCTCAGATGAGATGTTGTATTGTTGTGGGTGAGGAGTTGTTTGAGTTTAGGGGGCTGTCTGTGTGCAAGAAAAGGTTTACCCCTCAGTACTTTTGAAAGAGGGCTATCACTATTCAATAGAGGTTGTAAGTTGTTGATGATACATTGAACTGTTTTCATTTGAGAGTTGTGTGTGGCCACTAGTGGTGTTCTGTTATTGTGTTTTTGGGTTTGTCTTATAACAGGTGGGTATCAGAAATTCTGTGTCAGAGCGATGCAAAGTGTATACCTCTCTGCACATCCTAACCAAGTGTCCAGTCACCCCGGTGCCTAACTGAATTTCTCGCCAGGTTATTCATGTTTGAAGCAGCCCAGCAATCTTATGGAGCTGTTGTCGATTGCAACTGATTGGGTGCCATTGTCATCCCTGAGGCTGAGAGAAAAGGTATTAGGTTTTTGTTGTGCTTCTCAACTGTCTCATCTCTCAGTCTCTGAAGTACCAGTAAAGACTTCCATGATTCACTGTTCAGTAGTGTCAAACTGGTAATCACAGGTATTGTGCCAACTTTGGCAACTGCATTTTGTCCCCTCCTATAGACCAACTCCTAGGCAGGTAATTCTGCTTGCCCTTTCTGTGATTTTACAAACTGATACAAGTGAATAAGTCTGTGTACATTATTAAATTTAGTTGGACTTGTAGGTGAGTGGTACATGTTGACAGTAGTAAATTGTTTCAAATTGAACTTCATATTATATTCTTACTCCATCATCTTAATTTCTATCCAATCTATGATGTGATGAAACTAGGAGTGAAATTACATTTTGAACCAGAAATTTGACAGCATAATTCTTAAAACCAATATATGCACTTTTTGGGCTTAGTTCTGGGTTTGGGTGGCAGGTCACTGTATTGTGCCCTGTATTTGCTGAAGCGTTTTTCAGCTCTTTGCAAAAATGGCCTTTCAGTTCTGTTTGTATTATTTCACATAGATATAGATAGATAAAAATATAAATCCCTACATTCTTAAGGCTTGTACATTTCTTATGGGATACTTCTTTTCTTTCCAAAGGTCCTGCTGCTAGTAGACTATACAGGTATTGCAGACTATGCATGAACATATTCAGGTCAGTTAATAAATACAGGAAAGTATCAGGAGGCTATTAAAAGTATAATGGTAGCTAGAAGCCTTTTGAGCAGTAAATCTCTGAAGTTTAGAACTCCTTTATGGTCCTGGATCCTATAGCAATGAATTTGCATAATAGTGAAACTTTTTCCAGATCCAGGTTCTTCCTATGTCTTTCTCTTTATAGAGCAAATTGCTGACTGAAAATGGAGCGTTAGCCACAAACTTTAAAGTTATCAACTTTGATTCCTTCAGCATTTGTGGCCAACTAATATGCTAATTCAGACTACATAAATGCCAGTTTGATAGGAGGGGGAGGGGAAAATTTAATTTGATAAAGCAGTGTGTAAACTCTTGATTTTGTACTCTTCAGTTCATGCCCAAAGTTACTTGCTAAATTATGTCCTTGGTTGATTCAAGGGCAGAAATTACATTTTTGATTAGTAGTCAAAATACCTTTGTTTGGAATATCTATACCTCCATTGTACAAATAAACACAGAGGGTAAATGGCTTTAGTTACCTCAAAGAAAATTACAATTTTTGGGGTCACGAATACAATGTTTCAGTATTTTGGGACAGACCACACTGCCTTGCTAAAGCTGTCTTGCAGAGTACTGCTTTGGCATACTACTTAGGGGTCTATTTGTCTCTGTTGCCCTCAGGATTCCGAACCGTCAAATGAGGTGGTCTCAGAGGCCCCAACTAATGTTGTGCCCTCTACTTCAAGAAGTAGTTCTGAACAACTGGTATCGGTGGCACAGAAACATCCAGAAGAGGTAGGAATTCTGTGTCTGTTATCTTAATAAACTTGATTGTTGGGTCCTTAAAAAAATCATCCAACATTTTTTTCTGCTTTATATTGGTTTGTTTCCATTCAAAAAGACAGTGCATTTTCTGTCTAATTCCAGTTTGTGTGTTGTGGTAATCAGTGTGATAACACTACCACTAACATGGCTATTCTTTGTACTCATGTTTTTTATTTTCTTTGACATCCAGATGCCTGAAAATAGTCTGGTTATGGGCAGTTTTATTTCTTAATAAATCTATCCACCCAGAGTTCAAAAAGAAACCCAGAGTTTCAGTGTCTATCAGGTAATGAAGTTCCCATGTTTTCAAATGTAATTTTAAAAGTTAGTGAACCAATGTGTTTTGGTTCTAGCGATGGACTGGAATTGGGAAGGTCTGGGTTCAAATCCTCATTTTGCCAGTTAAGATCACTGAGTGATCTTGACTGATTTATTTACTTTACTGGCTGGATTCAGTGAAGTTCTGCTTCAGTTAGTTTTCTGGTGCTCTTCCAAGGTGGTTCCATTGAAAAGCTGAAGCTGCTAAAATGGAACTATTTCTCTCTCTTTTTTTGTTTTCTGTGTCTCTAGGTATTGTGTGTCTTCTATTACTTCTCATCCTTGTTCCTCCTCTGATGTCAGAGATGCCTTGTGTTTTTGGTGCACAGAGGTCAAAAAGATGAAACTGGTAGATGCAGGGCTGGCTTGCTCACTAGGCAAACTAAGCAGTTGCCTAGGGTGCCAGGAGGAAAGGGCGCCGAATTGGGCTCTCCCCCAGTGCCCATGACAACCACCTAGTTTGCTGCCTGCCTGTCCCCTCCCTTCCCTTGCGCTTTGCCTGCCCCCTGGCGCGATCAGAGGAGTGCATCAAGGCTTGGCCTTACTAGCTTTGATGGGCGGCGCGTCATTAATCTTTTGAAGCATGCATGGGAGAAGGCTTTGCTCCCCCTCACTTCCGGTTCCAGGAAGGAGGGGGGAGAAGCCTTCTCCCACATGCGCTTCAAAGGATTAGATGCTGTGCCGCCTGCATCAAAGCCGGTAGGAACCAGCGCTGCGGGGTGGCGGGCAGGGAGCCTGCCTGGGGTGCCATGTGCCCTAGAGCTGGTGCTGGGTAGATGCTAACTGTAATCTTAGTGGATAGGATTCTTTGTATTATCTTGTTCCTGCTTATGGCTAGTCTCAAAGTTTATAAAGTCCAGCATAACTTTAAAATTTTTGTCATGTTTCTAATATTTCTTGAAATATATTTGTTTTATACATTTATATGGTGCATTCTCAATTGTGGAGAGTTCTCTTTGACTTGAAGGTCATGTTTCGTCACCAGTTAATAAGATATTCAGACAGTTCATAAAATTCTATTGTGAGTTTCAGTAAGGCAGGGAAATTTTTTTTGTTAGAAATTCATCTGCATTGAACATTAGTTTAAACTCCTGATGAAGTTTGATACCTTTTTATTCTCATACTGCACACACTGATGGCTTAAGTTAGAATCATAGGATACATTTGACAGCCTTGCATATGTATATCTTGAACATGGGTATCTATAAAACATTTTAACCCAATCAGTATAGTCTTTTGGGTCTTGGAATATGACTAGAGACTTATAAGAAATTGGGGGAAATCTGATTTTAAAATTTCCCATGAAATTTGTCAAACACTTTCAGTTTCTGCTGAAAGTATCATGAGATGTGTTTCCGTTTTCTGTAGCAGCAAATAAGTCCTAGCAAGCAGTGTGCCCCTTGTCTCCTACTTGGCTGTGGTAGAACATTGTGGACCATATTTGTTGGAGTATCTTCTAGATGGTTCTGTTGCCATGACTTTGACGCTAACATTTTCATGAGGGATTTTTGTTTATAGTTCAGACATCATCTGAGTTCTTCTGCCAGGCTTTAAGTATATCTTAATCACAGCTTAAAATATAAATAATGATATGAACAATTCAGTATTTATAGCCCTCTCTGTTTCAAGTGCTGATAATGGTTGTGTCAGAAGTTCTCTCCGGTCCTCCTTCAGGTTGGAAGGTATTTGCATGTTACAAAAGAGGAACTAGTATCTGGGGACAATATACATTTTGTATTGTGCAGCATTAAATAAAAATATAAATTGGTTATTGATTGCTTTCTGAGTTACTGAGCAGTATTTCCACTGTCCCTAATAATATGTTGTGTTGTGTATTGTCTGTGTGCAGCTTTTTGAGATAGAATCGTAGAAGTCTACTTGAATCTCAATACGCTTGATGTAGGAGTGTGCATTCTGAAAATATATCAGTATTTTTCAAGTATATTTTGGTATCTCAAATGTATCCTGTATTTTTCAGAAGAACTGAAAAAATCCCAGATATATTCAGGAATTACAGGAAAACCTGGCACAACAGTTGTTGAGGAGTTGGAGCAGATTGCTTCCACCACTCAGCTTCTTTTGGAGATTTTTTCCACAATCCCTTTGAACAGGGAGTGTTTGAAGGGACTGCAGAAGGCAGCCCAAAAAACAGCTGAGGGGGGCATTCTCCCTGCAGGCTCAGCTGGGGCTCTTTTGAGCTGTTTGACCAAACTATCAAAGAGAGCCCCAGCTGAGCTCTTCCCTGCAGACACCTTTGCTTTATGGGCTTTGTTGGGCAGTCCAGTTTAAACTGGGTTGTCCAACAGAGCAGAGCCCCAGTGGAGCCTATGGGGAGAACCCCAGCAGAGCCTGTGACCTTGATAAGGTTCCGCATACTATCCTTGTTGACAAGATGGTAAAATGTGGTTTGGGTTCTGTTACCATTAGGTGGATCTGTAACTGATTGACAGGTCGTACCCAAAGAGTGCTTGTGCATGGTTCCTCATCCTCTTGGAGAGGAATGACAAATGTAGGATCAAGGATCTGTCCTGGGTCCTGTTTTCAACATCTTTATAAATGATTTGGATGAAGGAATAGAGGGAATGCTTATTCCATTTGCAGATGATACTAAATTGAGAGGAGTTGCAAATACAGTAGAAGACAGAAACAGGATACAGGATGACCTTGACAGGCTGAAAAACTGAGCTGAAACCAATAAAATAAATTTTAACAGGGATAAATGTAAAGTTCTGCATTTAGGTAGGAAAAATCCAGTGCATGGTTATAGGATGGGGGAGACTTGTCTTAGCAGTAGTATGTGTGAAAAGGATCTAGGGGTCTTAGTGGATCATATGCTGAACATGAGTCAACAGTGATGCGGCGACTAAAAAGGCAAATGCAATTTGGGGCTGTATCAACAGAAGTATAGTGTCAAGATCACATGAAGTGATGGTATTGCTTTACTCTGCTCTGGTAAGACCTCACCTGGAGATTCAGTTTTGGGTACCACATTTTAAGAAGGATATAGACAAGCTGGAACGGGCCCAGAGGAGGGTGACAAAGATTCTGAGGGATCTGGACACCAAGTTCTATGAAGAAAAGTTGAAGGAGCTGTGCATGTTTAGCCTGGAGAGGAGGTGGCTGAGAGGTGATATGATCACCATCTTCAGGTCCTTGAAGGACTGTCATATAGAGGATGTTGTGGAATTGTTTTCTGTGGCCCCAGAAGATAGGGCCAGAACCAATGGGTTGAAATTAAATCAAAAGAGTTTCCAGCTCAACATGAGGAAGAACTTCCTGACCGTTAGAGCAGTTCCTCAGTGGAACAGGCTTCCTCAGGAGGTGGTGGGCTCTCCTTCCTTCGAGGTTTTTAAACAGAGGCTAGCTGGCCATCTGACAGCAATGAAGATCCTGTGAATTTAGGGGGGAGGTATTTGTGAGTTTCCTGCATTGTGCAGGGAGTTGGACTAGTTGACCCTGCAGGTCCCTTCCAACTCTATGATTCTATGACCCGCTGCTTTGCGAGCTGTGTTGGATAGTCCTGGTTTAAACCAGGCTGCTGAGCAGAGCTCCAGTGGATCTTGCAAGGAGAGTTCTGCCTGCAGGATCTGGTGCTTTGCAGGATCTGTTTAAAATTTTGAGTTTTTGTGTAATCACTTTTATTGTGCTGTTCTAAAGCTGGATCTTTCAGTGTGAATATTACAAGGGGAGGAGAATGCATATCCATGAGCTATTTAAATCATCCTTTCTTAGGAATCTTGAGAACAACTTGTGAATAAATCTGCACGTTTTAATGCCTTTGCAATACTGAATTTTTAAAAATTTTTTAACTGAAATAAATGATTTCAGGTGCTCCTAATTCTGCGCTGAATTGCAACATTAGGAGAATTAATAGTTACTACTAAATTTCTTCTGAGATATTTAGATCCATTCTGTTAGCATTTATTTCAAGATTGTAGATATGAACAAACAATATGATTTGTATGTCCATGTTTGTAGCATATGTTTAAATTTGCTTTTTAGTACTCCAGCAGAAACAATAACTTGCATATATTAGCTATTAAAAGCCCAAGACACACCCAACTTTAAAAAAAATTCAGTATTGCAAAGGTATTTAAAAGTGCAGATCTGTTCTCAAGTTGAATATTAATTGTGCTAATGCAAATAATTGAGATGTTGACCAAAATGGTTCCAGAAGTTCTGTAACCGAGTTTGTCTGCTTGTTTATAAGTCTTGGTGGCAAGATTTCAACCTTCCTTTTAGGTATGTGCAAAAAAAAAAAAGATAAAATCCAAAGTCAGGGTTATTCGGGGGCAAGATATTCAGGAACGCCGAATATCCCCAAATATGAGATTTTGTACCAGAATCTGATTCGGGAGATATTTGGCTATTCCTGAATTTAGAGCTCCATTATAGTCTATGGGCTATTGAAGTAGATGGCAAAATACAGTATAATGAATGGCGGCTGGGGGACAGAGGGTAGAGATACATCCCCAAAATTGCAGGACAGCTGCAGGAGCCTCTCTCCCACAGAACTCCCAGGTTTCAAAAAGATTGGATCAAAAGTTCTGTTTCTAGTGGCACCCAAAGAGTGTGCCCTCATCTCACCATTATTCCCTATGGGCCACTGAAGATTGTGTCAGTGACAGTGCAATACACAGGACAGTTCACATTAGAGAATCTCTCCGATTCACAAATTGAGATGGGGGCTTTCTCCAGGGACTGCAGCACAGAACCAGTGCATTGAATGCACTAGTGTCAAGCAGCAGAGATGAGGCATAGACTTTCTGCATGCAAAGCAGTTGCACAGCCATACAGAACAAATACCTTTGGGGAATCCTTTAACACTAACCTTGTTTTGCTGGGCACATAGCACTGTTATGCTCCTTGCAAGCAAGCACCCTCACCACAGTTGACTTTCCACTGCAAAGATTTTCTAGCAGAATCTGACTACTGCCTGGGGTAGTTTTTCCCACCATAGGGAGCAGTGACCCTCTTTGGGTGCCCCTAGGATAGGAACCCCTGGTCCAGTCTTTCTGTAACATGGGGGTTCTGGTGAAGAGAAGCACCTGAAGCTGCCCTGCAAATTTGGTGCCTCTCTCTCAAACCCCCTTGCTGCAAGAGTCATTTTTCCCACAGTGATTACAGTGGGAAAAGTTGACAGATAGGTTTTTTCCCCCAACATAGGGAGAAAGGGCTCTCTTTGGGTGCCCCTAGATATTCGACCCCCTGGTCCAATCTTCTTGAAACATAGGGTTTATGTGCGAGAGAGGCCCCTGCATTAGCCCTGCAATTTTGGGACCTTTACCTCAAACCCATTGCCCCCTAGCTGCCATCCATTATATCCTATTTTGCCATTGACTTCAATGGCCCATAGGGTTTAATGGGGCCGAATACCCCTCTATACCATCAAGTACTGATTTGGTGGTATTCAGACAGCTGTATTCAGCCCCTGAATAACATTAGAGAATACAGCTGAATCAGCTGTTATTAGTGGTTATTTTAGTTCAACCAAACCAAATGAACACCCCTACTCCCTTTTATCCACAGCCCTAGTAGCTAATGCATAGGATCAAATATTGAAAGAAAGAAAGAAAGAAAGAAAGAAAGAAAGAAAGAAAGAAAGAAAGAAAGAAAGAAAGAAAGAAAGAAAGAAAGAAAGAAAGAAAGAACTAGATTTCCTCTTTCTTTCTTTCTTTCTTTCTTTCTTTCTTTCTTTCTTTCTTTCTTTCTTTCTTTCTTTCAATCTGTGTTGTCTCACATCAATAAAAATGTGAGAAAACACAGATTCTAAGAACATAAGAGAAGCCATGTTGGATCAGGCTATTGGCCCATCCAGTCCAACACTCTGTGTCACAGTGGCCAAAATACACACACACACACACACTGATATAGGACCTTGATACAGAACCTAGCAGCCAGGGGCTTTCTTCCCTCTACTATAACAAGGAGAAAATCAATCGAGAAATCTTATTTTATGATGTTACAGAGTTTTGCCAGACAATTCTTATTTAAATCTACATAGCTAAGGATGTCTTCTGAAAACAGGATTTGTGTCTGTATGAGGTCCAGGCACCATGATGCATCATTAAATTCAAGTAGTAGCTGCTGTTGTTTCATACTATTTAAATATTCTTGTAAACTGGTTTATAGGTTGGACTCGAGCTGCATTTTGTTGGTTAGGTTACTACATGTTGTTTTACAATGCCAGTGCTAGTAGCAAAAATTATTTTTTTCTGGTCTTAAAAATTGAATATCAAAAGGAGGATGGACTTGTAATTCCAAGTGAATTTAACTGAAGTTCCTAGTATAAATTCTGTAGTATTATATTAAAACCAATTATGTAGATTACAATTGGTAATGTGGAAATTAATCAATTATTCCAGAAGATCAGTAGTAGAACTGATATTTGTCCCTGGGTTTTTATCTGTATTAGCTTCACAGGCTGTAGGTTTTTGTGTGCTGTTGGATTTCATTGTGTTTTTCATTTTTACCCTGTATTTTGTCTGTTTACATTATCTGAATAAATAAAAGCATTGTTTTCTCCACTCCTTAGTACAGATTTTCCTCCTCTTAGTATCACTATTGCCAAGAGTGCATCTTCTCTTCTTTGTTTTAGTTTGCGATATGGGTGGGGCTGTAGCTGAGCCATGATTGGGCAGCCCTTAGTAACTTAGTTGCTTGCAACTTCTTCACCAGATGGCATGAAAGGAAAGGTATTTTTATAAGATTACTACTGTGACTGTGCTTTAAAAATTCATTTCTCTCTCTCATACTCACATCTGCACCTTTGTTATACTGTTGTTAAAAGAAACAAATCTCTTTTATCGTGTACAAGGGGGGGAATATGGTCTTACAAGTTAATTTATTATGATTGTTTAGGACAGGGTTGCTTAGTTCTGTTAAAACATTTTCACAAATCCAAGGCATTTGTCTTTATTTAACTTTTTCTTTAAAGTACACTTGGCCCTACTTCTTCTGTTACTCAAGAAGGTATTTAATACTTGACTTAGTGTCATTTGCATTATACAAGATTAACTTTACAAGCTGTGCTATTAATCTAAGTAGCTCTAGATATTGACCTGTGAAAGAGCATAATTGTTAGCTTAATTAAGTTAATTAATTGTCACACTCTGATGAACTTAGTATTGAGAGGAGATTAAAGGCAAAAAAATCAGCATTCATTGGTTAGAAGTCTCATTTCATAGAATTTTACAATGATGCATTTTCTTTAAATGACAGCAGCATCTATTGTATAGCTATTAGTTTTGGGTTAACGTGTTTAAAACCAGGAATTTTTGTTCATTCTAATAGTCTGACAGCCTGTTCAAAATCAGGTTCAGATGTACCTTGAATGTGTTTGCAAAAATTGCAATATATATTGGGATAGCTCATTCACATATTTCTTCATCATGTAATGCTTTTGAATGAAGCAGCTATCACATAGAAGCAGTTGCTTAACAAACATTCAGGTTCTATTAAGAGCAGACTGGTCTGATCCCACGTTTATAAAAGAAACCTCTCACCCTACCATTACCTATGTTGGGTTATGAATATGGTGAATAAGCTCACATATAAGCAGATTTGTTTTTATATAGTTGGTTAATTTGCTGCTATTCAGCTCTATGTGCGTGGCTCACAACAATTTAAGAAACAGTTGTATGTTCAAAGAACATAAACAGAGGATACTGTTTGGTGTAGCAGTTAAGTGTGCAAAAAAGACTCTTATTTGGGAGAACCGGGTTTAATTCCCCACTTCTCCACTTGCAGCTGCTAGAACGGCCTTGGGTCAGCCATAGCTTTCATAGAGCTTGTCCTTGAAAGGGCAGTTTCTGGGAGAGCTCTCTCAGCCCCACCTACCTCACAAGGTGTTTGTTGTGGGGAAGGAAAGTAAAAGAGATTGTAAGCTGCTCTGAGATTCTGAGATTCAAAGTGGAGAGTGGAATATAACTCTAATATCTTCTACTACTACTGCTGTAGAAACACAGTAAAATAGAAGCATGACTCTATCAGCAGCCATCAGTCAGTTCAAGTGACTTCCAGAAAAGTTTTCAATTTCAATTTCAATTCTGAAGATTCAGAGGGGACAGTGCCAGCCTCCTCTCCTGGGGAAAAAAAATATCGAACTGAAACTGCATTTCATTGAGTCAGACCATTGATTTAATAAGTTCCAGTTGCCTGGCAGCAGCTCTCTACCTGGTCTTTCATAACATCTGCAACCTGATATTTTAAGTGAGAGCTTTCTGCATCCAAGGAAGATGCTATGCCACTGGGCCACTCTTCCCCCCAAACAAACAAACAAACTAGGGAACAGCTGCCAAAAGGGTCTTCCCATTCTTGCCTTAGATCAGGGAGGGAAAAGATACTGTGGTCAGAGTCAGTGCCTTGAATTGCACTGGGAAGCAAAGTGGAAGCCAATGTAACTGTAATTGAACGGGTATTGTATATCAATTGCATGTAGTTTGAGAAAGGTCACTAAGGTTAAAGTATTTGAAGCTTCTAAATTGTCTTCAAAGGCAGCCATACAAAGGGTATTTTGCACTCTGAATACACAAAATACCCAGTTTCAACACATTAAAAGGAAGACAGATACTTAACTATACCTTGTAGAGGTGTGGAACTGAGAAGGGAATTGGGATGGAAATAGTAGAGGCAATGAGCAATTGCCACAATACAGCAGTAATTTACATGTGGAAAGCAAAAAAACCCCCAGTTCCTTTTGCAGAATCTTAGTGCACTTTAAGCTAAATATCCTGTTAAAGTTAATTTTTGGTCCAAATCATGTTCTTCCCACATCACTACTCCAGGAAAAGAGAGAGAGGGAGAAAGGGGAGGGGCTGCCAAAAGAAGGACCAAAAGTTGTAATGGGATAAATAGGAAGAGATTTTTGGAATAACAAGGGAAGGACTCCCTAGCCAAGTGAGGATGCTGTAGAGAAGGATCATCTGGCAGTAAGGAAGAAGCTAAGAGATAGGAGTTGATAGGAGGTCATGGAGAATGAATTCCAGGCAGAGAAGCAGAATGGGAGAAGGAGAAAATCATGCTTCACCTGTTTTCACAAGGAGGGTCTTGTGGGAAGGAACAGGGACACCCTATGATTTCAGCATTGGCAGAAGTTCCAGAAGGAGAACCAACTGTGAAAATGGATGGCTTGGAATTCCATTCTAATACCCTTTCTTATCTCAAATCCATTGTTGAGTACTGGAGGTACTATTGCTAAAACACCTCCTAATCAGTTATTTGTAGTCTTGGGAAGTCTGGATAAGTCAGTAGATAGGTGTTCATGCCATATATCAAACAAAATATTTTTGATATATGAGGAGAAGGGACCTTGATTATAGGGGACCAGAACTCATGAAACGAAGCCTCTTTGCTGCAGTCATCTTCAACATGTGGGAAGCAACAAACATTTGAAGAAAAATGTATGCAATTCTAACATCACATCTAAACTTATTTTACTGCTTCATAATTTCATAATTCATATTTTTTTATTTTAATCCATTCTAACATTGTAATATTCCCAATTATTATGCATGGTATGAAAGCTGGACAATGAAGAAAGCTGACAGGAAGAAAGCTGCTTAATTTGAAATGTGGTGTAGGAGGAGAGTTGTGCAGATACCATGGACTTCTAAAGTGAATTATAGATCAAATGTAGCCTGAACCTTTCCTAGAAGCTAAAAAGGCTAATCTGAGGCTATCATACTTTGGTCACATTATGAGAAGACAAGGCTTACTGGAAAAGGAAATAATGCCAGGAAAAGTTGGAGGCAGCAGGAAAAAAATGATATGCATTGTCTCAATCAAGGAAGCCACAGCCCTCAGACTTTAGCAAGGCTGTTAATGATGTTTTGAAGAACGTTTTGGAAAATGTTAATTCTTAGGTTTGCCATAAGTCAGAAGTGACTTGATGGCACTTCACACACATACACACACCAAGTGCTTTCTCTAGCCCTCACATTTCTAATTAGCATTCACTTATGCTGTCTTAGTTATGACTTTCTTGTTATGACTGGAGAGCCAGTTTGGTGTAGTGGTTAAGTGTGCGGACTCTTATCTGGGAGAACCGGGTTTGATTCCCCACTCCTCCACTTGCACCTGCTGAGATGGCCTTGGGTCAGCCATAGCTCTGGCAGAGGTTGAAGAAGAAGATATTGGATTTATATCCTGCCCTCCACTCCGAAGAGTCTCAGAGCGGCTCACAATCTCCTTTACCTTCCTCCCCCACAACAGACACCCTGTGAGGTGGGTGGGGCTGGAGAGGGCTCTCACAGCAGCTGCCCTTTCAAGGACAACCTCTGCCAGAGCTATGGCTGACCCAAGGCCAAGGTTGTCCTTGAAAGGGCAGCTGCTGTGAGAGTCCTCTCAGCCCCACCCACCTCACAGGGTGTCTGTTGTGGGGGAGGAAGGTAAAGGAGATTGTGAGCCGCTCTGAGACTCTTCGGAGTGGAGGGCGGGATATAAATCCAATATCATCTTCTTCTTCTTCTTGTTCTGTCTTTAATTTGAGCTTTGTTATTTGATTACAAGGGTGATGACATAGTTAAGGCACGGGTTTTTTTCAGTTCAAATACTTTATTGGAAATTTAAGAGATTACAAAGAGATAAAAAAGAGGATTTACAAAAGGAATCATGCAAATAAATGAAGAAAACAAAATAGATAAAACAATGAAAAAAGAAAACTTAAGCCAATTTAAACTACCAACAATAACAAGCAGTAATAATAATATCAATGTTAAGCCAGGATCAAGGCATTGTCAAGATTAAATTCTTTACTTAAAAAAGGATGCCATTTTGCTAAGAAAAAAGAATTTTGAGAAGGCTTCTGAGGTTGCCCTAAAGCATAAGTTAGCTTGTCCGAGGCAAAATACTCCCACATTTTTAGTGATCAAGAATGTAATGAAGCAGCTTCAGCAGTTTTCCATTTTCTAGATATAGCAAATTTCGCTGCCATAAAAATTAGTTCCATTAAATCTTGAGCGTATTTGCGTATATTAGGAATTTCCCAGAGAGACAGTAAAGCAATTTCAGAGGTGAACGGAAGAGAGAAAGTGGTAATTGGCTGGGTTTTAGGGAAAAAATTGTTTAAAAAAATTAGCAATATGGAGACACAGCCACCAATTATGAAAAGTGCCATGTGCACTACACCTTTTCCAGCAATATGGAGTAACTGAGGGCTTAAAATGTGATAATTGAGTTGGCATCAAATACCATCGAGCAACCACATTGTATGCTTGCAGTTGAATATTAAGAGATTTTGATAAAATCGGTGAAGAAGTCCAAATCAATCTGTAAGAGTGCATTTTAGGTCCATACACCAAGTCTTTTAATAGTGAAGAAGATCAGTAGACCTGATACTTAGTAATAGTTTATAATTTTTTATATTAAACCTTTTATCAGGGTTGCATATACTTTTTTTTTTCATATTCAGACAATAGAACCCTTAAAGAAAAATCAAATTTATGTATATTTAAAAAATTTTGGATTTGCAGATATTCAAACCATGGTAAATTTATACCATGTTTGGTATCTAAATCTAATGTGACCCCCTGCTAAAATAATATAGAAACGCATTAGGCCAACCCTCCTCCAAATCAAAAAAGAAGATAATGAATGACCTAGTAAAAACTATTGTTGGCCCATGAAATTTGTAAGAGAGGAAGTTGAAGTGCTAATAAAGCATGATATTTGATCCAAACCTTAATAGTCATGTCTAAAAAAGGATTAGAATGAAAATATAAAGATAATTTTCAAGGCAAATTTGATATTTCAGTATTCTGAATTTTTCAGAATTTTTGAAAATTCTGTTCTTCATAAATGAGGTCATTTGTCTTATCAATCTGAAATTTGGCATTGAACTTCTGCTTGCAAAAGGGAGTGACTTTCCCAAATTTCAGAAGAAAAATGGTTTTTGGTTTTGGTGGTAAAAATTTGCAACCAGCTGTTATATATCCAATCACATTAAATTTCTCCATTTACCAGTTTGCATTCTGTTAAAAAAAAAAAAGCAATATTCAAGGGGTTTTATCATCCTACTTTGGCAAAAAATGCAGTTTGCATTGATACAGTTAGTTAAAATATTTTTATATTGCCTTTCTTGGCAGAACTGCAAGCTGAAGACTGTTCATAGGTAATAATATAAATAGTAAAAGTCCCCACTTCAAAACACTACAAATCAGGCACAATAACCTGTCAGACAGTCATACCTTTTTATGGCAATTTTGAGTATCATCAATTGACTATAGTACCCTCGAGTCTTGGCCAATTGCTCACAAAAAGAACAATACTTTTGTGGGCCATACATAATTAGGGCAGGAACAGAAAGGCTCTAACTTCCAGTGGCAACCTTTTTCCATTGGGGTAAACACCAAAAAGCCCTGAAAAGTGTCACTGTTGCTCAAATTTCATCTGTCAAATGGTGTTGGCCTGATGAACAGAGTTGACACACAGGTTCATGGAGGGAGAGGCTTCAAGTATATGGCTGTGAAGAGCTTTAAAGGTTAATTTCAACCCAGACCCAGAAACACAATGTCCAAGAAAAATGTAATATGACAAAAATAATGTGTCTTTGTAAGCAAATGAGTTGTTGAGTCCTGAACCAGTTTAACGTCCTGCATTGTCTTTAAGGACGTCCCCATGAAAAGTGCATTGCAGTAACTTAGTCTTGCAGTTATTGTAGCATGAATCATCATGGTTTGGGTTGAGGGTAATCTGGTTTTGAGGGTAACAAGCATGAATAAGAACAGCATCTACATCAATAGTTGGGTCCAAAGTATTCCCAAGCAGCATCTTACTCATTCTGCCAGAGACACACTTCAAGTATAGCTTCCTCCAGACTTTCAGATTTTTTTTTATGAGCATCACCTCTGCCTTACCTGAATTCAGTTGCAGCTTGTACTTTCTTAGCCACCTGACAGTGCTATCTAGGTACCAGCCAAGAACAGAGATGGTTGCTTCTGGAGGACTAAGTTAGCATAGATCTGTGCCTCTATGGATGGTCTCATTTGATTGTTTAGCATAAACAGCATGGGTAAGATGACCAAATTGTCAAACATCCCACTTGTTAACTCCAAGGGACCAAAATTGAGATTTCAGAGTTCCCATTTGAAGTAAGGGATGTACCTAAGTGTTTTATAAGCCAAACCTCTCTAGCCCATCTTCCACAAAAACAAAAATAGTAGCCACTTGCCCAGCTAAACATAAGTGGGTATCTTGAACCACAGTAGCAGACCCACCATTCTGAGATGTGGGGGTCCTTAGAGAGGAAGAGGTAGATGGAATAACGGAAAAGGTTAATTAATATCCAGTGACTTGCCATTGGCTCTTGTATGCAGTGTCTTCATTAACTTGAATATTTTAAATTTTGAATGTGTTGTAACCCAGGTTGTTTGTAATTCTGTCCTCTGCCTTCTTGAAACAAAATTCATTGTGCTAAAAATAGTTATTGTTTGTGTATTACAGAAGTGTTGCTGTTTTGTTGCTCAGTAACCTTTGATACCCTCAAATTAAAAGCTGGCAAATGTTCCTTGCCCTTTACTGTTCTAACAATAACATAAGTAACAATTACTCATCATCTTGTAATGAATCATTTTTTATCAGAGTCTTATGTCTCTTCTGTATATATAGAATAAATATTTATGTTTTCTCATTTTTCTGAAGTAGAAGATACAGACAAAATAGGCTGGAAGTGTCAGTTATAATTCATTGCTTGCAAAGAACAGTCTTATTCTGATACTGTGTGGAAAGGAAAAAACTCTCTAAATCATTTCAGTGGCAAGCTTATAACCAAGATAGCATCAGCATTTTTCTCCTTGAAAATATATCTGCCATAAATTAAAGGAAATCTTCAGTATTAAAATGTGTGTGACAAGTTTAACCCCACCATTGCCACATGTGTTTGGAATAGCAAGGAGTTTGTGAATCATTTTAAAAGAAAGGACAAATGAAAGTTAAAATGGATTTGTAGCCTACTGTCTGTAAATGATATAAAAAAACAAATTTGGCTGCTGAGTAAAACAGAACACATAAATCATTAATTTATTTTCTTAGCCATATTGAAAGTTTGAAGTCCTCTGACTGCAGTTCTGTAGGAACCATTTTCTGTATGGCAGTATATTTTGTAAAATGAAATATGCCAGTTGTCAAGTCTAACTTTAAACTCTGACATAAGATCTGAGACCTCTGTCATCCCATCTCTCCCCCCCCCCCAAGAATATAAGTGTGGTATTCAAATATAGGTCACTACATCAATTAGATATATCAACTGGGAACAATCATCACAAATAAAGATTTTCCCACTTAACTGTTTTGAGATTTGCCGATTACAAAAGAAGTTCACCTATCACAAATTATCAAATAAATTGTTTCAAATTTTTGGAAATATTGGCTATATTTTAAATAGATTAATTTTGTCCATATCTTTCTTCTGTGGCATGTTATTGTACTAATGATAATTATGGTCCATGCCTTATAGAAGCATACCTTAATTGTGGAGGAGGTTGCTGTTCTCTGAAGGCTGATTGGCAATTAAGTGATGAGGCAGTAGAAGGTACTCTGCATAGGCTTAAAACATGCTGCTTCTTCTTTTTTACTTATCTTACAGTTCTAGTTACTACATCATATGGGAGATCATGAATCAAGCCTTATTGTTATTATTGAAAATGCTATTAGAGGTTAGTGGTAGTGGTTGTTAAAGGATGCACAGCCAGGGCATGGCAGGGAATTATATTTTATTCTATGCTCCTGAAGCCAAAAAGCTACTGAGATACTACTCAGTTAGACTTTGTTGGTGGATTAGTAACGTGGATCAGTTATTAATCAATAGTCATTGTGCACAAGGCTGTAATACACTGTAAAATGATTTCAGCAGGAAGTAGGTTGACTTCTTGGTCTACTTTCATAGATACACTGTATGTTCAGGAGAAAAGAGTAAGAGACCAGTAGCATCCTAAAGACTAACAAAATTTGTGGTAGGGGTATGAGCTTTCATGAGCCACACTACTCACAAGCATTTTATGTTCAGTAAAGTTAAATCTGTACTATCTTGGTATTCTTTCAACAAGCAGTCATGGATAAAAGCACCCTGCTGTTACTGAAATGTAATGTAACTGTTCTTATTCTGACTATGTTTAAGAAGGCGATTCCTTGGATCCTAAATAATATGAGAAGCATCAATATGGTTTTCTGTACTTCTCCCTTCCTGCTATATCCCCTGGACTCCACGGAAAACTGCTGTTGAGGATCAGGAAATTGGGATGCGATGCAAAGGGTTTCTACAGAAGGAGAGGAAATGGGGTGGGGGGGATCCCCTTACATGAACATAAGCTGTATTCAAGCCGAATACAGTCTTTCAGTCTTTATTTTTGAGGAAATTTGGTTTGCAGTTTTATGTACCTACAGCTACAAAAATGTGATGACACAAGTTCTACTATTACCTTAGAAAATGGAGTTTTATGTCTCTGGTGACAAGAAGAATATAACTGATCATGTGCTGGTTTCTGGTTTCAAATTGCATTAGCATTTCAGTAATGATAAGAATATTATTAGTGTGATGCAGAAAAATTAATTACTTCGATAAGGCAATGAAACTTGTTTAATAGAGCATAATCAGTAGCTTAAGTTTTCAGCACATTTTTATTCCTCTGTAGGATAAAAAAGAGCTATGTCAGTGTATGAACAAATAAATCTTAAGACAAGGCATGAGCAAGCAAGTATTTATATACTTCCTTGTAGAGCAAAAATGGTTAAGAGTATTCAGATTTCCAGTCTTGTAACATGATGGATTTTTGGCGTGTATATATAGAAATAGGACAGTTTTCAGTAGGCACATTTACAGTTATGAATACAAATACTTAAATGTTAGTCATGATCTTTGACTACTTTAGGTAAAGTAAAACCAATAATAGAATCTGTGAGCTGTAACTGAGTCTGGAGGACTATATGGTGTCCTTTCAGTACATTTGTCAGCAGAAAATAGAGTATTTCACTACTGTTTAAAAGCAGTTATGAATTACATTAAATAAATATTAAATAGATAATGCCTCTTGGAAAGAAGTATTGAAAGCTAATTTATCATTTTTGATGAGGTACCGTCCTGTCATTCATCTGTACCCTTCATTGAATTTTTCATGGTGCAGTTTTGCTATATAGCTACCTTCCAACAAGCAAACTTTCCAGTTGAAACCTCAGCTGGTACAGTCTTATAGGCAGGCCAATCCTAGCTTACGTGGCAGCAGACTGTTCCAATGTAGGTGTAATTGAGGCGCTGTTCGTCCACTCCTAAGGGCTAAGTCACACCCGAGCATGGGGGGGAAGCATAGCTCACTGCATATGAGACCATCCCCATGGCAACTCTGCTGGAGTGCAGACTTCTGGCGCACAGTGGAAATGACAGGAGGGGAGGGCATCCCAGGCCTGCCAGATTGGCCAGTCCTGGCGTAGGCACCGTTGCTCATGACAGCCAGGGTGGGGAGAGGCAGCCCTGGAGAAGCCGATCACTGTTCCCCACCACCACCCCCTGACAAAGAACAATCACAGGCATATGGTCAAAGTCATCTGCTTCATGGGCTCGGGCAGGCTGAGGTGCTACCCCTGGGCCGAGGCCACCCTCCCTCCCATGGTATGAGTGGGGAAAAGACCTCAGACTCCCCTGTCCAGCCTCGTGTTGAGGTGACTCTTTGTTCCCCCCCCCCAAAAGCAAGCGATCTGGCCCCTTAGACATTCCCTGGGGATCCTGCAAACAGAGTGGTGGGGTGGGGGGAAGCAGAGGGACAGATGAAGAAGCCAGGAAAGAGAGACAGAGACACATTTAAGGTTTTTATTGTGCTGGAGTCAAGTGGAATGACATCCCAGAAGTCAGAGCAGGTCATGAGACTCCACACTGAGAGGAGGGCAGAAACAGTTGACTGAGTAGAGCAGGGGGGATTGGACTCTCCAAAACTGGAAGCCGCTCTGTCAAATCCCCACCTGCAAAACAGAAACAAATCCCCACCTGCAAAACAGAGCACCTGGGGAGGAGTGCCAAGCCACCTGCAGCCAGAATCAGCAGAAGCATAGAAGGGAGTTTGACAAAACACACCCACCCACCCCTCAGCACATTATGGGACCAGCCGACACTCAGCCTCCTGTCTGGGGCAACAGCACTCCTGGATTGCTTGCAGTTCATCCCCCACAGCAGCGTGAGCCAGCGTTTTGGCCAGGGACTGTCTTGAAGGGACAGTCACTGACCTGCCAACCCACAGGCATCAGAGCAGCTGCCAGACTCCCCCCCCCACGCACCTGGTGCCCTGCCAGGGATGGGGATGAGGCAAAGGAAAGACCATCTCCTTGGGGGGGAGCGGGGGGGAGACTCCAGTGGCATGCAGGGGCCACAGCAACAAGCGGCATGGTCCCTCCGCCCAGCCTTGTGCAAGGGGAGGAGGAGGCAGGTTTGGGGTGCACTCTCGCACCCACCTTTCTTTGTGCGACCAGCCTTATGCACTGAGCCTCCGGAGGCCGGGTACCTGTTGGGACTTGGAAACGGGAGAGGTTAGCCACAGAGTAGAGACTTTGCTCTCCTCCATGCATGTCAAAGAGCTTGCTCTGTACTGTCTTAGTGCCCTCTCTGTGCAGTGCCCACCACCAGTGCCTCACCCCTCACTCTTAGTCCACATGGCAGGGAGCTCCAAGACAGAGTCCCATGCCACGCGCCCTACCTAAGGAAGTGTGCAGGGCTGGAATGGACATTTATCTAGGAGGGGGGAACAGCGATCGTGCAGCGGGGGGGGGGTACTATTTTCAGGATCAACGGGTGCTTATAAGATGTGCCAGCCTTTTTGTTGGTGTAACTTTGCACCTCTTGGAGGGGGCGTGCCAGGGCTCAAAGTTCTTGGGGAGCCAACTAAGCCTGGGCACGCCTCTGACTCTGCCCCCTTCTGCGCCGTGTGGCTGCCTATGCCTCAGTTGTGCCACTGGCTGGAAGCAGCACCTCTCCACCTGAAGCCAGGAGCGGGCGCCTGTCCGAACACCCGTAGACGGGCGTATCTCCCATTTCCGCCAGCGTGGAGGGACTTAGAATGGCACAACTGGCATTTACGCCCACGTAGCTGTTAGCTTAGGATTGTGCTCTAAAGAACTGTACGATGTCACAATAGTTATTTGGACTGACATGGGTGACTTTATATCAGATATCTTCCAAAACGTTGAGCACAGTAGAATAACAACTATCCTGCCCACCACTGATCTTGATACATTTTAAAGATTAATCTTTACTCACAGCTTTTGTATTAATAAATTTATGTAAATGTCAAATTAGTTAGTGTTTCTTGTTAGTAGCACTACCATTGCTTCTATGATGAAAAAATAAAAAAGCAGTATCTGTGACAGAAAAGGCATCAACTTGAAACCTGAAACAAGCTGCAGTGTTTGTTGTTGCTCTTGATACTAAGTCAGACTGCTGCATTGCTATTTTATTAGTATTGCTATTTTATTGAGCCATAACCTTTTACATGTGTGCGTCTGGTATGTTTTGGTGGTACTTACAGTCTGCTTAGGCAGTGGAAGTTCACTCTTTAGCTTCCTCGTAATACTACTGTATGAATTGTGCAAGTATATGAGAAACAATAACTGCCAGCATTCATATTGGTTAACCATCTTTATAGCATAGTGCAAACCATTGATGAGTGAGGCGAGAGACAAGAAAGCTGACAAAGCAAAATATGGATGCTAATTTTTTTAATTCCTTCTCTTGCTGCCACCCCACCCACCCCTGCTCACACAGCTGACAGTTGCTTTAGGTTGTAGTGGTTATGGTAAGAAAAGATACCTCTGTCCTTGCAATTGTTAATTCTCCTCTTTTAACATGTATGTGTGCATCATGAGAAAAAACAAAAAGATGAAGATCAAGTAAATAATAAATGTATTATAATGAAAGATCACCTTCCCCCGGGACAGCTTATGAATCCATGCATTCAACTACCCCAATGAAACCACTGTTATAATTTGAAATTATGTTTATTGGGAGTCACATATTTACGGAAAGTGTGCAGAAGTGTAATAATTGATGCTATGTAGTGCAGTAAATGTAGTGCTATGTTGCTGTAATCATATTGAAGAGTAATAATGTTTTTATAATGTATAATGTATTCACTATTTCTGTTATGGGAATATACAACTCTAATTAAAGATAAATTTGTACTTTGCTCTGGATCTTTATTTACACTTTTCATAATTAACTCATGGACTGCATACACAACACCCAAACTGTATAATTCTGTAAGTATCTTGCTTGTGGCTACATATGTTGTTTCAAAACTGTACAAAAGCATTAGTAAATAACTAGGCTCATAATGGCTACAGGCCAGAAAAATCATGTGTAGCCAGCTCTAACCAGTCACTGTGAAAAGCCAAGATTACATGCACAAACCATTGAATAGGTAACAGTGGGAATTCATTGGCTGCACATGGAAATACTCCCTTGCTGGATGGCAGCCATAATCTAAAACAGACCAGTGTCTGCTCTTTGGCTTTGACATTGACACTGGAGCAGGAAGACTGTCTTCCAGTTTAAATTAAAGCTATGGTTGGTTGGATGTGTTGGAAAGTCAATAGAGAATATTTGGAGGAACATAACATTTATAATTTTTTATGAAACTAAGAATTACATTTCTGAATGTGGATATCTGGAAAAAAAATGGTGTGACTGTAATAATTTCTTGCATGGTCTTGCAAGTGTAGCGTGTATGTTATATACACTCATATGCATACTCACCAGTTGTGACCTTTGTGAGTAGATTTGCTGGAAGAAAACCTATCACAGTACAGCTGACTGGTTTGTTTCTGACTAGATCATCTCTCAGGGGTGCTTCCAAGCTTGTTCTGTTGAGCAATAGTTTGGGATGCCTCTTCATGTATTTTTTTCCCCATGTGGAGAAAGTCACACAGAATCACAAGAAGCTCTTGCCTTGACTGAAGTAACCAAGTGATTATGCCTTCCAGGGACCACTTTTGCTTGGTCCCTTCAATTAGACCTAGCTGGTTTCATTTAGTGGATTATAACGTTAAGCCTGCTTTGGAAGTAAGCATGTTTAGTTTATTTGTGAAGTTAAATCAGATGTTAGACTGATGGCAGATTACAGTTTGGGAATTCTTTTGTGAAGAGGAATGTTTTTTATGCCAGTCTCCATAATAAGAGGATTTCTCAAAGGCCTGAATGGCAGGGCAGGAAGCCAGGAGAGTTTGCAGTGAATTCATTAAACTGAAATGTAAGTTATTTTGGATTTCAGAGGATCATTGTATGAAATAGGCAGCCATAAAGTAGTTGTTAACACTAATTAACATACTTTCTGAATATAAGACAAAAAGAAAGCAAGTACTTAATGTAACATTTCATTTACAGACTGTGTTCATGGGTGGTAGTCTCCCCACTCACACTGTCTGGATATAAAGATGAGCCTGAATTTGAGTAGATTTTTAACATGTATGTCACAGATGAAGAGATAAAACGTCAGATAGGATCTCTCGAGGGTTTTGTCTGGAAGCTAGAAAAGAGATGAAAAACTTCAAGGGTTTTTATTTTTGTTTGTATTTTGTGATATCTATGGTATTTACCCTACATAGTCACCCAGTAATTACATGAAAGGCACTCAATTATGCAATATATAACAAACCTTCATTTTAATTGAAGTTTTAGGTTTCATAATAGTTATTAAAGTAAAGACCAAGTGAATTGTTCATGTCATTTTCAACTGTGAAACTGAAGGTGAAGTTAATGCATGTTTAGCATTAATCCTTTATAATAAAAGCATAGTGGTATTGGCAAAATGCAGCTCTTCCATTGGCTGTGGTGTGTACTCTATCAATCATTGGCCCATCAACCACCACTCAAGGTCTGTTGCATTCCACTGGCTGAGGACTGAGGCGCTGCTTCACAGAGGAGAAGAAAAAAGTCTTCCCTTGATTGGTAGAGGAAGAAGGGAACCTGCCATAGAAAACTCTCCCTCAGTTGGTTGAGGGTTCTTCCCCCTCCTCCTCTGGGCAACAAAACAGCCAGAGAGACAGAGACCATGGCATCTCTTACCTGCTGAAAGTGATGTTTTGCTCTCAGTACAGAGATAGAGAGGGAGAGGAAGAGAGAGAGAGTATGGAGTCCTGTGTTTAACACTGGGCCACTGGTGAAGCTGCCTTCAGTTTCCCCTTAGTGCCTGTTGCTAGCCAACCAAGTAGGCTTGTCAGTCCCAGCGGCCTGTTTCCCACTTTTGCAAGCTCCTTCCTGTCCACCCCAACAGCCACCATGTGGTTCGGCGGGCTTAGCAGAGGCCTGCAGACTGTCTCTATCTCGGCGGGCTTAGCAAAGGCCTGCAGACTGTCTCTATTTTGGACAGTGTGTGAGACCAAGAGGAAAGCTGAATGGGTGGGACAAGTAGGCAGAACCACCTAGGTCTTCCTGGTGAGTGTGTAAAAGGAAGAGAAGTGAACAGAGTCCATCTGTTTGTTTGGAGGAAAAATCCACCTCCTAGGCTGCTCTGCTTTCGTTTTCCTGTTAGTCTGAAGAAGCTGGTCAATACAGCAGGTGGTTACATTCATCAGCTCCAGTGAGTAAATTGCCTCACTGAGATCACAGAAGTGTGTGCTTGCAAACTGTTTATGTTGTCTGCTTTGTGAGTGTGTATACGCATGTTCACTTTCATTAAGTGGAAGTGCAGCCAGCTGCTGAGGGACAAGGAAATGAAGACAGTATTCAGGGGAACTGCACTGCTGTATTTTCTGGGGGTGAATGGGAGAGTTTCCTGGCTCCACCCCCAAAGTCTCCTGGCTCCACCCACAAGATCCCCAGGAATTTTCTGAGTTGGACCTGGCAAACCCACAACCAAGCTTGGTCCTGTTGGTGAAAGGCAGGGGGAGGAGTCCCTTTCCAGGCCTATTTTGACCTTTGAAGGAGAACTTGGGGCGAGTCCTGACAAGGGTTGCCAGCTCCACGTTTGGAAATTCCTGAAGATTTTGTGCTGGAATCTATGGAAGCCAGACTTTGGGGAGGAGTTAGACCCCAGCTGAATATAATGACATAGAGTCCACCCTCCAATACAGTTATTTTCTCCAGGGGGAAGAGAATTGTTGTCTGGAGTTCAGTTGTGATACCAGGAAATCTTCAGCCTCCAAATGAAGATTTCCTACCCTAGGCCTGGCAATGCCCTTTGGGTGACTTAATGCCCTTGATTGGCATGACTTAACTAGGCGTGGCTGCATGCTCTTATGAAAAAGCTCATGAAAGGAATCATATGAAATCATCAATCAATTACAGGTTTCTCTTAATTCCTACCCTCCACCAAGAAAGGCCTAAGAAATGGAGATTCCTTTGTTGGTTATCATAAGGATTTTTCAATTTATCATTTCAAGCTATTTAAGAGAGTTGTGATCACCATTTCTTTTTTTAAAAAAATTGATGTAAGCTATTGATTAAACTACAAACTTCTTTTTATTTGTTCTAAGTATATTGCTGGTTTAATCCCATTCCATGTTTATTATTATGAAAGAATCCCCTACACTAACGGTACTTTTATAAACTTCCATCTTATACCTCATTTCATCCCCCCCCCCCCCCCCCAAAATGTAAATGTCATGACTTGTTGAAGTTTTACTTTATAGGGGAAAATGCTTCTGCTCTTTTATAACTACTCTTTCTTTCCCTTGTATTAGTTTTATGATTTTCCTTTTCCCTTTTTTGGGAGGACAGGACCAGCCTGCCCACTAGGCAAACTAGGCATTTGCCTAGGGTGCCAGCAGGGCAGGGGTGCAAAAATCGGCCCCTGTCCATAGGCAGATCCCTAGTTGCCTCCCCCTCCCACCCAATTTTTACTGCCTGGGGAACCAGCAGTGAAATGCAGCTCCCGGGGCTCTTTCATGGCTGCCCCCCCCACCAATCAGCTGATCAGCGGGAAAAGCTGCACCAAGGCTGGCGGCTCCTGTGCTGGCCTTCCGGCATTCTCAGCACTTTCAGTGCTGGGATGGTGGCAGCGGGAAGGATAGCAAACCACTGAAAAGCAGCAGCGGCCGCCACTTCTTCCCCACTTCCTCCCCAGATCACGTCAGAGAGAAGTGGGGAGGAGGCAGCAGCGGCCACTTTTTCAACAGTTCACTGTCTTTCCCACCCCAGCGCTGAAAGTGCTGAGAGTGCTGGAAGGCCAGCATAGGAGCCAGTGGTGGCTTTTCCCACCAATCAGCTGATCGATGGGGAGCAGCCTTGAAAGAGCCCAGGAGCCAGCACTTTACCGCCAGTTCCCTGGGCATTGAAGGGAGGGAGGGGAGATGCCACAAAGGGGGGTGGGGGCGGTGGGCAGTGAGGCTTGGGCTGATCCTGTGGGGGGAGGGTTATGAAAAGAGTAGGAGAACTGTATATACCAGTCTGTATATACATTTCTAAAGCCTTGTGTATATAAGATGGCTCAAATGCTGATACCTTTGCTTTTTTAATTTCAGTGGTTTCACATTGAGCATACTTCCTATGTGCACTTTCTATGATGGATTGAATCCAGCACACTTTTTCATTTAATTTTGCCCAACTCCCTTTTTTATTCCCAGCTCCCCTTCACTCATGGCTTCTGTCTATACAGACCCTGTTACCCCTGGCAGAGTCTCTTCGGTGGACAAAGGAACCCCCTCCTCCTTAGTGGAAAAGTTGGATGGATCCAGCCCTAGGACCTCAAGATACCTTTCCTGGTTGTTACAGTCTCATTAAAATATAGATGAAGTTGGAATTGTTTTATTTGGTTCCACAATTTGGGATCTTATATTTTCTCTGAATATCATCTCCTGTTCTGTTGCCTGTTATACAGAATTGATGGTTTACCCTTTTGAATACTTCAGTGCCAGTAAAAGCATTCTTTTATTTTCTACTTTTTCTTTTTAAATACTATCACTAATTTATGAACAACTCAAACTATAAAGAAGATTCAAAATACTGAAAAGATACATTCTAATGCTATATATAAATTTATTACAAATGTCCTTTCTTATAGCATTACATTATTTGTCAGGTAACCTTATCAAAACACCATTAGTTACTTTCCCACTCGCTATACTAGGATCTGATAAATCACTTGCAAGAAACATACTTGCTGTTTTTAATTGGAGAGCACAGACACGCTTCATATAAAAATAATAAACTTTACCTACAAAATGACATTTCAAACATTATTAATTCATTGTATATATACTGTTGTGTTTTCAATACTCTGTAGCCTGGACGGAGATTCATTCATGTTTGAAACCTAATTAAAAATGTACTCACCATTTTAAGTATAATTTTAGTAGGTTATAAATTTTGCCCTTGTACAATTTTTTTTTTAAAAAAAATTGTCATTAACTTCCCTTCTTTTATTTAATAATCATCTGAATAATGAATATCCAAGTGAATATCAGCAACCATTTTCACATTCTGCCAATTGATAAAAGTAAATTATTCGCTGTAATTTTAGGATGAAAATGCCTGATCTATACATTTTACGAAACATTTTACGTATATTTTAACCGCCTAAAACTATGACAACCTTAAATTGTCATACCCTTACAAAAGGCATGCTTTCCCCACATATTGCCTAACTAGATTTTTAAAATGATGACTCAAATATTAGAAATATGTCCATATACAGTATCGATGTGAGAGGAGGCCATTTATCTCTTCAGTGTTGTAACATATGTATTTTAGCAACATAAAGGGCATGGAGGGTCCATTTTGGTTGACCATCAGTTAGTCTCCAGAAAACAGGCAAATAGTTTCAATTCAATGCAGTTTTAATATGGTCTGCAGCCAGCACAGATCTAATACAAATTACAGAGATTAGAATACCATAAAAAAATGTTAAAAGGTATACAGGTAAACAATGCAAGGTCAATATAAAATATTTAGGGTGAAAAATTAAAATTATAATAGTAGTTAATACGATAAACAATTTAAAATAAAATCTCTCTCGGCTTGACTTCGCGAACGAAGATTTAAGAAGGGTGCAGTAGTCCACGTCTGCTGCAGGCTCGCAGATAAAATGAATATTGTTAATATTTTACTTTGGTACGTAAAATACATTTGCGAATTTTACAAATGGCTTAGAAAAACCTTACGCATCTGGCTGTAATCTGCGGATTGGCTCCCGTAAAAAACTTCCTAGTGATCTCAGAATCAGAATGATCTGGGAATCTACTAGATACAGGAATAATAAACTTAATATTAATCTCTCACCACAAGAGCAAAACATGTTCAACAGTTTCGACAGCACCAGTGCCACAAAGGCAAACTTTCTCAAGCATCAGGATCTTTCTATATCTCCCGTATAAGACCACAGAGGGGAGTACATACCATCTAGCTACGGAAAATGCTTTGTGGTGGGCAGGATACTCCAAGGATGAGATGTATGCAGCCAGCATTGCAGTATATCTTATGTTGTCCAATGCCAAAAGATATGGTGCTCCGCTAATATCCTGTTGCCATTTAGTGTCAGTGACCCTCTGTTTGATTATGGCTTTTGCCTATTCTAGACCTATAGGGGAAAAACCTGCAAAAAACCTAAGGTTATCAGCTTATGATAGACCGCAGTTAGACTAATATAAAATTGATATAAGGAACTACTTCCATACTTCTATACAAATCTGATTTAAAAAAGAAAAGAAAAGAAAAAAGCAAGTCTTTGTATGTACTAGAATCCATGATAACTAATGCTCTAAACATGCAGTTTTTAACTGATCACGTTAAATATGATTTTTTTCCCTGTTACATAAAAAACTTTCCATTCTTTTTACAGTAAATTTAATGTAGCATTTCCTGTAAGTTCATTTCGGTATCTGTCATTGCCCACCAAAGTGGGAATTCATTGCTGAATCATAAATTAATTACCCTTTATACTAAATGATATAAGAATTCCAAATATGCAGTATCAGGAAATTTAATTGTGTTTCTCAATTGCTTAACCAGTGCATTGGAAACTGAATCAAGAAAGAAGAAAGCAGCCAAAGGTTGCTTAATGTAGCACATAACATGGATTTTGAACTTTACTTAATGATCTGAGTGTTTATTACTATGAAATAAATGCACCATTTCAAGAATTATGGTGGAATTATAAAACATTAAAATTCTAATTAATTTTGGTTGGAACCATGCATTGTGCACATTTTGCCTAAAACATCCACCCCCCACCCCAAGTATTTTCAGTAATTGAGATAGATTTGTGGTTGTCATGCAGTACTGGCACCTCTTATAGTTGGAAGTGAACCTATAGCTTCATTGTGGTTCATTAGGATACTACCTTTAATGTGTTTATAGGTAGAGGGAAGTTTAGATTATGTGGAAGAAAGTACAGACAGGCAATAAAGTTACAATGACTGAAAGCTAATATTAGATGGCTGTTATACCCATAGACTGTTTCCTAGAGCATAGTCTGAGGAAAGCACAACTCATGGAACAGGGATTCTCAGTCTGACTCCCTCTTCCAAGATGATCAGTATCTGCCTCAGGTTCAGTTTTTGGCAGGAAGAGATCATTCCCAGGTCTGGAACAGAGTTCTTGCTCTGTTTGCCTTACAATGTATCACATTGTAGGGAAGAGAGGCTCCATAGTTATGGACCGTAAGACTCTGCCCACCCTAACAAGTTGCCGTCATGTGTTCCAGTCACCCAAGTTCCAGTTGAATAGCAGCAACACAGACCTCTGGTATAAGTCCTGGAATCTTTCAAAGGCAATCTATCATGACCGATGGCAAGACAGAAGAGTCTCTTTTTTTTAACCAGCCTCACCTTCCCATCTTGGCATCAGTGGAGCAGATGAAGAAGATGGACAAGCAAACAAGGCTCTTCCAAGAGAACTCCAAATGCATTATATGTATTCAGAAGAGCAATGTAGAGAAGGCCTTGTATGTCTCTAAACTAGAGTTGCCAATCCCCAGGTGGGGGAAGGGGAGCCCCCGGTTTGGAGGCTCTCACCCTGCTTCAGGGACATCAGAAAGCAAGGAGGGGGGAGACGGAAATGTCTGTTGGGCACTTAATTATTCCCTTTGGAGACCAATTCCCATAGGGTATAATGGAGAATTGATCACGGGTATCAGGGGCTGGGGTGGGGCTGGATTTTTTTTTCAGCATAGCATCCAGTGCCTCTCCCCAAGCTACCCTCCAAGTTTCAAAAGAATTGGACCAGGGGGTCCAATTCTATGAGCTCCAAAAGAAGGTGCCCCTATCCTTCTTTATTTCCACTGGAGGGAAGGCATTTAAATGGTATGCAGTCCCTTTAAATGTGATGGCCAAAACACCCTTCAGAGCTCAGTTATCCTTGTCACAACCTTGCTCCTGGCTCCACTGCTAATGTCTCCTGGCTCTTTCCCCAACGTCACCATATATTTCTTGAATTGGACTTGGCAACCCTACTCTAAACCCAGAGGATAAATTGGGTTTTCTCAGGTTGAGGCAACAGTTCATTCAGTCCTTTGGGATTGCCTCTACCATTGGAGAAGGAAGCAACTTACAAAACATGACTTCTCTACTGGGGCTCTTCCTTCCAAGGCCAGCTAGGGAAGCAGGGTTTAGAGTGAGTTCTTCAGAGCTCCTACAATGAATCAGCTTGTAGGATTGCTTTCACTTTCATTTTTGCTCTCCCAATGCAATATTATTAAAAGCCTTGGGACCCCAAACTGAAAGGGAAGGGGAGCTATATAGGTGCTCCCCACTTAGCTAGCCAGCACGAAAGCTTCAATGGCAGTCACATTTAGAGAGGCAAGACAACTTGCCAATTTAGTGCCAGCTCGACAATATGGAGAGGAGATTAAATGTATAAAGTGAGTCCTTGAAAGCTCACATCCAGCAGCAGCAATAGCCCTTTATCCACAAACTGGTTAATCTCGATATGGACAAGTCAGATCTTGATATGGACAAGTCGATATGGAAAAGTCAAAATTTTAAAGACCAAAAGAACAGCTATATGACTTTCCCCCAGAGTATTATCCTGTTATTGAAATTAACTGCAAAATGGCTACCAACAAAGAATAGCCTAACATTTTTAATGAAAAATGGACAGCATTTTGGCACTCCACATCTCTAGAAGAGGGAAAATGTTCCAGAACACTGAAGCCATGCCCCTGCCTAAAAAGGGCCTGTGCTGTAGCTGAAAAGGTAGTTCAAAGGGAGGGTTCAACCAGAAGGAGACCCTGGGGGGACCTGAGATGATGAACAGGCTTATAACAAGGAAGAAAGTTAACAATTAGGACATAAAAACAACATTCTGGGTGCAGAAGCTGTACGGATTAGAAGTCTAGCATCTGGGATTCTATCCTTGTTGTAGGGTGAGCAGCAGGGCTTTTTTTTGTAGCAGGAGCTCCTTTTCATATTAGGCCACACACCCCTGATGTAGCCAGTCCTCGTGGAGCTTAAAGTAGACCCTGTAATAAGAGCCCTGTAAGCTCTTGGAGGATTGGCTAGATCAGTGGTGTGTGGCCTAATATGCGAAGGAGCTCCTGCCAAAAAAAAAATTAAAGCCTTGGGGAGCAGTATTAAACAATGCTCCTGTGCCAGCTGAGAGAAGCCATTGTAAGTTGGGAGAATTGGCTGCTTAGAATCCCAGATATCTCCTACCCTTCAATCCCCACCCCTGTTCTGAACAAATACCCAGATGTGTAGTTTTCTTCCTGGGGAGCAATATTACTGCCATTACGAATAATTTACACATTGATATTTGCTTGGAGAACATACACTGTATGTACGCTACCTTGAACCATGAGAGAAAGCCGGATATAAATGTTTAATAAATAAATGTGTCCAGAATAAAGACAGTGGAGAAGCTGAAAGAATACATTTATCAGTAAAAGAGTGTGTATTTGAAGAGCTGAGTTTAGTAAAAATTAGCAGATGATGATCATGCAGTTCATATATGTGCAAGACATATATTTTTTTAAATATATAATGCATGTTTCATTGAGCCATAATCCTGTGTTTCTGGTGTAAAGTGCCATTTGGATGTTGCTTAAATTAAATAGATTTATTACTTAGGCTCTACAGATACTTCCGGTATGGGGAATCTCAACTACCCTGCATTGAGAGAGGAAGAGGAATTAAGCTGGAAGGGACATTTAGGAACCATCCAGATCTATAGTAACTTTTTTCCCAATAAGCCTATCTAATACCTTCAGAAGTAAGCAAATAAAGTGTTTTAAATACCTAACAAAGCATCATATTTCTTTCAGTAGAGTAGACTTGGCTGTACTTGTAAGGTTCCAGTCACCACCTGCCCAGCTGAAAACCGCAACTGTAGTGGCAGTCATCCAAAAGGGCCACTCTGCAGAGAGACTTCCTCCAAAGCTAGAGGAGAAACAGATGGAGACTACAAGAGCTGGCATAAAATCCTAGAATGGTAGTGAGCAGTAAATGAATTTTGGCTTGGAGGAATCTGCAGTAGTACACACATCCCTTTTTATTAGAATTAGGAGTGAGTTAAATGGAAAATACAGAATTTGGCAGACTGCTTTTTTAAGCCTTGAAGTTTTTGTATCAGCACAAATTAAAGGAGCTCATTTTTGAGATAAACATGCAGGTGTTCATAGACCCTAAAAGATTCTTTGTTAAATCTAAACTAATAATGTTTCTAATCTAACATGGTCTTGCATTGCCATCTAGAGTACTTTGTCAGTACTACGTAATTTTAATGCTCTTCTCAGTGTCTCTTTAGGTAGCTCTTTGTGATGAACAAAATGAGGGTATATGGTGCTGCAGTTGTTAATTGAGGTCAATTCTTACTCGCAGTAAAAGGTTACTTTGCTCATAGTCTCAATTTTAAAACTATAAGATTTGAAAGATTCATTGTTGGGATATTATTTAGGTTTTGACAGTAAGAATTAATGGAGATACACAATGAAAGGTAAGATTGTCAACTTCCCAGTGGCCCCAGAGAGTGCATTTTCTTGATGGCTGGTTCAGAATATTTCATGAAGTAAATGTCAAACTTGTCAAGCTTGTCACTATGAAAATGATCCATGTAGCAAGGGTCTCCTTTCCTTGGGAAATAAACAGCTGCCTTATCGCTAAATAGATGCGGTGACAGGAACCTGCCATCTATCATAAGAAATTTATATTTGCTTGTAATATCCAGTGCTAAAGAAGTGTTCCAGTCATATTCTCTTACTATGCTTCATTATAAGGTTTGTCAGCCACACTTTTTAAAGGAGATAACATGAAACAGGAAAAGACCCCTGTGCAATTGAGAGTTCACCGTGTGCTCCATGCTGATTTAACTGTTTGATTGATTTATCTCGGAATCTATTGCCCCCCTTTGAGCATATTTTCTTTCAAATTTGGCACATTGCGTTAAGCAGGTGAGAACTCTATGGGCACAAAACAAAAGCAAAATGTAAAATCTGTGCCCTCTGAGGAAATACTTTGAACATTTTAACAAGCAATGACAGTGTAGTGTCTGTTACATAACTACTAAACTACATTAGTGGTACCGATATAGTTCATATTATGGTGTGCAGAGCCTGCTTAGGGAATGCATATTCAGCCCATCTACAATATTTCTTTTTAAGAAAGGATGGGCCAAAAATAATTGGATTCTTCTTTGTATATTAGATTGTTTTGCTTTTCAGATATAACAGTAAGTGCCCATTCATCTCTGAAAGGGGGCTTTACCATTTATTTTCTTTTATTATCATTGTTCTACATTCTGAGCTGTTTTCTCTAACCTGTTACACTCTGCTCCTTCACAGCTCAAGAATTTCAGCTGCTACTCTGGTTTTGCACAGTTTATTTCTTAACTGTTGTTTATAGTTCACATTCCTTCCTCAAGGTGTTGCAAGGTAATGTGGAATTCTTAAGTATTCAAAGTGGAATGTTTCTGGGACATGGGATCACACACACACACATGCACCCCTTTTCCCCAGATGTGTATTTTTTGTTCTTTTGATTGCTGTGTGGAATGCTGCTACTGCAGAGAAGTGTTATAAGCAACTGTTGGATATTGTTTCTCCTGTGATTATTGTCCAGTGACACAGATTTTGTCCCAGATATATTCCACTGTGCTGAAAATCTTTTAGACCAGGAGTTCCCAACCCCTGGGCCGCAGACTGGTATCGGTCCATGACATATTGGCAACCAGGTCGCACAGCTCCGCCACCCCATCCACCCTCACGGCGCCTCCTATATCTCCGTTTGTACAAGTTTAAGGTCGGGGAAGGCAGTGGTAAAGCGCCACCCCTGGCTCCCCCCTCCCCCCACCAATCAGATGATCAGCAGGGAAACTGCGGCAGCAACACGAGCAACCAGCTGCCCTTACTTCTTTCCCACACCCAGGAAGGAAGTGGAAAGGAGGCAAGGACAGTGTGGCTTTTTCAGCTGGTCGCTCGCGCTGCTGCTGCTGCGGTTTCCCTGCCAATCACCTGATCGGCAGGAGGGAGGCATCGGCCTTTAAAGAGCCAGGAGTGGTGCTTCACTTTCACCTTCCCTGGCCTTAAACTTGTACAAATGGAGGGAGAAGGAGGCATCGTGGGGAGGGGGGTGAGGAGGAGGAAGCACCATGGGGGGCTGAATTCGGTGCCCCCACCCTGCCGGCCCTGGGGCCGCGGTGGGTGGCCAGCCCTGGGGCCAAAACGTTGGAGACCACTGTTTTAGACTATACCTAATGGTTTTTTAAAAATAATTGTTCTGTTGACACAGCATGTTCCCTTTTGTACAATTTCTAACCATATTTTTAAAAATGGCTAACAGCAGCAGTGCCTGTCCCACAAACCAACACTTGTACTGTGTCATGAAGCATTTTGTTTTAATTTAATTTTTAAATGCCCCTTAGAGTCTGTTCTACACATACATTGTCAGAGTTCTTAAACCAAGCAGCAGGTAGCAGCACACCAGTCCCCCTTGCAACAGTTCTTTTATAGATAAAAATTCTCCATTACTCACTGCTTAGCCTCTGAGTTCTCTTTAATATTTGATTCTTGTTATCTGTTTCTAGTTGCGTGTGTGTGAAGTGCCATCAGGTTGCTTCTGACTTAAGGTGGCCTCATCCATTAATGACCTCCAAAACTTTAACAACCTTGAAAACTGAGGGCCATCTCTTCCTTGATTGAGTCCATCTCTTGTTAGATCTTGCTCTTTTCCCTGCTACCTTTGACTTTTCCCAGCATGATTGTCTTTTCCAGTGACTCTTCTTTTTTCATAATGTGACCAAAATAATAGCCTTAGTTTAGTTGCTTTAGCTTTGAGGAAAGAGTCCAGGCTAGATTTGATCTAAAACCCACTTATTTGTCTTTTTTAACGATCCACAGTATCTGTAAAACTTTCCTTCAATATCACATTCCAAATGAATCAACTTTTTTCCTGTCAGCTTTCCTCATTGTCCAATTTTCACACCAATACATAGTAACAAGGAATACTATAATATGAATTTTCTTGGTCACCAATGATACACTTACAGCTATTTTTAAATATTTTTAATAAGACATGGCATCATATCCTAGGTATATGGATACAGTAGTGATAGTATTATAGGGGTTTTTTTTTCCTTTCACAGTGAACCTAGCAAGGTATATTGCCTGTTATTTTTGGTTCCGTGAAATCTGTGATATGTGTCTTATATCTGATTTGCCCAGAAAGGAAAATTACAGGTATGGTTTATAGCAGATATTTCTGCAGTTGGTTTTTTGGCAAGATTACGAATTGATTGATTGATTGATGTACGTTTTAGTCTATGTATAGAATTCTCTTAGTTCCTGTAGAGATAATAGTTGTCTGACACTTCTTTCTCCAAGTCTAAATGTAATCTTCTGATTTAAGGGCAGAAATTTGTCTTCTAGTTTACAAGGGGATGCTGTAAGTTAGCACTCAAACCTATCTGTTTGGTACAGGTCAGTCTTATCTTTCCCCTTCCCTCCCCTCTCACCAAGTTTTCTCAGCACACTGAAATTTTAATTATTTTTTTACCTGCAAGTTATCTAACACAGAATGTTTGACTCTATAGCTGTATGTCAAGCAGTGGTAAACAATAGGAAGAAACTTTGTAGCCAGAACTCAGCCACAAGATTTCAGCAAGTTTCTTGCACTAATCAAAATGGGAAAATTCTTCCACTCCAGATGTCTTCCATAGAAATGGTTGTGTTTGATGTTCTGCTCTGCCTCACTTCCTGTTGTTTTCTCCTTCAGCTTTCCATTACTTCCTTTTAAAAATCATTTCCCCATTCCCAAGTATGATGCATATCTGATCCATGTCCCATTTTAAAGAAAATTGTTGGTTTCTCCTTATGCACAGAATTTTTTTTAAAGGAAGGTTATACACTAATCTCTCCTGGACTTTGAGGTATTTGTTTGTTTTTAAGTTGCTAGAAAAAGATAATACATGCATACTCTTTAAACAAACAACTGAGCAGCTTTACATTGACTAAGACTTCAAATGAACTAAGACTAAAATTCTATGCCCATAGTTACTCAGGAGTTATTTTCTGAAAATCTCAGAAGCCCTGCAAATGACTAAGAGGTTTACTGTTATTTTTGCTTTGCCAATGCAGGGAGAAAAATGCTATCTGGTTAAATTCAGACATTTGTTAACCAGATGGGCAACTGTTCCGTTAGTATTGCTGAAAAATAATATATTAGGGCAAAAGGAAGAAACTAATTAGCTTACATGGTCAAGGTGACATATGTCAGTGTGAATGTGGTCTAGTTTTTAATTCCATGCTAAAATAGCCTGAGCATAAAGATGAAATATCCCTTCCACTTCCTCTCCTATGCTGCACCGATGCTAAAGTGCCCGTGAGGGCAGCCCAGGTGAGGGCGTATAAGACTGGCGGCTCCTTGGCAAGCGTGAGCTTGGTGGCAACTGCCACAGGGCTCAGTGCGCACACTGGCTGTCCATCCCTCACGTCTGTGCTTAGAAATATAGACATGAGGGCACGAGCGGCTCGCTATTTCTCTCACCTCTAAGAGCAGCTGAGTTAGGGGCCGTCTCTCTCTAGATGAACAAAGGCAAGGCTATGCAACAGAATCCCAGAGCTACAGAGGAAGACCCCGATTCTGGGGTGGGGGGCAGAAGAATCTAACCGGCACCCTCCTCCCAGGGCTGCACTCCAAGCAGCCACCTCAGGCTGCCTAATGAACGCACCGGCTCTGCTCCTATGTTAAAGGCGCTGCTGGCTTAGATTCTATAGCAGATGTAAATGAATGTCCCCGGTCCGGGCAGAGACCAACATAAACGGCTCCAAGGATAAATGCTGACAAAGTTACAAAGCTCGTCTTACAAGCTCAGAAGAAATATTGAGAATCTGAATAAAATAAAAACTGACACAAATTTATCAATGCATATAGTACAAACAGCTGCACTGGAAAATTAGCAAGTTCAACTACTCAAATCAATATCAGACATTCAGCAATAATACACAATAGTGTAAAACCCACTAAAGAGAGCAAAATATTCCAAGTGTTCATATGCTGTGCAGTGTCCTTTACTCAAGAACAGACAGGCAAAAGATCAAAGAAGCAGACTGAGATGATAAGGCAGGTCTGGCAAACATATGGCCATCTATGTGTTCACGTCTGCCAAAGTCCACTTCCTATAGCAAGAGATTTGGACAGCCTATAATCTAAAGTTGAAGAGCTGATAGACATCTCACACATGTCCAGAACAGGTACCACCATGGCTACACAACCATGTGGTTTGGGACCAGTAGGATTATAGCTTCATGGTAGGGTTGCCAGGTCTATATTGGAAAATATCTGGAGACTTTGGAGGTGGATCCAGGAGAGGGCAGGGTTTTGGGGCCTCAGCATGGTACAATGTCATAGAGTCTACCCTTCAAAGTAGCCATTTTCTCCAGGGGAGCTGATCTCTGCCAGCTGGAGATCGGTAGTAAAAGCGGGAGACTGGAGGCTGACAACCCTACTTCATGGTCTGAGTGCTGAATGATTTGGGGGAAAGAATCTGAGAATAATAGGAAATTATTATTTTCTTTCTATGCCTAAAAAGAGAAGAAGTAGCATGGTGTGCAGACAGATACACTACCTTATTGGCCAAAATAGAGGAGGGAGGATGGTTCAAAGTCCAGGGATTATTGCCGAACAAGATAAAATAAATCTCCAAGAGAACAGGCAACACTTTTAGTTGCCTCATGAAATTGAGGCTTTTGGCTGGCAATTTGAACTGTCAAAATCAGTCTAAACGGAAGCCTTTTAGTGACAAATACCAGTGTAAGTGAAGATTCTTTCTTTAGCAGTGTGTTAACATAACAGGGTACTTTTTGTGATAGCCTTGATTGATAGCTGAGGTCTTTATTAACAATCTGATAGTAAGTACCAGGCAAGACTTTTCTCTGGAACTGCTATTGCCTACAGTAATTGTGAGGACATTACATATAATCCCATTCCTTCTGCTGACTCTCCTGCCTTTGTTATTGTCATAGGCTTGAAACATGTTGACTCATCCATGCAAAAACAAGAAGAGAAGTTGGTTCTGGTTGGGGGGATAGATGAAAAAGTGGCTGCTTGGTGGAACAAACTGGGTGCCCTACAACTAAGATTAGTTAACACCTAAAATTTCTATCTAAATGGACCACCTTGAATTTTTCCAGCTATACATATAAAATGGAGAAAAACTCATGTGTGAACCAGCAGGTTACAGATTTCAGTGACCAATGGCAGTGAAAATCACTGCTAACATCAGTGATCTGCTGGTTACATATATTGAAACTGCTTTTCTACCCCAAAAATATTATGTTTACTGACCCTGGGTTTTTACTAGTCAAGAATCTATGTCTGATGGAACATCTCTTCCATTCACCTAAGATTTGACCAAAAGGACACTAGTTTAGGATAGCTTCCTCTGAAATTTGATTTGATTTCAACTAGAGAACTGACCACTGGGCAGGGCTTCCCCCTATCAAATATTGTATTATAAGTAAATGTGATTTGTACCAAATACGAGTGAGTGAAGAGAACTCATATAATAACTCCTAATCACGTGAGTGCCTTTAGGATGAGGTTATATTGAATGTTGATAGCAATTAGTAAAGCAAATATATTAAACATGTTTAATCTGCAGTCTGTTCAGCATCATTCCTTTATAATTAGCCTAAATAGTCAATTTAGCAGAAAGCTCAAACATTGCTAATCACTTCAGAAACAGTGCCAGTTAAATATTCTGTATACAAAAAGGAAATGCTTGTTAAAAGTGGTGTGAAAAATATTATCCAAAACTCAGTGAAACTCTATGGCTGCAGTCCTGTGCAGCTACCTGCACAAATGCTGCACCTATTTCACAGGCACATAATTTTGAGAAATTGTGTGTGGATCAAAATAAATCTAGTTCCCATGGGGATAGGTAACTATTTTATAATTTTGCAAGCCATTGAAATGCCATTTGACTCTAGTATTATATTTGGGAATACATTTGATGCAATGCAATGGTCTAATGTACTACTTAGTTGCAGTTGGCTCAGCAGAACTAGTTTGTGTGTACATCTGATTACAGCAATTAAATCTGTATTTTAAACGCCTGGGAAAATGTTAGGAAATTCTGATATGTATGCAGATAATTAATGCATTCATTGTTGATTAGAATAGTTTACAAGGAGCTGCCTGAATTTCATGTTCTAGCTTCCATAATTAATTCTTTCGAGGTCACCATTTAACATTGGGCACAAGGTGCTATTCATTTCTATGGATGCTAGCATTGTGATGTCACTTCATTTATTCCGGGGGCTCCAAAGAAGCTTGCCATGAATTATGAGCCCAACTTCTAGAGCTGAAGCTGTAGAATATTGTAAGCATGCGGTTGCCTGACATGCTCATGTTTCCTATTTTAGACCTGACTGATCTTCAGATAACATATGGCGGTACAAGTAATTGGAAAATTGGCAGACCTGTCAAGAAACCTTGCTAGATGGGACAAAAATACGATGCTGCAGCACATAAAGTGTCTCTGAAGTTAAATTTATTGTCTTTTATCAAATGGTGAAGAAAACATATCTGGTCTCCAAAAAATGAAACACTTCTATTCCAATGGCATATGCTGTTAAAAAGTAATTTTTAAGTACAAGGGAAGTTGTTGCATTTTTGAAGCATTTTGAAAACTTCTGAATACAATCTAGAGAAATATGCGGAATTCTGTCTTTTTATTTCAGGACTTTACTAGATTCCGGTTTTTTGGAATTTTGTGAAGTAGCTAGTAAATGAATTGATTCTAAGGATAGAATAGGGTTCCATTCACAGCAGCACCTGGATTATATATGAAACTGATAAATTAGCATACACTTTCTTCAAAAAACAAAATTGTAAATATAACATAGCTTAGTACTGCACACTAGATGCATGTCCATCCTACCTAGTATAAAGTTGCCATAATTAAATTGTGGCTTGGTTCCTTCTGCACCCATATGATTCTGGGGATGTGTGTTAACTTCCTCTTTCAGTTTAAGTGGTGACATGGCAATTTCAAGCTCACTTACATGAAATGGATTTTCTAGATACATTTCAATCTGGCTTTATCACCAGGTTTAAGATTAAACTGGTTGCCTTGTTAGATGATCTTTGTTGGGAGACGGAATGATATAACCCAATTAATCTTCCGAACCCTTGATTGTGCTATTTTTCTGGATCACTTACAGTGGTTTGGAGTTGGAGGCCCTGTACTGTGATGATTCTGCTTCTATATCACAGATAGATTCCAGAAAATAGTCAGGAGAGGGTACTGTGTGATTGTGTGGCAATTCTGCTGCAGTCCTGCAGGGTTCCATTTATCCTTCAGGCAATGTAACATCTACATGAAATCACTGAGAATGGTCACCTAAAGCTGTAGGATGACATGTCCACAATATGTACAGACATTTGGCTCTGTTTCTCCTTTTCTTCAGATCCAGGTATCTCAGTGAAGTCCTTGAATTCCTACCTGGCCATAATAGCCTGTATGAGGGCAAATAAACACAAATTCAGTCTAGTTGCCTTGAGCTATTATTTGATAATGGGAAAGGCACAGTATATAAATATTGTAGTAAACAAATGAAGATTGAGTTGCATATGACTGAAGACATTAGGTGCACTGGATGAAGTCCACAATTCTGATAGGCAAGGTTTTTAGGTTGAAAGACTGGTTGGTTTCACACTGCGAAACTGACACGATTTTATCCCATTGCAAAAAAATCCACTGCTGTTTGAACCGTTTCTGGGCTACCAGACAGCCCCTGCTGAAGCAGAAGGTCCTGACAGCAGTCAGTGGTTGCCCATTCACACTGCTATCCCGGCTCAAGCACGGACCCAATGCAGAAAGAGTTGTCTCTTTAAAAAAGGCCCCTATGTGTGCACACCATTGGAGAAGCGGACAAGCGCACCTTTGGGGGGGGGGGGAACTCCCGACCTTGCCAAAAACGGCTCAGCACGATCACACAGCTCTTCCATTTATGAGTCGACCTGGGGCATTCAGACAGTAGCCGATTATGCGACCTACATCCGATTCAGGGGGGGGGGGTGATACCGGGAAATCCAGGTAGCTTTTTGGTGCGGATAGGAGGCGTCTGGAGACGGGGTGAGAACGGGTTTGTGCTTGTGTGATTGTGCACTTTTAATCTGAATGGGAGGTGGGGCTAGGTCAGGGCAAATCTCCTGTGTGAAACCACCCTGTGAGATCCAGACTGTGATTGCTTACGTGGTGACATTGCCAGGTTTGTGTTTTACCAGCTTTAGCAGATGCATCAGCTGAGTCCTGCCCTAGAAAACAAAGATCTTACTACTTTGTTGGATGTCTTCCTAACTTCTGGATTAGCTATTTTAATGCATATCAAATAGGCCTATTTGGAAATTTTAAGTGGCCTAGAATATGGTGGCCAGTTGCTGTCCAGGGCTGCAAGCAGCAAGAATATTACACACCCAAGTATGCAAGAGCTTCATTGGGTTACATTTCAGAGACTGTCTTCCTCTACATGAATCACCTGAGAATTAAGACCCAGTCATGAGATGCTATTATAGGGTCCATGGGAGGGTGAGATTGTCATATTAGGAACTGTGTATTCTTGATTGTAGTTCCTGTTCTTTGGAGCTCCCTCCTTAGGGAAAGCTTATAGCGCTATACCCTTTGCACTTTTAAAATGTAGTAAAGATATTTATTCTGTTACGGCATTTAAGTTTTTATTCTGTGTCAGACTTTTCAGGAGGTATTCTTACAATGTATATTTCTAAACTCCGTCTCTTGTTGGCTTTATCTGTTATTGCTTTAGTATGAATATTGTTCTCCTGGTTTTGTTATTTTGATTGTATGCTGCGAGAAAGCTGCAAAATTGAAAAGTGGCTTATAGACTGAAAATAAATACATCACACAAAACTGTTGCTCTGAAAGGTATGTTTCATATACAGGCAACAATGCTAAATGTATTTTTCCTGAAGGCTTAATAAAACATCTCATATTTTTGTTTTACAGGAGGATGAAAATGAAGTGGATGGAAAAAATTCACCTCCAGAGCCAAACATGGAACACAGAAATATGAAAAAATAGAACTTACTGTTGTCTCTGAAATATTTTCAAGTAGCGCTACAGGGATTAATGTGTCTCACTGTAAAAATTTTAAAAAATGTTGTCAATAAAAGACATTGGAAATTAAAATGTATGTGCTTTGGGAAATTGTTTAGTTGTCTCTCAGTAAAATTTATGATTTTATGAAAACATACATTTTCAGTACTGAAGAAGGAAATGATTCTGTGTATAAAAGTTTACAAGTAACAGGCAGAAGGGAAATATAGACATCATTCCTGCTAATTTTTTGCTATACTTCTTAATTGTGTAAATTTAATGTAATAAGGCCAAACATAACTCTCATATCTGTCCCCTGCAGTATTGATGTATGACTGGTTATTTGCTTTTATGTTCTTGAGTTTGAATCAATATGCAAGGTGCAAAGGTTTTAGGTCCAATGACAGCACTATAACACCTTTTATTGGGAGAGCTAGATTCAAGTCCAGTAACACCTTAGAGACTTCAGGGTAGAAGGTCATACCCCCAAAATCTGGTTGGTCTGTGAGGTGCTACTGGACTTAGATCCAACTGTTTTGCTGCAGACCAACATGTTGACTACCTCTGAAACTTTTTATTGGGGTCACCCAAACTGTCACAAGGCAGTGAACAAGCTTTTGAATTATCCAGTATCCTTCATCATGCTAGATGCTCATACAAAAGGGAAAAAAATTAAATGGATTTTTTAGCCATTCTATCCTGGTAGCCTTTCATTGATTTTGAATCCGGTTTGACACTCAGCACTCTCCAATTCAATTAAGTATGCAACACATCCTGTGTTCATTTTAAGACCTACAAACTGCAGCTCTTGAGGCTTCATCATACCCTTTTTAAATACTAAATATCCATCCTGGTGAATAGTTCTAGGGAATCCTAAAGCTTGCTCACTCACTGTTTTGTGACATATGGCCCTGAGGGTAGCAAACTACTGATGTTTGTGTGTTTGAAGTGAAATTAATAATGAGAGATAGTAGACAGATTCTTTTGAGATGCAAAAAAATCTTTGCCAAGTCCATGTCTCTTGAACTCTTTTTTTGCCCATGAACCAGATTTTCTGTTGTGTAATCATTCTTTACAGTCTCCCTCCCACCTCCGATTTACTTAGGATTTACCTAGGATTGTTTCTTTATCTAGTAAATGTCTCATTGGCTCTGACATCACTGCTACTCACCTAAAGTACACCCATCTCCAAATGCAAAATTAATGCAAGTTGTCCACGTAGCAAGTCAAATTCCAAGCTGTAGTACCCTTTAACACAAACAGAACTCTTTCACATATGTAGAAGAATCAGTCACTGTGATGATCTTTCTTTGTCTTTTTTCATTGAATCTTGAGTTGGGCCACTGGGATGTCAGATAACTGAAGCCATAATACAGCTGTAGCAGGCTTTGAAGCATCAGTTTGGGAGAAATGGGAAAAACATATAAATCCCTTCAAACAGCAACAGTGTGAATTTGGCTGTTCCATTGTGGAATGGCTTTACAGATGCATGGTGCACTAATCATTGTTTTGCTTGTTTATTCCACTTCATATCTATGCTGCACTTTGAAATAAATATGGCCTGTTGCTCAGAATCTGGACAACTGTCATCCTCTCCATTCTTCTGCTCCCTCTGCTAACAATGAAAAGGGAGTATACATGGTGAGGTTCATGTGTTTGCTTCTGACAATAACACTGTAATCCTAATTGCATTATGCAGATAAATCTGCAGTATGTAGTAGGATTGCACCAATGAACACAGACAGTTCCATACTCTACAAAATTATACCCTTTTTAAGTCAGTTGGAGTTAATGGGTGTAGAAGGATATAACTGCTTAGGACAACACTATGAATTACTCTGTAGCATGTTATAATTGAACTTTAGTTGTGAGGATACATCACATGGCTGTTGCCAATTTTGTTGAGGAATGCAAAGGAATGAAGATTGAAGGTACTGACACTAGCTATGTGAGAGGCAACAAGAGTCTTGGGCAAAGTAGCCTCCTATGCATCCTCACTTATCCTGTGGTGGCAGGCTTAATGGGAGCTCTCTCCCACCCTACAGGTTGTCCATGCATAAGTTACTACTGGGCACAAAATGGAGCAGATTTACACCTGGTGCTGATATCACAGAAGCTAGGTATGGTGCAAAGACAGGTAGAGATTGTCTTGTATCAAAGAAACTAGGTATCATTTCTTGATGGCAATTCTAAGCCAGAAATTAATTTTATTTATAATTATATTAGTGTCACACTAATATTAGTGTGTGACACACACGCTCTCTCAGTGATAGCGGGCCCACTCATTCCATTTTAATCACTTTTAAGCAGCACATGGTGCTGAACTTTTTTCTCTGGAGGCTGAGCATTAGCAGTTCTCAATAACTGGATATAACTTACATGCTACGTCCTAGTCATAAGTTAGGAAGCATTATCTGAGTAATATGCATGTGTACTTTTCAAGATGAACCTCAACTCCATAGAGGCCTGTTAGTAGCAACAGTATGCAAAGCTACACCCCCCACCCCCCAAAAAAAATTCAATAAAGAGATAAGCATTGCTGTTTCCATTTTAGGGTCAAAAAAGGTCAGATCACAGATTCTGTACAAAAGACCTCTTAAAGGGAATTTCTCAACCAATGTGTGTGTACACATACTCGACTGGATCATTACTCTGTAAATTTGTATACTGCTCTGCTGTGCGCTGATAGGATAGCAATCCAAGTGCAGATGTGGTATCTGGCTTTTCTGTGTGACCTTTTAGAATATACCAAGCTGTGTGCCATTCTGCTCAAAATATTTTGTGTAGGGTAATATTACTGAGCTGTGTTACTTACTAATTGGTCATGGCTCTTAGTCTTACATTAATACCCAGAAGTCTTTGGTATAGTACTATCTTAGGTCAACACAATCTGGAACTGATATGGAGATGTTGCTAACTGTAGGGTCCTTGTTAGATTTTAATAATCCCAGCTTTCTTCCAAGGAATTTGGGATGGGTCTCCCCACATTTGATCTTCACAATGTCCTTGTGTGGTAGGTTAAGATGACTACTCCAACATCACCCAGTGAGCTTTCACAGCTGAGTCAAATCTGTCTGATGGCACATTTGTACCAATATCTTTCATAGGCAAATTTGTATTTATTCACAAATTGTTCTGGAAAACTGTTCACCCCAGAGAGAATGTAAGATCTGAATTTACTATGGCTTCTGTCTTTATTCTGGGCTCCTGCCAAAGCCTACTTGTTTAGTTTGCTCTTGCATCAGACTCAAGGAGACTAACTTTCTCTGACACTAGCCTGAATAGGTTTCATGCTATGAAAAGTGAAGCTTGATTAGAAACCAACTCTATTTCACATGTCCTAAAGAAAACAATTTTTACATACTGATGAGTGAGCAAGTTCTGTCACTTTTCTGAAAGACTGTGGGGTTGCCATCGGAGTAGGTAATAAATATTTCCCCGCAGTGAAATCATTGTTGGGTTCTGTAGTGATGTTCTCTGGGACAAAGAGTCAAAACACTCAAGGCAACAGCATGAAAATGCATGCAACTATGGTATAATTCTGATTTGTTTTAGAACGATTAATTTCCTTGTTACAATGCCAAGAATGAACAACCCTTTAAAACCATTGAACCATAAAAGCCATTTCCTCAAGGGTTTTAAATTTGGGAACATACTCATGAAATTTATAGCTTTGATGAGATATTCTTTGCCTGCAGTCAAAATGAGAGTCAGATCATTGGTTTCTCAGCACGACACCTATGTATTCTTGTGTGGAGTAGATATCATTAGGCTCATAATAACACAGTTATCTCCACTTAATGTCTGAAAAGGTTCATGTTTGATACTTAGTTTAAAACTCCTATTTACACCTCCAGAATACTAAACAGTTGGATTTTTAAGAAGATGGCACTGTAGAGCATCATAGATACATAGGCCGTGCAACTGAGCAAAGGCTTACCATAGGCTTAATGCTTAATCTAGTCTGGGCCCTGTTTTTGTCTCTTCACTTTCTTTTCACAAAATAGCCATAATAGATATGCAACAATGGGTGAAAAGAGCACTTTGCATACATCAGTATGTTGCAGAACACAGCAAAAGCTGCTCATTTTGTCTTAAGTGGTGCAAACGGACAGTGGTGCACATTACAGAGATTACCTCTTCATATCATATGCTGTGTCCAATAGTATTACCGTGACTGAAAATTGACATAGAAACATAGAAGGTATCTACATACACATTTATGTAGTAGTTTGTAGCTGCTTGTCTCCCAGGTGGTGCAAGTCCCAAAACTGATTTCTTACTTGTCTTTAATGAAAGCTTGAACTATTTCCTGAAGTCTTTTCTCACCTCATTTCACTACCTCTGGTTAATCATCAGATCTGAGCACCACTTGGTTGCTGATGAAGCATTGAATAAGGAATAAAATTCATTCTTGTAAAGGTAGATTGCTTCTTCCTGAGTCATACTCAGTTTTAACATACTTGCATCGGAATATGTGGGGACTGAGATTTCGGGACTGCTTTCACAATGGAGACAATTGCCTTCATGTAGTGTGCTATTGCTTATGGCAGCTAATATTAATTTGGGAGGGAGAGTGGCTCAGTGGCAGAGCATCTGCTTGGTAAGCAGAAGGTCCCAGGTTCAATCCCCAGCATCTCCAACTAAAAAGGATCCAGGCAAATAGGTGTGGAAAACCTCAGCGTGAGACCCTGGAGAGCTGCTGCCAGTCTGAGTAAACAATACTGACTTTGATGGACCGAGGGTCTGATTCAGTAGAAGGTAGCTTTATATGTTCATATATGTTCCACAAATTTAAAAGGGGAGGGACGGTGGCTCAGTGATAGAGCATCTGCTTGGGAAGCAGAAGGTCCCAGGTTCAATCCCTGGCATCTCCAAAAAAGGGTCCAGGAAAATAGGTGTGAAAAACCTCAGCTTGAGACCCTGGAGAGCCGCTGCCAGTCTGAGAAGACAATACTGACTTTGATGGACCAAGGGTCTGATCCAGTATAAGGCAGCTTCATATATTCATATGTTCATTACAGCCCATTGTTGAGTCAATAACATTTGTATGTTGGAATGGTTTGACACGAAGTAGCTGCTTTAACTAACTTTCCATTCCTGTGAACTTCTAATTATTTTTTTTCTGCATGTCAGCCGGACAAAAACTACTGAATCTCCCACCCTCCAATGACTATTCCTTGTCCAGTTAGCCTAATGGTGCGGTGCGAGTAATCTAAATTCCCTGTAACAATATATACACTCATGATTTTGTTTTGTTTTGTGTTTACATGGATAATGTAGGTGGACACTGCTAGCATATTTCTATTATTTAAAATATTTTATTAGAGTATGCTGTCTCTTTGCTGCTGCCATAATTGATAACTTTGAATATGTTACCAATCATAGTATCTTAGGATTTTTCCCCATTGAAGCATTATTCCAATGTTTAATGATACTCTCAAGAGATGTCTTCAAGCTGGTCACACCACAGGTGGCTGAAATTGTGAATAATGTAACTTCCAACATATCACAGAAGAATATAGATATGGTCATATTTTTCACAGTCCAATTCCAAGACATCCCCTGGGGATGTTATTAAGAATCACAAGAGAGAACTTGGAAATAAACAAAATTAGTGAGACATTTCAATGAGATCTAATGTTTAAACTATTGTCTTCTGACAAATATTCCCTATTACACAGTAGATCCATCTTAATATTCAATGTAAAGTTTCTATTTTTTATCATCCATTCCCCAAATGCTAACATTTTCAAAATGTCAAAATTTGGATTACCCAGAAAATGGAGAGATCCTGTTCCAGCTAAAGAATACTTGATAAATAAGCTTAGTATTGAACAAAATGACACAGAATTCTGTGGCAGCCCAAAGGCTAATGAATTTATTACGAAATGAACTCCTGCATCTTAAGGTTGCTTATGTCACAATAAACTTGCTATTCATTAATACAGGTTTTGTGACTGAATCAAATGGAAAAAAATGAAAAGAACCAATAAAATTGTGAAACATCTTAAGATGTGGTGTCATACTGATGCCTTGATATTTGTCAGAGGTTAGTTCTCATGTTACAGAGTCCATGTGGCCAGGTGAACTATCAGCAGATGTGGTGTGGGAATTCTGGGGTAGTGGAAAGTGCCATCTTTCCAGCAGTTGATTTATGATCCCATAGAGTTTTCAAGGCAAGAGCTGTTCAGAGGTGGTTTGCCATTGCCTGACTTTGTGTAGCAACCCTAGACTTCCTTGGTGGACTTCCATCCAAATATTGACCAGAGCTGACCCTGCTTAGCTTCTGAAGTCTTATGAGATTGGGCTAACCTGGGCCAACCAGGTCACAGCATTTTGTGCTGAGAACTGCCATGGAAAGCTAGCTGCTTTTTGTCCCCTTGGTGAAACCTAAATGTACTGATGGCTACAGATAAATTACCTCAGTGGGGAAAACAGTGGCTTTTCTGGGCAGTTTTATATCAGGTACATGGTGCAGGGGAGATGCTTAAGTCCCCTCTCTCTGCCTGCTCTGCTTCTGATCCACATGTCTGCCTTCTGGACTTAATAATGTGTGAATTGGCTGTTGAATTCATAGATGTCAGAGGGAGTGATTCAGCAGATTAGTAAATGTCCTGTTGCTTAGTCATAATCAGAGTTAGCACACAGCTTGCTGCCAAAGAGGATTGTATAAATAGGTCTGTCCAAACAGTTTCCTGCTTGAGAAAGTCTTTGGCTTTTGATAAGCAGTGGCTCATGTTTGTTGAAGCTACTCTATGCTTCTGTTTCTCATTCCCTAGGTTCAAAGACAGATTTTTGCTGGTACATCCTGCAGACTGGAGAGGGGGAAATGCAGGTCACTGCCAGAAACAAAGACAAGCAGCTCTCTGGCATTAGTTTGCCACTGGGCTGGACAGATGGCAGCACATGTTTTGTTGACCTTGAGGATAATAAGAGTTGTTAGTCCACATCTTATAAGGAGCAATGTCAGCATACCTTGTGGAATTCCCCACACACACTCTCTCACACACTCATTTATTTGCTAGTGCTCCACCATGCTCCCAGTTACCGCATGCAACTTGATGCCACTGGGGAAAGGGCTATAGGCAGTGGGGAACATGGGCAGTGGGAGATCTTATAAGGGCAGGGTAAAGACACACAGGCAGGTGTGAACCATGTGGGAAGGGGAAAGAGGAGGGCAACTGTGGAACCTGGTGGTAGGTGGAACAAGGCTTCCCAAATCCCCCGCCTGGGACCCCCAATTTGGAGCCTCCTCCCCCTGCTCACCAAAAATCCGGAAAGTGGGGGGGGGGAGGGGGAATGGCGGCCCTTCCCACCCAGCCCCGATCCCAGCAGCTTCTCCTTGCCCCTTCCCTTCCCACCGATCCCCGATGCTTCTCCTCATCCCTTCCCTTCCCACCCCGGATTGCAGCAGCTTCTCCTTGCCCTTCCTTTCCCACCCAGCCCCGATCACAGCAGCCTTTCTTCCATTTTCCCAGGATGCTTCCTGCCCCCAGTCAGCTGGCTGGTGGGGGGGGAGCCCCGCCCCACCCTCAGAGGACCATGTGCCTTTGCACCTCCGGAGGCTTGACTTGAAAGGCTTCAATTTGGGGTGGTGTGTCTGTGTTGCTGTGAAGAAGCTGGAAGCAACTCGTGAGTAGAGAGGCCAATCCCCTGCTTCAGACTCTCCAGGAATGGAGGGGGGAGAGAGAGAGGGAAACGTCTTCATTATTCCCTATGTGGAGATCGATTCTCATAGGGTATAATGGGGAATTGTTCTGGAGGTTTCAGGGGCTCTGGGGGAGCTGTTTTTTGAGGTAGAGGCACCAAATTTTCAATATAGTATCTAGTGCCTCTCCCCAAAGTACCCCCCAAGTTTCAAAACGATTGGACCAGGGGGTCCAATTCTATGAGCCTTAAAAGAAGGTGCCCCTATCCATTATTTCCTATGTAAGGAAGACATTTAAAAAGGTGTGCTGTCCCTTTAAATGTGATGGCCAGAACTCTCTTGGAGTTCAATTATGCTTGTCACACCCTTGTTCCTGGCTCTGCCCCAATGTCTCCTGGCTCCACCCCCAAAGTCTCCTGGCTCCACCCCCAAATTCCCCAGATATTTCTTGAATTGGACTTGGCAACCCTAGGTGGAACAGGGGAGGAGGGCCCTAGGGGTTCTCTGCCCAGGGCCCATCAAAACCTGTATCATTCCCTGCTCCCTACAGTCTCCTGGTAGTGTCTGCCATTTTTTCAAAAAAAAAAGATTTATGCATTGCAATCAGTAACTCACATATCACAATGCCGAAGAAGTTGTGACTATTCAGATTTTTGCTATTGTTGTTAAAGAAAAGCAGTTCCCCCATTTGGCAGTTCAGTTTAACAGTGTCTGTGACCAATGATCATGGAGGGCAAACGGGAACCTAGACGTTCCCCCACTGATTAGCATTAAAAAGAATTTTGAGGCCTCTACCTTGTGATTTTGGCCTCAATTCTATAGTTCCACAGGGCCTTAGATAATTGTTCTTAAACTGTATGCTTCTTATGGAATAATTAATTATTTGTATGGGGAATTTCCTCCCACTGGATCCTAAAGTGACTTATGATGTCATTCTCCCTCCTGCTCATTTTATCATCACAACAATAACCCTCTGGGGACAGGTTAGGCTGAAGGAGAGTGACAGGACTAAGTTCATTCAGTGAGCTTCTATTGCAGTCAGAATGGACATTCAAACCGAGGCCTCACAAATCCTAGCTCAGCACTTTCACCACTGCACCATGCTGGAATTTGAGAGGGAGGTTTATTTTTTGAACTTATTAATAAGGCATCCATATTCCCTTTAAAGCCCTATATGGCCGAGGACCTGCCTACCTCAGGGACCGCCTCTCCCCATATATCCCCAGGAGAGCGTTAAGATCTAGCTCCCAAAACCTCCTACAAATCCCTGGGCCAAGAGAGGCTAGAATGAAGATAACTCGGGAGCAAGCCTTCTCATTAGTGGCCCCGCGCTGGTGGAATCAACTCCCAGAGGGGGTGCGAGCCCTGCGGGACCTGAACCAGTTCCGCAGGGCTTGCAAAACCTCTCTTTTCCAACTCGCATTTGAATTAGGACCAGACTAACTCGATAAAATCATTCTAACTCTAGCCATCTTATGTTGTAACTGAAGCTGATAATATGTAATTGTGACACCAGAAATTATAGCACCTATTTTTATGTATTTTAATCTATATATGTAATTGTATTGTATTCATAATGTTTATCTGCTTTTAATTGAATCATGACGTAGTCATGTCTGTGAGCCGCCCTGAGCCCGCCTTTTGGTGGGGGAGGGCGGGATATAAAAATAAAATTTATTTATTATATTTATTTATTTATTTATTCATTCCTCCCAAACTCATTCCTTTCACTTGGTTTCTGAGCTGAACATAGATTTACTTTGACATTGTTTTAAAGATATGAACTAAAAGTGATAAAATGCCCAGCCCTGCCACTTAAATGCACAGAAATACAAATGTAGACTTTGCATCTCTGAGGACTGCTGCTGGTAATTACTTCCTCTTTTATTTTTTATTTTATAATGCCATGCCTGCATTTAGCATTAATCACAAGCAGTTGTAAGCAGGATTCACTGCACAAATTGCTGACAGAGAAACTCTGCCTTAAGAATAATTCATCTCTCTACTTTCATCTGCAGAACAGTCATTTAGGAAATTACTATATTCAGAAGCTTATTGGAGAGAGACACTATTTTTAAGAAAGCAAAGTAGATTAAAATGGCAAAGAAAAACAACTGAATGAGAAAAGACTGAAATGGCATCAAGGGGATTTAAATAATGGCATCAATGTGGAGAGGTACAAGTAAAACCAGAAAAGAGGCTTGCTGAGATATAATTTTGCTTATCATAATAAATATCACACTGGATATTATGTAAAAATGTGGTGCTTAATCTATAAAGCATTTTATCCACCATCTCTCAGTGAGCCCCAGAAGAATCTGATATCTTTCTTTAAGAGATGGTAATCTGTGGGAAAACAGTATTAATTGTAAATGTGTACTAACAGTATCTCACCATCCATGAATTTGAAACTAGTTCTGTTTGCAGTCAAGAAAGCTGTTTCAATGTAATTTGAGTAACCCAAAGCTTACCCAGTAAGTGTATGGGTGTAAGGCAGGATTTAAACTCCGGTTTCTCATATCAATGGTGTATCATTTCCCCTCATAATTCATACTGAAATTTACATTTGAAATTAGATAATGTGATATTTAAATACATCATATTAATGTAGGGCTCAGCTGAAAATTTCATGTATTTCCAAGTGGTACTTAAGCATCTCTTTCTCATTGAAACCAGTGGAATTTATAACTTTTCCTGGACTTAGCCTATGTTCATGAGCAAGTCAGTTTATTTAAAGCAAGTGCTTTACCTCTGAAAATTCTCACTGTCTATCCCTTTAGTATCTTTGCCTTTCAGTCTGTAAGCTATTGAGACGAGAACTGGTTTTGTTCTTAGAGCAGAGGGCACTACATTTTTCTGCCAGCTGCCTATCTTTAATATACAGGTTTCAGTGGCTCTATCATGTTTGGACACTGGAACTGGTAACTTCATAAATGACTGAAAATGTAAGACTTCACACAGTGTGCTGATCATTCAGGTAGAGTTGGGATCACATAGCAGTGCTCCAAACTAGCTGGGGTGCCATCAGGGCCTTTTTTGAGCAGGAACACAGTTCTGGTTGGCTTGGCGTCGGGGTGTGGTCTAATATGCAAATGAGTTCCTGGTGGGCCTTTTTGACAAAGAATCCCTGTGCAAAACAATGGTGATGTCAGGGGGTGTGGCTAATACACAAATGAGTTCCTGCTGGGCTTTTCCTACAAAAAAAGCCCTGGATGCCATGATGCTGTCACCAGTTGTGGTAAGGTAGGAGATAAATAAATAACAGTGCTTAACTGTCTGCACTCCACTATTTGTGCAATTGCATAGTTTTGTGGAGCTTTCTATGCTCTTTTGCACCTTGCTCAAATTGCAGAAAAGTAATATAGAGACAAGATTAAATATTTAATTATTAGGGAGCTTTATTCTTGCCTGTACGGGGGGGAGGAATCTTTAAGGAAGACTACATTAGACCTGTACTGCCTGACAAGCACCTCTGGCCCCAAAGTACAAGGCATTTATCTTCATTTGGAAATTACAATGGACCTATATGATCGTCCAGTATGTTCCCCTGATGGAGCTGGCCTCACAACATTACATCAGATCCTTTTTACCTATACTTTCAGTGACATCTTGGCATAAAGTTGCTCTGTTGATATTTGATAGGCTATATGATCTATAGACCTATATGATCGTCCAGTATGTTCCCCTGATGGAGCTTGCCTCACAACATTACATCAGATCCTTTTTACCTATACTTTCAGTGACATCTTGGCGTAAAGTTGTTCTGTTGATATTTGATAGGCTAGGAAATTTTTCATTTCATCATTGCAATTTGCTCAGCTGTAAACTCTTCTGTAAATGACATCTGTACCAGAACAGATCAGCAAATTCGGAATATCCGAATAACAATTAGAAATGTCACTGCGCTTCATGCTTATTAGCCCTAAAAATTAAATGGTTAACTAGTGTGTTTAAAAAGGCTTCCAATGAAGAGTTGCCTGGATACCATAATTAGCACTTTGGGTTGCCATGCATTGCTGCCCACCTAGATGGCATTGCAGCCGAGCCGTGATGGACAGTTGCTTTCAGGATATCTCGATTTTTTAAAGCTTATTTTCTCATCATGAACACCAAGCCAACAAAAAGACAAATTAATTTAACTACTGTGACTTGTGGACTCCCTTATGAGCTGCACCTTGGTTGCTTTTTTAACAGCATCACTTTATCTACGTTACAGAAAAACAGAACTGACTTTTATCAGCCTCCACTACAACCACTTCTAATTTTAGTCAAGTTCCCTATTTGAGAGCTTTATCTCCTGACACTTTAAATCCAAACTCATCAGAATGCAAGTCCAGCTATTTCCCTAATGGTATTTATCAATTAATTAACACTATAGATTTAATGACTTGTATACTAAACTGTGAAAGGGTGAGAAAGCTATAAATTCCCAACTCTCTATGTAATATGTACATATATACAGAGCGAAGGATGCGTAACTTGGCTGCTGGTACATTGATGTAGTATATTCTCATGATAGATTTTTTTTAAATACAGTGGGATATCCCTCCCCCCACACACACACACGCACACACCCAAGAGCACTATTTTCTTCTTGGTACTATGGACATGATTTGAAGAATTAAACTATCTTAAAATATGGGTTGGATTCAGCCAGCTTTTTCCATTCAACTCTCCCCAGTTCTCTTTACTACAGATCCCTTCCCATATTGCCTGTGTCCATGCTGGTCCCATACTTCCTTAGTAAAAGGAAAATTTTACTTGTTCACTTGTTTACTTATTACTTCCTTGTTTACCAGTGGACAAAGTGGTAAGATCCAACCCTTTGTGGCTGGCATTCTCTTGTGCTTTTTTAACTCTTTAAGTAATAAGACTGAAACAGTGAGGTTTTTAAAAAATTTCTCAGCCATGGGAATGTACTACTAAATTGGGGGAAGGGGGAGATGAAAATGTATTACCAAGTGGAAAAGCCAGATTTTTTAATAAAATGACTTTAGTTTCAGTCTTTCCCTTTGCATATATGTTAATATGGGGTGAAGCTTGTATTTAAGTGTCAGGATGTCTTCCTTGTTTAAACCATAGAAGTATATGAAAATTGGAATTTGTCTATTGTAATGGCAGCACAGCACAAGGAGCCCTGTGGCGCAGAGTGGTAAAGCTGCAGTACTGCAGTCTGAGCTCTCTGCTCACGACCTGAGTTCGATCCCAGCAGAGGCTGGGTTCAGGTAGCTGGCTAGGGTTGGACTCAGCCTTCTATCCATCCAAGGTCGATAAAATGAGTACCCAGCTTGCTGGGGGGAAAGTGTAGATGACTGGGGAAAGCAATGGCAAACCACCCCGTAAAAAGTCTGCCGTGAAAACATTGTAAAAGCAACGTCACCCCAGAGCTGGAAACAACTGGTGCTTGCACAGGGGACTACCTTTACCTCTCTCTCTCTTTTTTTTTTTTAATTTCAGCACAGACTCAAGGCAGATTACATAATGTAGGTCAAGTACAATTAATGAAATGGGACATCCAATGAATAGTGCAATAGGGTTTGGACTAAAGAAAATCTGAAAATAAGAAAAAAACTAAAACAGAGCAGAAACAACCTGAGACAGCATCAGCATTTAAACATGACACATTAGATGGTATAGAAATATATAGTTAGAGAGTGATAGACAACAATTCAGTATAAGCCATTGTCCCTATCCCTTTACCAATGCAAATTTCTAAATCATTAAAATATAGTTATATAACCTGTGCAAAAAACCCTCGTGAATAAGTCTATTTTGCATAGCTTGCGGAAACCAAGAAGAGTTGGGAGCCTTCCTAATCTCATCAGGTAGGCCACAACTGAGAATGCATGAGTATGGGATGGTTATTGGTTTTGTATGGAATGGTTATTGATTTTGCCCATTTGGAGGGTGGCACCTGCAGAAGACCCTGCTGAGATGAGCAAAGCTGTCATGGCAGAACATGAGAGAGGTGGTCCTGCAGATATTAAGGACCACAGCCATGAAAGACATTGTATGTGATATTCAATACCTTAAATTGAGCCTTGTAACTGATGGGCAGCCAGTGGAGTGACTGCAGAATGGGAGTGATAAGCATGTTCCACCTAGCTCCCAATAATAACCTAGCTGTGGAGTACTATACTAACTAGAGTCTCCAAATTTACTTAATAGGGGAGAGCTATATAGAGTGCATTAATTTTTGTTACCATGGCATGAACCTGGGTTGCCAAATTGGCTGAATCGAGATAGGGGGCTATTTTGCAGGCTAATCTTAGTTGGCAAAAAATGTTTTAACTTGCTTCGCCAGCAACAATGCTGGATCCAATATAACCTCAAGGTGCTTAACTAAGTCAGCAAAAGTCGTCTGAACCCCCATCAAAAGTGGGAAGCACACCCTGACCTGGATAGCCTAGGCAAGCCCAGTCTCATCAGATTTCAGAAGCTAAGCAGGGTCAACTCTGGCAAGTATTTGAATGGGAGACTTCCATGGAACATCAGGAGGCGGGAGGCGAGGGCAGGCTTTACTCAGCCACTTCTCTGAATATCATCTGGACCCTCAGTAGAGGTCAGTCACCAGAGATCACCATGACTTCCATGTGCACATAAAAATACAAAAATATCCCTTGAAAAATTATTTGCTTTCAACCATTAGACCATAGTAATGCAGGACCTACTGCATCACCAGGGGATTTGGTTAGAGAAATGTAAAGTTAGGTATCATTTGCATATGAATGACATCCGATTCCAAAGCCACAAATAATTTCTCCTAAAGGTTTTACATAGAGACTGAATAACATGGATAAGATTTCTGCTCTTCAACACACATTAAGAGTCCAAAGCATTTGTGATAGAAAGAAGTGACTGTGTGGATACTAGTACAAAGGCAATAAAGCAAAGACACCATGAGCTCTTTTCACTGATTAATTGTATGACTTGAATGCCTATATGAGACTTAAGATGCGCCATTTCTCTATCCTTTATTGGGTACAATAACAGGATTAGTTTTCCCCATCTGATTTCAATGTGTGGGACACCCAGTATTATAATAATACATAGCTTCCTTGTGACACAGTAAAGCCAGCAGGAATTAATCATTGCTAGGATTTCAGTAGCAACCTTCACTCATAACCTCTTGAACTCTCATTCAGCTGGGACTTCATCCTTCCCTTCTCCTGAACTGGGCAAATTGGAATGAAGAGTACTGCAGTGGTAACATATGCAGTTCTCTTGAAGAGAATGAGCTGACAGTTTTCTGCCAACTTTAGGTAGCGGCTTATCTTTGGAGTGGTATTGATTACCTCATGAGGAGGAAGCTGTATATTCTTGCCCCTGTGTCCAGAGCAAGGTGATTTATGCCAGGACAGGTAATAGAAGTGACTGTGGGGAAGGGGGAAAGAAAGTGAGGCCACAAATGAGATAACTTACAACAGGCACTAGATGGCTAGAAAGGGATCTGTGATAAAAAAAAAAAAGGTACTGCAAAATCAAAGCACCCAAATCCTCATCAAGGAACAACCTACTCTAGTTTGGCAAGTGCCAGGCCCATTCCAATGACAGATTATTATACAACTATCTTGTTTTGCCTTTCTAAATGATTTGGCATCTGTGCCCCGTGAGGCAGCAGATTTATTGTGACACCACAAGTGTATCACTAAGGCAGAGCAGTTCTTTGTCATATGTCTTTCTTCAGACAGTAGCTAGGCAAAACTTGTCTTGTAATCTCAATTTTAAAAAGTGCTGCTTGCAGCCTCAGGGACCCTAAGCTTTATTTTCACTATTTAAATTAGATGATTACATCAGTTTCCCTCATTTATGTATGTGAATGTGAGGCATAATGCCATGACATTGACTGCTGCATCAAGGATACTTGGAACTCAGACAACAAGAGGTGGACCCTCACTTGCTAAAGCCCATACAAAGAGTAGTGTGAGTGGGCAGGATATGAGACAGACTCTCTGATGAGGATTTTTGTTCCATTGAGGGTAGATCGGAAAGAGTTCTTATCACATCCAGCTCATTCATGCATGTCCATAATGATACTTTGCCACTGAGAAACCCAGATGAGGTGATATTTATCAATAGTGGGTTTTCATTATGGAGATAATCAGATATGCACATTTATGTGAGATGGGATTGCGGGACTATTCCAGATGGTTGATTACATGAGTCCATAACCGAGCTGTGACTTAAATGCAGATCTTCCAGGCCCTCATCTAAGTGTTAAACTGTATATAGGCACCATTTTGTTCCGAGGTTTGGCCCTGACAATGTCAGGGCTTAATCTTAGAACGTATGAAGTAAGGATAGCAGAAGGTGCCCTTGAGCTAGTGTATTTCATCCACAGTGAATGTCTGCAGAGTCCTGGAATTACGAGGGTCTTCCAGATCAGAAGATATTTTCTACCTGCAGCCTTGGCCTTTTATTTCAAGAAATCAAATACTGGCCATTTACATCTTATATTTCTAAATCTATGTATAGAAACAGCAGGCTGGGCTCAGAAATTGTCTTCTGCTCATGTATGAGGTGTTTCCATGAACAGAAGAGTATTTTTGGATTGTTATTTTTGCTATTTATTATTTACTTAATTTATACTCCACCTTTCTCACCAATGGGGATCCAAAGCAACTTACATTGCTCTTATTTCTTCCACTTTCTCTCACATTCATGTAAAGTAGGTTAGGCTTAGAGTGTGAGACTGGTTCAAGGTTACCAGCAAGCTTCCATGGCAAAGTGGAGATTCAAAGCCGGGTTTCCCTAATCCTTGTCCAATTCTCTAACCACTAATCATTTTTTCACAGCTTGCTACAAGCTGGAAAGACAAGGCTGTAAGGAACTGTGAGAGGTATGAAATAATCTGGAAATCCTTATCACACCACCAAAATCCTGCCCACAAGATTATAAAAACTTCTAGGGGGTTCAGCAAATTAACTACCTCCTAAATAGTGTCAACATTTTCCACACACCCTAGAGCATGTTAAATTCACAGATACCATTTTTTTAAAATTCTGATTTATTGACAAACACACATTTTTCTGAATACCTTAGGAGTCCATGTGAATATGTAGCAACACCCACCCTATCTGTGGGAGGCTCTACGGAGCTGCTTTTGGAAACAAAAGAGGAGCAACTATGCTACTTTATTGCAGTAGTCCAAGTGATTTACATATCATAAAACACTTAGCAGCCTTAGCAGTTATTGGCAAATTATCTCAGACCCTTGCACTCATACATTCTTTAAAAATACTGCAATTAATTCAATTTAGCATAACAGCAACCCCCTGAAGGCTTATTGTATAGTTATTCATGTTTGCTAACTAGGCACAAGCAAGGGGGGGGGGGGGAGCAACAAATCTTATACATTTTTCACAGAATGTAGAACGTTTCCATATTGTCAGCTAATTTATACAGAAATATTTACAAAGTAGAATTTTAACAGCTATCATAGGACAAACAAGAGAGTGATTCTGTTGTACGAAAAGGCCAGCAGTTTTAATTTTCTCTCAGCAGAAGCTGATTTATTCAGTATCCGTTGATTCAATTTATTTATAATTATACCACGTTGAATAAATCAAACATAACCGAAAAGCAGTTCATCTCTGTGTACTAATTACTCATACAGAGGAAAAGAGATGCTGGAAGATTAAAGGAAGAATGTCTTGGCATGCATTAATGATTGTGGGTGTTTCTCTTATTACCCCATACCATAGCTGTATAATAGAATAATAGGGTCACTGCCATGAGAGGGGAGGGCAAGCTGTACTTAAACTGTTCCCAAAATGAGAACAGTGGAATAGTTAAAAAGGCAAAGGGCCAGAACAATCAATTCACAGAGTGTTATCTGACATGCCTTGTTTTTCACAGCTGTTTGAGAGCCCATATTTAGGACCCCATTTACGAAATTAACTTATCCAAAAGAGAAAAGAAGAGATTATATTTTTAAAACTTGCCTATTTCAATTTGTTTAGTCAGTTGGAGAAACAGCAGGCCTTTCTTTTGTAGAAGAATTTTGCCACTTTTTCAAAAGGACTTATCTAAGTAAGGTTTCCGAGGCAGTTGTTTTGACATTAGACATTTCTTTATTATGCTGAGCACTGAACAAACGTTGGTTGCCATGTGATAAAATTCACTAGAGAGTCTTTGTGGTTCTATCAAGTGCTACCAAAAAACATTTTGATTTCCACATTGCCACTATTTATCTCTGTAGGAAAAGTCCTTATTTTGAAATCCCCCAAGGAACTTGCTCTTGTACGTGCTAATTACTTTTACCATTTCCCTGAAGCTTATCTTAACTAAAGTCTAAAGTTTCTGGAAGAAAATGAGAATATAAAAGAAAGCACAAAAGGAAATAAATGGAAGGGAGTGGGAAAACATTCATAGAGAAAGAATTTGAAAATTAGAGACCACATGTCTATTATTTTGCTGTTGCACATATTTACAAAATGGTACACAACAGGATTTTTTTTTCCAGATTGGAAGGTTTGGATGGGGTCAAAACACCAGTCTTTCCACCTCCATCATCACAGTTAATTAAATCATCAGCAGAGGATATAGTCAGCAACAAGTAGAGCAGAAAAGCAGCTCTGGCATGCATCGCCTAGGACAGATGTCAACCGTGTGTTCAGAACCTACTCTCATAACAAGTTCAACATTATGTATCTGTTAGAGCAGGGATGTCAAACGTTCCGCCCAAGAGCAGGATCAGGCCTTCAGATGGCTTTTCAGTCCCACAAGCAACTCACTGTCATTTGCCTCTCTCTCTCTCTCTCTCTTTTGCTTCCTTCTGCATCACAGCTTGCTTTGCCAGGCTTGCTCAATTGCACAAGAGCTGAGGAGCAAAGCCTCTATTTTCTCCATTGGTTGACCAGCATGTGAAGCAACTTATGTAAAAAAATTCACAATGCCCAGCCATTTCATATTTCTCCCTGGGTCTTAAGCTAAAAATATTGACCATGAGATTTTTGTAATGAATGTCAATAAATCAAAAGTAGGTTTGCAACTTAAACACACCTGAACAATAACTGAGCAGCATACTCAAGATTCCTACAGCACAGACATTGTCTCTAGATTTTGATGCAATAATTCAAATCAAGAGGTGTCAGTTATCAGAGACTGTTAAATAAACAAAGTATTGCAAGAGTGCTAATCTTTTAAGCATATTTTAAGTTTTAAAAAAACCTTTAATTGTGTTTGTGTTCTTTATACATCTCTGCTACCTGGCGTTACATTTTATGATACACATGGCCTAGCCCAACAAAATCTCATTTATGTCAGATCCTGCCCTCAGAACAAATGACGTTGACACCCCTGTGTTAAGAGTATGAGCCTATCATCTGGGATACCCAGATTTAAATCTCACCTCTGCTACAGAAGCTTGCTTAGTGACCACTTTTTCAGCCTAACCTGTTTTATAGCTTTATTAGTGTTTGAGGATAACATGAAAGAGAATGATGATGTAAACCACTATGGGTTTACAGAGGCCCTTCCCTAGTTCAGTGGTGGAGCATCTGCTTGGCATGAAGAAAGTCCTAGGTCCAATCCTAGGTGCCTCCATTTAAAGAGAGACAGTTTGGTGTAGTGGTTAAACCATGGACAGTAATCTGGGAGAACCAAATTTGATTCCCCACACATCTCCACATGCAGCTTGTAAGCCAAAATGCCCTCAAAACAAGGTTGGGGAATTGTCAGGTGGGCACCTGGCTTAATCAGGATCTTTTTACCTATGTATACAGGATTCCACATCCAGAAATTAATGCTTAAATTTATCAAGGACTCTAAGTAAAACAATTAAAATTTATTCTAGAAAATATAGGCATACATACAAGGCAATGTGCTCATGAAACATACATACAGTCCTAGGAAAAATAGAGAGAGAGAGATAGAGACAACACATGGATAGACAAACAGGTTGATAATTACCGATCGTAGTCTTCAAGAAGGCTCCAATGGCGACGATAGAGGACGAGGGAAATGGACCCTCAACTGTGGCCAGAATCGGGGATGGATCTGGACAGCGGAACTGGGATACTGCTAGATACTGCTGAGTGGAGTTGGGTCAGAGGTTAAATAGACTACCTTAGACCCTCAGGGGATGGGAGGTAAGAGGGAGGAGAAGGGGGAGGCTCTGCAGTGACCATAAGGGCTGGATCAGATGATATGAAACTGGAGATCTGCTGTCAGTCAGAATAGACAATACTGACCATGATGGTCTGATTTGGTTCAAGGTTATGTATTGAACTTCAAAGGCCTATGCAGACTGGGACTAACATATCTAACATCTCATTCCCTATGTGCCCCAAATAGCTCTGGACTCTGCTGAGCAACATCTGCTGGTAATCCCTGGCCCAAAAGATGTCCGCTTAGTTTCAACCAGGGCCAGGGCATTTTCTGTCCTGGCCCCAACCTAGTGGAACTTGTTCCCACTCAAGATCTGCTGGATTGGGCTTTGTTGTTAGTTTGTTATGCCCTGCCCAGCAGGAGGCATTGGTGGGCACCAGAGACAGTTATGTGCTGTTTGTTTTAAATTTTAATGTTATTTATTGTATTTATTGTTATTATTCTATTTGCTATGACTTGCCCTGTGGGAAGGGTGGGATACAAATCTAAGGATAGAGTAAATTAATTAATTAATTAATCCAGTAAAGGGTTGTCTGGTCCAACTCAGAACATACCCGGGAACTTTCCCATTGCCTAAAATAATTAAATAAATCTATAGCAGCGCAGTTCCCCTGAATAGCCTTAATTTTGTTGTCCCCCAGCAGCTGCACTTCCACTAAATGAAAATGAAATACACACGCAAACTCACAAAGCAGCCAAAATAAATAGTTTGCAAGCCCATGTCTTTGTGATCTCACTGGGGCAATTACTTTATTAATGGGAGTTGCTGAATGTAACAGTCTGCTATATTTCCATGAACTTCTTCAGGCTAACAGGAACATGAGACTATAGGAGAGAGAGGTCTACTCTAGGGGTTGGAGTTTTCTTCCATCCTGCCTGGACCTGGAGGCTGACAAGCCTAATGCATTATAAGGCAGGTTCATGTTTTCAAAAGTGGGATATAAATATCTTTTCAACCCATGCTGAGCCCAGTAAGGACATTCAGTGGATCTGGGGTTGGGCACACCACTACCACCTTCTTCTCAAGCCCAGTTCAGATCATATAACTGTAGTAAATGAGCATGTGTGCATGACTTTGGGTAGGGGCAGGGAGGAAAGCTAAGTACTTTCAACTGAATGTCTTAGCACTGTCAACTGGCCACCCCTCCAGTGACCTCAGGTCTGAGTGACCACTTTGGCCCAATCGGGTAGATATCTGTTGGGGCATGGTTTAGTTTTAATGTTGATGTTCTGATTTTTAACTGCATTTTAATTAATGGATTTTATTGTGTGCTTTTATGATGAAATCCACCCTAAGCCCACTTGCAGGGAGGGCAGGATATAAATGAAATCAAATAAACAGAAAATTTAAAAACCTCCAGCTTGGAAAATTCCTGGTAATTTTTGGATAGAGCCTGGTGAAGGCAGAATTTGGAAAGGGGAAGGAGCTCAGCAAGGATATGATGCCGTAATGTCCACCTTCCAAAGTTGCCATTTCCTCCACAGAAAATGATCTCTGTGATCTGGATAACTGCTCTGACTTGTCAGATTTCAGAAGCTAAGTAGGGCTGGCTCTGGTTAGCATTTGAATAGGAATACCAGGCTAACTACACAGAGGCAGCCAATGGCAAATATCTGGACATTTGTTGCCTTGAAAACCCTGTGAAGTCACCATAAATCAGCTGTGATTTGGTGACAAAAAAAAAAGTAAGTCTGGAGATCAGTTGTAATCCCAAGAGAATTCCATCCCCCACACTGAGTTTGGTAATCCTAGAACGTCTGCAGGCAGCCAACAAGCACATGGTTCTTGTCTTCTATAGACTGGGGATGCCTGCTTTTTCAGGGTTTCCAACTGCATAGTAAGTGCTCTATGTGCATACAGTTGTAGACACAAGTAGATTCCATGTGGTAGGGTCCGCCACTGCAATCCCATTCCCTCATATACACACACAGACACTACTGTTATGCCATTTCAGTAAGGTTTCTAATGTTAAGAGTTGTAAGAACTGTACAATTGTCACTTCTAAAAGTAAACATTTTGTTCACATATAGAACTCAACAATTTGGCATTAGGATGCCTTATTTCTAGTAATGCCTGATTAGTGCTTATTGTGATTTTGCAAAACAACTGGAACATTCTGTACTGATATGTTTAAAAATATGAATTGACTGATTTTTATAATCCCAGCAAGGTGCATATGTGCAGAGAAACAGTCTTCCACATATGAATTGTCAGCCTGTAATTCAATGATGTTTCAACACTGCTGCACAGATGGTCCACACTGGCAGCCCTGAGGACATTCATTACCTGTTTGAGACTGAGGAGACTGATTCCAGGCACCCCTCCCTCGCCAACAGGTGATAAGTACTGACAATACAGACCATCTGTTTGACAGGGCTGGTAGGAAAGATAATGGGCAGCGGCACGAGTTTTGAACATGAAGATCTTTGGATGGTAGTTTGTGCCTATAAAAAGGTTCTATGGACAAAGCAGAATTGGTCCAATTGCCCTCAGATCCTCTGACCAAACACAGCATCATTGGGGAAGCAAAAGTTGAATGAAACTTGTTAGACATTTCTGTTTTGCTTGTACTATTGTAACATGCAATTTACTGTTGGATTGTTTTCCTCATGAACCATCTTGAGCAGGTTTCCAGCAAAGTGGCTTATATATGATAGTATTTCCAGATGGGCAACTAAGGCTGAAAGGCAGGGGTATTTCCAAATCCAGCCTTTTCTGTCTGCTGACTGGACTGAGCAGGTTTCCATTTATTATTTTGAACATTTCAAAAGAACGACTTATGCAAGTAGCATACAAAATTGATTTGGGAAAGAATGGCACACAAAATGTAGGAGGAGTTAACAAGATCTCTTCTGCAACATGAAAATGGCTGATAAATACAATAGGAAAGTACACGGATTCCTCTCAGTTCAATAAGGTCTGCTTGTCTAGATAGGCAAATTGGCAGCTGATGAAATGGATACCAGCATCTGTTCTAGTTATCAAAGAGAACTAGAAAGGAGGAATGTACCAAGAAGAAGAGGTTCCTATATATCATATTCTCTTCATGCTACACTATAAAACTACTTTGGAATGCAAATTTGCAACTGACTCAGAGTCCCAGCTATGTTACCAGAAGAAACCAGTAACCGTTTTTGCACACAGCTTACCTCGCAGTCACAATCCTGTTGCCTCTGCAGCGTCTGTCAGATTTCCCACCATCTGCGCCAGAGTTACAGGAAGTGCCACGGCTTTTGCGTAGCAAACATAAACTGGGTTTTAGCGGCTTATGTTTGCTATGCGAAAGCTGAGGCACTTCCTGTAACTTCGGCGCAGATGGTGGGAAATCCGACCAGACGCTGTGGAGGGAACGGGATTGTGACTGCGAGGTGAGCTGTGTGAGAAAACGGTAAGTTACTCTTTGATCAGTGCTCAGATTGGTTTCTGGCAATTGCTCCTTAAAAAAAAAAAAAGGTTCCTTGAGGATTCTGTTGAATTGGCCTGTATTTTAGTATATTTTAGATACAAGAATGGGGGAGATGCAGAATGTGAACAAGCAGGGAGGGAAACAAAATGATTTAAGGTGGTGTGGAGAACACAATGGCTCTGAGTCTTGAGGGATTTGAGTCACATAAGAACCAGGTGCTCTGAAAAGAACACTGTTACAAACCAGGTCACACTTTTCTTTGTACCTCTAAGGGGTAAACAAGAATGGTCTGGATGGAAAGCAGCAGTGCACCACTTTGGCTTTCGTATTAATGCATCCTCCAATGCATTAGACTGTTTTACAGTTCTTGTTGTCATGTGACTTTTTGTTTTCTGGTAGGGCTCCTGCAGCTTTTTAAAGCCCAGGCACAACAGGTGCACCTCTCCCCATCACTGCATCTCTCTCTCCTGGGAACAGTTGCAGCTGCTTCATTCTATCCTTCTCCACCCCTACCACCTATTATGGTACTTTTGAACACACAGCAGGCCTGCCACAGATAATCCCATACAGTACCTAGGAGGGGTTTAAGAGATTGTGAGGGGCAGGCAGAAAAGTTGCGAGCAGTTCCGTTCTGAACTGATCTGAACTCACCTGCCAAACTAACCATAGAGACTACTAGACAACATATAGACTTGACTGTAAGGTTGCCATGGACCCTCCAGATAGGGCCTGGAAATTTTCTAGAATTACAAGTGATCTGCAGGCTACATAGATTCATTCCACTGGGAAAAAATGGCTGCCTCTGAGGTGGGCTCTGTGGCATTCATTATAGCTTGCTTGGTCCCTCCCCTCCCAAACCTCCCAAATCTCCAGAAATTTCCCAACTCAAGAGTTGTCAGCCCTAATCAGACTGCTCACTGACAGAGAAAGAGACCATTGTCTGGGTAGCCCAGCTGAGCTATTTCATCTTCCTTCAGCTCTCTGGGCCACAGACTGTTTAATTATCTTTTTTCTAAACTGAGAAACCCTAGACTCTTTAGCTTTCCTTACAGGAAAGATGCTTCAGCCCCTTAATCATCTTGGTTGCCCTCTACTGCAACTTTTCTAGTGTATAGTGATCAACTGTGTTCACAGTATTCCAAATAAGGCTGCACCGTAGATCTATGCAAGGGCACCATAATATTGGACATTTGATCTTCAGTCCCTTTCCTAATAATCTCCAGCATGATGATTTGCCTTTCTGCCCCAGTTTGCCCTTTTACTACAGGCACCAGTAAGTAGATATTAACACTGAGCTATCTATGACAATCCCAAGGGCTCTTTCTGCCAGTTCAGACCGTATTAGCATGTATTTAAAGTATTAGCATGTATTTAAAGTACATTAAGCAGATGAAGGAAAATTGGACTAATAATAAGACTAATAAATATGATTTTTCACTTAGAATTCATATGTAACAAGTAAAGTTCATGTAGTATTTAAGATGTAGACGCATGCTATGATTCCAAGTAGCTTTTTTTTGTTGTTACCCGTAAGATACATATATATATTCATGTCACCTCCAAGCATAACAAATACAAAGGTCCTCTCTTCTAAGTTCATTCGTTTTGCAAGCTGTATCTTTAAACTATCCCAGTGAAACATTTTAAAGTAATTGTTTTTATGTTGTATAATATGGCCCAAATATTGTATTTTTGTCAGCATGTCTAATAGGTTACTCAATAACCTTGTCCTCTCCAGGTCATTGGATCCATTCATGTTCAACGATATATAGTATGAGTATTCATGGGTAGTTTGATACATCTTCTAATATAAGGTGAGTAGAAATAGCACAAGTTTATTTTTTGACCTTCGAGAAGTGTGTTCCCATCATAAATGAACTGTACTTTTTAAAAAGTCTATTTTTTAAAGAGACCTTGGAAATAGAAATGTTGAATTATGCCAAATTAAAGCTTTTTAAAGTTGGGGAGTCATTTACTATGATTAGCATTAAAGATTTGATTAAGGAAAATGTTATAGAGATTAATCATTTCAAAAGATGAAAGGTCAGAAGAAACTGGCTCTCTTTGTTTTTTGGTGTGTTGGGGTAGGGGACTGATTTAGGCACTGCGATAGTCCATGAATCTTTTAATAGCCTGTTTTCCACCCTCCACACAAGGCTCTTAACTAAATTGGTCTGTTCAGGACCTTTTGCTAAGGATTGTCTGTGAGGAAGAAATTAAAATATTTGATCTCTGTAGCAAGTAAAGCTTGTGTGTAGTGACTTTCAAAAGTTTAAGAATGGTACAGAAGGACTGCAAGTGAGACTGGCTTTAAATCTGGTAAGTGAGACTTCTTTACAGCTGAGAAATCCTAAAATAAAATGGCTTTTGGCTTTTGTCTGCAAGTTGGCCATTCACTAAAATACACACACACATACAAAACAGTGCAGATCTACATATTGCTTCTTCTGCAATTCTCCACCCTCCAGCTTTTTTTTTTTTTTAAGGTTGCATCCAAATGGCCTACAGTTAGTCTGATACAATGGAGAGTGGCCATTTAACTTCCTATTTATTCCCCCCCCCCCTTTTAGTAAAATTAGCTTGTGGGTAGTGACTTTTGGTGGCTAAATGACATAAAGAGTGGATATTCCCTCTCTTCCCACTCTGATCTTGCCCTGAAATTTCAGCTTCTATTCCTGCATCCTGCTAAAAACATTGTTTGTAAAAATATAACCATGCAAGTACATGTAACGTATAGTTCTATTCTACTCAGGGGTTATTGGTACAGCTTCTATACCATCAAGGGCAAAGGCAGTAAGGGGCTTGGGAAAATAATGGCCAGTGGAAGAAGGATTCGGTGGGGGGGGGACCCTAACACAAGGTATAAGGGTAAGTATGAATCAGTGTGAATGGTACAGAAATGCTGTTGCAAAAGGTGTGAAAGGGTTACTGTATTTTGATTTCCCAAATATTTCCCAAATAACTACTTCAAACAAGTGATCACTATGATAAATCTCATTTTGAATATACTCCTACTAATTAAACTGTGATTATTGCTACTAACTAGGACTATCCCTAACCTTCCTATCCCAAAAGAGGACATTTTCATCCATTTTTTAAAAGGAGTCCAAAAGAGGACATCTGGTAACCCTATGTGAATGGCACAGAAATGCTTTGAGGAAAGGTATGGTGTAGGGTTGCCACATGCTCCCCAGCCACAGACAGGGGATGGAGAGTGTCAAACAAAGATCTGGGAGACTCTGGTTTAGATTCATACTCTGCCACGGAAGCTTGCTGGACAACCTTGAGCCAATCTTACTTACAGCCCTTTTGAAAATACAAAAGGGATGAGGTCTGTATGCATTCATCTGGGAGACTGTTCTACAGGTCTGGGGGTGGACAGTGTAAGCCAAAATGCCCTCAAAACGAGGATGGGGAATTGTCAGGTGGGCACCTGGCTTAATCAGGATCTTTTTACCTATGTATACAGGATTCCACGTCCAGAAATTAATGCTTAAATTTATCAGGGACACTAATTAAGTAAAAACAATTAAAATTTATTCTAGAAAATATAGGCATACATACAAAGCAATGTGCTCATGAAACATACACACAGTCCTAGGGAAAATAGAGAGAGATATAGAGACAACACATGGATAGACAAACAGGGTGATAATTACCGTAGTCTTCAAGAAAGGCTCCAATGGCTACGAAAGAGGACGGGGTAAATGGACCCTCAACTGTGGCCAGAATTGGGGATGGATCTAGACAGCGGAACTGGAGTACTGCTAGATACTGCTTAGTGGAGTTGGGTCAGAGGTTAAATAGACTACCTTAGACCCTCAGGGGATGGGAGGTAAGAGGGAGGAGAAAGGGGAGGCTCTGCAGTGACCATAAGGGCTGGACTTCTGAAGTAGCCAATAGCAAGTTGATTGGTGGCACCTAATTGGGTACCAATAACTGACCAATGAACAAGCTTGGGTCCGGGTTACCTGATTGGCTGTTCAGGTAACCATGGGCCAAGGGGGAGGCTCTACAATGACAGTTGGGGAGAAGAATGGGAGAAATTACTGGGTGGAGGGGTGCTTAAGATTATTAAACTTATCTAAAAGGTGACAATAGATAGCCAAATTACTACCTAGGTAACACCCGGTTTACACAAAAGAACTTGGCTCTGGCTGAAGATGGTCTTCCTCTTTTTCAGTGTTCTTCTTGCCTCCAGTCTTTGTCCTGGGTTCCCTTGGACAAATGCTTGGGTGGTTCGGTAGGGTCCATGCCTGGATAAGCTTGATGGCTCCATGGGTGGGTAACATCTGTTGCGTAGGTGTCCTTCCCGCTGTGCTGAAATGGAGTCTTGGCACTGTTGGAAGATAGCAGGTATTAGCCTCCCAAAGTGGATTCTATGGTCAAGGCTGAAAACCACATGGCCTGGATAGCTCCTAACAGCGCACTTTCTTCCGCTCCAAGATAGAGATGGTGTTCGCCCGAAGCAACTGGAAACCATCCATTCTCCTTGCTGGTGCTCTTCCAGGGACATGGAGCACTGCTTTAGCATTGTGGCTGTTAGTACTCATAAGTCCTTTCCAGTATGTGCACCCAAGGCATGAAGGGCTTTAAATGTTGGCATCAGCACTGAAGGGGGACCCCTGAATAATTAATGAATACCCCTATGATAATGAATAAAGCATGCTTCTGCCTTCAGAACTAGGATGTCTGATGCAATTCTTCGTTAGAAGCACAGACAGCCCCAAGGTGTGAATTCAAGGTTTTATATTAGATAAAGAGACAGTGACCTCATTGAGGCCTCTGGATGTGTATTAGATAACAAAGGGGCCTCAGAGAAGCTTCTTGCTAGAGCTGATAAAGCATGGAGATGGGAGGAATGGAAAAGTACTAGAAAGAGTTACAAGGGGGTGGGGAATATTGAATCAGATAAGCCTGTGTGCCTGCACTGTTGGGTGTTTGTGTGAATAAAACGGTCTGTATGTAGAATGATTTTAACTTAGTCATTTTTGGGGGCCCATGGCCGACTAAATTCTGCTCTTGGCACCAAAAGTAAACCTCGTTTCATACCAGTAATGTGTGCAGATCTCATTATTTCTCTGCTTCAGCACCTTGAAATTAAACTGGAAATGTGTGGGCAGCCAACATAGTAATTGTAAAAAAAAGAGCAAAATGCTCCTTGTGACATGCCCTTGATAATAAACAGGCTGCCACAGGCTGCACCGACTATAGTTTCTGAGTTTCTTCAAGAGCAGGCTCATGTAAAATATGTTACAACAAAAGGGCCACCTCTTCCTTTTTCCACCAGTGTAAATCTGTTCAAATAGGCCCTATGGCCATCCTATGGGCTTACATCAGTTGTCTAACAAGTCTTTATTACTTTTGTTCTCATTTCAAAGAATTTTGCTCATCACTACCATCTCCATGTTATTCTGTTGATTGGCTCGCAACTTTGTTGCATATTAATTAGCCTCATTTTTGCTCCTTTGTTGAAAATACTTTGTGGGGATGAGCCAAACATCAGCTGCCTTTTCCCAGTTTGCTCCCTGGTCATTAAGAAGAAGAAGAAAATATTGGATTTGTATCCCACCCTATACTCTGAATCTTAGAGTCTCAGGGTGATCACAATCTCCTTTTACCTCCCCCCACACACACACAACAGACATCCTGTGTGGTAGGTGGGGCTGAGAGAGCTCTTACAGCAGCTGCCCTTTCAAGGACAACTCTTGCGAGAGCTATAGCTAACCCAAGGCCATTCCAGCAGCTGCAAGTGGAGGGGTGGGGAATCAAAGCCAGTTCTCCCAGATAACAGTTCGTGCACTTAACCACTACCCCAAACTGGCCCTCTCCCTCTTGAGAGATAGGGCCAGATCATATGCCATCAAAGAAACTGGTATTCCAAATTTATTGTGAATGGGATGAGAGGAAGGACAAAATGTTGCAAGCTGCTTTAAGGATATTATATTTGAAAATCAGGATATAAAATTCATCAATGTGGCAAGACATAATGGCCTGGTTAACTATTGACCTTTCTTATCCTATGATGTATCTGAGTCCAGAACTCCCTGAACAAATTGTTTGCATCCAGGTATTTTTTGTATGCCTCCTTAGGGGTTTTTTTTGTTTTGTTTTGTTTTGTGAAACAGAGACAGGACATAATTTCTTTCTGAATAGTTTATTAGATGTACATATAAGTGAAAAAGTTATTTAATGTATGTCTTTTTTCATTCCATGTGGGTAAGCACTCTATAGGAAACCATGTATCATCTAACCATTTATCACCTACTTAGGATCCTACTCTGGTCTACTGAATGGGGCTTACTCCCAGGAAAGCATTTTTAAGATTGTATTTTTAAGATTAAGAAAACCTGTTTACTAAGTTGCAAGTTGATGTGATTCCACATCTGATTCCTTGACTGGAGGTCTTACCATACACACAACCCACATGATCATTGTGTAGATGTCAAACTTGCTCTCGCTTCTCATTTTTACTTAATTTAATTTTTTTTGTTGACCTCCCTCTGGGTACCATCATCCAATGCAGTGTTTAGCCCAAACATAGTAGTTGGCAGACAGAGTTTGTGGGTTTATCAGCTATCTACATCATGGCTTTCTGCCCAACAACTAAGAATTTTTAAAAGCTCAAATAAAATGTACGCATTCATTAACACCCAGCAGGACTGATCTTGCAAAAATACATTTTTATGCAAGAATTAAGATTAGGTCTCTGTAATCAAGCTACAGGGTTTCTTCCCCCCACACAAAAGACCTATCTTCTCTTGATAAAATATTCAAATTATGCCATTTTTTAATCCATCATAATATTAGCAAGTATACAAATAGACCAAGTTGGCAAACATGAATCACAGGAAATGTGATTCCTCTAAAACGCTTCACAGTGGCGGGAAAGGAAGAGGGTCACTTCTGCAATTAGTGTCTTATACTGCAAATTCAAGAGTTTCTCTTTCTTAAAACCTTGAGACAAGTTCACACAACCCTGCATGTCTCTGAGTACCTAAGTCTTGACAGTTCATAGCTGAGCATGTAACTATATTATCATAGAGATAATATAAAAAGTACAAAAGGTGGTGGTGGCAGTGCAGGATTGTTAATCTGGCCCTGGGTGGTGGGGGTCATTTCCTTGGGTCATGATGGCTAGAAAGGGTCCATACTTTGTCTCTGGCTGAGTGGGGCAGCCTGGCACACAAGGGTCAGCACTTGGGAGGGCCCTAAAAAAGTACTCAGTACTGATGAATACCATCACAAAAAAGCCATGACTAAATTAAAATACAAGTGCGTCTAAAACTATCACCATCAATCTCTCAGCACCCCACCACAAACTTGTGTGTACGCATGTAAACATACTCATTGGCTAACTCTAGTGCTCTTAGGTTTCTGGTAAAATGATAAATTGGGTTGCTGAACACTAAAGATAGCCACAGGCAGGGCTTTTTTAAAGCAGGAACACACAGAAATACAGTTCCAGCTGGCCTGGCATTAGGAGGTGTGGCCTAATATGCAAATATATTCCTGTTGGGCGTTTTCCACAAAAAACCCTGTGTGAAACAATGGTGATATCAAGGGGTATGGCCAAATATGCGAATGAATTCCTGCCGGGCTTTTTCTACCAAAAAAGCCCTTGATTATTGTTCTCCATCATATTGTTCTGCAACATAATGCCTTGGTTATTGTTCTTCATCAACTTTCCACTGACTGTGGGTGTAGATGGTGGCAGGATTGAATCTTTTAAAGAAAAATAAAAAAGAGGTCTTGGGGGGGGTGCGGTCATGGTAGGGGAAAAGGCTAGCAAGTTTTGAGGCAGCAATTTAATGGGTGGAGATTGTGGTCAAACTAGGACCTACCCAGGATCTACCTAATCTGTGGAATATCTTTAACAGGAGCTTAACAGGAGGTTGGGGTGGATTTTTTTTTTTTTTACCTCCATGTTATTAAAAGCTTCAACAGCTCATTTCCACACAGGGCATTTTCCGTTTGTGTTTATATTTAAGTCTGTCAATGTTTTTTAAATTGTGTGTTCAGTATTTTTGTTGCAACCCTAATGTGAATGTGAAAAATTATGTGGCTCATAGGTTGGATACAGACAGGCAGCTTCATACACACTAGAGGCTCCCCAAACTGTGCCACTCCAAAATGGAGTGGCCAAATCCCCTTTATAAAAAAAAATATTGGTAAGTGCCTAGAGTAGATTGGCAGGTTCACACCACCAATCTGCCTCGCTTGTGCATTCCCATGTTCAGATGGCCAGAAAGACAGATGGAGTGTGGCAGAAGAATTTGATCCATCTCAGTGACATCAGAGGACAGGGTGAGTACAGGAGCTCGATGGGTGGCAGCTGTGCCAGGCTGACGTTGCTTTTTTAAATCCGCCTAGAGGCCATGCCTATGTCGGCTCAAATTGGCCATCTGAATTCAGCCACAGATGATATGTTCACACATGTAAAACTTAGGCATCATGTTTCAGGATGGAGTCCGGGTTATCATTGCTCTTTGGAAGTCTTAATATATCCACCTGAGGGGGAAGACTTGCATGCCATCCTCTGCATAAGATGAGCTGCTCAAACTGGGTAGAGCAGCCTTTTCATTTTGTTTATTTTGACACAGAGGCACCTATATGAAAACACTGCATCTTTATATCCAAGTGGGCAGCCATGTTAGTCTGAAACAACAAAGCCCTTTGGCACATTTAAGACCAACGAAGTTTTATTAAAAATATGAGCCTTTATGTGCATGCACACTTCCTCAGGTACATAGAAATGGAAGATAACCGTTTAAAGTTTTAGACAGAGGCTGAACAGCAAATTAACATGTAACATAATGAAGATATTTTAAGATATGTGGAGGTAAAACAGGAATAACAAGTTACATTTATAGGGTCAAGAGTTGTTTGGATTTAATTAAGGGAAAACAACAGTGAAGCAATAAATATGTCAAAATTGGAGATAAATATGCAAAAGAATCCTTTCTAATTCTGCGAAGTTGACTGAGATTGTGTTGCAATGCTTCATTTTTCTTCTCTCAAGCATAAAGATAAAAACAGCTTTTTTCTTTTGTTGGGGTGGGGTACAGTGTTATGTAGGGAACTATATTTTAATTTTCACTGCATTACATTACAATCACTATACCACTATATTGTTCTAAATACTATACCAATATATTGTTCTTTAGAGGTGTTATGCTATGTCTCTGTTTTATTGCAAAGGAACTTCTGGAATAACTTATAACTGCTGAATTATAACTTATTACAACACTCAGAACAAACGCTTCCCGGAACTTAACAGGATATCTGTTTCTTATCTCTTTACATATGCTAAACTCATTCTCACCAATAAGAGCTTTACATCCTCTGTATTTTAATGCATTTCTTTTTTGGAATAATATATTGGAATAGTGATTGTAACACAATTCAATATATAAGAATAAATTTATCTGACATAACATCTCTAAAGAACAATATTTGTTATTCCTGTTTTGTCTCTGCATATCTTAAAATATCTTCATCAAGTTACATGCTAATTTGCTGTTCAATCTCTGTCTATAAGTATGATGGTTATCTTCCATTTCTATCTATTTAAGGAAGTGTGCATGCACATGAAAGCTCTTCCCTTGAACAAAACTTTGTTCATCTTCTAGGTGCCACTGGACTCTAATTTTGTAGTAGCAAATATGAAAATCCTTTGCCAGAGATCCTGAAGAACCAATGCCAGTCTGAGTAGACAATGCCAACTTTGATGAACCAGTAGTCTGATTCAAGGCAGCTTCATGTGCCCTGTGTGACATGGGTGTATCTTGTAGGAACTGATGTGTGTTAGCCCAGTTCTGAAAAAACAATGAATTGATTTTTTTAATTATACATGCTAGTTGCAAACATTTCTGCTTCACTGATTTGAGAGCTATGAAATAGTTTGTCTTGCTCAAAATACAGGCAAACAGAAAAAACCCAGAAAATTCTGAAAATGTAAATAATGAAGCAGGGAGAATAACATGTTTTGAAATTGGCAGCAATATTATTCAGTATATTTCTGGAACCTCCAGAAGCTTCCTTAAAGATTGATTAAGAGCATGAAACTCTGCATCAAAACCCTACTCTCCAACTGGGAAACATCTGGCTGAGAGATATTAGAGATCATAGTTATGCTGTTTAAAAGGATGATTCTGAGAAGAGCTAAGAGTATTTAACATTTGTCTTATGAAGGACAGACAATTCTCTCTTTAACAGCATTTCAGCTTTGATGAGTTAATAAAAAAGGAGAAAGCGGTTAAACAGACATTAGAAGAAGCATAGAAGTTTGAAATGCAAAGAGGGATTTCTTTTTAAGTTCTTCAGTCACAAGGAACAAATTTGTGTTATCAAATCATTTGAAGAAGGGTTAGAAGCTCTTTTACATCTAAATATTGATTTCTGAAGGCTCAGAAAGCATCTCAGTATCTTACACAGAAGCAATTTGGCTGCTCAGATACAACCATACTGCTGAATTCTTGATATTACAGTATTTGTGAAGTGACTAGAATTTAGATTAAGCTCAGATGTATATCCATTCTTTCTTACAGTGTGTATTATTCAATCCTGAGTAGTACAGCAACTAATTTGAATTCACTTGAGGCAACTGGGCTATATTGTTATTAGGTGTCTGCAAATAGTACTTAAACATTTATGTGCTACCCAATATGTGCTTAATAAATGAGGCAGGTCCACCCAGCTATGTTTCTTGTTGCAATCTAATTTTGAAAGATAATTGCCCAGTATCCTACCGTTCAAGTCCAGTGGCACCTTTAAGGCCAGCAAAGTTTTATTCAGCTTTTATGAGCTTTTGTGTGCTTGCACACTTCTTCAGATAAAATGAAATGGGGGAAAAAAACCATCCAAACTTATAGACAGAAGTTGAACAGAAAATTAGCATATAACATGATGAAGATATTTATAGACAAAACAGGAATAACAAGTTAAGTCTATGCATTTAATTAATCTGTTTAGATTTAATTAAGGGGAACAACAAGTGCAGCAATAAATATGTCAAAGTGTGTAAGAGAATCCTTTCTAATTGTGGGAAGTTGAGACCAATGTTCCCTCTAAGCTGCAGAATCTTGTGAGCAAAAATTCTACTTTGTGAGCTACTGGTGTTAAAGTTGTGAGCTACTGGCAACACTTCTTTAAGGCTCTGCTAAACTGTAGTTTGAGAATGAATGAAATGGAAATTGGAACTTTCACCTAGGAATTTTTTCTCCAGACGTATCATAGAAGTCATGTTTATTCTGCCTAGTTTATCTTTTCTTTTTTACTTAGGTGGATTAAATGGAAAGTCTTTAAGCTTGCTTTTTGAAAAAAAATGATTTTTACAAAGCTTCTACTACAAAGGTAAAAATCAGTGACTCTGTTGGCTTTCTTAGTAGCTTGCACCTTAGGGAACAACTCAGCATTTATAAATAAGGCTAATACACTGGTCTGATAACTTCAGATAAGAGTCTATTCAAAAATCTGTTTTTCACACAGCCCAACTAATGTTTCAAGGAAGAAATAGAGCTCACAGAATCTTTGTCTTTAATTGCATTTTTGACAGATGATGCCATAGTTTTGTGGCCCTGTAATGTAGTGGCAACTTTGGTAAACTGGAACTACACAGGAAGGGCTTCCCTGGGGCTGCTGATGCTGACATGGGGAAAATCCACATCATCCATCCATCCACCCTGTATGGCTTGCAGATGTTACAGATGAGGCATACAGAGAGACTGGATGAATCACACTCCAGTTTTGTTTTCAGGCGAGTACATTCACGCATGCAGTAGTGATGCTCCCAAAACATGCTGTTCTATGCAAGGTACTCTGGATCATTATCTAGAACAGGGGTAGCCAAACTGTGACTTGGGAGCTACATGTGGCTCTTTCAGACGTATTGTATGGCTCTCGAAGCCCCCACAACCCGGTTGGCCAGCTTGGAGAAGACATTTCTCTCTTTAAATAATTTCTCCAAGCCAGCTGACTTTTCCTTCCTTCCTTCTTCCTGTCTTGTGGCTTTCAAACATCTGACATTCATGTGTTGCAGCTCTCAAACGTCTGACTTTTATTCTATGTGGCTCTGATGTTAAGCAAGTTTGGCCACCCCTGATCTGGAGGGAAAGTTCCAGTTGTTTCAGTCCAGTTTATTTCTCATTGTTCTTAGGGATGTGTATAGTGTGTTGCAGTGTAAGTTCATGTTTTATCTCCATGAAACCTGGTTATACAGACAGAGTATAATAGAACTGAAATCTACTTATTTGGATATACATAGTAAAGTCTTTATATTAAACTCTAACCAAATCCATGCAGTCCAAGTTATGGCAGCTTACTCTGAAACCTAAGATGTCTTGCTTTGAGGACAGAGATGGGGAGTAGATAAGGACACGTGGATCATCATCTATGATAGGGAGCATGTGCAGTTCCAACTGGCTTGGCATCGGGGGGGGGGGTGGCCTAATATATAAATGACTTTCTGCTGGGCTTTTTTTGCAAAAAAGCTCTTTGTGAAACAATGGTGATGTCAGGGGGTGTGACCTAATATGCAAAAGAGTTCTTGCAGGGCTTTTTTGCCCTCCTCCATTTTAGCCTCACAACAATGTTGTGAGGTAGATCAGGCTGAGAAAATGTAACTATGGTTGCCAGGTCTTACCTGACATCTAGCAAAGGATCTTCCTTGCACACGCTTTGTATGGGAGGCTGGGAACTGTAAATGTAACTGGCCCAATGTTACCCAAAGCTTGGGTGGACTCTATGGCATTGTACCATGCTGAGGCACCTCCCCTCCCCTCTCTTGGATCTACCCCCAAAGTCTCCAGGTATTTTCCAACACAGACCTGGCAACCCTACCCTGGGCCAGTCATTGTCTATCTCAGAGGAACAGATGTTGAGTCCAATGGCATCTTTAATACCAACAAAAACATTATTCAAGGTATGAGCTTCCATGTGCAGGCACACTTCTTCAGATATCTGTTGCTGTTGTGGTTGTTGGTCTTAAAGATGCCACTGGACTCAACATCTGTTCTACTGCTTCAGACTAACATGGCTGCCCAGCTAGATCTATTTCAGAGGATATACAGGAGGTTAAAATGGAGAGGAGGGTGCATGCATACTGACAAGAGCTTGTTGGTGCACGTTCAGAATAAAACCAAAATAAATAATCAAAGTCAAGCACTTCTTAAACTATAACTCACTATAAGAAGAGGTTGAGGATTAGAAGTTTGAGTCTAGCATTCTGATTCTAGTTCTGATTCACATTAAGGGGATGGCTGTCATCTGTTGTAAATGTGGGTCCTATATTTATTAATGACACCATGGAGAGCTATTATTATGCGTAATGAAAACCACATATACATATTATTATTTGGCAAATGCAGGAGATTATGGCTTAAAGAGCAATGTGCCCCCAAACATCTGAGTCTGATGAACACACTGTCAGACTTAGCATGTTGTGGGTAGGTTCCAGAGTCTGTATCATTTTCCTGCCTATGGACTCTTTGTGTCATTTTTTTTTCAATTGTTTTGCTTAGAGTGCAAAAATATTTAAGGTTAGCATAGATGTGAATAGCCATTTTAGCAGTGGAAAAAATTTCATCTGATACAGAACAACCAGCTGCACACTTCCAGGTTGTATACATGCAAGCCACACCATTTGCTCAGCTCCTGAAGTAACTGTTGTTTTTTTCAGTAGAGAAGATTCTACCAGTTTAATTTTTGCTTTTTGATATTTTCCAGACTACTCCCTGATTGAATCGGAGCCCATTTTTGTTCTCCACATGACCCATCAAAGATAACGAATTTGTTTACTGTAAATTGCACACCACTCTCTACTCTGTGCCATCTGCCACATTGAACTGCCGAGTGCTTTGGTTTTCTAATAATAGCTTTTTCTGACTTAACCGAAAGAATCTGGGGGGCATTTTATAGGCACTAGGGAAGTCTGATGTTTACAATCACTTTTTTAACCTTCCATCTTTCCTTCGTTACATACTAGACTTATCTAGTTTAGTGTCAGTGTACCTTCCAATATAGAGAACTATCAGAAGCACCTAAGATGATGCATGATCTGAACAGTCAAACACTTTACTCAGTTTACTTCATTTTGTTTTGAACTGAACCCATGGACCCCTGAAATTCCAAACTGCTATTGAACCGCCTTAGAATTTGTAATAATAGTTTGTCATGCTGTGTGTGTGTGTGATTTCAGGCACAAAAAGTCTTTCCCAATACCTGCTACATGAGAACTACCAAGGATTGAATTTAGGGCCTCCACAACGTAAAGCCTGTATTTTACCAATGACCCATCGCTCCGCCTGATAAGAGATTAAAGGATGCATGTGTCAGGTGCTCTAAATGGAACAGACTAGAAACAGATAATACATATATGGCAGGAAGTATTGAAGAACATAAGAAGAGTCATGTTGGATCAGGCCAATGGTCCATCCAGTCCAACACTGTGTTATGCAGTAGCCAAAACCCAGGTGCCATCAGGAGGTCCACCAGTGGGGCCAGAACTCCAGAAGTCCTCCCACTGTTGCTCCCTCAAGCGCCCAGAATATAGAGCATCACTGCACCAGACAGTGTTAGAAGACGAAGAGGAGGAGGAGATTGGATTTATACCTTGCCCTTCATTACCCGAAGAAGTCTCAGAGTGGCTTACAATCGCCTTTCTCTTCCCCTCCCTACAACAGACACCCTGTAGGTAGGTGGGGCTGAGAGCTCTGACAGAAACTGGCCTTTCCAGAACAGCTCTGACAGAGTTATGACTGACCCAAGTTCACACCACCATGTGGAGGAGTGGGGAATCAAACCTGGTTCTCCCATATAAGAGTCCATCCACTTAATCACTACACCAAACTGTCTCTCTATACCATTTGGCTAGCCACTCATGGACCATTGCTTCATATGTTTATCCAATCTCCTCTTGAAGCTGTTTGTGCTTGTAGCTGCCACCACTTCCTGCAGCAGTGAATTCCATGTGTTAATTATTCTTTGGGTGAAATACTTCCTTTTATCTGTTCTAAGCCTAGTGTTCATTAATTTAAGTGCTCATGAGTTCTTGTATTGTGAGAAAGGGAGAAAAGTTCTTCTTTTTCTACCTTCTCTTTCTAGGCTTACTAGTCTCCAGGGATCCCCCAGTTTTGCAGGCTCCTCCCCGCTGCCAGCCTGTTGGCCAGTGGGGGAAACCCTGCCCCAACAGCCATAATGTAGCTTTAAATCTAGTAGGACATTTTAGAAGAAGCTTGAAGACTGTGTTTTGGAATGTGTGTGCCTTTAAATCTCAGAAGGAGGAAAGTTGCATGGGGGCAGGGATGAGCAGGGAGAGCCACATAGCTTTTCCCAGTGAGTGTGTAAAGCTGTGAAAAAGGAGGACAGCATAGTCTCTCTGTTTTGCATTCATTTCGGAAGTCATTTGCATAGTAAAATAGATAGTAAATAGTAAACTAGAACCTGATTATGGGATGGAGGGAAAACTCCATCCCCTACTGCTGTCTTCCTTACTTTCATTTTCCTGTATTAGTCTGAAGAAGTTGGTTGAAATACAGCAGATTGTTACATTCAGCAGTTCCTGTAAATTATCACAGTGAGTGTGGACTTGCAAACTGTTTGTGTGTATTTTGGCAGCTTTGTGAGTTTGTGTGTCCCTTAATAAAACCATGCTTGGAAATGCTACCAAATCTGGCAAGGGACTTGTGGAGGTATGGCAAATTTTACTTTCATTTAGTGGAAGTGCAGCTACTGGGAAACCCTTTGAAGGTAAAAAAGAATATGAGGAAATGAATATTGTATTCAGGGGAACTTCACTGCTGTATATATGTATTTATTTATTTAGGGAATGGGAAAGTCTCCAGGCCTGAAGTCCCCAGGTATTTCCTGAGTTGGGCCTGCCAACCCTATATCCCATGCATAATTTTGTAAACCTCTATCATATCACCCCTCATTCATCATTTTTCCAAGTGAAGAGACCTAACCTCTTTAACCTTTCTTCACAGGGAAGGTGTTCCATCCCCTTAATAATTTTAGTTGTCCTTTCCCAATGCTGTAATTCTATTTATTTGGGGGGGCTTCTATCCCACCCTACTCCACAAGCAGGCTCAGGGTGGCTTACAACAATGTATGCTATAACATCTTTTCTGAGATGTGGCGACCAGGACTACACAGTATTCCAAATGAGGCCGTGCCATAGATTTATAGAGGAGCATTATAATACTGGCTGATTTGTTTTCAGTCTCCTTCTTAATAATTCCCTGCATAGCATTTGCCTGCTTTTATTGTAGTTGCACACTGAATAGACATCTTCAATGTGTTATCTACTCATCTCCAAGATCTCTCTCCTAGTCAATTACCATTAGTTTGGACACCATCAATGTATATTTATACTTAGGACTTTTGGCTCCAATGTGCAATACTCTGCACTTGCCCATGTTGGACTTCATTTGCCATGTTGATGCCCACTTGCCCAGGGTTGATAGGTCCCTCTGGAACTCCTCACAGTCTTCCCTAGTTCTTACAACTCAGCAGGGCTTTTTTGTGCAGTAACGCACAGGAACTCAGTTCCTGCTGGCTATGGAAGCATTTCTGCTAGTTTACAGAGCCTTCCGGCTGACTCGGAGAGCAGGCAGGCATTTGAGAGACTGTCTGTTGAAATGCCTTCCCCTTCAAGCCTGCTTCTCCAATCGAGTGGCTTGGAGAAAACAGGCATTTTTTACGACGGCTAACTGCCTGCCTCCTAGGATTGCCAGATCCCCAGGTCCTAGTTTTGCAGGCTCCTTTCCTCCCCCAGCCAGCTGGCCAGCAGGGAAGCCCCAGTCCAAGCAGAAACCATGTTCCTTTCCACTTGGGAAGGTTAGAAGAAGCTGGGGAAGTGTTAAGCCAATTGCCCTAAAAATATGGTTTTGGGGAATTTAGAGTCGTGGTCAATCAGCCTTTTAGCAAGATCTAAAAACCTGTTTATACAGAAGGCATCTGCTTTGAGAGTTACCATCCCAGTAATAAGGCAAGATGGTCTAATAATCAATGGGGTGTTTTATTTAAGGAATAAGGGCAAACATACAAGGGTATAAAATCATACAACATACATACAGGCCTAAAAAAACAGATATGACATTGATAGAGGGGTAACACAAGGGAAAAAACATAGCATATACGACCTGTTCCTGGTGGCTTAGGGTCCAGTCACAACTAGAAGATATAGACATGCACTGCAATGTGCCATGCCTGATGCTCCTTACTTAGAGTAGGGAGGAACAATCTGGTTACTTATTGCTCAGGCATAGAGACAGTGAGCATGGCTTTCTTTCTGGTTATATTATTTTTGGAAAGGAAAAGGTCCTCCCAAAAAGGGGCTGGCTTGTTGGTGGGCAGTATCTAGTCTATTCTGGGTACCTGATTGGATGCCCATCTCCAGCCAATGAGCAGACCTGACTCTGGTCACCTGAATGGATCTCCAGGTAACAATGGGACAGGGGGAAGCTCCAAAGTGGCAGTTTGGGCAAGACATGGGTGGAAGCATGGGTGGAGGGGATTAAACAAGCTATCCAAACTTATCAAAAGGTGACAATAGAGGGCCAAATTGGTACCTAAGGTGATACCCGATCTATACAAAGAACTCTGGCTCTAGGGGAGACTGGTCTTCCTCTTCTTGCTCTTCTGGCTAGCACAGTCCTTTGTCTGAAATTCCGTTTGACAAAGACTTGGGTGGTCTGGCAGGATCCACGCCTAAGCTAAGCTTGATTGCCTTATGTAGATGTAACAGCTATTGAATACGTGAGCCTTTCGCTTCTCTGTCATGGAGTCTGGCACTGGAGGAAGATGGTTGCTGATGATGTTAGCCTACCAACATGGCTTTCATGGTCAAGGCTGGAAACCGCTTGCCCGGACAGTTCCTGGCAATGTGACTTCTTCCACTGCAACAGCTGAGATGGTGCACGCACAGGGTGACTGGAAACCCATCTGTACTTTTGGCTAGCACTCTTATAATAATAATATTTAATTTGTATCCCGTCCTTCCCTCTTCAGAGTTCTTTTCACATACCTTTGTGTCACTATGTTTTCAATAGTTCTTAATATCTGGTTATATCTATCTTTGTCACAGCCATTACAATATGTTTCTTCCTTTTGCTTTGGGGAAGGGGAGTTGAACAACTATTTGGATGATTTGTAGTCATGGCTGTGAATGTTCTCTCTTTTTAAAGGAGATATATTTAGATATATCCTTCAGGTACCCCTTTACTTACTGAGTGAGCTTTCTATTCAAAGGTATTCAGCCTTTGAAAACAGTTTCAAATATTCAAATAACTGCTTTAGAAGTATTAATTTCTCTGGTCAGATTTTATTTTTTTTTCATATATATTAGTGTTTTCCACTAATATTAGTGTCTTATGATTTGCTTTTCTTCTTCTTTTGTAACCTTAGAAGCTCATTGGTTTCTTGAGCAGAAAACACTTATATCATTTTTTTTAATGCAAGGACTGAGACAAATTCCACAATTGCTAGAGTGTTCTTAGGATACTTATCACTGAGCCAAAGAGTCAGTTTTTCTGGAGTATTTGGGGGCAGGGCTTGTGATTTTAAATGAAACATGATTTCCCTTTTTACATTTTGCTTTATAATTAATTTCCCACCTTTTGAAGGTATATGAAAAACTCTTCTATGGTCTTGTATCTGTCAGCTTCCTTTATTCCTCAGCGCTCGTTCAGAAATTTAAACACACACAGTCCTGAGTTTCTCAGTGTTCTGTTTCCTTCATTTAAAAAATTAGCAGCATGGCAACCTCTGGTAACTGTGTTGGAAACTGTTTTAAAGCTAAGGTACATGGGGTGCTTGTCTGCTGGAGTGACTATAGTGTCTTTACTCTCTCTAAAACTTCCAGCATCAATCACTAGAAACTCTGAGGTGGGCATGGCTGGATGACCGCACTTCTTCTAATGTCAGAGGGTGTGGCCTAATATACTAATCAGTTCCTGTAGCCATGGGTGTGGCGTAGTATGCAAATGATGGTGATGTCAGATGTGTGGCCTAATATGCTAATGAGCTCCTGCTGGGCTTTTTCTACAAAAAAACCCTGCCGCTCAGAACAATTTTGTGTCATCCACAAACTTAGCCACTTCACTGCTCACTTCCAACTCTAAATCATTAATGAACAAGTTAAAAAGCATCAAACCTAGTATGGAGCCCTGCAGTCCCCCATTGATTACCTTTTACCATTGTAAAAAGTGCTTATTTATCTCCACTCTCTGTTTCTTGTTAATTAACCAGCTTTTAGTCCACAAGAGGACTTGTTCTCTTATCTCATGACTGCTGAGTTTGCTTAAACAACATTGAAAAGAGAATCACCCCCTGTGGCATTCCACATCCCAACAGGTACCACCGAGACATCCTCTTTCTGAGTGCCACCCTCTGTCCCTAACCATGGAGAAAGGAGGAGGGCCATTGTAAAGCAGTCCCCCATATTCCTATGCCAGCAAGGCAGTAGGTCAGAAGATCATAGTTGACCATGTTGAATGCCACTATTAGATCCAAAGCAACAGCAGTGCTGACCCGCCTCAATCCAGGTGTCTCTTGTGCACTTTTCCTGAGTATGCATATTTGTCTATGCTTTGTGACATTTTGGACTGGCTATTTATAACATTTATATCCTGTGTCTCTGGAGATCTGCTTAAGATGGCTCACAAAATAAAACATGTATGTAATAGGTCATATTTCTCCCCCTGCCCCTCCTCTTGGCTGTTGTCATTAAACTGTCCTTTTGCAACCTTTAATTTGTGTCCTTCTAAAATCAAGGAATTGTCTCTTTATTTGTAATTATAACATAATAAAGCTGGGGCAACTATTCCAGGTCCTCCATCCCTTCCCCTTTTCCTCCACAGTATTTGTTCCTGTAAATCAGGAGCCTTAGTCTCATAAGACTACTGTAATTAATACATTTCTAAAAGAATAAATAACAGCACATTAAAACGGTGTATGTACTTTGGGATAAATACCAGTCATTTATATTTTATTTCAACAGTTTCATAAAGTGAGGGAAATTTCTCCTTTCCCAAAACTGAATGCACTGTACAGCTACTTTTAAAGAAAGTATGATTTTATTATGCTATTCATTTGATTTATGATTCACAAAGAAGCTTTGAAGAGAAGCTAGCCAATATGAAAGCCAACATACTGGCTTTAAAGAGATGCTTTGGCCATAATTCTCACCACTCTGTAAAGTTCAGCAAGGAACCATGGAGAGAGTTTAAACCTCGGTGTCTTTAAAAGTGAAATCTGATAAAGGAAGGCTCTCCAAAAGCACATTTCCTGTAATGAAATGAAGGCGCTTGCCGACAAGAAAAAGGTACAAAAGATGTCTGGCCCCATGCCATACAACATCAATACATCTCATGTCACACCGGAAACATTTTTGTACTTTACTTTCTTGGTGATTAAAAAAAAAAAAAACCCTTAATGTATGCTAGTCATGCAGATGCCTAACTGGGTGTCTTTTCAAGTAGGTCCAAAACAAATGGCTGCTAGAGTTAAGTATGAGCAATATCTATATAACACTTACTATAATTAGTAGAAAGGCTGGGAATTGAGTAGCCTCTGTTTTTGAAAGGCAGGCATATTATATGATCTTTATGCAAAATGGATGAATTGGTGTAAAAATTTTCATTTAGCATCTTCAATAGTAAAAATCAGGAACAAATATCCACTCTGATCCTTAGCACCTAAGTGCCAAAATGGATAGATACCAAACGGAATGGAGCTGGTTCCTCCACATGTTCTGGGAGAATTCCATGTTGTGCTTTTACCAGGGCCATAGCCGGGATTTGGAAGATCGGGGGGCATTTACATTTTTCGGGGGGCACTGATGCCCACCAGCGCCCCACACGACCTTCCCTCTAGTTGTTCTCCCTCTCTGACACCCTCTCCTCCCCCCCAAGGAAGAGAGGATGGTGATGAGAGTGACAGGCAGGAAAATGAGCAACGATCGGGGCTGGGAGAGAGGGGAAGGAGGCGAGAAGGTGGCCATCAGGGGTGGGAGGGGAAGAGGCCAGGAGAAGCTGGATCGGAGCTGGGACTGGGAGGGAGGGGAAGGAGACGACGAGAAGGCGGTGATTGGGGCTTGGAAGGGAGGGAGGGAAAGAGGCCAGGAGAAGTCGGCGATCGGGGCTGGGGCCAGGTCTGAGACTGGGAGGGAGGAGAAGGAGGCAGGGAGAAGGTGGCAATCAGGGCTTGGAAGGGAGCGAGGGAAACTGGGAAAGAGGCCAGGAGAAGCCAGTTAAAGGGCCCGATGATCAGCTATTTCACGGGCCCTTTAACTAGCACAGGGGCTGGGGGCTGCTTCTGCTTCCAGCCCCGCAGTGCTATTTTAATGGCTGGGAAGGGAGGGTGGTGGTGAGGGGCAGGCAAGGAAGAGCTTCCCTTTCCTCCTCTCCTCTCCCTGCTGCTTTCCCCGCCACCACTCTCCCTTCTTCCCCACCATTAAAATAGTGCACAGGGCTGGAGGCAGAAGCAGCCCCAGCCCCTGTGCTAGTTAAAGGGCCTGTGAAATAGCTGATTGGGGGCCCTTTAACTCCAGTGGGAGGCTGGAACTGCTTCTGCCCTCACCTGCCAAATGCTCACGGGGCCAGTGGCAGCCCGCAGAACCCTGGGGGCTGCTTGGGGCCTCCAGTCAGGGGGCCTCAGCCAGAAGTCGGGGGCTGTGCCCCCACAGGCCCCCTTGTAGCTACAGGCCTGGCTTTTACTGTTGCACTTTCTATTGAAATGAATGGGGAAGCTTCACATGCATGATACAGCAGATGCTAGATATGTATTTGACCATGCATGATCCTGTTTACAGTAAACCTCTAGGTTATTTTGTTCACTTTTTACATTTTTTTTGCCGTTGTTACTTATTTGCTTGTTTACTTACTTTCTTGTGCACTAAATAAAACTGTATGAAAATATTGCAAATTCCAGGTGAATGGCTGTGTTAGTCTGTTGCAGCTAAAATAACCAAGTGTTTCAGAATACCTTAAAGTCTCAATAATTTATTGAGGCTTCATGAGGCCACTAATTTAGATGCATGAAGTATTGCCATCAGTTGACAAAATATATGTATGTGTATTCAAATAAATTTATGCCTTCCTGTTTATTACCATATTTATATCTCTTTTTTTTTTAAGTATATGCTGCTTTCTCCCAAATGGGCACTTAAAGCTGCTCATGTTCCCACCTTCTCCTCCATTTTATCCTCACAACAGTGACCCTGTGATGTAGTTTAGACTAAGAGTCTGTGACTGGCCCAACATCATCCAACCAGCCCCTGTGGCAGAGTGGGGACTTGATTTTGGGTCTCTCAGATCCCAGTCTGCCACTCCAAACACCACCACACCATAATGGTTCTTCAGTCTTCCAGCGGGGAAAAAAAAATCACCTCATACACCAGAAAAAGTGTGCTCTGATACAGTACATTGAGTATTAAACATATGAAGCTGCCTTATACTGAATCAGACCCTCGGTCCATCAAAGTCAGTATTGTCTACTCAGACTGGCAGTGGCTCTCCAGGGTCTCAAGCTGAGGTTTTTCACACCTGCTTGCCTGGGCCCTTTTTAGTTGGAGGTCCTGGGTATTGAAGCTGGGACCTTCTTCTTACCAAGCAGATGGTCTACCACTGAGCCACTGTCCCTTCATCTTTAAGTTGCCAGAATTATATCTGATGATAATAGATGCAATATGTAATATAACTGACAAAAGCAGCCTGGGGTCGGTGATGGTATGGATTAGAGCCATGGCACTGATGAAGGGATAGGAGGATAACTTTTTCGTGTAATTTCCCCAATTAAAAAAGGCCCCTGAGAGGATTCAAGCCCCAATAAGAAAAAGGCATTTTGACTTGGATGGCCCAGGCTAGCCTAATCCCATGAGATCCTTGGAAGCTAAGCAGGGTCAGCCCTGGATGGGAAACCACCAGGCCTCAGATTCAGCAGGCGCTCACAGGTGTGCAGTTCCTGAACCTTTCTGAGGGTCCAGGCAAGTAGGCATGAAAAACCTCAGGGGAGGGACGGTGGCTCAGTGGTAGAGCATCTGCTTGGGAAGCAGAAGGTCCCAGGTTCAATCCCTGGCATCTCCAAAAAAGGGTCCAGGCAAATTGGTGTGAAAAACCTCAGCTTGAGACCCTGGAGAGCTGCTGCCAGTCTGAGAAGACAATACTGACTTTGATGGACCAAGTGTCTGATTCAGTATAAGGCAGCTTCATATGTTCATGTTCAGCTTGAGACCCTGGAGAGCTGCCGCCAGTCTGAGTAGACAGTACTGACTTTGATGGACCGAGGGTCTGATTCAGTATAAGGCAGCTTCATGTGTTCATATGTTCCCCCTCTTCCTCCCCACCTACCTTGTCCATTGAATGATAGGTGCAGCTGCATAACAATCCCTGGATTAGGAGAGCAGGCACTTTTTCACAATATGTACTCTCATGAATCTCAGTGACAGGTCTAGTTCCCCCCCTTCTTGACAGGCCTGTCATCACTGCACATGAATCATATAAACATTTAGCAAATCAATCAGTCAGCCATTATAAACTAACACTGTGGGTTTTTTTTTTAAAAAAAGTCTTTCCATGAAGTGTCCATGTTATCAAAGTTATGTCCATGTTATCACATTCTGGCATAGCCTCTTTCCTACATCATTTAGATACCTAACTATCCATGACCCTGGGAGAGAATCTATTTCACCTACTTGGGTTGCAAAGCCCCTGGTGGAGGGTGAGAGATTCCTGGCTCCAGGTACAATTGCCTGCTCCTGCTTAGAGCAGCCATGGGAGAAAAATTAAAGTGTGTGTGTGGGAGGGGGGAGCAGCTTCATCTATGTACCAGCGTGACAAAGGGTAGCTCAAGAAATCTTACCAGTTTGGTGTAGTGGTTAAGTATGCGGACTCTTATCTGGGAGAACCGGGTTTGATTCCCCACTCCTCCACTTGCACCTGCTGGAATGGCCTTGGGTCAGCCATAGCTCTGGCAGAGGTTGTCCTTGAAAGGGCAGCTGCTGTGAGAGTCCTCTCCAGCCCCACCCACCTCACAGGGTGTCTGTTATGGGGGAGGAAGGTAAAGGAGATTGTGAGCCGCTCTGAGACTCTTCGGAGTGGAGAGCGGGATATAAATCCAATATCTTCTTCTTCTTCTTCTTCTTCTTACCACAGAGTTTCCAGCAATTCCTGAAATAATTTCTGGGGTAACTCTGGGAATTGCAAAAAACAAAAAATCCCCACCTATATGGTAAAACCATACAGTTTCCAGAAATTCCCACAGCTACCCTTTGTCTCTTCTTGTATAAACTTCCAGTAAGTACAGATGGTTGCATTTTTTGGAGAAAAAAATCCTCCCACAATGCTGTTCCCCCCAAAGCCCCCACCATTTACCAGTCACTGCCCAGCAACCCTATCACCTTCTGAGATACAAAAGTGCCCACAAGTGCCCGGCCCCAGCCACCACCACCCCTCCTGAACAGCCCCAAAGCTGATTGATTGATAGATGTTTGACGGCAGCAAGCCAAACATGCTCCAGGCACAGCTCATATGTGATCATGGTTGCAGGAGTGGACAATGGTAGCCCTCCAGATGTTTTTTTTGCCTACAACTCCCATCATCCCCAGCCATTGGCCATACTGACTGTGGCTGATGGGAGTTGTAGGCAAAAAACATCTGGATAGCTACCGTTGACCACCCTGAAATACTGTATGTTAATTTTCTGAACCTATTCACTGCAAAATCAATGCCATCCCTACATCCCTTTCAGCAACTGGGGGGCAGGGGGAGGCTTGCATCGGTTAAATGGCATGTTTATCCAACAGTACAGCCCCATCTACTTTCCTTCCCTCAGTGGCAGCTTTCTACTAATAAATAAAAGCATGCAGGAAGACAGATCTCCTGTGTATGGAACATCCAAATCAAATCAAATGTAACATACCATGCCCACAGGATAGTATCTTATTTTTCCTTCACTGTGTATGTGAGAGTGTTAAGTGCTATCATGTCACCCTATGACATAGGTAGTCAGAAATCCTTAAAATTCTCACAGGCCTGGCCCCATAGAACCAACCCCATCACTCTTGCTCTCTGATATTCCGTAATACTAACAGGGCCACAATAATAATTAAATAATCTCCCAGACTCCATCAAAGACATTCAGTTGTATTAGTCATGAATCTGTTTTGTTTCTTAACGGTCATAAGAGGCTATATAATGGTCCTAGGCTTGCAGTATGCAAGAGACTCCAGGACACAGTAAAATGTACTTACCAGTCTGTGCTTGTCCCTAAATAATGCTGGTGAATTCTTGTTGCATTAGATTTATTAAAGAAAAAAATATTTATAGGCTAGGTATAGCCAAGACTTTTATGTTCTAATGCTTATTTGTTTTGTGTAAATAACTTGTAACTAAATTCTGCATGGAACTTTGCTTTAAATGAGGCAATCAATTATGCAGTACTAGAAGGTATATTTCTGAAGGATATCTGCTAATTGTAGGTGACAGCTGAGAAATAATTAGGCTTCACTACATGAGGCTACAGAACAAAATAAATTCTGTGAACAAAAGGCTACCATTTGGTCACTGCTATGATTATAAACTCAAATTACTCCCAGAGCTTCACTTTATAATCTTTCAATAAAATCTGAATCCCGTACAAACATAAGCTTCAGTTGCTGCTAATGTCTCTCTTTATAGATACATACACTAGAGGGCAAATTTATTACTGATGTTGGCGATAAAATTCTTTAATTTGCAACACTGAGACATTGAACTTCAATTTTTATTTTAAGGCTTTGAAGGTGTCCACAAACACAACACAAAATAGTAATATGACTTCCAAAGACCATTTTTGGCATTAAAGCAGGCTGGCCCACATAGCAGAAGTCCCATAGGCTGTAGTCCTCTTTCTGTTGGTTCATCTTAGAATATCTGTGATCCATGTAGACCTAAACAGTGAGAGCTACTTTTGTTAGATTCTGTAGGTCGATCAATGCTTTACACTTCTAGGCATACACCTGTTAAGAGGACAATTATGTGTAATTAAGAATAGTGTTTATAAATGCATGTGACATACTGATGAATTAACCAAAGAGCTGGGATTAGTTTCTGCTGTGAGTCAGATACACTCCACTGAAAAACTAGGTTAGCTGCCACATAATATTTGGAAAGTGTATTAATGTGGAAATTGCTGAGTTCAGCAAAATAGGAGGATAAGTGATCTGAAGGAGGAGCAGAAACCAAAGATTTAGACCAAAAAAAGGAAGCAAGGGATGAGGATTCAGGGAGATCCATGGAGCTGAGAAAGCAAGGGAAAAGAGAAAGCTACTGACACAGAAAGACTCGGCTTCTGGCAGTAAAGAGAGCAAGGTAGGAGTTGCTGTAAGAGAGCAATTACTTAAGGTAGGCAGTGAAAAAGAGGGAAGGTTAACAGAGATGACAGTGCAGAGAGGCACCAGAGTGACCCTGTTGTGCAGAGAGCAGAGGGGGAGAGGGTGCTAATGGAGAGTGGGTGAGAGAGAGAACAGTTGATTAAAATGCTTTCCCAGGGTTGTAACACAGCCCTCTTGAATAAAGAAAAATGTGAACATGGTTCTCTGAGTGATTTTAGTAGCACAGTCCTGCATTAAAGAATCACTCAAATTTATAATGAGCACACACATATCCTCCCGATGAGACTAATGCTAGCTTCAACATTCAGTAAAATCAAACAGTGCCCTTCAGCATAAGTAGGGAAGGGGCTGCATGTTTGATTCTCTGGGAGTAAAAATCTTGGCATGGAAAAATAGAAACTGGGGACAGAGCAAAATTGCCTTCCCCTACATGCTGATTTTCTGTATGCAAGAAGATTCTTTTCTGGGGGTAGGGGAAGGACATTCAAACATGGGGTCCTCCTCCACCAGCAACCTAATGCCACTTCCCTGACCAAGTGGTGCATCTCTATGTATTCACTAGGTAAAGGTGATTGTTGTAATAATTATATCTAAAGTGAATGTGAGGATTGAATGTGGGATGGCACCTGGGTTTTGGCCACTGTGTGGCACAGCGTTGGGCTGAATGGGCCACTGGCCTGGTCCAACATTGCTTCTCTTATGTTTTTAATTTGTTATGTTCTTATCTCATATTATAATTTAGCTTAAAACAGTGCACTGAGAGATCCTTTATCAAGGTTATACAGAGAACCTTTGAATGTATCCCTGAATATAAATCCAATAGACAAGACAGGGAGGGATGTGTTGGGAGTGGTGTTGTTTTGTATTATCAAAGAACACAGTGTCAGTTAAGCATTAGAGGAAGAAACTCCCTGTTGTATATGTGGTTGGAATTGTATCCATGATATGTAGTTCTTACCCAACAAGCTAATCTCCTCGCGTTGCACACTCTGGCCGGCATTCGTTTCCCAAGGAAGTATTGGGTCAAGCCATCAGCAGGATGACTCAAAACATAAAAATGAACACGAATAAATATTTTTAAAAACATTCACAGGGTGATACTGAGGCTCAGCAACAATGAGAAGCAAGCGATTTTTCAATAACATGGCATTTAATCAGAATGATACTACAGAAATGGCCCGAAATTACGTTGTAACACAAAGAGTATGCAGGTTTTTTAAAAAAGAGGTATGAGGCGCCATTGTGGGTGGTGTTGAGAAAAGCTTTCACTGCATCATCGTATGAGTCATTGGAAGGGAGAATGGTGGGTGTGAAGATCTGACAAGGGGTGGGCAATCGTTCGCCAAATGTATGATTTCCACACACACAGCTTCAGCTTTAAAGAAGGAGCAAAAAATATGACTCCACAAAAATAAGGAGTCCAGAAAACTTGCGTTAGAGGCGAGAAGGACCAAAAAATTGATCAGGAGCAGCATGTGCAGAACTCTTCACTAAATCCAGTGCACGCTCCTGACCTGATAGGGGGTAGGAGACTGTGCGGAAAAGGCCTTTGTATGTATATGTAGTTGGCCCTGTTGGCCCAGTCTTCAGTCTTTTGAGGCAGCTTATACTATGCTGCATTCAATAAAAGAGCTATGCTCACTACCACCTCGCCTCATCATTGCATAGAAACCACTAAATTATACTCCCCCACAGAATATCAGGGGACATACCATACCTTTACACTGAGTGGTGTATTATCATCCCCTTGTTCATGCAGAAAAGAATAATCCAGCAGACATAATCAAAGCTCCTGAATAAATTTAGCAGCCATGGGATAAGAAGACAGATCCTCTTAATCCATAAATTGGTTATATGGCAGGAAGCAGAGAGTGGGGATAAATGAAGAGTTCCTGCAATGAAGGGAAGCAAGCAGTGGAATTCCACAAGGATCATTATTAGGACTGGGACCAGTGCTATTAACTTTGTGACCGATTTCCCACTCACGCTGCTCTCACATTCCTCTTCTTAGTGGGGCTTCCTTCTGATTTCACACTATCTGCCCCAGAGCTGCAACTAGCATCTGCTTTTTCGTTCAGCAAACAGAAACCTCTAAAAACCAGTTTCTGTTTGCTGCACAAAAAAAGCTGATGCTAGCTGCACTCACTCACAAAGCAGCCAAAATAAAAAACTTTTTTGATCTTACTGGGGCAACTTACTCACAGGAGTTGCTGAGTGTAATACAGCAGAATGCTGAATGCTGTATTTCAACCAGACAGGAACAGGAAAGGAGAGAAGCCTAGGGTGTGGAGTTCTAGCTAACTCTTTCCTATCCATTCTACTATAGAAACAAGGCAGAGACTCTACTATCTGCCTTTCTCACACATTCACAGACCCATAGCTCCAGGGGGCCTGTGGGGGCCCTGCCCACAAACTCTGGATGGGGTCTCTTAGGGCCCACAACCAAGCATTGGGGGTTTTGCCATGGCCTCACTCCCCGTGATTGATAGCAGGAGCAGACCCCAGACTTCACATGCAATTTAAAAGGCTTTAAATCACACAAGGAGGCTGGGGCCTGCCTGCTGTCTCTCTGACACAATTTCAATCATGGGGAGGGAGGAGGCCACCAAATTGCAGCAGAGGCCACAGGCCGCCCCCTATTCCCATGAAAGTTAAGAGGGTGGGGGCCACTGCCTCACTCCTGGACAATTTAAATCTCTTGGGGGGGGGTGCCCAGGAGCAGCCACCAGCCTCCCACATGATTTAAAGGGCCTGCCAATCAGTGTCCCTTTCAACTGCATGGGAGGGGCAGCAGCTGCTACTGGATGCCCCTCCTGCACTATTTAAATCACTCGGAGGGGAGGGGAAGTCCCCCCCCCTTAGCTTTCATTCCTGTGGCCCCTCAGGAGGAGGAGGAGGTGGCAGCAGTGGCGGGCGGAGGGAGGGCTGTTTAAAATGTGCAGAAGAGGCAGCAGGAGCAACTGCTGGCCTCCCACAGTGGGCAGGGGGCTGCTAAGTACACCCAACTATTGTTCATGCCCCCTCCCACTGTCAGAAATCTTGACTACAGAACTGCACACTCATGGCTCTGCCTGCATGCCCTGCCCCCTGCTTTCCTGCTGCTGAGATTTAAAGGCACACATACTTTCCAAAACACAAACAGTTGAAAGCATCTTCTATGCCTGCCAAAGTTTAACAGCACGTGGTGACTGTTGAGGTGGGGCTTTTCCCCACTGGCCAGCTGGCTGGTGGTGGGGAAGAGCCTGGGACCTAGGGACTGGCAAGCCTGCAGCCAATATTGTCACGCCCTTGCATAAAGCTATAGTGCAGCCTCATTTGGAACAATGTGTACAGTTCTGGTTGACATATCTCAAAAATGATATTGCAAAACTGGAAAAAGTACAAAGGAGGACAACCAAAATGGAGAATGGAACACCTTTCCTATGAGGAAAGTCTGGAACTTTTCTTTCTAGGAAAAAGATGGATAAGGGGAGGGGAGACATGATTCAGGTTTATATAATGCTGCAAGGGATGCTAAGTCTGGCAAGCTGTGGGATGGTATGGGTGCAAGGAAATGACTGGACTGGTTTCACAAGTGTGATTATGTTACTTTTGGTTACAATCCAGAACTAGCTATGGGTAGCTCTAGCAAACACTGGAAACCCTATGGTTTTATCATGCCGTTTCTTCTTATTAGGTAGAGCATCTGCTTCATAAGCAGAAGGTCCCAGGTTCAATCCCTGGCATCTCCAACTAAAAAGGGTCCAGGCAAGTAGGTGTGAAAAACCTCAGCTTGAGACCCTGGAGAGCCGCTGCTGGTCTGAGTAGACAATACTGACATTGATGGACCGAGGGTCTGATTCAGTATAAGGCAGCTTCATATTACTCTCCACTACAACCCAGAAGTGAAGTCATTCCACTCGCAATGGCGCTGAAGTTTATTTTTTTCCACTTATACCCCCACCTCTCCAAGCAACAGCAGGCAACAGGGACTTTGGGTGTGGGATCCCCTTCCTGAACTAGGGGGCTTTGCAGTTCTAATGGTGTACAGTAAACAGATAGAGGACACTTTTTCTCCCTCTCTTGGATATTAGAACTCAGGGGGCACCCAATTACACTGCTGGACACTAGGTTCAAGACAGATAAAAGGAAGTGGTTCTTTACTTAGGCAAGTAATTAAACTGCAGAATCCACTGTTACTGGAGGTACTGATGGCCAGAAGCAAAAATGGCTTTAAATAAAGAAAAGGTAAAGGTAGTCCCCTGTGCAGGCACCAGTCGTTACCGACTCTGGGGTGACATCATATCACGACGTTTTTGTGGCAGACTTTTTTACATGGTGGTTTGCCATTGCCTTCCCCAGTTATCTACGCTTTCCCCCCAGCAAGCTAGGTACTCATTTTACCGACCTCGGAAGGATGGAAGGCTGAGTCAACCTCGAGCCGGCTACCTGAACCCAGCTTCCACCGGGATTGAACTCAGGTTGTGAGCAGAGAGTTCAGACTGTAGTACTGCAGCTTTACCACTCTGCACCATGGGGCTCCTAAAAGGGGGGGGGCTTTAAGGGGGGTTAGACAAATTAATGGAGAAGTGGCTACTAGTCATAGTGACTGAAGGCAGTCTGCATTCGTGGAGGCAACAGACCTCTGAATACCAGTGCTGGGAGGCAGCAGCAGAAGTCTCTGGCCTCTATGCCCTGTCCATTTGGCCCACCAGGGCAAATGGTTGGCCACGGTGTGAAACAGTATGCCGGACTAGAGATTTTATTATCCAGCAGGCTCTTCTCATGTTCTGATGTTCAGATATACAAATGTTTCAGAATTAGGATTAAATTGTGCCTTGGAAACAACTGACGAAACATCTTCTCATTTGCACAGGCAGAACCTCAGAAAGCACTTTACACTTTAGTGAATGCAAAAGAGAGAGAGAGAGAGAGAGAGAGAGAGAGAGAGAGCACATTTATTCTCTCTGCTTCTTTTTGATTTAACCTTACCTGAGTGGTATTTCATGCCAGTTTGTGCTTTCAAAACATGGTTTCAGTATTGCTGTTAATCCACTGTCTGTGTTTGTTTGTGTTCCTTGTTTTCAACAAAATTATAGTGAAGAAGGACAGGGAAGCGACACAAAGAACACAATGGAAATAGTAGAACAAAGCAGGAATCAAGTGGCACCTTTAAGACCAGTTTTTATTCAGAACGTAAGCTTTTGTGCGCTCTCTTAAGCACACTTCATCAGACGAGGGGATCAGGTATATCACAATACCTGATCCCCTCATCTGATGAAGTGTGCTTAAGAGAGCGCACAAAAGCTTACGTTCTGAATAAAAATCAGTTGTTCTTAAAAGTGCACTTGATTCCTGTTTTGTTCTACTGCTTCAGACCAGCAGGGCTGCCCACTTGAATCTATCTACAATGAAAATAGGCGGCCTTGGATAGGGCCCTGGTTGTTCCAAAAGTAGGCCTCTGCTGCCCTCTTGCGGAAAGCGGAAAACATTTCTTGTTGGTCATTTGTTTGGACTTTAAATAGTGCACCCAACATAAAGAATCACTGCTATGTTGCTGCTTTCATATTCCTGCCTTTGAAAAATGAAGCATGTTCCTTTTTGTTTGTTTGTTTCTTGAAGTGAGTAAAGGGTGTCTAATGACTAATCCAAAGCAGTCTAATTATTTTGGCCCCATGTTTTTTGTCATCAAGTCACGGCTGAATTTATGGCTGGCAACCCTGTGGGGTTTTTCAAGGCAAATGACTGTTGCAGAGTAACATTCCCAACTTCCTTGGAGGTCTCCCATCTAAATACTGACCAGGGCCAACCCTGCTTAGCTTCTGATAACTGACAAGACTGGGGTAGCCTGGGCTATCCAGGTCAGGACATTCTTGTCCCATTGCTGTTGAATTTTGTTACTACTTGGCAAAAACAGGCACTAATAGACAAAACTCCCCCCCCCCCCCGCCAAGATGTATGAATAGGGTTATCAGGTCTGACTCAGGAAATATCTGGGGACTTTGGGGGTGGAGCCAGGAGCAAGGTTGTGACAAGCATAATTGAACTCTGAAAGAAGTTCTGGCCTTCACATTTAAAGGGACCACATTTCTTTTAAATATCTTCCATTAATTGGAAATAATGGAGGATGGGGGCACCTTTTTTGGGAGCTTATTAAATTGGCTGCCTGGCCCAATCTTTTTGAAACTTGGTGGGGGGTGGAGGTGGGCAGAGGCACTAGATGTTATGCTGAACATTTGCTGCCTCTATCTCAAAAAACAGCCCCTCCAGAGCCCCATGGATAGATTCTCAATTATATCTTATGGGGACCAGTCTCAATAGGGTATAATGGACTGCTTTCTGATAACTCTGAAGTGAGGGGGAGGGCCTCCAAACCAGGGGATCCCCTGCCCTCAATTGGGGATTGGCAACCATATGGCATGCTTGTCAGGTCTCAGAAGATAAGCTGTGTTAGTCCTTGGAAGGATGAGATGCATAATATGGCTGACATTTCCCTTCTCAGCTTCTGATTGCTTTAAAGCTTTACCTGAGAATACAGCTTCCAAGCAGTACTATAATCTCCTGGGTTAATTTTGGAGCTTTCTGCTCATCAACTGTGCACCACCAAGAACACCACTACAAATTTAATTTTTGTATTGAAAATATACAGGGCTGGTTTGTGCCTTAAATAAACATACTTGTGAATGCCAAACGTTTTGAGCTGACGGGAGCATGTGCTTGCCTTCTTCCCCTGAGTGCAGGGCTGCCAGGAGCCCCCATGGGACTCCAGACCACACTTCCTGTGAGGCCTTCCTAGTCTCAGTTCCAGAAGGTCATGTGCAAAATGCTTGATGAGAAGAGATGCTCTTCATATCCATGAGCAATACCTTGCCAGGCTCCCAGGCCTCTCTAGGATGACTCGGCTCCCTTTTCTGGATCTCAGAAGCTAAGCTGAGTCAACTGTGGTTAGTACCTGTGGTTAGTACCTGGAAAGTAACCAAAGCCAGAGGTTGACATGACTTCCAGGTGCAGACACACGCACACATGTGCTTGCGATATGTGTGTGTATACAAAAAAGAGAGGGGGGAAATTGTATCCCTGACCCACCCTGGGTAGTCCAGCCTTCCCAGAGATTTTGAGAGACCCCTGGTGGAAACATGCAGTTGCCCCAAAGTCATAAACTTCACATGAAGCAGACTTAGGATCTGGGTCCAAAACATCAGACTTGTCATTTGGCTGCTTATTTTATGTTGTAATATAAATTTTTACAGAGGACTAAACTAGTAGGGTAGAGAAAGGAGAGATTTGCTTGACAGCAAGGCATGGAGAGCCTCAAGTACCAGAGCCCCCAAATAAATTCCTATACAATTAATTGACCCCTTCTTCAGAGCTCATTTTCCCTCTGTACCCATGGAATCCAATATTTCCCCAACATTGAAACTGCACTGAGACAGTATTTGCAAAACAAATAAAAAATGTTTTCAAAACACAGTGACTCAAAAGCATCTCACTATGGGCCTTCTAGAGCACTGAGAGTGATTTTGTCACATCTTTGAATCATGATTATACCATCCATAACTTTAGCACCCTGAAAAGCAGGGAAAGAAATGAGTGTAGTGAATAGGATTGCCATCATCTGATAATCTCCATATTGCAGAGGTCAGTTCTCCTGGGAAAAAAGGCTGCTTTGGACAGTGGGCTCTATGGCATTATACCCCACTGAGATCCTACCCCTCTCGAAACTCTGCCATCTCTTGGCCGCACACCAAAATTGCCAGGAATTTCTCAGCCTGGAGTTGACAACTCTGATGGCGAAAGATCTACGTTTGAATATTTTCTGTCTGATTTGAATACATTTATTAATTCTATATACTTTGCTGGGGGGATTGTTCTTGTTTTTGCTAGATAATCAACCTGTGCCCTTCTCTTCCATGCAAATTCCACTCCAAAGATGTAACTAACCTGGGTGCAGGGAGAAGACTAACAGTGCCACCCTAAACAGACTTGTGTCATTCTAAGCTCATTGGTTTCCATGGACTTAGAAGGCTATAAGTCGGCTTAGGATGGCACTGTAAGTCTAGGCTGGAGTCTGTGTGTGAGTGAGCTATGCATTCAGAGTGGTACTTTTTTGGTTTGTTCTTTTGCCTGTAAAGGTGCTACAATACTATGTTAATGACCACAGGCAGGCCTGATTTTGGGCAGGAGCACTCCAGAACTTCTAAATTTTATTATGCTCTTTCTTTCTTATCCCCCTCCCCACAAATACTTGCTTCTGGGATCCATTGTTCAAACCTCCTGTGAGAATTTTGCTGAACTCTATGATTTGACAAACTTTCTAATATTTTCCCCAACAAAAAAATTGGAAAGTAACCAAAACATATAAAGCAGACAGATGGAAATCTTCATCATGCCACTGTGGCTATATAGGAGAAAGTAATTTAAAAAGTATGATGGGAGTAAGGTTTTATTATGACAATTATAATTCAAGAAGTATTTTAAGGTAGATGCTGACCTGATATAATTTACTACACCTTCCGGTGATGTCAGGGGTGTATGGCATATGCAAAAGAGTCACGCAAATGAGCTCCGGCACCTCTTTTTCTATGAAATGACCCCTGACCTTAGGCAAATGTATTTGTTGTGGCAGGAGTATGGAGTATATGGCATCTCTTTCTGGCATTTTTCTTGACTGTTTCTATACTGATTAGAATTCAAAGCTTCTTGTGATAACTGGAGTCTGTTAAGGGATGTACTGGGGAAGGGACATTCTCTGTATGTTGGGTGTCGCTTTCATCTCTACCTTGGTCTTTGTGAAATCTGACATGGAGTGAGGGTCGTCAGTTAGCAACCTGCCCAGTCTGTCTTCTTTACCTGTGCAGGCCCTAGCAGGCAGGGAAAGAAACCTGCAACCCCTTTTTGTATCTCCACACAACAGCACTAGCACTTAAAAAAAGAACAATAACCCCGAATTGCTGTCTTAAAAGTAAGCTGATTTGTACCTCTTAGGAAGGTGGTTCAAAAAGCTCTGTGGCACAGCTACCTAATATCAGAGTCCCCCTCTCCCTGACAGCTTTGGCTGGCACAGCAGTGTATTTATGCATCAGTCTGTTGTGTTTACAACCCAGAGACTGTGGCTTTTGGAAGCCTCGGAATGAGTCCCATGGCTGAGCAATGGCTTGAACCTACATCCAAGAGCACTGTTTCAACTGCCTCTGTATGGAACATTTTAAAGCCCTTACTGGAGAAGGGCTTGCTGCTGAGGGGCAGCAGGCCCCTGAATCCCAGCATTCATGGCTATTGCCATTCTTGGTGATCCTGAGAACAGGTCCCCCCAAAACAGCGAGGGCCTACTGCATAGGTACAGGGAGGCCATGCGGCCACAATCTTCTGGTGGATATAAAAGCTGATTTGAGGGCCAAACTAGACAGGGTTACAGATGATATCAGGGAACTAACATTCTCCAGTGCTCCAGAACTGAATTCAGCTCAGAAACACAGTGCAGGGGAAGGAGGTGTTCAATTCCTCCAGGTGGAGGCTGGAACTGTGGCATCCTCTAGGATCCCCTTCTCTGGCAGGGTCTTAAGAGGGTCTCAGATGGGCCTAGAGGAAGGGGGATTTGCTTCCATCCAGTTCCCTCCCTTTCTGGCATGCTCACATCATCTCACTTTGCAGTTTAAGGAGTGGTCAAGACACTCCTCTCTGGTTCCACCTTTTGAAGGGCTCCCTGGGAGAGGAATATCCTCAGTTTCTCCCTCTCCTTCCAGTCAAGATTTGAGACAGGCAGGAGCCAGGGTCAATGGGGCTTGTCACCCTGCCCCGCTCCCTTGGCCTCCTTTGAAAGAGCTTGCCTACAACCCAGTTCGACTTGGTGAGGCTGGGATTCCATCTCCCACTTTTCCACACTGTCAGGTGCTCTCCCCTGTATCTGGCCTCCTTGGCTGGACCTGCCCTGAATGGGGTTGAGTCCCACCACGCCACCTCTGCTCTTGCCACACCCCTGGCATCTGTTGGGTCCGGCTGGAAGCTCCTGCAGGACCCTTCTTGCTGCAGTTGGCCCTGGGCTGTCTGCGACTGAGTGGGTAAGAGTAGGGGTGCTGCCTCTGGACAGAAAGTCATGGGGCTCGATGTGAGTTGGCTGAAGCTTAGAGAGCCCCACATTGGGGTAAATAGGGCCCCCACTGTTGGAAAACAATGTGGATAAAGGGCTGAAGCTCCTCCTCCCCTCTGTGTTGTGGCCCCAATCATAGATCCAGAAGGAATCTGTTTAAAACCTCCAAGGAAGGAGAACCCACCACCACCCAAGGAAGTCTGTTTCACTGAGGAACCATTCTCACTGTCAGGAAGTTCCTCCTACTGTTTAGTTGAAAACTCTTTTAGCTTTAACCAATTGGTTCTGGTCTGACCTTTTGAGGCCACAGAAAACAGCTCCGCACCATCCTCTATACGACAGCCCTTCAAGTAATTGAAGATGGTGAACATATCACCTCTCAGTCATCTCCTCTCCAGGCTAAACATCCCCAGCTTCTTCAACCTTTCCTCACAGGACTTGGTCTCCAGATCCCTTACCATCTCCACTGCCCTCCTCTGGATGCGTTCCAGCTTGTCTAGATCCTTCTTAAATTGTGGTGCCCAAAACTGAACACAATGCTCTAGGGGAGGTCTAACCAGAGCAAAGCGATATCATCAGTTTGCATGATCTGGACACTATTCTGTAGATACAGCCCAAAATTGGATTTGACTTTTTAGCCACTGCATCACACTGCTAACTCATGTTCAGTGTATGGTCCACTAAGACTCCTGGATCCTTTTCGCATATACTACTGCTGAGACAAGTCTTCCCTCGATCTTATAATTATGCACTTGATTATTCCTACCTCAATACAGAACTACATTTATCCCTGTTTTAGTCCAGTTTTCCAGCCTTTCGAGATCATTCTGTATCCTGACTCTGTCTTCTATGTTTGCTACCCCTCCCAATTTAGTATCATCTGCAAGTTCAATAAGCATTCCCTCTATTCTTTGATCCAAATCATTCATAAAGATGTTAAACAAAGCAGGTCCCACAACAGATCCCTGAGGCACTCCAGGGTGCCTGGGAACAATAATTCCCTGATATAATTTCTGTCTATAAATCGGCAGGGGAATCCAATCCAGTGTATAGCAGATGTCACCTCTAGTTTGGCCCAGAGAAGTCTCATTTGTGGACCCTCCCAGAGCATAACACAGACTATTTGTAAAATGTTGGGATGCATGATAAATAACAGGGAGTCTGGCATCAGATATTTGGTGAGCTTCAAACGTTCTATCAAATAATAGGGCTGTAATATTCCAGCAAATTTGACAAGCCTGCCACCTTGTGGAAAGAATATATCATAATCTAATTATTCCACCACAAAATGCAAGCTTGAGGTGATCAGCTGCTTGCTTGCTTTCAATTCAGTGTGTTTACAGCCCTATTTTGGAACTGTGGTGTTTCACCACTAGCTCTACTTCCATTACTGTTAGTTTCCTGTTTCCAAAATTTACAGGGAGTATTGTGAACTATAGAAAAATGGAAAGAGAGCATATATGATTCACTGTTATAATTATGCCATTGTTTTGGGACAAGTTGCACACTAGATGCTATATCAAAAAGACACTGTGCTGTTTTTGGACCTGGGGGTGCAAGTTTTTCTAATCCACTTTGTTTCCCACTCTGTATTGTTGAATTCGTATTTCTAGTCGCTGTTAATCGGCATCTACCGCAGTACTCAGGAAACAGCACTGTCTTTGTATACAATATGAATTAAGCTGGCTTATGCCATGTCATACTGTCAGGCCATCTAGCTAAGAATTGTCTGATCTCACTAGTAGTTGTTCTCCAGGATCTCAGGCACTGAAAGGTCTCTTTGTTTATGTTCCCAGACATCATTTAATTGATACTCCATGGCTGGAACCTGGAACTTTTCTTGCAGGGAAAATCTGAGCTCTATCATTGAGCTACATCCCTCAGTGCTAGTAACTTTCTTTGTTTCTACCTACATTCATCGCAGTTGAGGAATGAGAGTTTTCCAAAGTCTACTTTGAACCAATTTTATTTAACTTTTGATGGAGGCAAGAAACACTTCTGTTATCTGGCAGCTCCTCTGCTGCCAGTCAGATATACAGCAGTAATTTAATTGTGCAGTTCCCACCAGAGTTGGTCTGTAATAGTCCTATAAAGAGCAAATGGGGTCTGAGGCAGGGAATTGGAAGAGAATTCCCATGAGCCTGACACAGTTTGAGCATTCCACTTGCAATTCTTTTGCACGAGAATGGCTGCTTATTCTTTTTGCAGAACAGGGGTTTATACTTTTCCAGGATTATTCCCCAAAGCATGTGGTTTCTCTTTCTGGTTTTTACCTCCAGCCAAACATAATTTGTATGATAGCAGCCATGACAGGCCTCAACAGTTTAAATGTTTGGTACCTACACCCTTAAGAGAACATATTCAGATCCAGCCTATTGTTCATAGATGATGTAATCGCTAGAGGAATGGGGCATTTGGTGTTACAGGCACGGTTCAGTCCACCTGTTGGGCCTGTACACTATACCCCAAGTCAAATTGTGTGCACACATAGTTATAGGTTAGATATACTGAATAATGTGGATCAGCTGTTTGCAGTGAAAGGGAAGCTGGATTTTGTCCATTCTGCTCCTCCCCGCCCCCCCCCCCCCCCGCAAACAGCTGATTAGTGTTGTTTGAAGTGTCCATGTTAGCTGGGATATTTAATAAGGGAGCTCAGTGGTGGAACATCTGTTTTGTACACAGAGGATCCCGGGTTCAGTGCCTGGTGTCTTTAAAAAAAGCAACTCATGAAGGCATAAAGAAAAAGGGTTATACCAATAGGCACCTGGAAACATACTGTATGTGTTTCATGCTTCCATATAACAATCCTGATTTGGAAATAAACCCCAGTCAACCCTCTTTAAGTTCTATGTAGCAGCAGCACCAATAACAAAAAGCTTCAGGTTCAGTCTTTAGAGAAGCCAGGTTAGCTGCAATCCTAGCGAGGGCCTTCTCGGTTGCAGCCCCACCCTGGTAGAATGAGCTCCCAGAAGAGGTTAGGGCACTGCAGGATCTTTGGAGTTCCGCAGGGCTTGTAAGACAGAGCTCTTCCACCAAGCCTTTGATTATTAAATTCTGGAACTCGCATGCGAAATATTATGTTGGACAAATGAACTGTCCTTTAAAGAGCCTGCCTCTAGATCTGAACTATATCTGGAGATTTGAATTCATGATGGGAATCAGAATAGAGTGATTGGTGCGCTGCCATTATGAATATAACGTTCATATTATTGTATTAGTTGTTTTAAATGTTTTAAGGTTGCAACTGTATCTATAGTTTTAATTGGTCTTATGTATTTAAACTTGCCTGTTGGCCTTGTTCGCCACCCTGAGCCTGCTTCAGCATGGAGGGTGGGATATAAATAGAAATAAATAAACAAATCTCTCCAGTTAAAGGAACTCAGGCAGCCTCTCTTGGGAAAACATTTTGCTTGGAATCCAGAGGCCTGCTGACAATCATCCTAGGCAATATTGAGCTAAGATGGATCGGCATAATCCACAGAGACTTGAGTTCCCGACACAAAGTGCTGAAAAATAATTACATATACAGAATGAAAGAAAATGATTCAAATCAAAGGCATACTACTTTGAGTTCTGGAAAAATTAGGAGTAGACTGAATGCAGAAAGGCCCTTTCACTTTGTTCCACAGCAGGTCTTTGGATAACTAATTGGATGATGGCCACAACGACAAACTGTATGGGCCTTTCTCTCACTGATTGGCTCTGTATTTTCAGAGCTCTTTCTAGTGTTGTAGGATAAAGTTCCTCATCAAAGGCTCCTTAGTAAGCTCGAGAGTCATGGAGTAAAAGGACAGGTCCTCTTGTGGATCAAAAACTGGCTAATTAATAGGAAGCAGAGAGTGAGTATAAATGGGCATTAGGGTTTGTAGAATCTTTCCGGCTCAAGTGCCGTGTTCTACCGGAGGAAGTTTTCCTTCCAGATGTTTCATTCTCAGCTGCAGAGAACATCTTCAGTGGCGTTGCAGCCACTCAATGCACAGCAGCCAAGAAGGTCAGAGCGCCTGCTCCGGCTGCAACGCCACCGAGGATGTTCTCCAGTAGAACACGGCACTTGAGCCTGAAAGATTCTACAAACCCTAATGATGTTACCAGCCGTGAAAACCTGAAATCTTTGATATAAATGGGCAGTCTTTGCAGTGGAGGACAGTAAGCAGTGGAATGCTGCAGGGCTCAGTACTGGGTCCCATGCTCTTTAACTTGTTCATAAATGATTTGGAGTTGAGAGTAAGCAGTGAAGTGGCCAGGTTTGCAGATTACACTAAATTGTTCAGGGTGGCGAGAACCAGAGAGGATTGTGAGGCACTCCAAAGGGATCTGTTGAGGTTGGGTGAGTGGGCATCAACGTGGCAGATGCGGTTCAATATGGCCAAGTGCAAAGTAATGCACATTGGGGCCAAGAATCCCAGCTACAAATACAAGTTGATGGGGTGTGAACTGGCAGAGACTGACCAAGAGAGAGATCTTGGGGTCGTGGTAGACTGAAAATGTCAAGACAGTGTGCGATTGCAATAAAAAAGGCCAACGCCATGCTGGGAATTATTAGGAAGGGAATTGAAAACAAGTCAGCCAGTATCATAATGCCCCTGTATAAATCGATGGTGCGGTCTCATTTGGAATACTGTGTGCAATTCTGGTCACCGCACCTCAAAAAGGATATTATAGCATTGGAAAAAGTGCAGAAAAGTGCAACTAGAATGATTAAAGGTTTGGAACACTTTCCCTATGAAGAAAGGTTAAAATGCTTGGGGCTCTTAAGCTTGGAGAAACTTCGACTGTGGGGTGACATGATAGAGGTTTACAAGATTATGCATGGGATGGAGAAGGTAGAGAAAGAAGAACTTTTCTCCCAATACAAGAACTCGTGGGTAGGGGTGTGCATTCAGTTTGGGATAAGGGAGGGGGGGACGGGGAAGAGGACCCCCAGCAGCCAATCCAAAGCATGCATTTGCAAAATGCATTGCAAATGCATGCTTTGCAGGGCTCTTGTTTAGCTGATCCCCCAGCCATCAGCAACATTGTTGTTCTTTTGATCTTTTGCTTACTGGGGTATCCAAGTAAGCACAGTTGTCTGGCCAATCACAGAGCAGTGCTATTTTTTGAAACTGCTCTCTGTAGGGCCAGAAAACCTTTTTAAGGGGTCTGCCTGGCTGGACTCCTCCATTGCTGCTATGTTGGTGTGAGAGAGAGATTGTGCTGTGCTGGCCCTTGGCCTCAGCTGCTGCTGCTCTCTCTCAGTCTTACCAGACTTGCCTGGAGTAGAGAAGACATCTAAGGTAAGACAGTCTTGGGGTTCTTGTTTTTATTTTAGTTGGTACTTTAGGACTTTTTAAGTCTCAGAGTCCCTTTACTTATCCAGATTTGGGTGGTGGGTAGCTTATTTTGGGTTAGGGGGTTCTACTGGGGGAGGGGGCCTGGGGTGGGGTTTTTTTGCCAATTTGCCCATATCTTACTTTAGAGAGAGAGAGAAGTGCAGTGTCCTTTTACTTTTCCTAATTTGGGTGGCTTGGATTTCTTGGGGTTAAGGTGAAGGGTTTTTTTGCGGGGGGGGGGAGGGGTTGGTAAAGTTCCTGTATTGTTAAAAGTTAAGTTTTTTTACTGTTTTAAAAGGATTCTGTGTTTGATTTGTTGCTGCTGTGTTGTGCTGCTATTGTTCCTTTTCCTATTGTTCCTTTTCTGCTATTGTTCCTATGGTTCTGGTTCTTTGGCGGGGGGGGGGGCTTTTTGGCCTAATTTTCATTGTTTAAAAGGCCACTTTTTAACAGTTGAGTTTGTGTTGGCCTTCTGTTTGGATCTATTCTCTATTGCTGCAGGTTTTGCATCCTCCTGTCCTGTTGTCCCCCTTTTCCTGGTTCTGGTTTGGGGGGGGGGGGGTGTTGTTGTTGACTGATTTGGCCTGAGGTTTCTTATTGGTGAAAAGGCCACATTTTAACAGTTGAGTTTCTTGGCCTTCTCCTGTTGTCCCTTTTCCTGGTTCTGTTGTGCTTGGCCAGCTCTCCCCGTGTTGTTTGGGGCAGGGCTGGAGAGCTGGCATCTATAGATTGTGTGTTCTGTGGCAGGGAAGCTGGCACCTGTGTGAGAGACCCAGAGTCGGCAGGCTTGTTGTGCTTGGCCAGCTCTCCCCATGTTCTTTGGGGCAGGGCTGGAGAGCTGGCATCTGGGTTTGCTGCAGCCAAGTTTGCAGAGCAGACCTTGAGCAGATTGTGTTTGGTGTGGCAGGGTTCATAGAGTAGATAGATGTATATAGTGCATTCGGGTCCTATAGAGATTCTCTGGGGTGAAGTTAGGTTTGGATTTTGGTGCCCCAGGAATTGGACCCCTTGGCCCAATCTTTTTGGGACTTGGGGGGTTTGTAGGGGAGAGTTCCCTGCAGGTCCCCTGCAAATTTGGGGGCTCTCCCTCAAACCCCCTCCCCTCCAGGCGGCTTCAAATATATCCTATTTGCCATTGATTTCAATGGCCCATAGGGTATAATGGGGCCGTATATTCGGAAATAGCCGCGTATCTACCGTATATGTGGCTATTTCAACTACAGAATTCAGAAATATACGGGATTCCGTATTTCCGAATCCATGTACTATCGAATTTCTTTTTTTGGCACATCTCTACTCGTGGGCATTCGATGAAATTGCTGAGCAGTCGGGTTAGAACAGATAAAAGGAGGTACTTTTCTTCACCTAAAGGGTGATTAACATGTGGAATTCACTGCCACAGGAGGTGGTAGCAGCAGCTACAAGCATAGCCAGCTTCAAGAGGGGGTTAGATAAAAATATGGAGCAGAGGTCCATCCATGGCTATTAGCCACAGTGTGTATATATATGTATATATGTGTGTGTGTGTATACATTTTTTGGCCACTGTGTGACACAGAGTGTTGGACTGGATGGGCCGTTGGCCTGATCCAACATGGCTTCTCTTATGTTCTTATTGTACCTCAGATTTTTTCAAAAAATGTCATCTTCATTCTCTATTAGGATAGAATGAAAAGGGATACTCCCCAAATGTACTAACATTAGTGATTATTTTAAAATCTGTGCGATGGCAGCATGATGTTCAGGATGAAAGAGCAAGAAAGGTATAGTTCTTCCAAGATGGAAGAGCAGCCCTTTAGGAGGAATGCTTAGAACTGTACTCTGGCTGGGAGAGGAAATCTTATTAATTTGGTATCAAATGGTGTTACAAAATATGCTGTCCTTACAGTCTGGCTCACACCTGATTCATGTTTGGTTCCATATTAGACCATGACAGGAATCCTGGCACTAGATAGTGCATACTTTTTTTAAATTCTGAGAGGTCGGGGCTCAAAATGCTCGTGCTACTGGTAATCCCATTCAGGCAGCTTAATTTGGAAATGTTTCTGCATAACTAGGTTACTTCATAATTGAAGCCAAAGGATATTTTCATAGTCCATGCAATCATCATTTGTTTAGTTGATCAAACAACTGGTAAATGTACAAAGAGGCAAGTGGATGGCTGTTTCTTGGTAAAATCTTGCACGTTGGTTGCTGTATGATACTGAAGTCCACAACACACCAGGCCCTTTGCAGAAATCCCACCACATATTTATGTGACTGGGGGGAAAGTCGATAACTTGAATCAGCTGAAACCATATATTTCAAGGGTATTTGTGTGCTTGATGACCTTTCAGCTTGATACTTTTAAAAAAAGCTGTTATGTGAACACTACTCTGATAACATTAATGCCAATTAAAGCTCAGTTCCTGCCTCTGAAGAGAATTAGGACTGTCGGCACAATCAATAAACGTGCAGCAAATATCCGGTTGAGAGAAAAGAGCCATCTGTTCTTATCACTCCAGCTCAATGGGAGCATTTTAAAGCAAGTGTTTTTTGGGGGGGAGGGGGGATATGGTAACATCGAGGGGAAGCTGCATCCAATATGGCATGTGTCATCCTTGCTTTTCTTTTCTGTCATCACCTTAATGTCCTCTCCAGAAATGTAAGCCAAATATATATATATGGCATAGCATACAGAAAATTTGTGGGAGCAGTTTGTACCTAAACATTTTAAGATTATCTGCATGCAGTAAAAACTGAGCGTGGTAAAACCAACATGCAAGATTTTATCAAGAAACTGAACATGGTGGTTATGCAGTAAATGTAAGAGCTAAATAACCAGCCTTTCTTGCAAGAGCAAGACATTTATTTTTAAGATTGTTTAAGGAGGCTTTCTTTTCTGCTTAAGCTCAGACAAAAGCTGTTGAATTTTCAATGCTTATGTCTCCTTTTGTGCATAGGAACAGAATTCTATGTATGCAGCTCCACATGTGTTATGAGAGAAGGGATGGAAATTCCCTTAGGAGTTAGAGTGTAAGAGTTTAAGCTTGTACTGGGCAGGTGATGCTGGTAGGCTTTCAGCTGTTTGGGCTTAAGTAACTTGCCTAGGAGTTTAGCAGAAATTGCAAAAATTGTTTCAACCCTCAGCCAGCTGTAAACCTTCCCACCTGGGTCAAGGTATTCAAGTGAGAAGTGGTAGTACAAACACTCTGGGATACACCTGAATATCTATCCTCAATTTCTAGGCTTTGTGTTTAGATCTGGCACAGAAACCACCTTGGGTGTTATGATTTTACCCACCCTCACAGAGTTTCCCTTTATCTTGTTCTTCACTGAACAGCCCCTTCTTCTTTACCTCCTCCCCCCACACAGCTGTCCCACCAGCCATTTGATTGTATTGTTAGATGCTGACCCAGCCTAGGAAACTGAGGGAAGAGACTAAAATTCTTCTTTTTGTCCTCATTTGAAAATGGCACATAAGAGGCTAATGGTCAATCAAAAAGAATAGACTGTTTTATTTCACTTTGATGGAAAGTGGTCAGGCAGGAATCAGGTTAGGACTTATGAACAGGCAACAGGAATTAGGTAACTTAATATAAAAATAAACACCAGATAATTTGTCACAATCAAGTAACTGTTTCTGTTATTCAGACAGGTCTTTAAAATTTGAGATTTCTTGGCAGTTTGTCTTATATAAACTAGCATAAGCTTCTTGGTATAACACACAAAAGTTGGTGGAGGTAGGAACATTCACACAAGTTCCAGTTTCCTTCCTTATCCCTCACTAGGGATCACCCCTGTCTTCTAGGAGCTATTTCCCTCAGATTTGTTAGGGATGGGTTAAGCTTCCCACTTCCCTAACTGATTCTTCTTGATCCTCTCTCAATCTGCTTCACTCTCTCACTGTCAACCCTATATTCCCTCTCTTGACTCTCTCAACCAAAGAATTCCACTTGAATCCCTTGTCACTCAAGGTAATCGGATCAGGTTAAAGTCTTAACTAACCATTTATTATCCACCCCAGACCTAAAGTCCAAGCTAGACAAGACAGTGGTGCTGATTTGTTTACTTTTATGGACCAAGGATGTAGTATATTCTTTGTGGACCTTAACACACCCAATGGAATGTGAAATACTCTGTTATTATGTAAGTTTCAGTCGTGAAGAAGGAATGCTTGTAATTGCTCCAAGACAAAATAAAACATCAGTTATAAAATAAACTCATATACCCTTTTCGTGTTAATATTTATTGTCTGCATTACCTCAGGATTTACAAATACCCCTTGTGAAAATGTACGAATGGTTATGTTTTCACATGGGATCTGTATAAACTGAATAAAGCTCAGTGACAATATACACATATTTGCAGTAGTTGTACGTAAACATTTTGTGCATTAAAAAAGAAATATACATAATTTAAAAAATAAAAATGCATTACACAATTTACAAATTAACAGAAAGGTAAACATTCCCCAGAGAACCACCTCCATGTTCTACCCAAAAAAATTCAAGTAAATTAAGTTAGGCAAAATGAATGTTTAACTTTGGGTAAGCACAATTTACAAAAGGTAAAACTTTCCAGGGATTTTTCCCCACTGTGATGTTCACTACTGTCATATATATTAATCACTTTGTAGTGTTGGATTTCAAAGACAGAGTTCAGATTTCTGTAGAGGGGGACTTTAGGAGCCAGCAACTGTAACAAATATAATTGGGCTTGTGCAGAACCAGCAAGCGTTGATGAGAAATGGTCCCAGGACTCAAAGCAGATGTAATAATCTTTAAAAACCCACCATTTTAGAAATTACAAACTGCTACAATAAGAAGGAAATGTCTTGTCAGCTATGTTCAGAATTGATTAAAGATAGTTGATCATTGAAAACATTATTTTCACAAACTAACAATCTACAGTAGTGGCTGCTTTAGGCACTGGATTTGTAGAAACACTAACAGTTTTAAAGCAACTTTTAACACAGATACTTTAAAAATTACTGCTTCAATACTACCTTTCTAGCTTTAACATAATCCAGACTGCAATTGCAGCCTTCCTCCTATCCCAATAATCTTTTTACAGTTAATTCTCCTTCTTTACAATGAAGGAAAATCCTTCAAGCTTTAAACTTCTGTGCATCTAATTTCTTACACCCTGTAATGTAAATCTGAGATGCATGTGGTGAAGTTCCACCAATTAGATCAGCCACTCAGTTTTCAGTGCTTAACATCAGTAAATTGGCTGCATTTTATATTTATTTACTTTAAAAAATCTTATTAACTGATGTTCCAAAGTCCCTTTTTGCTCAAGGCTGCTTAGAATAATCCCCCTTTCCCTGTCATATCTAGACTTCCACTTGTAGATAGGGCTCTCAGGTTATGGGGGAAATCTTTACCTTTAACAAAAGCAGCATAATATTCTACAACTTCTCAACTTGTGTGTATTAAGGAAAGAGTCTATACACTGAAAAGAACTTGTAGCATGGTAGTAAATATAAGCTGAACTAAAGAATCAAAGCATCTCTTTCTCCCTTTCTGACATAGACTGCTAGATTGGCCTGAAACAGCTGAAAAGCTCTGAATTAATGAATATATCCTGAATTACAATTTAATGGCCTGATTCAGAAGTTTACTAGAATCAGGTGAATGTTTAACTTTGGGTAAGCACAATTTACAAAAGGTAAAAACTTTCCAGGGATTTTTTTCAGAATTTACAAATTATAAATTTAAATCATAAGTTTCATGGGCTGGGCAAGTGTTATAGGCACCTCCTCCCAAGCACTTAAAGCAGGGGTCCCCAACCTTTTTGAGTTTGTGGGCACATCTGGAATTCTGACATAGGGTGGGGGGTGGCAATCACAAAATAGCTGCTGCAAGAGGCAGAGCAAACACAAAATGTCAGGGAGTGAGGTTATGAGTAACTCTAACAGTAACCCTTCAACATTTCAAACAGGAGGCCAATTAAAATAAGCATATTGTTGAAAAATATTTTCTTGCATATACACAACTGACCGTTCAGTCACACAGTGAAGATCCTTGTGTGGTGGTGGCAGCTACTGTCAAAGCAGTGTTTCCTTTAAAAAAAAAAATCTGCACAGCCAGACAGATCTTCAATGGCCAATCAGAAGCTCTGCTGGGCAACCCCATTCATTTTCTGAAAACACTTGGCAAACACCAGAAAAGGTGTCCATGGCACTCATGGGCACTGCATTAGTGATTCCTGACTTAAAATATGAAATGGGCATCCATAAGGCATCTCATACATGTGTGCCTGCCTCATTAATGCAAAGTTTACTTTCTCAACAGGGAGAGTAAAAAGCCTCATGAATCAAGTTGAGCTTCCATGTGAAATGCCTGCATCAAAAATTCTTCCAGCTACACAGTTCACAAGACCTCTTAACCCATCATGCCAACATGTCACTATCCAGTCAACACCAGAACTGGGCCAAAGTTTTCATCATTATTTTGTATTGAATACACTGCCATTGTTTTTTTTTTAAGATATTATTCTCATTGATGTAATTCTGAATTTGAATTTGCCCACTTGCCTTCCATACATTGACTGGAATTATGTAAACAATGTTTGGTTATACTTGAAATGTCTCTGCAATGTTAAAGGCATTGTTTTTGCTATATCATTCCCAACTTCTGAAAATGTAGCATAAAAATTAGACCAGCAGCATCTGCAAAACATGTTACATCAAGAACTTGATCCTAAACTGAGTTTAATAAATCAGCAACCAAAATTTTTCATTGAAATCAGCCTAGCATAACCATCTGAAGAAGTGTGCATGCACACAATAACATACCCAGAATAAAATTTCATTGGTCTTAGAGGTGCCACTGGACTCAAACTTTAATAAACATTCTTGTTTTAGGAACATTTGCTCCTTAGTAGGTTTTGGCCTTCAGTGTTCTTCATTATCATGATACTGTGCTCCATGAATGAAAGCTGGTTGTAAAATAATATCCTGGCCTTATAAGAAATACAAACCAAAGTCTCAGAATGGAGTGTAAAGTGGAATATTAATCTATATTGTGATTGATCAGATGTGTTTCAGTCTAGTTTTAAGTGCTGTCTTGCATTAATCCCCTTTGCAGGACTGAGATCCTGCACTTCTTGCCCATTTGTTCTGTTTGTTTCTGGTTAATACTGCTATAGAAATACAACACTGTTCTGTTTTCAATATAAGATGTGCTGATAAGGATTCTTGTGGCCAGGAAGCATTCTGTGTGTTCCCAGGATCCAAGAGTGGGAATTGGGATGACCAGGCAACTTGACAAACACCATTAGGGGTATCCAATTGTTACTGTGGGAATGGGGAACTCCCCTGGAAATCCAACATTTATAATCCACACCATCTCAAGCAATCACTTATTTCTACAGAAGTCAATAGTTTAGATTTAACAATCTTGCATTGGAAAAAGGAGTCCTTCCTTATTTAATAAAAGGGACCCACTGAATCCCACTGTTATTGGTCTCACAACCAATACACTACACTGTTACAGTATAGTTTTGACTGTGTTAAAAATCTGCTTTCTAAATAAACTTATTTGGGTGAACTACAAATAGCTTAGCTTATTGACAGCGACATGAGACACCAATACAGAACTGTAAAAATTCTGTTTTATAAAGAATAGTACTGATTTGTTGCATTGTATATTCATCTGTGGTCAAGTAGCTCCTATATCAATCATGACTAAAGAAACTGAATCATTTTGTGTCATGCCCTGGAAACTTTGTCTTTGAAGTAATACATAGAAAACCCATTGGGAAAAAAGAGATGAATACCTAAGAAAGATGTATTGCCAAACGTATTATAAACATTTGCGCACTATCACCTTAATCCAAAGATCTGTGTGCATTCATGCTGTGTTGGGGGAGTTCCCATTCAAAGAAATTCTAGGAATCAGTTTTGTGCAATGAAATGAATGAAGTGGACATTTCAAAATGGAAGGTTTATGAGAGCACTGGAGTTTTCATTTGTCAAGTCAGACTCCTGTGTAAGGATGTATAAGAGGCATGTGTATATATGTGTAGAAAAGGGCTATAAATTCTGCAGCAATTAAACACTTAGCATTAGCGGGAGGAAATAAATGCCTATCTTGCATTCTTTCTGAAGAACCCACTGAAATATTGTTTAAACAAGTATTTTTTCCCCATGATTAAAGGGTGACCACTTTTTTCTTTTCTTTTTTTTACAAAGTTAGCAATATAAAAATCTAGTCATAAAGAACCTTCAAAGTAATTAGAAATCAACTTCAAAATCTATTTTCTGTAGAAGTAGGACGGAATCAGAAACTAGACACTTATATTACTGCCATGGCATTGACTACAAAACAGTTGCTGTTACAAGAAATGGCATAAACAGTACTTGTATTAGCTGGTCTGATCCAGTCACAGTCCAGAAACTGAGCTCTACTCTCATTAGGACTTGAGAATGTATTGATAAAGGTCTATTGGATGCTATTTGCAAAAGACCCATCACCCACCCCCTCATCCTTTCTTGAAAAGAGGCAGTTTCTATGGCAATACTAGTTAATAAGTGCATATCATGCTGCACTAATATAGTGCAAAAAATTGCCTTACATATAGCAAAAATGTTGCAGGCAACAGTTGGAGAGTTAGAGAATGTAAAAACTTATTACATGTGGATATTAATTTCCAGACCTCCTATAAAATTTTGAACCTGAAAATGTTTCTTTCCATGATAATTGTGTGTAGGAAGGCTTTTGTACCTGGAACTGGTTACAAGACAGTGTCTTGGAAGTCCTTCTTCACCTTTTGAAAAACAGCTTAAGAAAAACTGTCTTGAATCTGCCAAGATGCCAGACTTGCTCAGTGGGTTGTCAATTCTCAGTTAAAAGTTAACAAGTTGCTATGCACTACGATGTTCTGTAACCAATATATCATTTGACAGATTAATACATATGTGGTGGCAACTGAGTATACAAGTTGTAAGTAAAGCATTCTAGACATCTTGATATGATCTCTTCATGCTTACTGAGTACAATAGGTTAATGGAGTTGATAGTTTTGGCATCAAGACTTTCAGAGATGATGTCACTATTAAGTCATCTACCATAGGCTGAAAACACAAGTGACTACCCAGTTCCTAAATTTCAAAGAAGGCCGCGTTAAAATTTCCAGCTACAGGAATTTTCCAACACAATTTGCTGTATTGATTGGTCTAGAACAAAACATGTTTCTTGGAATAGCCATGGCCATTATGAAGTCATTATTTTTTGTCTTGCAATGTAACATCTGCTCCATAATGTACACAATGTACATGCTGCCTTTAAACACTACAGTTTCAAGAGACTAAGGTTGATGGGAAGTCATAGTTTACATGTCTGCATCTCCATCATAAGCCAGTGTTAAAGGTTTCAGACGGTTGTTCTGTCTTCTCTGAGGCTTCTTTGGCTTTTTGCTGTAACAGAAAGCAAAAATTCATAAATCTAAGAGGTTATTAAACAGATTACATTTAATTTTAATTAGGGGTTAAATGCAAGTATGGATTGTTTAGCTGCTACATTTATATCTGATTCCACAACTTTCACCTTATTAAACTTCCAAAATAGTTTAAATTTGTTCTTACCTCCAGAAATAATAATTTTGAATGGGCTTTCCTTGTTTTCAATAAAAAAATTAAGTGAATGAAAGTTGTCAACCCTACCCATAAATATGAGCCCAGAATAAAAACATGGACATTAAAATTGTAATTCCTACCTTCAATCCATATAAGGGTGATTTTTGCATTGCTTCTAAAAAGGAACAGGCCCATAACAATAACTGGGTGGTGATTTAAAAGATTTCCTACATAGAAAACTAGGCACTGCTTACTTAAAAGAATATCAAAGGAAGCCCTATTGTTTCAGTATATTTTCACATGTGGTTATGATATATTTAAGAAAATTACAAGGACTCCTTAATCTCAGTATTCTAGTTCTTAGACTAATTTAGTTCCCAAGTATTTTCCCACTTTGTTATAGTCACCATGTTATTCTAGCTCCCACTCTTGAGACAAGAGAATCCTCAAGCTGATGAGATCAGAAAACCTGCACTGGGCTAGTCTTCTCTCACCAGTGGTATGATAGCTGATAGTTACCTGCACTGCAACTTCTGTCATTAATGCTCAACACACTAGATAGCCTCAGTGCAGCTAAACTTTTAAAGGATATATTAAGTGAACTTCACATTCCGGGTCCCCAAGAGTTAACAGTGCAAAATAACTGGGAAAAATTCACGCTGTATAGCAACTTTGGCAAAAATTCACGTTCTATAGCAACTTTGGATAGAGGAGTGAAACATTCCTATTTGTCCCCTCCCAACAGTGATGTTCATTTTGCTTGGCATCGCTCAAGAAGAGTGGGTAGCTGTGCAATGTGCCTGTCCTTAGGTGAACTTTGATGGAGCTTATTTCTCCAGCCCACTGTATGTATAAACATGTAATGAACATTTTAAGACAATATTATTCTCAGTTACTATTTAAAATATTTAAGAAGATAAGCACAACCTCAGTTTTCACGGGCCTTATATCCCAGTAAAATGTCCTTTTAGAACAATTTTCTGGGCTGGTTTTATATCCATGCGTTTGTGGCATCTTACACAAATATTTCATATGAGTTGCTGACTTTTTATTCTTCTCTGCTAGCCATGCAACATTATTGCCATGTTTCTGTCATTTGGAGCTCTCTGCTTTACAAGAAACTTTCATAAATTAGATTATATTCTTATTTCCAGATGTAGCCTGGTTTAGCTCAAGACTGATTTACATGCAGAAGACCTTAGGTTTAATTCTTGAGCACTTGAGTTAATTAGATTTAGATAGGACAGTTAGGATGATCTCTGCTTGAGATCCTAGATAGCTACTCCTGGCAAGAATACATTGTTTTAAGATTAATGGTGTAAATTAATTTTAGGCCACACCACATGGATATCTGCAATTTTTTTTTCTCAGTACTCACTACTTTTGTATAGGAGTAGGCTACAAGGCAGTGAACTGCCGAAGGACTCACCAAGCAAGATAGATCATAGAAACAATAAAGATGAGCAAAACAAATGCACCAGCAGCTACACCATAAACCCAGGTCTTCAGCTTCCCATCTAAAAGGAATGAATGTTAGTCATTAATCTGCAAGTTAAGTGGTGGAAATCACAGTTGATATTGTACAATAGTGGCTCTTGGAATATAATTGAAATTTCTCAGCTGACAAGTGAGATAACTGGTTTGCAACGCTAGCATGAAATGCAAGTTAGTACATAACAGGCCAGAGAGTGAAGAGCAAAATCTGTGCTGTTCATTCTGTAAACTCAAGATTCAATATTTTCATTACTAGGACATTCAAGAACAAATGGATATCAGGCCAAACATAGTCACTGTGTATGTCACTGGAATCCAAATAATTTATTTTATATATATTTTTCATATATATTAGGATACAGAGCCTCACCCTTACTGCAGATTCATAACACCCTTCCTGGGATGGAAAACAATGCACACACACAAAGAGTATGTGTGCTCAACAAGCCATTCTCCCTCAGTAACACATACCTCACAAGTTTATTGTAAAAATGAAGGCGGAGAAAATCATGTGGACTATAAACAGAGAAATGGTACATAAAAGTGTGATAAATATTACTGTCTACAGTACTAATTTGATTGGCTTGTATCTAAACATCAGTTCATCCAAGACTTAAGGAGTTTTCCTGCATTGCTCTCCATTCATATACTCCATTCTGACTCCTGGAAAGATCACTGACCGGGGTCAAAGGAACCACATGGAATAATCGCCATATGGGTTGCGGAGCTACCCCAAAGAGGGACAAGGGATGAAACAATCCCTTTCCCTCAGCAGAGCTGTGCTTGTGGAAGAGAGGGAGGACTGATTTCAGTCCTTGTCCCTTCCTCATCTCAGCTCCCTCAACAATCTGTGGATATTCCTCCATGTGGGTTCAACAGTCCTGGGAATAATCTTTCAAAAAGCTAGAAAGGGCCACAAAAATTCAGAAAACCTTTATTCTAGGCAAGGATGTTAGATACAGACCATTTTTTTACATTTCCAGTCTCTGCTATATAAAACTATAAAGCAAGAGAGTACAAATTAATAAAAAGCATGACATCTCTTGAGTATGTTTCTAATATAGAAGAGCTCTTTTAAAAAGGGATATTTGAGCAGTTCTTCATGCATAACCTTGGCCATGCAATACTGTAAAGCTGCCAGAAAACCTACTAAGTTCATTGGTAGTACTTAGTAGTGCTAAGGATTCCTAAAAAATGTCACCTGGTCCAAAAGGCTGTAGAAACCAAGTCCTTCCTCTTCCTGATTTGGTATTGGGTGTCTGTGTGGGGTTCACTGCTCGGCTGGTTTTTACATCTCCCCTTTTGTCCTCCACTGTGGGAATGACTACCACAGGGATAAGAGTGCATTGCTCAAGTGTGCCATTGGAAGACATGACTTCAGTATATCCTTCTTCACAAGCACACGTTCTCATCTGCAGAGGAACAAGTGTTTACTTACTGTAGCAAAACCACACAGCTTGGAATCCTAGACATCATCCTAGAACAATAAAAAGGCCAAATGAATGCCTCCATGGCATCCATCCATCCGTGTGAAGTTGTTCACTTATACAAAGACGAACAAGGAACAATGGAAGTTTAAATGACTTCAAAATTATTATTTAATCAGCCTCTCAGCTAAATAATGTGATCCATTGTTGCAATTTTACTGATAGGAAGGCCTTTTATTTGCCACTGTTCCTGTGGGATATATGAAAATACTGGTATAGCCAAATGTAGATTGGCTAGTTCTATGACCATGGATAGCACATACCTCACTACAGTAAGAATGGGGCTGGGTGCACGATGGCTTACATGACCTGTCAACATCTGGTTGGTTCGTCACCAAACAGCCTCCTGCAGAACAAAACAGATCGTATTTTGACACAACTGTCCCTTGCTGGTCATCACAGTATCTGCAACCACCTCAGAAAGTGCCATTTCATCACACAAGAGGACGTTCACCTTCTCCGAAGGTTATTTCAGGAAGACTCTAGGAACCGATGGATTTATCTGAATCACCCTGCGTCTCATTAACAATGTTGGTATGCCAGAAACCATTTTAGTGGCTTAAACAGGTAATTGGCTGAGTCTGTTAAAAAGTGCAGGAAATAATTGGTTTTGTACTTTGAGAGGTAATTGTATTCTTGGCAGAATGGCCCAAATGCTGACTGCTGGGCTACTGTCAAAATTGATTCATGGTAGAAAACAGGTTTTCCCCTCTGTGTTGTGTGTATCATTCATCTGAAGCTGCAGAGCACTAAATGACCTTACAAGCCCCACAGACAGAACAGACAGATGGCCATTCAATGTTTCTGAAAAACACAATTTTTAGGGGTCTGTAATTTGGCTTTCTTGTATTAATGGCCCTTTCACCATCTTTTCTGTTTTTAATTTCCTTGCCTCTTAAAAATAGACTTAGCTGGGAGAATATGACATTTCTCACAAATGTAGAAACATTTATCCACTGGGAAAATCCTTTATGATGCCATCACTCTAAAGCCTGTTAAAATCAATTTCAGAAGGGGAGAAATGTGTCCAGGGTCAGTAAATACAGAATCAAGCTGCTTAGCAATACAAAGGTTACCTTTTCCAGCATTCTGCTGTTACTCCTCAGTGGTTAAAACGTTATCAGTGCTTCAGTTATTTTTAAAAAGAAGTACACACAAGGTTTTCATCATCATTATCAATCCTTTCCGCTGTCATTCAAATTGTTTTTGTAGTATTTAGCGTCCTCATTTATCTCTACAAATTATTTAATATCTTCCATAGCAAAAGGTAGCGAGACATAACACAGACCAGGATTTTTCAACCATGAGGGGCAATCACCAAAATGTTGGAAATTTTCAAGCCACTCATCTTCCTGTGATGAAAGCTGCTAGTTCTGAATAGATACCCCCTAAAGACCCAAAGGCAATGCCTTTTGGGGTTTTCTGAAGCACTTCCCGCTCCAGTGAGGTGGAGGATAGTCAGGACTGGCTCTTTAATTTGGGGAGAAGCAAGTAAGTGTCAGGAAACTCAGCAACAGGTGCCATGCTGAGATCACTGGGATACACATTACTTGCATTCCCAAGCATTCAAAAGTATCAGAATTAAGGTACTTGTAAGAAATGATGATGAAATCCTGGAATCAGCAGGTGCATATTAAATGTGGTTAGAGAGCTGTATGTTAACCAGATGGTTAAAGGTGGTCTAAATAAGTTTTTCTAGTTGACATGTGAAACAGTATAAAATTTTGTATGTCATGGTGCTAGAAGCACATGCCTGTAAACACCCTTGTAACAAACTGTCAGCCATTCAGGGAGCTGCAGGAGGAAAGAGCAGTCTCACCATCAGTTTTGGTTTGAATTAAGGTATCTGCAAAAATAACACCTTGTTATAAGAGACCTCAGAGCAACTGTGTTGTGACAGAAGTGAAACACATGAAAAACAATGCGCTAAGAAAATGATGTAAATATAGCTTATTATACATGAATCAAGACAGCACAAAGATATTTCTTTTTTTTAAAGACAGCACAAAGATATTTCAACATTGTTATAGTATCGCTGAGCAGAACATCATCTAAAAGAATAATTCCAGTCAAGCCAAAACACCTGTCTGCCTCCATCAGGTAACTTCAGCTTCTGAATGAGACAATGAAACATCTGTGGGATGATATTGTAGTACTCTACATTCTTGCAAATGCTGAAAATAGTTTTAAGGAATGTTGGCCGGCTTTTACTAAAATAATCTAAGCAAAAACTTCACACAATTATTATTTCATGACCTCCAACATCAACATAGATCCGGGTGGGTGTTGGTGTGAAGCAACAGAACAAAGTTAGAAGAATAAGAATAGGATATTGGATTTATACCCTGCCCTTCACTACCTGAAAGAGTCTCATACAATTTCCTTTCCCTTCCCACAACACCCTATGAGGTAGGTGGGACTGAGAGAGCTCTCCAAGAACTGCTCCTGAGCAGAACAGCTCTGAGAGACTTATAACTGACCCAAGGTCACATCAGCAGTTGCATGTGGGGGGTGGGATGGGAAATCAAACCCAGTTCTCCCAGATTAGAGTCCACACACTTAACCACTACACCAAACTGGAGTCCAGTGGCACCTTTAAGACCAACAAAACTTCAATCAAGCTATGAGCTTTTGTGTGCACACATACTTCCTCAGATACAGAGAAATGAAAGATAACCATTCAAACTCATAGACCGAGGCTGAACAGCAAATTAGCATGTAACATGATGAAGTTATTTTAAGATACACAGAGACAAAATAGGAATAGCAAGTTAAGTTTATGTGGTCAGCAGCTGTTTGGATTTAATTAAGGGGAAACAACAACTGAACAATTATAACTAAGGGACTGAGAAGAGTCCTATACAATCCATTTATCCTACAAATTATGCAGGAAAAACTATTATTGTTTCATTATTGTTCCCCCTTAATTAAATCTAAACAACTGCTGACCCTATAAACTTTTTATTCTTGTTTTGTCTCTGCTTATATATATGCTGAACTCCATTGGACTATGGCTTCACAGCATGAAAGGTGGCCTATAAAAGAAGTAAATACATAAATGCAGGACTAGCTGCATAGAACATATTTCATCAGTATTCCAGGATCTCTGCTGATTACTGGCTGGTTTCCAAGCAGTGGTCATAACCTCTAAAGTCGTTTCAATTTAGATAAATGGGGCATAAAAATGCTTAAATTTGGTTGGATTGAGCACTAAATAAAAATAAATAACTACAAGAAAACCTACCATATGGGCATGCCCAAATGATACCAGTCCATCCTGAAACCAAAATAACTAATTTATTATGATTGCCTTGAATAGTAATTAGCTCTCCTAAGAACTTGAGTCTGCAGTAACCAAAGTTAATAAACTTGAGGTTTTACAAATGTTCATTAAACATTTCATAAGAGACTATAAGAGCTCTTAAACACTATTTATGATTATATCAAAACATACATGATGGACTGCACATTTTAAGAGGTTTACAAGTGCTGTACCAACAACTAAAGGACTGTGAAGGGTTAATTCTTCACAGAGCCAGAGAGCCTTGAGTGACAGGCTGCTCTAAGCAAACTAATAGTTTAGTATCAGCTGAGCAAAAAAAGTCTTGACAAAGCTAGATGCTAAGGAGAGTTAGTCAGATTCCTGCCTTAACTGAGATCATCTGAGAATAGCCCTAACAGCTGGCAGAGTCAGATTTCAGCCTTGACTGAATGCAGTCTGAATTCAGCATTACCTGAGAGCAGTTTGAACACAGAAAAAAGAACTGGGGGAAAGTCTGGCAAGGAAGTTTGTGTAGTAGAGAAGACTCCCATTCAAGCCAAAAGGAAAAGGGATAGATCTAGAGACAGAAAAAGATTCCCTACCCAGTAAAACAGGGAGAGTTATCTTAGAGGAGTACAGAATTCTCTGGTTTTGTGTGATTAGAAACTGCCTGTAGAGACCTTGTACTAGTAGTACCTCAGCAATTTCAGTGTCTGATTTCACCTGACTTTTCCCCTCAGTGTTAAATAAAACCTTTTGTTATTTTTGAATTTTAAAGTGTCTCAAGTGTGATTTTCAAGGGTTTATATTGAAGGGCGATCCTATCATTTCCTTCAGGTTCCTGGACTGAGCAAATAGCCACTATATATTACTGACACAGAATGGGACAACCAAAGTTTCTTCAGGAGAAAAGAAAACATATTACCAGGGCTGCTCAGTCAGTGAAGGGACAGAAGGAGGGAAGTGGACAGGCTATGTCATATCATACATTAGTTCCACTCACATGACCCTATAATGGGCTCTTCAGCAACCTCTTACTGCCTCTCGTGGTGACAATTCATGGACTAAAATATTGTAAGAATATACTAGATTCCTAATTATTGGTTCTAATAAGAGTACTGATTTTCAACTGCACCAAAACAGAATATTGTATACAATACTGGCAATGTTCCTTATTTTAATTAGGAGGTGATATCAGAAACTAAAGATTACAGTGATGTACATTGCTCCTTAGACATTTGCACATTCATTTCTGAATTTCAAAAGTTGTGCTGAATAGTTCCCACTTTCCTTTTTCCCCTTAAATATAACTCCGGCAATTTTCAGGATGAAGCCATTTCACACAAAAGCAAACATGTGAACAAAGTCTTAATATAATTATTGCAATATAATTCTGTCAGGTTGGCAATGCTAATTCAACTTGTAGTGTTTTATTTAGATGGATATTTTTCCCACATGTGGTTGAGTCCACTGTAGAAAAAGAACAAAAAGAACAAAAAGGAACAGTTACCTGTAACGTTTAAGCCATCTGACCTTTGGCACCATACAGTTCGAGAAGATCCCTTCCATGGACTGGCCATCCACTTGTATTCATAACACTGGCCACCTGAATGAAGATGATAATCAGAATGTTACAGCTGTGATTTTTCTTCTCTGTTTTGTTTGCACAAGTTATTAGATGCTTCAAGGAAACAAAAGCAACCATTACTGCAATCAAATAATAGAGAGACAAATATTAAACCAAAACTACTTCAAGACCCTGCACAACTGGATGCCAAAATACAGGCTGTAAGAGGCCCAAGAATGTCACCCAAGAAAAAGCTGGAAGGTTTTTTGCTGCAGTTGTTCCAATTAATATCTTTACAACTGCCTGAAGTGGGAAAACTGCATTTTGAGCCATTCTTGCAAAACAAGATTGGTACACCTGAACACTGACACAAGACACTCCCATCTCCTCTTCTCTTGGAAAACCAGGTTTGATTCCCCACTCCTCCACTTGCACCTGCTGGAATGGCCTTGGGTCAGCCATAGCTCTGGCAGAGTTTGTCCTTGAAAAGGCAGATGCTATGAGAGTCCTCTCAGCCCCACCCATCTCACAGGGTGTCTGTTGTGGGGGAGGAATGTAAAGGAGATTGTGAGCCGCTCTGAGACTGAGATTCGGAGTGGAGGGCAGGATATAAATCCAGTATCATCATCTTCTCTTCAACTCATTTAGCATATCCGTACATTTATCAAGTCAAGTCACATCCTTTTCTTACCTTTCTCTTGCTGCCTAGTGTTATAAGGGGTTCCCCACCTTCGATTTCTGTACTCACCATTACATTGTCTAGTTTCCAAAGCCTGCTCTGGACAGAGATGTTGATTTTCCAAGTCTTGAATCATCACTGCTCGTGATCGTACTTGTATTCCTCCAAATCCAAGATCTTCACCATTTACACAAGTCAACTGACAAAGACTCCATTCTGACCACTCCTTTAAATAACAGTCACCTGTACAATAAAAACAAGCACTGCTGAAGATGATACTGCCAAAAGATATTTAAAATGGCATGTCACAGCCCTAAGCCCTAGTCCTGCATACTTTTGCAGTATTGTCCTTCTAAAACCTTGACATGAAATGTCCATGTCTTGTGCTTGCTTAGTTTTTGGAGACATACGGTCTGCCTGTATTAGATATTCAGTCTTAGGATTTGGTTGTGATAACTAAATTAGAGGTATGTCATTTGGGCTTTTCTGACCCAAAATGTTATCAACTATTCCTGGCTAATCTGATATACCTTCTCTGCCATGGAAATTCCATATTTAGAAGTCTACATATTTTGTTCTTAAAACATGAGATTTCAAAATAACATCCACACAAATGAAGCATGTTAAGAGAATGAAGGGGTTTGCTGGGAAAGTCAGCTTTGCAAACAATGCCCTGCATACGAGGGCTATAAACCTAAAAAAGCACCCAGGCTTGCAAATGAGCCTAGAGCTTTAATTATTTCAGCAAAAGGGCTATTAAAAATTCATGTTGCCTTACATTATGTTGACAACAAATAAAACTGGCTCCACATTAACTGGATGCCTTAATGAAGGGGTTTTTATTTGCCAACATTAAGAAATTGTGTAAAGAAATTAATTATTGAATAAACAATGTATGTATAATAGGAGGGCATGTAGTGAATCTTTGGAAACATTAACTAGAGTGCATCATTAGTCCACCCCCACAGGGCAGTCAATCTTCTCTTTGGTGCAGTGTGGGATCATTCAAGCAGAGGTCATCTCTTCAGCTAAATTTTAACAGTGAACAAAAATTCAATATATTTTTAATTTAATTAAAAAAAACAAATACATTCTCACTTGAGGTGTTTTAACACTTGTCAAACTTGGAATTGGAAATTAGAACTCAGCAGAATTGAGGGAGGAGTTTTATAAAAGGTTCCATCAGAATCTAAAGTCCTACAGACAGTTGATTTTTTTTGGGGGGGAGGGGCATCACAAAAGCCTTATTGACTATGTGCAAAAATACAAGAAACTCCGCTCTTGCTTCAAAGGGCATCATTTGTTTATTTGTGGTATCAACATATAGCTAAATCTGATTGCCTATATCATCATATCTCATATGTGACCATTACTGGCTGTGGACATTCAAGGAGAAATGAAATAGAGTCAAAGCAGAAGAAGGGGAGCCAGGAAAGAGTAGGAAATCAAGGAGGTGTGTACTGTTATGGGAAGCCACATAACAATACCATTATGGCATCCCCCCCCCCAAGGTGGACTACCCCCACCACATTACTATTTGTGAATTGAGATTAAATCTGCATAATATTGGCTCAGAATTATTATAAGCTACAGTCTGTGACTACTTTTGACATTTTATTTTCAAAAAGAGAAAATGCTGAATTGGAATAACTACATGAATGGTCTGTCTAAAGGATTGTATCATGTGGGGGAAGAACGAAAGGTGCAGGGAGATGTGCAAAAAAGTTTCAGAATACTCTGCATTTAAACCAATACCTCTTCATAAACCAATACATATGGCATGCAAAACCCTATAATTTAGAGGGGAGAAGAAATGCAGGGGAAAGTGGAAGGCATCTGGTATTTTCCCTCCTGATCTATATTTCTTGAAGCCATCTGTAGGAAAAAGGACAGGTTTCTTACCTGTAACTGGTGATCTTCGAGTGGTCATCTGTGCAATCACACATATGGGTATTCCGCAGGATAGGCCCTGACCTCGGAGAGTTCAAAAGCAATCTTGATCGTAGATCTGGCGCGCCTCCCACTCGTCCTGGGGAGGAGGCAGCTACTGCGCATGCCTGGACGAGGGGGAGGTGCTTAGCCACTCAGTTTCTTCCCGCCGCCGGACAGGTGGAAACAATTGAGCTAGATGAGCGTCCAGCAGCGGGGAAGGCTGGGTGGGTCTGTGTGATTGCACAGATGACCACTCGAAGATCACCAGTTACAGGTAAGAAACCTGTCCATCTTCTTCGTGGTCTCTGTGCATTCACACATATGGGTGATTAGCGAGCTATTCTTTCGGAGGTGGGTGCTGGATCTGTAAGAATATGCATGGTTAGAGCAAAAAACGTTATGAGTATAGTACTCACAGTGGTTAATCGAAGATGGAGCGCAGCACTGCTTGTCCGAAGGAGGCATCACGCCGGGCACGGACGTCAAGAGCGTAGTGCGAGGCGAAGGTAGATGTAGAGGACCAGACGGCGGCAGCGCAGATGTCCTCTATAGGGACGCCTTTCATGAAGGCCGATGAGGTAGCGACGGCTCTGGTCGAGTGAGCTCGTATGTGCTGGGGGACTGGCTGTTTTGCCAGTTGGTAGCAGAGTTCTATGGCGGCAACGAGCCATTTGGAAAGTCTCTGAGTAGATATTTTGCTGCCCTTATTGTGGGCGGCGTAGGTGACAAAGAGTCTAGGGTCCTTACGGAACTGTTGAGTCCTGTCTATGTAGAAGGCTAAGGCCCTACGTGCGTCCAGGTTGTGGAGTGCCCTCTGCCCTGCATCCGCGGGGTGCTGGAAGAAGGCTGGTATGGTTGACTGTTTTCCCAGGTGGAAGGGAGATACGACCTTTGGCAGGAAGGTCGGGTCGGGTCGGAGTACCACCGTGCTGTTATGAAAGACCGTGTATGGTGGGTCCGCCCTGAGTGCGCAGATGTCGCTGGCCCTCTTACCTGTGGTGAGGGCTGTGAGCAGCGCTGTTTTCCATGATAGCAGGTGTAGTGGAATGGAAGCCATGGGCTCAAAGGGTGGCTTCATGAGCTGACTAAGGACGAGAGAGAGGCTCCAAGTAGGAAGGATTTGTTTGATTGGTGGGTGTAGGCGGATGATGCCCTTGTTGGAGCAAGAATCTACATAAACCCAGTCTGACAGCTACAGTATGACAGCTGGTGATCTAGCTGCCAGGCTAGGTCACAGTGACCTGATCAGCAGACCGGCTTGAGCCGGCAGAAGCCAAGTGATGCAATCTGCTGAGTCAGCACGGCCAGGATTGGCTGCTTGGACTATATATGATCTGTGTGTGCATCACACAGGTCTCTCCCTGTGAGATGGTGGTTAGGCGAAGCACTTTGTCCGTGGAGGTGATATTGTATAGACTGCACAAGAGAGCACTTGTTGTGTATATATGTTAATACACCTTTTGGCACTAGTTGCACGCGTCTGCCTGATTTTCTTTCCTGAAGCCCTGTGTCGGGCAAGTCATCTCCCTCACTCTGCTACTCCCGCTCCGACAGGGTTATGGGCCCAGCACGCTTCCGCTGCGCGGAGGAGAGAGTTGAGAGTTGAGCTGACTGTGAGTTTGGAAAGAGCCGGAGGCGAGGAACGCCGGTGAAGGACACAGAAGCACCACCGTTCTCTGTTTGAGAGCCAGGGGGACGTCGGCAGCCAGCTGTGAGGAGGAGTCGGCACGATGGCTCAGCAACAGCTTGGAGTAGCCGTTGAGAAGCTCACCTCAGCCAACTACGCGGTGTGGAGCCTGAGAATGCAACACTACCTCAAGCGTGAAGGGCAATGGCTGTTCGTGAGTAACCCCCCTGCTGACTTATCTCCTGCCGAGACTGTGTTATCGGATAAGGCACTGGCCAACATAGTGCTATCCATAGGAGATGACCAGCTGGTTTATGTGCGAGGGAAGGACACTCCCAAGGCTGCCTGGGACGCGTTGAGTGCGGTGCATGTTAGCACCACTGCTGGTTCCCTCATGGCCTTGACAAGGAGGATGTTCCGCACCGTTATGCCGGCTGGAGGGTGTGTGAAAGATCACATCAAACGGCTAACGGACTGTTTCGTTGAGCTGGAGGCAAGAGGCAAGACTGTAGCTCCAGACGACAGAGTGTACATTTTGCTGTCGTCGTTGCCACCTGAGTACACTCCCCTGATAACTTCTCTGGAGACGGTGGACGTAGCGACCCTGACCATGGAATACGTCTGTGCCCACCTGCTTGACTTCCAAGAGAGAATTGCGGCCGTGAGCTGTCCGGGGGTGTCGGCCGGGCAGCGTGCTGTTATCGGTGTGTCCGGGAAGACAGCCAAGAATGAGCCAGCTTTTGCTGCTGGCAGGCGTCCGAAGGTGGAGGAAGTGGAGCCGACTGCGTTTGCAGTCCGTCGCTGCTATGGATGCGGGTCGTCGCAGCACCTGCTCCGAGCTTGCCCTGAGAGGGAGAAGAGGCGGGGGCGTGTGCGGCGAGAGCGGAGGACCGCCAGCCCGTGTGAGGAAGCAACCCGGCTGGTCACGTCTGCAGTAGAGAGCACAGGGTCTGCTTGGATTTTAGACTCCGGGGCAACGAGCCATCTCTGCTGCGAGAAGGAGTTGTTGAAAAACATTGACAGTCCTGAGCATAAGTATGTGAGATTGGCTGATGGGACCACTGCCAATTCTGTTTGCTCAGGCAATGTGGAATTTCCTGCACTGAAATGTATGTTGCAAAATGTGTTGTATGTACCCTCACTGCAGTCTAACCTGTTGAGTGTTAGCACACTGTTTGACCAGGGATACCAGGTGAGATTTGAGAAAACCTGCTGCAAAATCCTGGGAGGTGGGGGAAAGTTGCTTGTGACAGGAAAGAGGGAAGGTAAACTGTATGTGGTCCAGAGTGATTGTGCCCAGGTGGCTCAGGTGTCGAATGAGCCTGTGCACAATAATTGTATACATTTGCTCCATAGGAGACTTGGGCACTGCGGATTTAGGGCGTTAAAGAAAACCCTGGAGCTTGTGCCTAGTTTGAAAGTAAATCCTTGCAAATGTTACTTGGATTGCCAGGTCTGCAAGAAGACCAAAAGCAAGGCGTGTGCTGTTGCTAAAGAAAGCTCAAGGGAAAGCACACGAGCCCTGGAACTAGTCCATTTAGACGTTATTGGCCCATTGCCAAAGAGTCTGTCGGGGAGGAGATACTGCTTGGTGGCCACCGACGACCACACGAGGTACGCGTGGGTTTTCACCATGGTGCATAAGTCTGAGGTGTATAAGACATTCACCAAGTGGGTCAAAGCAGTGGAGAGACAATTAGGGGTTAATCTCCTGGCTGTACAAACCGACAGAGGGGGGGAATTCTTATCTAACCAGATGAAACGTTGGCTGGAGAACAAGGGCATCGCCCACCGTCTGACGAACCCGGCAACGCCCCGAGAAAATGGGCATGGGGCTGTATTGCAGAATGTGATGTATTGCATGTTAGAGGATGCACAACTGCCAATGACCTATTGGGCAGAAACCATACATGCAGCTGTTTTTTTGCAAAATAGGGTTTGGTGTAATACTGTGAAAAATGTGCCTTACAGGTTACTGTTGAACAAGACCCCAGATTTGAGTTCTTTAAAAGTCTTTGGGTCACGGGCTCGGGTTGGCATCCACTCCACGAGTAGCGGGGAGGGGGATGTCCGGGCAGAGAGCCTAATTTTTCTGGGCTACAAGCCAAGGGCCAGGTGTTATCGTTTCTGCAATAGCAAAAGCAAGATTACGCTTAGTAAGAGTGCCCAGTTCAATGAAGAAAGCAGCTGGCCAAGGTTGCACTCCTTGCAGAAACAATTTGTCCTGCTGCCAAGTAGCGATAACGATGTTGGAGCGCAGCCCAGAACTCCAGCCCAGGAGGTGGCACCCAGTGGGGCTGGAGAAGGTGAGCCGAATGCTGGCACAGAGCCTGACGAGCAGAGTCAGGAGGCAGAGCCCCAAATGCAGGAACTGGAGGTAAAGTGTGAGAGTCAGGAGGTTCAACACCCAATTACAGGGGCAGAGCAACCAGCCCAGGAGGTGGGAACAGAGCAACCCGAAGAAGACAAAGCTGGTCCAAGCACAGGGCCACGGGTGTCTGCCAGGTCCACCAAAGGCCAACGTCCCGCTAGGTACAAGTGTCCCTATGTCACTCTGACTGTCAATCCAGACCCACCCGGATTTGAGGAAATGTTAAAAGAAAAGGCTAAGAAATGGAAAGCCTGGGTGGCAGAGTGCGAGGCAAGGGAGAAGGAGGCTGAAGCCAAGCGTCTGAAAGAGCTGGCTGAACAGGAACACGATGATGTGTTTTACAATCATGATGAGTTCCTGAACGAATTCCGGAAAGGGTTCCGAGCTACGTAAATATGAACTGTAATGTTGCTGGTGGACATGTATGTAAACTGTGTAAAGTGTTTTGGTGCACTGGGTTTAAATAGATTAGGAGGTGTGTTGGAGCAAGAATCTACATAAACCCAGTCTGACAGCTACAGTATGACAGCTGGTGATCTAGCTGCCAGGCTAGGTCACAGTGACCTGATCAGCAGACCGGCTTGAGCCGGCAGAAGCCAAGTGATGCAATCTGCTGAGTCAGCACGGCCAGGATTGGCTGCTTGGACTATATATGATCTGTGTGTGCATCACACAGGTCTCTCCCTGTGAGATGGTGGTTAGGCGAAGCACTTTGTCCGTGGAGGTGATATTGTATAGACTGCACAAGAGAGCACTTGTTGTGTATATATGTTAATACACCTTTTGGCACTAGTTGCACGCGTCTGCCTGATTTTCTTTCCTGAAGCCCTGTGTCGGGCAAGTCATCTCCCTCACTCTGCTACTCCCGCTCCGACAGCCCTTTAGGAAGGCTCTTGTAGCATGGTGAGAAAAAACTGTCGTGCCCCCAATACGGGGGTGGAAGGCAGAGATGGCTGCCAGGTGCACCTTTAGCGAAGAATATGAAAGTCCCGCCCTAGAGAGTGTTAGGGTGTAAGTTAGCACCTGGGGTATGGTGGCGCAGCCAGGGTCGAAGTTGTGTTGGGAGGCATAGTGAGAGAAGCGTTTCCACTTAAGGAGATAGGATTTTCTAGTAGATGGTTTTCTGGAGTTTATTAAGACCTGGCGGACATCAGGGGGAAACTCTAGGAACTGATCCTCCAGGCTGTCAGTCTGAATGATGCTGGGTTGTGATGAAGGACCCTGCCGTTCTGTTGGGAGAGGAGGTCCTGTGATTGAGGAAGTTGGAGGAATGTATTGTTCGACAGGAGCAGCAAGGTTGTAAACCATGGTTGGCGCGGCCACCACGGAGTTATTAGGATGCAATCCGTGCGGTCCAGCTGAATCTTCTGCAGGACTCTGGTGATGAGTGGAATGGGGGGGAAGAGGTAGTGGAGTGCCCCGTTCCAGGTTTGGAGAAAAGCGTCCCCCTTGGATCGTTGGGATGGAGGACCTCTCATGTAGAAGTGGGTGCATTGGGCATTTGATGGTGAAGCAAATACATCTATTTTCGGGGTTCCGAAGAAGTTGAAGATCTGTCGGATGTAGCGGCTGTTGATGGACCACTCGTGGTTGTTGGTCGAGTGGCGACTCAGGGCGTCTGCCTGGGTGTTCTCGGCTCCTGGTAGGTGAACAGCCGTGAGGAAGATGCCCTGGCTTATGCTCCAGTGCCACAACGCCAGCGCCTTCTTGCAGAGTCTGATGGAGGCGGTGCCTCCCTGCCTGTTGATGTAGAAGACCGTGGCGATGTTGTCGGAGGTGACCTGAACGTGTTGGTGCCTCAGCGATGGGAGGAAGGAGCGTAGAGCCTTGTGTACTGCGAGGAGCTCTAGGCAGTTTATGTGGAGAGAGCGTTCGTAGTCTGACCATTGGCCCTGCACCGTGAGGGTACCCAAGTGGGCTCCCCATCCCCACTTGGAGGCATCTGTGGTGACAATTACCGACGGGGGTAGCTGTTTGAACGGCATGCCCCTGTGAAGGTGATGTTCCCTTGTCCACCATCTGAGGGATGTCACGATGTGTAGTGGAAGGGTGAGTAGCGTGGACTGGTGCTGTGCGTGAGGACGGAAGGTCCTGACGAACCACATTTGCAGGGGTCGCATGTGCAGCTTCGCGAAAGGTAGGACTGCGGTGGTTGCTGCCATGAGGCCTAGCATTCTCTGAAACGTGAGAGCTGTTTGGGAGCGCTGGGCGATGATGGCGTTGGCCAGAGACTGTATGCTGCGTACTCTGTCCTGAGGTAGTGAAGCTGTTTGAGAGACCGTGGAGATGTCTGCTCCTATGAACTGGATTCTCTGGGTGGGAACCAGTTTGGACTTTGATAGGTTGACTTGGAGGCCCAGGGTGGCCAGGAGAGCGAGGGTAGTGGAGACGTCCAGTTGTAATTGTTCTTTTGAATGGGCGACGATCAGCCAGTCGTCTATGTACGGGTAAATTGATATGTGTTGTTGTCATAGTGTGGCAGCTACCACTGCCATACATTTGGTGAAGACCCTTGGGGCTGTGGAGAGGCCGAATGGGAGAGAGCGGAACTGGAAGTGCTGCTCCCCGATGGCGAATCTGAGGAACCTTCTGTGGTGGTGATTGATTGTAATGTGGAAGTAGGCATCCTGAAGGTCTATGGACGCCATCCATGATTGTTCTGGGATGAGCGGAAGGATTGCCTGGAGCGTGACCATATGGAATCTCTTGTAGGTTATGTGCAGGTTGAGTTTGCGAAGGTCGAGGATGGGGCGGAGTCCTCCGTCCTTTTTTGGTACCAGGAAGTAGCGGGAGTAAAACCCGGTGCGATGGTATTGAGGTGGAACTGGTTCTATCGCGCCCTTGTCTAGCAGGGATGCGATTTCCGTCTGTAGGGGTGTGGACGGAGGTGTGGTGAGGAATCTGTGGTGTTTCGGAGAGGATGTAAACTCTATGAGGTAGCCCCTTTGTATGACGGCGAGGACCCAGGAGTCCGATGTTATGGATCTCCAGACAGGGTAGAATGGTTGCAGTCGAGTGGGTGTGTGATGGTTTGGCTGATGGGGGGGAACTGGACGACTCGGGGCAGGATGGTCAAAGAGACGGCTTGGAGGTGGCTGCGGTTTTCTTGGTCGTTTGAGGGCGTGACCTTTGTTGGAAGGAAGGTTTGGACTGTGGTTTACGTCTCCATGGTTCCTGTTGTCTTGGAGACCTGGTTCCTTTGTAGTGGCTGGGTCTCCAACTCCTTTGTCGATTGAATTGACCTTGGTGTTGCGAGACTCCCAGTCGTTTTGCCCTTTTTCTCCCATCGTCTACTGATGTGAGGATGTCATCTGTGGTTGTGTTAAATAACCCAAGGCCGTCGAAGGGTAGGTCCTCAACCTTGTATTTGATGTCCGGTTGGAGGGATGAGGATCTAAGCCACGCGTGCCTCCGTAGGGCTATGGCTGAGGCCAGGATTTTGGAGGAGCACTGTGCAGCGTGACGAGCTGTATTGATCTGCTGCTTGCTCACTCTGGCCAACTCCTGTAGGGCAGTGGTCGCTGTCTTCTGGGATGTCTCAGGCAGCGAAGGGATTAATGTGTTGAGGGAGGTAGCCAGGTTGTAGGCGTATGCCGAGAAGCATGCCATGTAATTGTGTATTTTAGTCGTGGCCGTGGTGAGGGAGTATATCTTCCTCCCGATAGTGTCGAGCTTCTTGCCCTCTCGTTCTGGAGGTACTGGGTGTCTCGTTTGCTTCGACTTCGAGGAGGAGTGGACGATGATCGAGTTCGGAGCCGGGTGGGTAAATAGGAACTTGGAGTCTGGTGCGTGTATTTTGTACAGTGCTTCAACCCTCTTGGATGTTGGTGGTACCGATGCTGGCTTGTCCCATGCTTCTTTAAGCGTTTCGAGGAGGACAGGGAGCATGGGAAGAGAGGAACTGGATGGAAGGTCTGCATGCACTAGGTCGAATACAACGTCCGAGACTCTGGGTGCGTCTGTGTTGAGTTTGAGGTTCAGAGAGTTTGCCATATTCGAGACGAGGTCGAGGTAGGACTTTGGACCCTCTGACGGTGATAGGTCTGCTGGTTTGGCTATATCGGAGTCTGGTGATTGTAGGTCCGAACCCGAAGAGTGGTCGGAGTCGGAGAGTTCCGCCTCGGAGTCGACATCGGTTCCTTGGTGCGATTCCGGTTGGGTTTGAGGTGCTGGTTGTTTGTTGGGAATAGCTTGCCCGGGTTCGAATGGTGAAGGAGGTTCCGGTTCGGTGGTGGGGCGCACTGGGTCGTCACGGAGCCGGAGAGGTCTCTCTAGATCAGGGTGGTGTCTGCGCGGAGAGATGTCACGGTATCGACTGTGGTCATGTCTGTCGGTGCGATCTCGGTATCGAGGAGATTCGTGGTAGCTGCGATAGTGGCGGTCCCTCGGGTCCGCGTAGTAAGCGCCGGGGGAGGGCGATCGTCGGTACCTCCTTCGGTCCCGTGGGGACGGGGACCTGGACCTCGATGGGGAGTAGTAATAGTATCTCCCCCTGCGTCGGCTGTGGGACCGTCGGCGACTGCGGGACCTTGGTCTGGTTGGGAGAACTCTCGGAGTCGAGGGTTCTCTGGTTAGCGAGTGGGCATCCAGCGGTTGCGAGAGATCCACGAATTGGCGAGGGTCGAGAGGGCGGCTCTTAGTGGAGATAGGAGAGTGGGTCTCCAGTATCTGGTCCGGTGGAGAGTTCGGGATCGACGGGGACCTGGATGAGATGCGCACGATTTCCAGTGGAGTAATCGGCGGTGTTGTGGTCGACTTCGATGCCGGAGTTTTGGGGATCGAGCCCGAGCCGCTTGTGGTCGGGTTCGATGCCTTCGGCTTGGTTGTGGTCGAGCCCGTGGCCGGGTTCGAACTCGAGTGTCCGGTCTTAGGCTTCTTTGAGCTGGCCGTGCCCGTCGGGTCCGCGTGGGCGGAATCTGATCGGTGGCGCTTTTTCGAGTCATCCGACTTCTTGGTGTGTTTGCCGGACTTAGGCTTGCAGGGACCCTGAGCCACGGAAGCTGCCGACTGCGTCTCTCCCGCGAGAAGTGGGGAAGATGGCGCGAGTTGTTGTTGTCCGCCATGCGGCATGGTCGGTCGGAGGGAGGTTTCCATAAGATGGCTCCTGAGCCTCGCGGCGCGGTTTTTACGGGCCTGTTTGCCAAATTGGCGGCAGTGCACGCAGGAGTCTGTACGATGGGCCTCCCCGAGACAAAATAGACAGAGAGAGTGGCCGTCGGACGAGGGGATTTTAGAGGAGCAGCGGGTGCAACGTTTGAAAGTTATTTTGTCCCTTCCTTCCATCCGCCCGGGGGGGGGGGAGGGAGAAAGTCCGGAAAAGTAGTAAAAAGAGGGTTTTTTTTTTTTTTTATACGATACCAGGAGAAGTGGAAGACGAGAATGAAGTGAAGAGGAGGCTGGATTGTGAAGATTGTAGTGAAGATTGCAGTGAAGAAGTTGGAGATCAACGAGGGAGGTGCGATCCGGTCGGCGGTAAGGAAGAAACTGAGTGGCTAAGCACCTCCCCCTCGTCCAGGCATGCGCAGTAGCTGCCTCCTCCCCAGGACGAGTGGGAGGCACGCCAGATCTACGATCAAGATTGCTTTTGAACTCTCCGAGGTCAGGGCCTATCCTGCGGAATACCCATATGTGTGAATGCACAGAGACCACGAAGAAGATCCATTGAGTTCCTCCCCTTTTAGGTCCCAGGCAGATGGAAAGGAAGCATTGGGCCACTTCAGCTCCCTCTTAACACTGGTCACTCACAGCTGAGGGCTAACACCTGTGTGCTGTTCTCCATTGCCAATGTTTGCCGACTGCAACACAACAGCAGGCACAAGCAGCCCTGTTTTAGGAGGCTGTCATCTAAAATGAAGGCTTTTATTTTGTTTATTAACCAATTAAAACATTTATATCCTGCCTTTCTTTGTGGTTCAAGGAGGCTCATAACAATCCATTAAAACAAAAATAAAACAGGTAAACCCTGAACCTGTCTCCCCTCCCCCCCACCAAAGATGCCTGCTGTTCAACTCCCCTCAAAATCTCTAGCAAACAAGCAGGATTTACAGCACCTCCGGAAGATATCTAAGGAGGGCTCCCCCCTTACTTCTTCAGGGAGCCCAGACCACAGAACCAAAACCACAATGGGAAAGGCACAGGCTCTGGTTGATGCCAGACAGGCCACCCTATATGGTGGGATCCAACAGATGGCTGCCTGATGAGCATAGTAGGTGCACAGGGACAAATGGAAGGGGACAGTCATCTTGCATATATCAAGGCACCCCTCCCCCAAACATACTCTGGCTCTATCCCTCTTCCTGCTCGGATGCTCAGCATATCTGCATACAGGACACCCTCAGGGGGAATGATATACTAGGTGAATCATTGTGAAACAATAAAATTATATAATAATATTATGGTAGATATAATATTAATTATATTATAAAAATTGCAGTGATTGAGCAAATTCTTAAGACATTATGAATGGAAAAGTAGCTTCTTTGATTATAGTTGAGCAAATATAGAAAAGAATTTCAAGGCTTTTAATAAAAAAATCAATCAGCAGTGACTTTCATAGAAGCTTATGAGTCATACCAAGAAATCAGCTTACCTGGACAAGGTAGGGTGCATGTTTCCTCAAGCACCATTTTCTTACTGCCATCAACAACAGGCTCTATTTCCCCACAAAATTCTTCATCCACTATTTTGCCTACATCATCAGTGGATCCATCATAAACTACACAGGAAATGTTTCTGACTCTTATGCCCTCTCCACACTGAGCATCCTGAAAAAGGAGGAGCACCAGAAACATTAGACATGGGAAAGGTGGCAGTTCTTATCAACTCAAAAGAATAAACAAAATTCCACAGAAGATTAATGGGAGTTCCCCACTGATGGGCAGCCCAAGAGGATAAATGCCACAATACAAATTTTAATACTTCAGTCCCTTGGTGGCTAAAGCAAAGGGTAAATCTATTATGGAAGATAAGTCTATCAGTAGCTACTAGCCATGGTGACTGAGGGAAACCTCCACATTCAGAGGCACTAAACGTCTGAATCCCAGAGCCATAAGGCAACATCAAGGGAAGGTCTTGACCTCTATACCATGTTGTTGGACTTCCAGAGGAACAGGTTGGCCACTGTGTGAGACAGGATGCTGGACTAGATGGTCCACTGGTCTGATCCCACAGGGCTCTTCTTATGTTCTTAAAGGGTCCTGCTCCTTGTACCATTATCCCACCCCCCCCCCCCAAAAGAGTAAACTTTGTTAGTTGCTAGCCTCTTGGAGTTAGGCCATCATCTTAGGCTACCATAAGGAGCCTAGGGAGTGGTGGTGGCTCAATGGCAGACCATCTGCTTTATATATACAAAGTCCCAAGTTCAACCAAAATGAGGCTTTGTATATATTGTGAGCCAGCAAAAAGGCATGTAGTTAAGAATCAAGGCAATATGTTCTTTTAATTTATTTATTTCTACAGGCACAACATGAGAGCAAATACAGCTTACAGGACATGGGTATAGACTAAGAAAATAAATGAAACATGAAAAGGTTGCTAACCTACTTGAGACTTACAAATCCTGAACAACTGAACTCTCCTCCCTAATGGGAAATTCAAATGGGTATATGCATAAAGATGCTGTCCTTCACATGATCACACTTCCCTCACTGTCACACACACTTGCACAGAAGGGACAATTCCTTTTTAGGAGCCCCATGGCGCAGAGTGGTAAAGCTGCAGTATTGCAGTCGGAGCCCTCTGCTCACAATGTGAGTTCGATTCCAGCAGAAGCTGGTTCAGGTAGCCAGCTAGAGGTCGGTAAAATGAGTATCCAGTGTAGATGACCAGGGAAGGCAATGGCAAACCACCCCATAAAAAGGTCTGCCATGAAAACGTTGTGAAAGCAGCGTCACCCCAGAGTCGAAAGCGACTGGTGCTTGCACAGAGGACCTTTCCCTTTTTTTCCAGGTATATAAAAGGGCCTTAACAAATCTGGGTCTTGGGTTCTGGAAGGAAGAATCTGTCAGAACCTGTTCAGCCAACAGAGAGGTATTAGTACATCAAAGCAATGCCACGTTTTCACAACTGGCTGTAGAACTATCCCTATCCAGCAGGATAAGATTTTTTTCCCAGCCTGGTGCTACATCAAAGTTCATCAGATCTCAGAAGTTAAGCAGAATTGACTCCGGAAAGTATCTGGATGGGAGATCTCCTTGGAATAGCAGAAGTCAGGAGATGGGGGCAGGCTTTATTCAGGACCCCAGTAGGGGTTATTCACCAGAGGTTTATTTCTATCCCACCCTCCCATAAGGCTCAGGGTGGGTCACAACAGGTTAAAACAGTTACAGCAGATTAAAAAGGCAACAAAACAGATTCCATACATGACATAAACAGCATGATCCCAGTTCAAAACTCTGCCTCAACAGCCAATCCAAATCCCCAAACTGGGGAAGTGGGATGGTGAGGGAGGCCAAATTAAGACAACCATCACCTCCTCAACTAAAGGCCGGGTGGAAGAGCTCCATTTTACAAGCCCTGTGGAACTGAAAGAGATCATGCAGGGCCCTGATCTTCAAGGGGAGTTCATTCCACCAGGTGGCGGCCAGGGCCAAAAATGCCCTGGCCCTAGTTGAGGCAAGCCGGATGTCTCTGGGGTCGGGAACCAGAAGATGTTGAATTGAAGATTTTAGGAACTGATGGGGCTAATATGGGGAGAGGCAGTCCTGAAGGTATGCCCCGGGCCATATAGAGCTTTAAAGGTAAGCACCAGCACCTTGAAACGGATCCGGCACTTGATAGGAAGCCAGTGCAGTTCGTGGAGCTCAGGATGGATCTGTACCCATACAGACAACAAAGTCAACATCCATGCAGCCGCATTCTGTAACAGCTGGAGTTTCCAGATCAGAGCAAAGGGCAGCCCCACGTAGAGAGAGTTACAATAATTTAGCCTGGAAGAGACCATCGCATCACTATGCCCAGGTCATGAGGAATGAGATATGGGACCAGCTGGCAACGATGGTAACCTGGGCCTCCATAGTCAGAGAGACATCCAGGAATCCCCCAAGCTCTTTACCTTCAGCATTGGCACCAGTAGAGACCCATCAAAAGATGGGAGCCTGATCCCCATTCCTGGTCCCCCCTGGCCCAGCCAAAGGACCTCTGTCTTTGGTTTGGGTTCAGTTTCAGTGGCTCTGTTGTAATCATCCAGCCACGGCTTGCAAAGTTCCATCCAACTCCTTTGGGGCTGTGTCCAGGCGGCCATCCAATAGAGCTGGGTGTCATCCGCATATTGATGACAACCCAGCCCAAATATCCAAGCAATCTGGGCAAGGGGGCACATATAGATATTAAACAGCATTGGAGAGAGAATTGCTCCCTGTGGCACACCACAATCCAGTGCCACTGGGATAACTCCCCCTCTGTCCCTAACCTTGGAGAAAAGAGACCAACCACTGTTAGGCTAGCCTTCGTATCCCCACATCGGCGAGGTGGTGGGTCAACACATCATGGTCGATTGTACTGAAAGCTGCTGATGGATCCAAAAGTATCAGAAGCTCTGATCCACCTCAATCCAGATTGTCTTCAGAGATCATCCACTAAGGCAACCAACTCCATCTCTGTCCCACAGGCAGAGCAGAAACTGGACTGGAAGGGATCCAGGACATTAGCTTCCTCCAAGAAAGCCTGCAGCTGTGTCACCACCACCCACTCTACTACCTTGCCTAGAAATGGTAAATTTGAAATTGGGTGGTTGCTATGACTTCCAGGTGCACTCACACACACACACACAATTTTTTTTTTTAAAAAAAGCTGGTCAATCTTCATAATAGTCATGCTCCATCTGCCCTCATTCATGAAACAAGCTTGTGGGATTCTTGGACTTGCCCCTTTCCTTGCCCACCCCACTTCATTCTCCCCTGGCACACAACTCAGTAAAGAATTCCATTTTTGGAACAACTCATGTTGTTGTTAGATCTGAACCAGAAGCAATGGTTTCCTCTCTTCCTCAGTATCCCAAAACCATAGTCTGATGTCCTCCACAGGTTCCTTCATGTAGTGACAAACCATGGTTTGTTGTGCATCTGAACTATGCCTCTATATTTGAAAGTGATCATCTGACAAAAAAAAATCTTGCATGTAGAAATGTCAGGGATAAGATTAGGCTAAATTCTTTTCCCTGACTTGATAGCAGTGAACTATAATTGCTATTAACATAGTGCATTCCATCATGCATTCAACTCGCATCCCAAATGTACATTCTAAGATGGTACAGACAGTCTCATGAGGACCATACAACATGCCCTTGGTAAATGTTTGAATTAACTTTAAATGATACCAGCTAAAAAGGATGGGTATTATTTTCCTTTGTAGCACTTAAGAAAATCCAGACTATGTTTCATTCCTCTTAGGAAACCTCATTACAGTCTGAGAACCTGTGGTTTAGAGTTTCTCAGCAGATCATTTCGTATAGGATGGATACATATTTGTTTCACAAATATCTAAAGATAAAATGAAGGGAAAGGTGTCTATTACCTCGACCTTGCAGTCAGTCCACTGGCTATATTGCCATTGATAGCAAGGCTTGACTGGGCAGGGTTTGAATTGCTCCATTTGTGACGGACATGGTCTCCCATCACCTTGGAAGGGTTGGATAACCATTCTCTTTCGTATCATCTTTCCTTCAATGAAAAGAGAGAGACCAAGAAGCACTAATGTAGCAGTATCTATCATGTGGATCAAAACATCTCAGTTTCAGCCTGTGGATTCCTTTATTCAGGAACCATTCTTTTAGTACAAAGTTGGCCCAAAGAGTTCTAACAAATAGGTTTTGAGCATGTGTGTATTTTCACATGGCCTAAAGTAGATGTGGCAGGAGGATCCATGTATATTGATTCACGTGTCCCTTCACTCACATGTAAATAAAGAGTGAGGAGTTGCATTTTTGGCAGAAAATCCAGTGCACAAGTGAACAAAACCAAACCCTGCTTTACCTGACTCTTTTTCAATCTTTGATGCATTTATTTTCTAGTCCAGCTCTGATATTTGGAAGTTATCTGAGCTGGAAGTAAAATACATAGAGCAAACAATGCAGCACAGCATGGGAAAGAGCATGGTTTAACTCCATCATGTGTGCACTTCCTTTTCTGGAACAACCCCTCCCCCCAGACTTCCATACCCAAAGTATATTTGAATAAGCAGACATGGGAATAAATACATGTGCCTCTTCCTCCATCACATCTAGTTGGCATAAACCAAATAGCGAAGGGGTGTAAATATGTGCTACATCAATTATCTAGACAAATTAGAGAATGACAGCTGTTAGCTACCCTGACCTGGATGGCCCAGGCTTGCCCAATCGCATCAAATCTCTACACCTATGCAGGATTGGTCCTGGTTTGTACTTGGATGGGAGACACCAAGGAAGTCCAGGGTCACAATGCAGAGGTAGGCAATGGCCAACCATCTCTGACTGTCTCTTGCCTTGAAAACCCTACCAAATCAGCAAAAGTCAGCTGCAACTTGCAAGCACTTTCCACCACCATTAGCTGGCGGGTGATAAGAGTCACCACATTGTTTGTTAACGAAGTTATTTTAAAAGAGACTCGGAGGCAGAAACCTGGCTATATTTTGTTAATAAAATCAATATATGCATATATTTTAATGACACTGTATATATTACTTAAAATAATAATAACTGGGAGCAGAAGGTACCCTCAAGTTGCAGCTGAACTTACAGCAACGCTGCAAGGTTTTCAAGGCAAGAAGTATTCAGAGATGGTTGACCATTGCCTGCCTCTGTGCACCGACCCTAGACTTCCTTCATAGTCTCCCACCCAAATACTAACCAGGGCCATTCCTGCTTAGTTCAGGGGCCCGGGGCTAATAATAATAATTAAAAGTAAATCAGTCCCAATAACCACAAAGAACCTATACTTATGACTTAGTTACAAGACTTATAACTGCTTAGCAGAAGATCTTAAAATCAGAAAGGAAATGGAGTTCTGCAGTTTTATACTTTTTGTCTCCCTAGACATTTTTATAAACAGAATTTTCAAAGAATGTTTCACCCCACTCTTTAAAAAATTAAAACAGAATGGGTTTAAGCTGCCATTAATCTTCTGGCCAGCTACACGCTACCCCAGCTTGTTCTAGAAAGGCTCTATTTCACGTAGTTACGTAACCTCCCTCCCCCTTCTGTGGTCCTTTTAGCTGATTCTGTTTCTTTCTTCCCAAGGTATTAAATTTCATTACCGAGACAGATGGTGCAGTAGTGCTGGCACAAGGACTTTTTTTGTACTTGTGGAAGTATAGTAGCATTGAATAGCTTCCTTACCAGCAACTGCCCTGCACTCAGAATTTCAATGAACCCTTATTTTAAAGGCCCGTGCAGGGTCTGAACCAAAATGTACTGTGAATACAAGCAATCAAAATCCTTTGTTAAAAAGCTGTAATGGCAATGTAACGATAAGAACACAATGAACCACAATTCCTGTAATGCCTGTAAAGGTTAAATTATTTCCTTAGTATAACCAAATGCTACACTAAGGAGATGTTCGGCAAGCTTTTCTTTAGATTCCACTGAGTGGCAGCAGAGCAACACGGTTGCCTGGTTTCCTTGGTCAGAAGTCACTGCAGAAGTTAGCTGGTAGCAGCTCTCTTGAGATCACGTTAATAAAGTTCTTTTATAACACTCTGAAGAACAAGCCAGACACTCAGAATGCCTCCTGCACCTGTTAGAATCTCATTTCTTTTTCCTTTCCTGTTTTGCAGTACTGCCCCTGTGGAGTGTTTTGTTCGCTCTATTACCTGCCAAGATGTGTATGGTGAGATGAATGTTCACAGCCAAGAGGCCAGAACATACAAAATGTTACTGTAATGTGTTGTATCTCCCATTGAAACACACAAAATGAACTACCCTTTTAAAAATATTGGACCCAACATTCACCTTGTGATAACTGATGTCCAGTGTTGCTGGCATGATTTTTGTCACAGCTATAACATTTCAACCACCTCAAACCATGGCTTCAGGCCCTGATTAACATTAACCATGGTTAATGGCACTGTTGCCATACAAGCAGGGGGAATTTGTGCCTGATCCAACATGGCTTCTCTTGGGTTCTTTTGTTCTCTCTTCTAACAAGATTCCTCCGATAGAATTTTCTCCATCAGAACAAGTCTTTCTCCATTAGCAAATATAGTTCTCATTACAGAAAGTCTTTTCCTAGAGAGAAGACTTAGCAGAAGAAAGGCATAGAATCCACCTTAGCAGAGGGCAGTTATAGGACTGAACTGACCATTATACACAAAGGAGCGAGTAAAAAAAAAAGTTCTATCTTATCTTCTTGCTAATATATTCCTTGTTTCCCTCCCTTTTTTTAGATTCTGCAAACAAAAACAATCAGATGTGTACATTTAACTGTATATTATTGAGAGCCAAATTTGCAGGGACCAATCACATTGCGTTTTTGTTTTTCCCTCTTATTGGCCTTAATAAATTGTGAAACTTATATCTGAAACTGCTTTCTGCCTCTTTTTGTTTAACGGCTGCATTTAGCATTCATCATGTCTCATTGCTGTGATTCAAGTCAGAACTGGATTTTGACAATCCTGATCCTCTTAGCACAAGCACAACATCAGGGGAAAGAAAGTTTGCATGTGGATAAAGCAGACCTCACTGACCTATGAATCTCTTCATCCAAGCAATTGCACTCTTTGTTTTCTTGTTGGACTGATATGATCTGAGATGTATAAATACCATTCAAAAAAGATGCTTCCCAACTAACCAGAAAGGCCACAAGTCTGAGAGCACTCAGACCACGGAGACCAGTCAGACAGCTGACAGTTCACAGGGCACTCCACCACGCAGGATGTGTTCATATGCCACGTCTTTTCCAACCCAAGCTGAAAAGGAACAACACAAGGATCAGCAAGCAAAGAGAATGATGTCCATTCTACTAAGTAGTGAGGGAACTATTAATGACCATATCATTGATGTCAAGCAACCAAATTGATGCAAAACATTGTGCAAGCTTTTGAGCTCACCAGAACTTTTCATCAGACTTTATTTAGTAACATCCAGCCTGATGATGACTTTTGGTGACTTCAAAAGTTGTACAATGTTTTATGTCAATTTGGTAGGTCCTAATAAAAGACATCACATGACATGGATTTTATTCAGTGAGTTCCCTGAATATGAAGAAAGCTAGCTATCATTACCAGTAGCAGAACTGCTGTAGTTGTAAGTGTCCAAAGACCAATGAAACAAAGTACAAAGGAGATAAGCAGAATTCTGGTAGCTGGGAATTATCCAATAGACACCTCTATGGTTCAACACATGAGCTATCTCACTGGAGAAAAGATAGGATAGAACTGTAACAGATAAACTGTCAGGTACTGGGAGATTCCCACCTGCATATTCACTATGACCGTTTTCGCACACAGCTCACCTCACAGTCACAATCCTGTTCCCTCCGCAGCGTCTGTCGGATTTCCCACCATCTGCGCCAAAGTTACAGGAAGTGCTGCAGCTTTTGCGTAGCAAACGTCAACTGCTAAAACCCAGTTTACATTTGCTACACAAAAGCCGCGACACTTCCTGTAACTCCGGCGCAGATGGTGGGAAATCCGACAGACGCTGTGGAGAGAACAGGATTGTGACTGCAAGGTAAGCTGTGTGCGAAAACGATCTATATTTCTAGAAGTAAACCACAGACGGCCCTTCCACCTATTCAGAGATTTGTCCATTGAAATCCACCTCCATAGTACTGTAAACTCTAGAAAAGGGAAAATGCCACCCATTGTTTTTTTCTGTAAACTAGCAGCAGTGCAGGAAAGATGGTTTCAATGAGAGCCTGCTTTGATGTAGTGGTTAAAAGAGACAGACTCTAATCTGGAGAACTGAGTTTGATTCCTCACAACTCTACATGCAGCCAGCTGGGTGACACTGGGTAAATCACACTTCTTTCAGAATTCTCTCAGCCCCACCTACTTCACTGGGTGTTTGTTGTGGGACAAGGAAAGGAAAGTGATTGTAAGCCACTCTGAGACTCCTCTCAGTAGTGAAGGGCAAGGTATAAATCCAACTCCTACTCCTATTCCTCTTCGGGTTAAAGATTTCTCCCCACCCCCACAAAGACTCTATCTGAACTGTGGTCACACAGAGCTGCAATTTTAGGTGAAAAAACTCTGGGAAGATCAGATCTTTCATCTAGATAAGCTACAAAGCCAAGGTCTCCAGTCAGCATTTTTCTCAAGTGCACCTATTTCACAATGTGCCATTTCAGAAAGCAATGGCAGTGCACATCACTGAATACTTCTCTGCCCAAATAAACGAAACCTGCATATTGAAAAGTAGTTGCCAAAAAGAGTTTTATTGCTTTCTCCCTTTTTGTGTTGAGGATTTTTTTTTGTATGGATAAACAGTCAACCTTGTGGTCCCGACATGGCATTGCCCAGAAACAGATCCGCTATCTGATCCACCATTTGTGAAAAGTAGGCCTATACTGCTGAAATAATTGAGCTAGTTTTGAATATTGGCCAATGAGAAGGCCAATGGCCCATTCAGTTCAACTTGGAGCTGCCAAATGTCATCTTACAGCATAAGTACCATTTCAATCCATCCTCTCTCTGTGTGTGCATGCACACATACACAAGCCACGTCTGATATTAAACAAGAGGTCTTTGTTTAAGTGCAGCCGGAACTATATCTTATAGGCAGGCCCTACTAACAAGGAAGTGAGGCTTACTGGTAGATAATACAAAAAGAATGATGATGGAGAGACAGCTTGTTTTTAAACTCTTCTGATTTGTAAATGGAGGTAAATGAGCAACAGTACACTTCTACATATTTGAACAGCATGGGGCCTGTCCTGAATTTGGGTGATTTGCATTTCAAAGGCCTCAAGGAAACAAAAAGTGTTCTGTGATGTGTTAATTTTTCCACACTGAGCAGAGACTTAGTGTACTCTTGTTCTTTGAGATTTTCTTATAAACAACAACAACAATAAGAAGTTTTCGCACCTTCACAAAATATGTTCTACAAACTGATTAAGACTGGCAGGAATAAGAATAACGCACTGTCCATTTAGCAGACTGACTGACATTTATTTGAGATTATTGAGACTTCATTAGAACAACAACAGATGATCCATAGGGACAGCCATCTTAGTGTGTTGCAAAAAAATTAAATTAAACTAAATAAGAGTCTTTAAAGTCTAACACTCATTCCTCCATAAGATTTTGTGGATTTGAGTCAACTTTATCAAACAGAGCTTTATCTGTTCCTACTGCAAATGTAAGCAGCATGCTAAAATAACAAAAATACTGGAAATATTTTTATTGTTCTCTTGAGATTATGTAAAACTGAGGATAGTTCTTCTAGTTAAGATTGAAAATTAGTAGAAATGAATTATGTACTCCTGAGAAATAAGATCTGTAGACTGTGTTGCTTCAGAAGACATTTTTTTAAATTGTGCAGCTTCTTGAAAGAAAATAGCACACTTTTTAGATGTAGAAAGAACATTTAGTTTCTGGAATTAGGTGGTATGTCATCACATACTCTTTGCTTGATCTGAATCTCAAAAATGTAATAATAGAAATGTACTAATATGGGAATGCATAATATGCATTTTTAACAGCATCGGAACATTTTCATTTAAAAGCATTTTATTTCCATAAAGAAGTGACTAAAACAAATTTTATGGCGAATCCTTTTTTTTTTAATAGAAATAATTTCCTAAGAATAATAATTGCATTTGTACATTTCTGTTGTGTGTAGAAAGCGATACTCTCCACCCCCACCCAAAAAAAGGAGATAGCAAAATAATAATATTAAAATTAAATGGGAGGGGCATGCATTTAGCATGCTACTTTGGAAAATTATGGAAAATATAACCTGTGATGGACAGATTAGGTTACATGTCTCCCTAAGATTTCATTGCTCTTTTTAAGTCTGAGAGGTTTAAAAAATTAGGAATGCCTTGCTGATGAATCTTCGCAGCTCTAAAGCTGAAGTGGTGAAATTAGGTAGTCCTAATATGTCCCAATGGTTTGACCAGGATTGTTATTCTTGGAAAAAGAAATTAAGAGCCTTATTTAAGGAAGCCCAATATGCTAGGAATCCACAGAAGCTACATGACTATTTAGAATGTAAGAAATCCTATTCTATTCTCAAACCTGGCAAACCCGGGGGCATGTGAATATATATCTTAGGGAACTGATTTCAATACATTCTATTTAATAAAGCTGCAGCTTTTGTCCACTGAAGACTGTGGCTGATTCCGCATTTGGCATTTGCCCTCCTTTCGCTCCGGGGTTGTTTCATGTGGGCCAGATTTCCCGATTCCGCATTAGAGGATTTCCCCCCGATTCAATTCCCAATCTGTTCCATGTTTTCTGATTCCGCATTACCGCTGCTCCCGGAGTTCCCCCTCCCTCATACGTTTTCCTTTTTTTTTACATGCATGCGTGTTTGCATTACAACGTAATGTTTTTGTTTGCATTACAACATAATGCCAGAGGCATAATACTGGCAAAGTCACATGTTTTCCTTTCACCCTGCCATTGTTAGATTAAGCACCATGAAATCTGAGTCGGCGATCCACCATTTTTATCCACACACGCTGAATGTTAAGCACACAGTTTTCCGTTAAAACCTATAACAAATTACAAACAGATGTGTGAAGGGGGGGGGAAGAAATATGCAGAGGGGTTAAGGGAGAAAGTTTCCCCAACCTATCAAAAATATAAAGCTGTAAACATAATCTAATTTCCGCTCTCGTTTGAGGCCATGGGGGGGGGGGATCGATAAAGGTGGCAATCATGCATGTTTAAAGTAGTTCGTGCAACATCGCTTTTTATTTAGTTGCATTGCAACGATCTTATTTGGAAAAAAATATAGCAGTCGGGATTGATTTTTTTCGGAGGGGGGAAGAACGTAATCACAATGCAATGGCACATTATCAAATTCAGGTGGAATATAGTAAGGAAGAGCGGGTGCAAGTAAGTGATGCATTCGGAAAAAGAAAATAGCGTTACATCGTTATATTGTTTTTGTGTTGTAACGCGAAACGAGTTGTTTTTTTAAAAAAAATTAATCCATTTCAGGAAAATATTGCATAATTTTCAAAGGGAGTAAAATTGCGGAAGTATGACGAAATAACTGGGCGGAATCATGGGCATGGAGTTATGTGGGTGTGTTCTACTGATGCAAGAAGTTTGACAGCGCACTGGCTCGAGTTCCGCACATAAAATTCTGAGCCTTGGAACCGCAGCAAAAAAAGATCTGGTATTTTGCCGATCTCCTTAATCCGGGGCAGCACTGCTTCGGAGGCAAGTCAAACTGTCGCCCCGGGTCAAAATGTGCGGAAACCAACATCTGCCCCGGGGGAAACACAGCGTCGGAGCCGGAGCAAAGGCTATTGCGGAATCACCCTGTGTCTCTAGCTTATTTCTCACTTGGTAAGCCTGAAGCTTGATGAAAAGAACCCTGTGCTGAAATAGTTGAGGTTTCAGGAGGAAAGCCTGATCAACTTCTTTTAATTTCCAATACTAGTAGACTTTATTTCTCACAAAGCCAGCATAGTTACCTGTGGCAAAACTGAGCCCTTCTCCAGTGCCGCAAGACACAAGCAGGACTCACACACCTCCCTCATACCTCAGGTAGCCATCATCAGCTTAGCCAGAACTCCCAGGACAGGACCCTGGGCAACAGGTAGCTTGAGTAACTGGGCATGGGTCTTGGAACTTCCTTCCTAGGCTCCAGAGTTTTGGGCATTGATTGCTGACATCATCTCCTGACGCCAGGACAACAGAAGATGTTGGGGAATAGTGAGCCTCAGAGGCCATCAGGCCAGCCAGCAAGTATGGAGCCAGTCAGCAAAAGCCCAATCATAATAGTTTGGGTAGGGCCTGGAAGGAGCCCAGCCATGCAAAAACCTGGGAGAAGCCAGGAAAGAAAGACTTTTTTGAAGGCCTCCTAGGAACTGGTCAGTGAGACAAAGGGAAAGAGCGGCAAGGATGGAGGAGGAGACTGGGGGAAGTGGTGCTCCAAACTCTGTCCCAAAAAATGGCTCAGGCGATAGGTACAGGATCAGGGAGGTGAGGCTGGAGCTCATTGGCGGGGTCAAGGAGGAAGCATAAATGGTAGCTCCACAACCAGGCCAGATAGAAGTAGAAAAAGAGGAATCTGTCATACCCTGCAGGAACACTGTTCCAAGAAAAACAGAAGAACTAGGGTGGTACAACTCTGTGCCCCCCTTTCCTATTCTGAAGCTGGTAAGACCCCAGGGAAGTAAAGCAGCAATACTGCTAAAGAGTCGGGGTAGTGCCAGAAAGAGAAGAGCCTCACGGTAGAGTAACAAGCCATTCATGCTGATTTGTATTGAAACATGGCTGCTTCAGCATAATGTGAGCTTTCTGGTCGCGTGAAAGTTCACCAAGTTCACTTTTACTCTTCTTCACTAAGAGAACTGCCAACAGGCTTAGCAACATGATTCTCTTGTTAATCTGGTTAAAAGGGTTTTTACAAGCTGCAGTTATTGGATCAACAGCTGATCTTTCTGTTAGCCTTTAAGGTGCCACTAGACTTCTGCTTTATGTCCTCACACGTTAGAAACAGATGTGCTTGGGTGTTAAGCCATCTCAGTGGGCCACCATCTCATACAAAAATAAAAGTCTATCCGAACTCTGACTATTTGGTTCCTAAATGTAATGCTTGTATGCATACTGGTATTATTTATAATTGTGACAGCACTGTCAATTTTTTTTCTTCCATCATCACATCTTCACTAGACGTATTGCTAACAAATGTTATTCTTATAGATAAGAAATGGAGGCGGTGATATTTGAGACTTGTATGCCATTCCACACTACCACCACCACTCTGGCACAGGAAAGGTAAGATTTCTGGAACTATTAAGAGTAGTAAAATAGCAGACTTTTTGCAGACATAACCTCATATGGCTGTCTAAGAAAAAGATCAGCATGGCATTTAAATAGGAAACTACACCAGACTTTAGCTATTAGATCCCTACTCACCCCTCTCCTAAAGCTCACATTTTGCACAATATTCACAATGTGTATGTATAATTTATTTAAACTTTGGGTGGCCTGATCCTGCTGAATCCTGGGAGCGCAGAGTGCTCAGCAGCACTTCCAAACAAAACAGGTGAGTCCAAGTCCCTTGATTACAATGGAGGCTAACAAGCAGGAGATGTGGGACAAAGGACAACATAGCAATACTGATCATATTTCTTGATCATATATGTCCCACCTGATCATACTGCGAGAGGAAGAGAAAGCAATGGAATATTCTGATTTACTACTTCCCGTTCATGTCATTTCTGATTAAATAACCAATATCAATATATCTAATTTTTAACATGCCCAGATCTGTGCACTTGTTAATTCCAGAGACTACATCCATGAACAGAGAAAACGGATCTTTCTATATATTTGAAAAAATTCCAGATTTGCACAAAGATATGAAATCCTTTTTTTAAATTGGGGGGGGGGGGGGGTTTAAAACCCTCCAGCATAACAGAGCCAGTGCCTGTAGCTTTAAGAAACAAATGCTCTGAGTAGCCATTCCTAGGCAACCCCACAGTATCGCCAGTCTTCAATCTTTGGATTCTTTCAGTAAAAGGCGGGGGAAGAGGAAGGGGCCCGTTCCAGGCCTGTTTTGTCCTTTAAAGGATGACTCATCAGGGCCAAGCTTGGCAGCTACCACTGGGAAACTTTTTATCATGCCTGGCCCATCTAGGCCTGGCTGCTTGCTATTTGCCCAGAGAATCCAGTTTGATGTAGTGGTTAGGACTTCAGACTAAAATCTGGGAGACCCAGGTTTCAATCACCATTCTGCCATGGAAGCTCACTGGGTGGCCTTGGGCCAGTTATACATTCTCAGCCTATCCTACCTCACAGGATTGTTGTAAGGATAAAATTGAGGGGAGGAAGAGGACATAAATTGCTTTGGATACCCACTAGGGAGAAAGGTGGGATATAAATGAAGTAAACAAATAATAAATAAACTGAAGTGGAAGAGGCAGATAAAAAAGGCTGGTTGGCGAGTAGGAATGAAAGAAGGAAGCAGGAGAGATGATATGGGTGCTACCAAGAGGAGAGAAAGTGTCCTATGATGTATGGGAGGCAATTCAAAAGATTCAAAAATGACACAAGCAGTCTTTGTAGTTTCCTGATGTAAAATAATAAAAAGCTGTCTTATTGATGTTGACATTTCTTGGAGCCCTGGCCAGAAGCTCTGAAGTTTGCAGAAATCCAAAGAAAATGATAATGCAAGATCCAGGTTTGCTTGCAAGGAGATTTTAATAAACTATCAAACTTACAGAAATAGGAGATGAACTTCAATCTGCTGGGCCTCGAACACACACACAGTGAAGCCAGCCAAAACCCAAGATGAGGCACATAGCTAAAACGAAACATTTTATATCCTAATTGCTAGTTAGAAGTCAAAATAGAATAAAAACAGGTTGCTTACCTGTAACTGATGATCTTCGAGTGGTCATCTGTGCATTCACACCCATGGGATGAAGCGCCAGTGCCGATCCCTGATCGGTAACTCCAAAGTCTGGGATTTTTCACATCCCGACCCAGTGGGCATGCGTGACAGCCCCAGTGCACATGCTCACCGAGCGGACGTGGAGATCCCGCCAATTCCTTTCCCTCCGCCACCTGAAAACTTAACATGACTGGCAGCAGTGGGGAAGGAGGGCAGGTGGTGTGAATGCACAGATGACCAAGCAACCTGTTTATCTTCTTCGCGGTCTCTGTGCTTCATACCCATGGGAGATTAGCAAGCTAGGCTTACCTGGAGGAGGGAGCTGGCGGTTAGGCAGAAGTAGTGGCTTGCAGGACCAGGTTACCCAGCTGTGCTCATTTACGCCTCCTAACGTCTAGGGCATAATGTTGCATGAAGACATGAGGGGATGCCCAGGTTGGTGCAGAGCAAATGTCTGTCAGTGATGCACCCTGAAGGAAGGCAGTGGACATAGCCACAGCCCTAGTGGAATGAGCACGAATTGGATCCGGCAAGGGTCTTTTTGCTAACAAATAAAAAGTCTTATTGTCATGTGATCCACTTTGAGAGTCGCTGGGCAGCGACTTTCAACCCCAATCTAGGGGCTGCATAAGACACAAACAAATTAGGGTCTTTTCTATAGGCTTTGGTGCGATGCAGGAAAAACAGCAAGGAATGAAGACGCCTGTCTTCGTCCAAAGAAGGAGAAGGGTAAAAGGTTGGCAACCGAAATTCCTAATTGAGATGGAAGATAGACACCACCTTAGGGAGAAAGGAGATGTCTGGGGCCAAGGATACTCCATCATCGTGGAAAGAAATGTAAGGAGAATCACAGAACAAGGCCACCAATTCACCAACCCTTCTGGCAGTCGTAATTGCCACCAGAAAGGCTGTTTTCCAAGATAAAAGATGCATAGGGCAGGTAGCTACAGGTTCAAAGGGCCTTCTTGACAATCTGTCCAAGACCAGAGGGAGGTCCCATATGGGAGCAGGAGCCCTAGATGGCGGATGAAGTCTCAGAAGCCCTCTCAAGAAGCGCATGATATGATGATGATAGTTTGAGGTTGTACTATGGGGAATGACAGAGCTTGGGCCATTCTCTTAACCAACTCCCCATATGACTTCAAGTCCTCAGAGGGAAATTGGAAGATCTGCAGCTGTCCTGGGATATGGAGATGAATCCGTAGGCTGCTGGTCAGACCATTCTTCCCTCATCATCAGAGGCTGAAGGAGAGGAGGGAGAGCTGTCCGCAAGCGTATCAGGTAAGCCTGGAGCATCCAGGATAAATTTGGTAATGGACTCCTTGTCGGCCTCTGAGGTCGTAGTAGACAGCTTCTTTCTGATCCTTGGGGTCGAGATCAATGCCGACGGCATCTGCCAATCAGGTGGTGAGCGAGCCGAGACCCTGGAGTGGTGAGAAACCTCAGAGCATTGGTGCCAGTCGGGCTGCTGTGAGGGGTACCAAAGGTAAGGAGGATGGTATGAGTAACCCCAAAAGGATATGACCAAGGATGCGGGTCCCAGCTGAGCAGAGGAGGCGGCCAACAAAATGGATCTGGAGTTTCCACATTCCTGTTGGGTGGTGGAACTAGCGGTGCCCTCAGTGCCGGGAGATCTTTATGCTGGGAGGTGTCGACATTCGACACCGAGCCCTCATCGCCACTGACTTTAGAGGTCAATTTCGAAGATACCAATCTCTGAGTGAGGTCAATCTCCTGATCGGAACTGGAGAGGGAAATAGGCTGCATGCCCGTCGGACCCAAGGGGCTTGTTGATCAAGCCGGAGAGGCAAGGATTTTCTTTGGAAGTGTCCCCAAGACGATCGCCGGGTTCGGCGGCGGCGAAGGGGTATGCCGGTCTTGGTGCCACTTCTTCTCCTTCTTGTGCTTTTTTTATTTGGACGTAGAAGCATCATGATCCCCTCTGGCCTTCTTGGCCAGTGTTGAGGGTTCAGAGTGGGATGCCAAGCCCGCGCGCTTTGGGGGGGTGGTCGGCTTCCAACAACTGCTGAGTCAGCTGATTCATGACCAAGAGCAATGCTAATGCTGACACAGCCATCAATGAACCAGTCAATGTCGCACCCAATGTAGAGATCTGAGGCGCAAGAGCCAACTTCAGAAATACCGCCAAAAGTCTAGCAGCCTGGTTTTTTCTCATCTGCTTCGAGAATTGCAGGCAAAGGTGACAAGAGTCTAGGTGGTGACCACCCAGGCACAGTAGGGAAAGAGAGTGTCCACCCGGGGAGGGGGATCTTACTCCCACAACTGAGACATCACTTGAAAAACCCCTAACGCTTTTCCATAGACAGGAACGGGGGGGGGGGGGGCGAAGGGCGAAGGCAACTAACAAGTCCTAATAAACTCTTTTTTTTTTTTTAGAATAACAACAAGAACAAAGAACCTGGAAAAAGGTAGGTAATTACCGACCAGAGCAGAGCGATCACAAGCATGACTAACTGATGTGGCGGTAAGAAAGGAACTGTCAGGATCTCCGCGTCTGCTCGGTGAGCGTGCACACTGGGGCTGTCACGCATGCCCACTGGGTCGGAATGCGAAAAATCCCAGACTTTGGAGTTACCAATCGGAGATTGGTGCTGGTGCTTTATCCCATGGGTGTGAAGCACAGAGACCACGAAGAAGATTCAAAGTTACATCCTAGACCTGGACACTGAGAAAAGCCAAGCCTTATCTTGAGCCTGATACTCAGTGGAGGAGGAAAACAAGTCTGGTTTCTCAATAATAACTCAGAAGAGTGTGAATGAAAACATTCTACTGCAAGTGGTCTGCCAGCCATCCTCCCAGACAACTAGAGATCAGGAACCAACAGATCCAAAATGGGGTTACAGAGGCTATACACACATACAACTCCAATTTCGAGGAATTACTGGCAGCCATCCAAAGGTAGCATTTTTCAGGTTTTAAAATGTAAACAAACTGCTGTATATTGGAGCTGGCAATGATAAAGAAGAAAATAAAAATCATTGGCCCAGCTGGGAATAGTGCCCTCACAAGTAAAGAACATGAGTACTATGTTGAATGGAGAGGGGTTCCCTTGTGCCAAACATAAAGGTGAAGCATACAGAATATGAATTAACTACAAATGGATTTGTATCAGCATAGGGCTAGCTGAAGTTGGGCTGGCTGCACCTGAATATTTTGCAAATTCAGAACTAAAACACAGCTCAGGATGCTCTTTTTTGGTAAATGCTGGTTTAGACCAAATGGCCAAGCTGTGTTTTGTCTATGCCTCAGTTTCACATGCTCCCCACATCACTTACACTTTCATCCTTTCTGTACTATTCTCCCTCTAACTTCCTTATAATGGCAATGCACTTTTATGCATCATGGCTTGATTTCCAAAGCTGATTTGGGAAAGTTTCAACTAAAGTTTGCCAGTGAAGACAGAATGACAAATTCAGGTTTGCCAGAAAGGAAGAAGAAAGCACGTTGAGATGAAAAAAGGAAGAAGGTAGACCAAGGAGTGCAGAAGCCTGAGTCTTGCTCATATAACACCAAACCATGAATGGGTGTTGACATATGGACATATGAAGCTGCCTTATACTGAATCAGACCCTTGGTCCATCAAAGTCAGTATTGCCTACTCAGACTGGCAGCGGCTCTCCAGGGTCTCAAGCTGAGTTTTTTTCACACCTATTTTCCTGGACCCTTTTTTGGAGATGCCAGGAATTGAACCTGGGACTTTCTGCTTACCAAGCAGATGCTCTACCCACTAAGCCACCATCCCTCCCCTAAAACAGACACCCTGTGAGGTGGGTGGGGCTGAGAGAGCTCTTGCAGCAGCTGCCCTTTCAAAGACAACCTCTGCCAGAGCTATGGCTGACCCAAGGCCATTCCAGCAGGTGCAAGTGGAGGAGTGGGGAATCAAAATCGGTTCTCCCAGATAAGAGTCCACTCACTTAACCATTACACCAAACTGCCTCTTTTGAATGTGAACTGAGTTTATGAATGGTGCTATGCTCTGGAGAAGCCTAGGAAACATATTAGAATGTTGCTATCCAACTGCTCCCCCCGCCCTAGTAACTTGAGCCATTTGTAGTTCATTCATATTCTGTATGCTTCACCTTTATGTTTGGCACAAGGGAACCCCTTTCCATTCAACATAGTACTCATGTTCTTTACTTGTGAGGGCACTATTCCCAGCTGGGCCCATGTTGTCTTAGCCTTAGTGATCCATAGGCTCTGGTTTCTGATTGCCCACACATAACTTCTTAGAAGTATGATGATAAGTGGATATTCTGTGATCCACTTGCAAAGGTATTGGACAAAAAACAAAATTGCAGCAGCATCTACGCTGAAGAGGTATAGAACCACAGGCTAGGGATGTGCATTCGGTTCGGCCGAGCCGTATATACAGCCGAATCACCACTGATTCGGCTGTATTCGGAATCAGCTGTAGCCGATTCCCATTGCCGCCTATTATGCGGCAGCCGAATACGGCTCGCCGTATGCTTCCGAATAGCTATTCGGAAGTATACGGCTGTCAAAGCTGTCAAAGCAAAAGGCGGGAATGGCTTCTGCAGCCTCAAAGGAGCTGCTTTCCCGCCTTTAGTGGCCTCTTCCCACCTCTTCCATAGCCTCCCTGGGATTAGGGAGGGGGGGAGGGGGAAGAGGAGCCCCAGCAGCCAATCCAAAGCATGCATTTGCAAAATGCATTGCAAATGCATGCTTTGCAGGGCTTTTGTGTAGCTGATGGCCCAGCCATCAGCTACATTGTTGTTATTTTGATCTCTTGCTTAAGGAGTCTTCCTGCTGGACTCCTCCATTGCTGTGTTGGTGTGTGGCTTGGTGTGTGTGAGAGAGATTGTGCTGCTGCTGGTGGCTGGCCCTTGGCTTCAGCCTGCTGCTGCCTGCTGCTCTCTCACTCAGCCTTACTTCCCTGGACTCAGAGAAGACAAGGTAAGACAGTTTTGGGGTTCTTGTTTTAGTTTTTGTTGGTAAAAGGACTAGAGTCCCTTTACTTGTCCAGATTTGGGTGGGTGACTACTGGGTGGGTAGGGTAGCCTATTTGGGGTTGGGGTTAGGTTCTGCTGGGGGTGGGGGCCTGGGGTGGGGGGTTTTTGCTAATTTGCCCATATCTTAATTTAGTGAGAGGACTTTTAAAAGTGCAGTGTCCTTTTACTTCTCCTGATTTGGGTGGCTTGGATTTCTTGGGGTTAGGGTGAAGGGTTTTTTTTTTGGGGGGGGGGGCGGGAAAAGTTCCTGTATTGTTAAAAGTTGAGTTTTTTACTGTTTCAGTGTTTTGATTTGTTGCTGCTGTGTTACTTTTCTCTTCAGGTTATTGGGGGGGGGGGTGTTGTTGACTGATTTGGCCTGAGCTTTCTTGTTGGTGAAAAGGCCACTTTTTTAACACTTGGCCTTTTGTGATTCTGCTGGTTTTGTTTTGGTTTTTTTAAATTACCTCTGGTTGGTGTGGGGGTTGGCGAGGGTGTGTGTGGGCTGGGTCACTTCCTTGTTTTTATAGAGTACATTGTGTGTTCTGTGGCAGGGAAGCTGGCACCTGGGTGAGAGACCCAGAACCAGCAGGTTTGTTGTAGTTGGCCAGCTCTCCCCGTGTTGTTTGGGGCAGGGCTGGAGAGCTGGCATCTGTAGATTGTGTGTTCTGTGGCAGGGAAGCTGGCACCTGGGTGAGAGACCCAGAACCAGCAGGTTTGTTGTAGTTGGCCAGCTCTCCCCGTGTTGTTTGGGGCAGGGCTGGAGAGCTGGCATCTGGGTTTGCTGCAGCCAGGTCTGCAGAGCAGACCTTGAGCAGATTGTGTTTTGTGTGGCAGTGACGTTGGCAACTGGGTTTATATTGCTTCCAGGCCTGCAAGGTTCATAGAGTAGATAGAGGGATGTAGTGCATTTGGGTCCTATAGAGATTCTCTGATGTGGTTAGGTTTGGCTTTGGGTGCCCCAGGAATTGGACCCCTTGGTCCAATTTTTTTTTGGCCTTGTGGGTTTTGTGTGGGACAGTGCCCTGAAGCTGCACAGCAGTTTGGGGGACTCTCCTCAAAACCCCCTGCTCCCCAGAGCCACTTTTCCCATGACAATTACAGTGAGGAAGTGGCTAATTGGGCTTTCCCCATCATTGTTAGCAATGGGCCTTTTGGGGAGCCCAAAGACAGGGACCCCCTGGCCCAATCTTTTTGGGACTTGGGGAGTTGGAGGGGAGAGGGCTCTCCCTCAAACTCCCTGCCCCCCAGTAGCCTCTAATTATGTCCTATGTTGCCATTGATTTCAATGGCCCATAGGGTATAATGATGGAATAGGGGCACCCTCTTTGGGTGCCCCTGGAATGGGATCCCCTGGCCCAATCTTTTTGGGACTTGGGGGGTTGGAGGGGAGAGTCCCCTGCAGGTCCCCTGCAAATTTGGGGGCTCTCCCTCAAACCCCCTCCCCTCCAGGCGGCTTCAATTATACCCTATTTGCCATTGATTTCAACGGCCCATAGGGTATAATAGGGCCGTATATTCGGAAATAGCCGCGCATTACCGTATATGCGGCTATTCCGAATACGGTATCCAGTAGTATATGGGGAATCCGAATTTTTTTTCCCCATATACTTCCGAATCCGTGTAATTCCGATTTTTTTTTTTTTTGCACATCCCTACCACAGGCATACTAAAAAATACTATATAGTGGTAGAGTGCTTTGCTGGCTGAGGTTACTTTTGCTTGTGTAAGAAGCGGGACCTCTTTGTTAATGCCACCAGTTCTTCAAAATTCTTGAAGAATTGTCTTTCCTAACATGTCTGAAAAGCCAGTACTTCTAATCCCAGATGGAAAAGGGGGGGGGGGGGGCGCACAGGGAGACACTGAGTAAAATGATACTGGCAGATGTCCAAAGCATTACAAAGGAATCACTTCAAATTAGAATGATAATTATCATTCTGATTAAGATTTATTATAATTATTCACCTTGATTGCTTATTGTTCCCAAACCATTACTTTCAGGAGATAAAAAAATTAGCATACCTTTGTGGTTGCATACTTAGGCAAACAGAGGAAATTAAATGACAAAATCACTGATTATGGAACAAGCTCATTTAAGGGGTACTTAACAGTCCTTGAATAGCATTGGGAAACATCTGTCAGAGTGATAAGCTGCATGAGGCACACAGCCAGTTGACTCAGGTCTGAATGAAAGATTTTCGTGATGGGAATATTTACAAAGCCAGAGGAGAAAAAGCATCCACCCACCTCTTCACAGAATTTCAGGTCAACCGATTTGCCGTCACTGCGGATACAATCGAGCATTCTTGTTTTGACCCCATTACCACAGACAGCTTTCTCACTTAGCTGACATGTACTCCACTCTAGGAATGAAGGAAACAAAAAGGACAGGAGGTAAGTGAGAAGTAACTTGTTCTACTGGACCAGATTAAGTTCTGAGCCAGTAAATTTCAATTATCTACTCATGTCAGTGATTTAGTTTCTCATAGCAAAACCCAAAAGGGGTCCTGTGGTATTTAGTGAAGGGTATGTTTGCATGAGCTAGAGTCCATTTCATTCATGTCACACATCAAATGAATTGGGTTCTAGTCTAGCACACAAATTCTTCAATAAATGTCAGTCTTTATGCCACAAGACTCTTTTGTTGTTAACTGGTGCCAGTACCTGTCACATTGTAATGATAGTGGAAACAGTTTTTGTTGAGACTGCATGGTTCTGTCTCCACAGTGAGAGGACAGGCCTTCCCTTCCTGAGGCTGCCTCATGACTTCTGATGACCGCTCCCTCACTCTGCTTCCATTACATGGCTGAAAAAGAAAACAACAAACAACTTTCCTTTGATGTCTGCAATATACTTAGCCTTTAAATTGTAGTTTAAGAAGTCTTTTAAATTATCATATAAATAGAAAACAATTACTTCATTCTATTATGTATTATTTAATAAGTTATTAAGTGTGCTTGAAGGTCAAGCCCCATAACATAAAATAAGGGTTGCAGAGAGTCACCATGAGCACCCAGGTAAAAATTCTTTCTGGGTCACTGTCACATCACCCAGTCCTAATTCAAACATCATGTGAAAAGAAACTGCCTGAGTTTTGTGGACCTGAAGGTGACCTGTGCTCCTGGAATACTGTTTCCCCCTTACCTACAAGCTTGGTGATCCTCCCTCGAATTCATTATACCTAATCCAGGTGCTTGGAGGTTTTTTGTGGTTCTTTGGAGCTAGTTACCATCTTCAATGGATGGTTGAAATATTACTAGCCTTACCTTTAAGAACTCTGTATGTATGTGTATGTGTGTGTGAAGTGCTGTCAAGTTGCAGCTAACTTATTGAGACTCCAGCAAGGAGCTTTCAAGGCAAGTGAGAAGCAGAGGTGGTTTGCCATGGCCTTCCTCTGCAGGAGTCTTCCTTGGTGATCTCCCCTCCAAGTACCAACCCTGCTTGGCTTCTCAGATCTTATGAGATCGAACTACACCATGCTGCTTTCCCAGCTCTTCAAAAACTACATAGAAAAAAAAATCTTGTTATCCGTTCCTTGTACAGCTTCCAAAGGAAATTATATAGATGGTAATTGTTTCAACAAATTAATCAACAGTGAAGAAAGCAACTTTATAACTTATTAAACTTATTAAGAGCCAGTTTGGTATAGTGGTTAAGTGTGCAGACTCTTATCTGGGAGAACCGGGTTTGATTCCCCACTCCTCCACTTGCACCTGCTGGAATAGCCTTGGGTCAGCCATAGCTCTAGCAGAGGTTGTCCTTGAAAGGGCAGCTGCTGTGAGAGCCCTCTCCAGCCCCACCCACCTCACAGGGTGTCTGTTGTGGGGGAGGAAGGTAAAGGAGATTGTGAGCCGCTCTGAGACTCTTCGGAGTGGAGGGCAGGATATAAATCCAATATCTTCTTCTTTATTAAGGAGGTAACTTCATTATTAGTTCACTAAGGTTTAGGTCAGCAGTATAACCTGAAGCATGTGAAGTAATGATAAAGACGAGATACCTCTTCTCTGCATATATTGCTTAATATACTTATTCTGAACAACAGCAGTTTCATTAATAATTTGAATACAAATAACAGAGATCAGACTGGTGCGTCTGTTCTTTCAGGCAAATAGCCGCATTTTAACGTGATAGGGAAACCTATGTATTTATTAAGTTGTCCACTGATTCACTAAAGGGAGTCTATTCATAACAGAAAACAGAGCTAAACCCTGCACTTTCTCCCACCTTCTATTGTGTTCTGTTCCTTGAAGCATTCTTCTCCAGCCTGGCTTTATTCTAACTACCCTAGTTGGCTGGAAGAAAAATATTTCAAGCAATGGAATGCATCAAGAAAAAACAGAAGAGGGGGCAGAATTTAGTTCCTCTTACCAGTATTCTCTGCTATCTATAAAATAGAACCCAGGCCTTACTGTATATGTAAATAGAATGGACACATCCATTTGGATGTACCATCAAGTCTAAACTGACCCTAAGCTGAGTAAAGATGGGCAGCTTCGCACCCACTGGAGGTGTCCCAAACTGTCACCCCAAATCAGATTCTTCCACAAGAGCGCTTTGGTACATTTACATAGTTGTGTGCCATCCCCTTAGCACAGTTTGGGTTTCTTTTTTCTCTTACATTTTTAATTAGCCATGTTTCATGCGCACATGTGCTCTGGGCAGTGATTTTTTAAAAAAAAAAAATACCAGTGAGCGCCTAGAGTAGATTGGCGGGTTCACTGCCAATCCGCCTTGCTTGCAAGTTCCCATGTTTCAGATGCCTGGAAAGACAGATAGATTGTGGCAGAAGAATTTGCTTATATTTCCAAAGTGGTAGCTATTTGATCCGTCTCGGAGCCATCAGAGGACAGGGTGAGTGTGAGAGTGGGATGGGCAGCAGCTGTGCCTGTCTGAGCTTGCTTTTTTAATCCACCTGGGGGCTGTGCCTATGTTGGCTCAAACTGGTCGTCTAAATTCAGCCAAAGAGTTCTCCACTGAATTCATCCTCCAGTGATCATGAAAGCAGAAGAAATATGCTGTATTAACCACAGAAGAAATTAAAACATTAAGAGTCCGGCGAATGCAAATTCATAAAGTGTTGCTACAATTGTTACATTCAAAGTGCAGTCATCTTCAAACATGGTTAGATGAACACAGAAAAAATAAATCGAGGCACTACAAATAACCCTCCTTCACCAAACAATGGCTCTTTATGAAGACATATTGGAATCCTGAGATTGGAAGGAAACTTGGGATGTTTACCTTAAGCTATTCTATTCAGCATGGCTGACATCAAGGCTGGGCAGATGTCAAGGCCCAAGGACCTGCTGTTGCAACTGAGCAAGGAAGAAGGACCAGGGAAACGACAGGATGTCGCCTCCCACCAGTCTGATCCATCCTCCTTAGCCACAAGGGGTGTGGTTAGAGGAAGTGGAGAGCCAAAGAGACTGGAACAATGGGAAGAAAAGGAAAAGGAAGGGGAGGTACCAAAGGGCAAGGAGGGGGGCTATTACATTCTTCTCACTGAGGATCCACAAATGCTGGGAGTTCTTTTGAAAATGCATATTAATTCGTTTAATAATATACTAATGGTAAGGTAAGGTAAATTTATTTTTGTATCCTGCCCTCCCCCGCCAAAGGCAGGCTCAGTGAGGCAGGCTCAGATGCATTTTTACTGTAGCTGATTAGCTCTTTCATATAGTAAATGTGGAATCAGGTAGCCATGATTATGTAAAGTATGAGTATTCTACTGACAGCTAGCAAATAGGTCTCTGGGATTACGTCAGCAGTAAATAGACATTTCACAGGGAAGCCTGTATATAAATGGCTATGTTGAGCACAAACAAAAGAGGGTGAATATCCCCATCATGCCATTGCTGGAGAAACATTGGACAAGAAGAAATGCATGAGGCATTTCTTATTCCCCTAAACCAGGGGTGGCCAAACTGTAGCACAGGGGCCACATGTGGCTCTTCCATGCTTATTGTGCATTTGTCAAAGCTCCCACTGCCCCATCAACCAGCTTGGAGAAGGCATTTAACATTAAAGTTGCTTTCTTTCCACCTGCCCCTCCCTCTTCCCTTGCCACCTTCCTCACTTCCTTCCCCTCCCTCCCTCTCTCCTTCCTTCCTTCCCTCTCTCCGACATCTGACATTTATTCTAAGGGACTCTTACATTAAGCAAGTTTGGCCACCCCTGCTCTAAACTGAAGCCAATACATTCTTTATAGCACATATCTTACCAAGGGACACCTAGACCATGGGCCCCATTCAGACATGACACAGTCCTCTGGGCATGGCAATGTGCACTTTCTAGCACCAAGAGGCATCTCTTCCTGGTCACATAGGTAGTCTTCAACAGTGTCCGAAGGGCCATCCACAGTATTTTGCATGCACCTGGAAAAACAAGGTCATGTCTCAGTATCTATGCAGTATATTTTTATGATGCTTACAGAAAGTTGTTGAGAATAATTATACTAGCCTGATCATAAATAATCATGCTTGTTGTCCATAATTTATACAGTGAAATCAATATATACCGCATTTTATGGCATGAACAAAAAGAGAGGTCCCTAACAATGTAAGGTCTGACAATGAGGAGACAATGTAAGAGAGAAAGGGACAGAAACAGATAAAAGGAAAGGTGAAAGAATGAGAACTTAGGTTGCACACATATATATCTATATCTTATGGTAAATAATGCAAGTAAGTGATCTGCAGAATTACGCTAGAATTTGAAAAGGCAAAATCAGTATTTAACAATCTAGAGGCAAAATTAGTGTAGAAGCAGAATCCACTGTCAGTTACTCCTAGTGTGTCAGGGATACTGTCTTTTAAATAATTTCACAGGCCCATCTATTCACCTCTCTCATTTGACACTTTCCCTCCCCCATCCTCCCTGTTTAGGGATGAGCCTGCAATAATCCTCGCATGAGCTGTGTGCAATCTGCTGCAGTCCCTGATAATCTGTGGATCAGGTTGAAGCACTATTAATGATGACTTGAGTAACAATGTTTCCCTCTGTTCTCACCCACTTATTCTGGACTCAGCTGTCAAGAGCTCTTGCAGGAGAAGGTAAACTGATTGTGACATTTACCTTCTGTTACATAATATATACAGTCTTTTCTCTACATATGTAAATCAAATTCTTGAGAAAGAAAAAAATAGCATGTTTATTGTAAGGTAGGACAGAGTCACAGAGTACTTGTTTCTTTTGTCTCCCATAGTTGGCCCTTTTTAATTTAGTTTTCAATATAACACAAACTGGGCAACTCTCATTCTGTCAATACAATCTTTTTTGTCCAAACCACAGCTCACTCTCTTACAGTGCAGTGGGCTTGGAAGAGTGTAACACTTTTTTAAGATTGCAGCATGAAGCGCTACATTAACTCCTCTAGCACCCTCTTTTTGGCTACTACGCTGTTTCTTTTTCCCCTCTGTTCATTTTCTTAGGCATTACATTGAAAATGCCACCCTAAGCAAAGCAATACTCTCTAAAGCCCACTGACTTCTTTGATTTCAAAGGGTGTCACTCTCCTTATTTATTTATTTATTTATGTATTTATTTATTCTATGACTTATATCCCGCCCTTCCCATAAAATGGCTCAGGGCGGCTCACAACAAATGATAAAACAATAAACAAAGTGCAAAATTATTACAATTAAAAAGTCAAAGCATTTAAAAACCATAAAATCTTAACATTAAAACTATACCGTATATTTCACTAAAGTCTGATAAGCTACATTAATCTAGTCAGGCGTAGGCTAGCCGGAAGAGGCTTGTCTTACAGGCCCTGCGGAACTGAGTAAGATCCCGCAGGGCCCTCACCAGCATTTTGACCCTTCCAGCCCCCTGTAAAGGTTCATCAAACTAAATCTTTGCATGGAAACAGGTTACAATGCCACATTTAGAATCAAAGACTTACGTACCTTCTTGTTTATTCCTTACAGCTTTTATATTATAAAAACTAACAGGAACAATTAAAACACATTCTTCTAACAGTATATCAGTGATTGCTTTTCCTTCTAAATTTCATTGCAGACAAAAATAAAAGAATGCAAAAAACCTTTCAGGTCTCACGCTTGCAACCACACATCTGAACTGTGGCTGAATTTTATTCTCCATCTGTTGAGATTTATTTTTGCTGCCTCAAAAGCCCTGTATCCTCACTCCAATCTCTGCAAACTCTGCCTATCAATTACCCACTGATTACCCACCTCAAATTTTTAAACTGATGGATTGAAACTGAGATTGAAATGAGATTGTCCTTTCTGTGAACACGGCCTGCTGGGATATTCTCTCTGCACAAACTTACTTGGTAAAGGAATTATCTTTACAATGACATTTATGCAGGATGAAAAGGGCATTCTATGTTTCGTTCCTAAGGGACTGTAATTCAAGCCCCTGGAATAAATTATTTTCCTCTGAAACTTTGACAGTAGAACCAAAATCCATTTTCTTCATTGGCTGCCATACTCCTCCCCCCCCCCACAATGGAGTGCAGTGGGGCTATCGTGAGAACAAATTAATAGTGGGGGAAGAAATTGGTACTTTCACTGCTATTACAATGAATTGCATTTAACTTTATCTTGGTGACAACTTGAAGCTAAAATCTAATAAATCGTTGAAATTATTCACATATGACTCTGTTTTCAAACATAATTTCTTGAGATGTTGGCAGCTGAACAGTGTACCTATGACAGGTTAAAATGAACATTTGGCACTTTGGTGTGAATGATCCTGACAACGGAGTCCTCATTAGGACTGCTGCGATTGAGCCCCCTGTCACAGTGGTCGTAATTGGTTCTCCTGTCATTACTGGAAACAGCAGATTCCAAAGCCAGGCTGTAGGTCTGTGCAGTTGGGGATAAAACAGTAGGGGAAATGCACCGAAGTTCCACACATACAAACTGAACTGACTGGGAACAGTGTACCTAGTACACAGGTTGAGAGAACACCTGTCCCATTTTGAACTAGTACAATAATAAAATAGGTTCCAAATAGATTGCAATATTTATTCATGTCTTTTCTGCATAGATCAAGGAGCACACTTAATTGAATCCTTTGAATTAAAGTGTCAAACTGTCCATCAGCATGGACATAGGAATAGTAAAAGATATGCAGCTATCAAGGGGTGGTACCAAAGGGTATGAGGGGGGTTATTATACTCTTTGTGGGTCACCTAGGACACACAAAACCAGAGTTCTTTAGAAAATGCATATTAATTAGTATATTTTTAATGCAGAGCGAGGCAGCCTTTGCTGCAGCTGGCTTGATGTTTTACATATTAGACTGAAGTTCAGATTTGGGGTGAACTGCATCTCCATGAATTGGCGAATACATGAAAAAAATGGGTTAGGAGTAGAGGAGCTTCAGCATCATCAAGACTTACAGAATGCTAAGCCCACAAATGCTGGAAATCTAAGGAAGGCTTCAGTCCTCCAAAAGAATTCTCATGAGATGAACTACTGCTTCAAAAACGGAAGACAGATTTTCAGCTATATTTCTCAAATTATAATTCCAAAGTACAATGCCTCATTATAAAGCTGAGGAGTCTTTCCACCCCTTGAAGCGACAGCTTTTAAACTAAGCTCACCTCACTTTTCTGGTTTGCACACCCTCTCCACAATTCTCCTTTAAGTCCACATTAGTCACTTTGCACACACTCCACGGATCAGTGACCCCTATATACTGGCTGCAGTCACTATGGCACGGGACAGCTTCATATACCTGGAATGTACACAGAGAAGAGCTGAATTCATACACGTGCATACCAACATTTGTAACAAGCAACATTAACTACTTACAGTAAAACTACTTAGAATTTGTAATGTTATAAAGAAACTCTTTGAGGTGAAAGGTAGGAGACATGCATTTTTCTATTAGTACTGTCAAGCAAAAGCATAAAAAGTCCATCCACATATTTGTGCATTCTTCCACCAGGCTCAAATGTTCGCCACATCTAACAAATGATGTTCCTCCCCTTTCTAAACCCCATCTTCTGTAGACTCCATTCCCCAAATCTCCAGGAATTTATTAACCAGAACCTGGTAGGTCTACCACTATACAGGGTGAGGTGGATATATGGACTCATGTTGAGTAACTTGAGTAACATGAGTCATATACTCATGTGGATATATGACTCATGTTACTCAGGTTCACTGATACTGATTTCTCACTAGTGTTGCTCCACCCCCAGACTTCTGTTTTCCCCAGTGCAAGCTATTGATTTCTCACCAGTTGCTCCGCAGGGGCATTTTGATGTGTGGTTCCCTCCAGTTCCCCTCATGGTTTCTTAATCCCTAAAACACAGCATCACAAAGCTGCAATGGGAACTGGAAGGAGCCGCGCGTCAAAATGCACCTGCAGAGCAACTGGTGGAAAACTGATCACTTGAGTAGGGGAAAAGAGAAACCTGCAGGTGGAGCAATACTAGTGAGAAATTAGCATGAGATTAAACTTCCATATCATTGTACCATTGGACTGGTCATCTCCTGACATGCCACAGCATTAGATTGTTGCAGGGTGCAATATAACACATGATTGGATATTGCTTCAATCAAAGTCCATTGCAATGTATCTTCATAATGAATCTTCCCACCTAATATCCTTATATTCATCAAGTCAAAATTTTAGCCCTTTTCAATTGTTAGTTTTGGGATTATCCAAAAGAGAGTACATGAATTATCGGGGATACATGCATGTGTTCATGGCACAAGCGGCTCCAAAAATAACAAGTGAAGGGGGATTTGATGCATACTTTAGTCTGCTAAGGAGATAATTTTTTCCTGGAACTTCTGATTTCAGGATGCAGAGAGGGTGGCCTTTATAATTGTTCGAAAGGGAGCTGGTGGATAATATATTGTTTCTTCTGTTCTTCCACAAGTGAGTCTTTCACACAGAAAAAGTCACAAATGAACTAAATGAGGTTTAAGAGCATAACAGGACTTTGCATATTTAACATAACCATGTGACTGATGACTGAGAGACTCCTCCTTCTCTTCCAAATATAATTCTGAATCCTTCCCATCTTTCAAACTTTGGTAGTTATATACTAGTGAGCTGGTTTTAATCCTTGCTCTGCACATACTCTTTCTTTCCTTTCTCTCTCTGCGCTGGCAACAACAGAATATTCTATGTGACGACTGCTGACGTCACAAAGAACTGCAACTGGCACACGTATAATCTCAAAGAAAAGTTACATCAACAGGCAAACAATTCACACAGTGGGGAGTTTTAAGTGGAAACATGCTTGAATGCTGTGCATCTGTTTCACAGACTCTTACCTGGGCCTGAAGCAGGTGTTGACCATGAACCCAAAGGAATGAGCAAAGGTAAATAAAAACAATAATTAGGATACAAAACAGACACTAAAAAGCAGACAAGCATTCTGTGCTGCTTCACAGGATTAAACGGAGGCTCCAAAGGAAAGAGGTCCTTGCAAAACACAAAGCCCTATTCTTGTTTCTTCTTCTGTTTCACACTGCAAGAAAACCTGCTGCTACCTGATGAAAAGGTAGTAGTACAGATACGATGGGCTTTGTCAGCAGCACAGGATTAAATCCTCATCTTGCATTTCTTGAGAGCAGCAATTGTTTAGAAGCCAGGGAATACTACAATTTTTACAAGGCCAGGCATAAATCCATCTGATTTTGGATAGGATTGATAATTTTACATGTCTTAAGAAATATTTTTCATTGTTTTTAGGAAAAAATACAGCAGAAGCAAAGAAAGATAGCTCTTACCACACCACACGCTATAGAGCATATATATTCAACATATAATATTTAAAAGTCAATAGCTTGTTGTTTTGTGGAAAGACAAATTCTAAACCCATATTTGCAGGGGAGAAAACCCTTTACATACTGTATATGCAGAAGTGTGCAGGATAAAACAAGAACTGAAGTTATTTTATGATAATCAGCATTTATATGATTTTTTGAATTTGGGAAGAAATTAGGCACAGATTAGAGACAAATAGTGTAAAAGATTCAATATCCTCCTTGGCTAGGCAGACCAGGAATGGCAGCAGCAACTGCCAAGTGATGCACAAGTTGCATAACTTTGGGAAAATGTGGTCAGTCTCTGCAAGTGTGGGTCTACGGAAACAATACTGTACCAGGTTTCAAATCTAGAATACAACAGCTTTGGATCCATTGAGAGATTCAACCCAACTTTGTTGGCATCCTGGTTTACCAGGAAGTAACAAACCACAATTTGTCATTTCATCTAATCTGGATGTCATAACTAACTGTGGTTTGTTACAAACTTGAAAGGATGGAACACAGAGGGTGCAAGTGACTTCCAAGACTTCTAAGGCTCCTCTGTACAGTCTCTCTTAATTTCATTTTCTGATTTCCTTTGCCAGAAGCAAAAAAAACCCAGGTACTTTATAATCCTAGAATCTGGTTTGCCTCAGGCCTTCCCACCCTTGCAGAGGTGCATACTGCAGCTAAGGCAATGCTCCTAATTTAGTCTAAACTGTTCTTAATTATTTTTAACATAGCTGCCTTTTGGAATTCATATTGAGTTGAAAAGAGAATCATAAATCCTCAAATAATTTTATGCAGTTACACAAATTTAGAGCAAGGGAATCTGGGTGATTCCTTCTGATAGAAATGTAAATTCAAAACTGTAACAAACATGACATTAGCTACCACTGGGGGGCAGCACAGTCATATACAATACATTCTGAACAGAATTTTTGGAATACAGACATTAACTTTCCACTGTTCCTGGTATCTGAAGGATGATTGTGTTTTATGAACTACTGTGAATTATTCTGAAAGCAGAAGCTTTGGTTCCAGCTCCTCCTATTAAAATTATCTTTCCACCAGTTTGAAAGCCTTCACTACAAAATTTACCCCTTCATGCTCACTCGTGTTTGGTATTAAATTGGATTACAAACTTGGTTTATTAGCTTTAGTTTAACACTTATTATGCTCTAAACTAGAACTAATTGCATCCTCTTACGTGGAAAATCAAATCATTCAACCATTTCCTTCTGAGCCTGCAAAATGTCAACATGATGGCATTTAGCAAATGAACATCTTATTCAGTTGCAAATAACCAGCATTTGACTACCAACATATACAAACATACACACAGACACCTTTTCATATTTTCTTCCCTCCCACGCTAGAAGGGATTTGTAGATGGAAACAGGGCTCTTTTTCATTTTAGGAGAAAAAACAATTAAAAAACATTAAAAATGGAGCTAAATCAATGAGAAGAGATACAAGGAAGTTTTCTTCTATCAAATAGTTTCTAACAAGGAGCAGTGCTGATACATCTTGTAAATCAAGATCTTGTTAAATATCTGGCGGGAGTTTCATCTCCATGAGGCAGATCTCTTGTGTTTGTCTGCAGTCTTAATACACTGTGAAAATCACCCCCTGGCCCCCAAATATTTATTTGGCAAAAAATGTATAAGCAAATTTCCATGGAAGACCAACAGACTAGTAAAAGCCAAGAGAAGTTCCATAAGCTACAAAGGAAAAGAAATGTGTAGACATTCCAGCTGCCCACTGAATACTTAAAATAGCATCAGAGTGTACATGCTGGCATATATCCTCCCACTCCACTAAGTGGAGTGACACTTTGGGGTGGGGGTGGGGGGGTCAGGCAGCAATTTTTCTCCAGGCCAGTTTGGCAAGGGATCCTGGAGGTTTTTGCCATCTTCTGGGCATTGAGCAGGGGGTCAGTGGGAATGTATGAATATGTGTGGGGGAGGTATTTGTGAAGTTCCTGCATTGTGCAGTGAGTTGGACTAGATGACCCTGGAGTTCCCTTTCAACTCCATAATTCTCTGATTCTATATCTTCCTGCAGCCTAAGGAGCCTTCCTCCAAGAGAAGAGCCACTGAAGGTTGTGGAAGACCTTTAGGCTTGGGGAACTTCTACCCACCTAAGACAGGATACCACCCATTACGTATAAAGTCATCAAAGTACGAGACAGTCTCTGGACTCACTTATAAAAATTGTTTGCCCCTCCAGTCATGGGATACTCTGTGCGTTCTGAAGCTTGTGAAATGAGAGAGATATTTAAAAAGAAAAACTCTTATTCTTTTGAAAAAAAAAACATTATGCAGATAACAGAAAATTAATTACCTGACTGACATGATCCAACTTGGGGCATGGCCTTCCACCATTGTAGGGCTTCTCTCGCAGCCACTTAGACCTAACTTTGACCCCACTGCCGCAAGCCTTAGTGCAACGTGACCAGTTAGACCATTCACTGAGCTTGCAGTCAGAAGGGCATGGTATGATGCAGGCTTCCTCAATGTACCCTGGGTGAAGACAAACAAAAAGGGACAGCCTCCTCAGTAGGTTTCTCTATAGGGCGTCCATCCTCCCCACAGCTTCACAGTTTTGCTTACAGGGTCCAAAATCTGACTCGACAGGAGTGTGTCAATACTGCAATTTCTTCATCATTAAGAGTATGATAAAATTCAGCTGGAGAATTTATACATGCACAGCCTAAGACCATAACCAAACTACAGCTGAACACCTGCTGTGGTGGCTTATTAGGATTCACACTCATCAAATACCTACAGTTCTGACCTAGTGACAGCAAGAATGTAACTGACACTGCCCTGTCTGTTCTTATATCACTCTCACACTGCAAGAGACACATTAAAATAAAATGCCTTGCAAATCAGATGACTACCTTTCCACAGCTAAATCAAAGGACACTGGTGATGCTTATAACATATGTTCATGGTCTACTCAGGTCAAATGTGCCAGATCCTCTTGAAACCAGTGAACTTAACACTCTGTGTGTTCCTGTGACTAAAAAGGGAGCGTGATCTGCCACATCAGTGATCTTCAGATTAACAGACATCTGTCCTCCTTTTTACAGAGCAAAAGACTGAAGGAAATGTAGTTTTCAAATGCTACTAGGTTAAACAGTTTTATTTTATTTTTATTTATTTTATAGTCCATCTTCCTTGCTGAGACTCAAGACAGATTATGGGATAATAAAATAGTGCGATCAAACTACACAAGACAAAAAGAATCAAGATAACAAACCATCTAAGGCAAGGTATACTGTAAACAGTACAGAAGGGAGATTACAAAGTACAAGAAAATGCCATCAAAGCAGTGATACCTACAATCATTGTAGTGGATAAAGGTGCCCTCCTGGGGTGTTCCATTCTGCTACAGTTCTTAGAACAACTTTTTATACAGGGACACTATATATATATATGTTTAGTTATATGGAATAATTGGCAGCCATACTTTATAATATATGTCACACACTTAAGGTCGGATATGTTGACGTCTGCCATTAATTTCTATACAGAAACTATGTCATATGTGACTCAGTGTCAAGCAACAGAAAGAAAACTAGCGGAATCTCAGATGCCAACTATGAAAATAACAGTTGTCATATAGACACTGATTGACAATTACATGCTCAGCTATGCAGGGGCAAAGTCTACCATACTTGGGCCTCGCAACAAAAATATGGAGTGGCAGGCCAGCCAGCAGTATGTCTCAGAGCTCAGCCAACCTTCCCTGAATCAATGATGCAGACTTGTAGGGCCATGCTGAACACTCAAAAGAGTCATTAACTAATGTTAACTAAGAGCCTGTCAACAGGATGTTTTAGAAATGGGCTACAGATACCTGGCTGCAGGAAATGGCTTTGCAGGCCACCCACTCCAGTTCTAGTGTATAAAGTGAATGGGATATAAATCAAATAAATAAATAAATAAGCACTCATAGAATTGTGGGCTGCTCATTTAACCTTCGCAGTTGTACATGTTTGGGTAGCCACATCTGGTAAGGATATTTTAGACATTACTGCTAGGGAAATGTTTTGGCTGTGCTTGTGTTAATGTGGTGATGTTTGAACAGGCCCCAAGCAAGCAGATAACTCACAGATTTTACTATGCTGGTCTATCGTCCTTTCCCCATTTTTATAGAACTGATGCTACTGTTGGAACAGCTTACTTAGGATACTTGCTACGATTCTAGTGGCATATGGAAGGTAGTCATGAGGGAGACAGTTTGCAGTGACAGCCGTTGTAATGAATGAATCAGTTAATGCAAAATGAAATCTGAGAAGCAGTTATTCATCTACTACAAGATATATGCTCAGCCAATACCTTTTGAAGCATTTACAACATATCTGACAACAGAGTGAATGAACTTGCATCACTTAATCTGCTATCATATCAGCAGTATTAAATGAGGCACACTATTCCATTTGGGAAGATTTGAAATCACAGGCTAATACTCCCATATTATTTAGTACGTGTAGTCTTTTAGACTAACTATATAATTGCAATACATTCCTTAATACGTTAAATGATTGCTTGTGTTCATCCATCTGAACAGGCTTCATGGGAGTATTTAGCAAGCAGATGGGCATTTTATCCACTATGTAAAAACTATAGGAGGCTGAAGATGAAAACCACACATTCTTTGAAGGTTGACAGATTAGCATATGACAGCTACCTTTTAAGCTTTGCCTGTGCTGGCTGATTACTGCATAGTTTAGAATGAACCTGATACACATCAGTAAGTAGCATTTGGACAGTACAAAATCAAGAAATCAGAGCAGATACATCATCACTACACTGAGCTGCTTCAAGCCAAAAGGTTACATTTCAATTTCATTAACAGTGCTTCATAAAACATAGATTACAGCCTACTTCTGCTACGTATGGCAAGATACTGTTGTTCCTTGCTTTCCACTCTTGTGCATACAGCTGCACTGGTTCGTTCTGTTTACTTCCTCAGAACACTAACAAAGACAAGTTTTTCTCTCTCTTTGATTTTGCATGCTTGTTGAGAAATTCAAACTTTGTTGCATTAACCGCCAAAATATCACTGTTTTTAAGGGAACCTGTTTATCTAGACAGGAGGAAGATAAGCAAACCCTGTCCACACATTCAAAGCGACAGCCAAACTGCTCAGGCATGTTTCTGCACTAGAAGAAATATAATTCATATCACTATCTTGAACAGGAGAGTCCTTACAAGAATAAGCCTAGATGGAAACACGAGAGTCAGCAATCCACGTGTCTGTTTAAGACTGCAAAAGTTAACAAGAGGAAAACACACATCAAATAATTACAATCACTTTTAAAAAATAATTACAATCTGGTCCAAATAAAAATATTTGGATATGGTACTGTCCCAACATACCACTAGGGCTCATGACATATTAGTTACATTTAAAGGAGATATAATTTTAATTAAATACTAGTTTATCATCGTAATTCTGTATCAGCCACATCCATAGCTTCGCATTCTTTCCCTATAAGAGAATTTTTTAAAAAGCATAGAAACCTACTTATAAAAGCATTTCTCCACTCTTGATTTCCAAATAGAAATACCAGACTGTTCTTTGCATTTTCCACACATCCTGACTTTTAAAAAAGATTTTAGTCTTCCTACAAACCATAACAGCAACCTCTAAGAAATATCTAGAATCAAATAATCATAAAGATGATGTTCTGTTTAGTGTTTACAATACAATTTGTTATGACTCGTGAAACCGGAGGCCTGTGACAATGGTTTAAACTTCATTGCATTGGATGGTCCCCTTAAACTCCAACCTTTGATCTCATTGTTCCCAATGTTTAGCCAAGACATTCATCATCTCTTACATATTTACATCAATTGTCCCTCTGCATTCCCATTTAATAATACACAGCCAAACAGAAATGGAGCCTTGCTCCTTACATGGAGGAAAGAAGAATAAAGGCAGAAAGTCAGTGAAGCAAAAATCAGTAATACCCACACAGACATATGATTGCCCAAAATGATGGATAACTAGGCATATATATGGAAGAATTAAATGCATTAAAAGATTATGGGCTCGAAGAAAAGGGAAGGATGTAGTATAATTAGACATTCAAGAACACCGTGATTGTGAACTGCTGATTTGGGGCAAAGCAATTTTAAAATCCATTCTATTTACATCCTGCCTTTCTTCCATCAAGAAACTCACGGTGAGATACAAAGTAGTTGGATGGTATACTATCATACTACCAAGGAAGACTAGGGACACTGTGCAGAGAAAGGCAATGACAAACCACATCTGCTCATCTCTTGCCTTGAAAACCCCATGTTAGAACTTCACAGACTCACAATGAGATACTCATAACTCAATGGCACACTTCATTTCTGTATTCAAACTATTTACATCCTGCCTTTCTCCCATGAAGGAACTCAAGACAGCACATGCAGGATTCCCAGGAAGTCTACCATCGAAGCACTGAAAAATCCTATACCTGTGTAACTTCAACCAGATTGCTGTGTCATGTGCCTTCCACAGATAGCTTCTGGTTCTGCTGTGTCAGTGGCCTATTAATTTCAGCATAAAGTTACACCACCATATTCTTAGTTTTTTTAAAAATAATTTATTTGCCATTCTACTGAGTCACAGCTTCAAGAAGCAGCTCAAAAATAAAATAAAATCATAAAGAAAATCAACAATTAAAATAAGCAAACAAAAATTCACAGTCTAAACTCAGAAGCAGTAAGTTAAAACAAATACAACCAGTATAAAGTAATAAAAGCACAACTCAGCAGCAGAGAACACAACCATCCCACTAAATAAAATGACACCATAACAGTAAGAAAATGCCCACCAAGAGTCAAAGCATAACCAGAATAAAAACAGATGGTATCCGGTCAAAAACATGTTGAAATATCATGATTGGGGGGGGGGGGGACCCTGCTCAGATTCATGTATAATCTGGCAATGTTTATAAAGATTGGAAACATCTGCAGAGGATATAGCTTCTTCGCAAGAATTGGCACAATGAACAGATTACCTTTTGTAAAATATCAGCTAAGACACATGAATCCGGATATTACATGACTGTCCAACATCTTGGGGGAGGGGGAGTATAGTTTTCATATAACTGATCTACCAGAGTTTAGAGAAGGACACAATGTCTTGAATTTCCCTTGACTTTCAAAGGTATTTACAGTCTACCTGACAGTATTTGTATTCATGGCTATGTTACAGGAGCCCAAAGAATGATGAATTGAAATACAGCATGTCTTTTATCTTGTTTTCAGGATTAGCCTCCAAGGCTTCACTGGCACATACCAATTGATCTTCTGCATCAGCAGTTTGGTCTTTTCTTTATTGAAGAAAGACTTCCCTAGTTTTTCATGCTAATGGACACCTCACAGGTCATGGCTTACTGTGAGATCAAAAATGGTGACACTAGTTAAAGCGGAAGCAGAGTCCCCCTTGCACATCAAAAATGCTGATGATGTACCAGCCAAAAGCAGAATGAGCAATTAACAGCATTCTTGCAACTGAACTGCACTTCTGAATATTTTCAGTTACTGAGAAGAGCATCATGATTCCTTAGATCTCATGAAACACCACTGTTTCAAAGGTAAATATTCTCAATAAAGAATTTGGGATAGCAGGATATGCTTTTCTGGTTTACCATCAGGAAATATGATTCTATATTACTTGTCAAAGAATTTGGGTATGATCAAATGAGTCTGCCTACAGGAGGATCCACAGGTCAGCTCTTCCACCACATTTTCCTCTAATCAACGCATGATGTTTTGACATAGTGCTAAGTCTTGTGACAATGTCCAGCAAGGACTCAGATCCTCAGCCGATGCATATTTGGAAAACCAGATATCTACTGATAGCCTGATGTATGGGGGTTAAGGAACAGGTGCTGATCCCTGGTAAAAATTAATAGTGCAGTCCACAGCAGAGTTGCACTCTCCTAGGACCTAGGGTTGCCAAGTCCAATTCAAGAAATATCTGGGGACTTTGGGGGTGGAGCCAGGAGACTTTGGGGGTGGAGCCAGGAGACATTGGGGCGGAGCCAGGAACAAGAGTGTGACAAGCATAATTGAACTCCAAGAGAGTTCTGGCCATCACATTTAAAAGGACAGCACACCTTTTTAAATGTCTTCCTTCCATAGGAAATAATGAAGGATAAGGGCACCTTCTTTTGGGGCTCATAGAATTGGACCCCCTGGTCCAATCGTTTTGAAATTTGGAGGATACTTTGGGGAGAGGCACTAGATACTATATTGAAAATTTGGTGCCTCTACCTCAAAAAACAGCTCCCCCAGAGCCCCCGAAACCTCCAGATCAATTCCCCATTATACCCTATGAGAAGACGTTTCCCTCTCCACCACCCCCCCCCCCCGTTTCTGGCAAATCTGATGCAGGGGACTCTGTACTCACGAGTTGCTGCCAGCTTCTCACAGCAACACAGGCACACCAGCTGGGCACTTTATGGCATGGAATAGGAAGCCGGCAGAACTCACTCACCTCCGGAGGTGCAAAGGCACATGGTCCTTTGGGGGCGTGGCTGGGCTCCCCTCCCTTCACCGGCCAGCTGACTGGGGGCAGGAAGCAGCCTGAGAAAACGGAAGAGCTCTGGCTGCTGCGATCGGGGCTGGGTGGGAAGGGCTGCCGTTCTCCCCCTTCCCTCCCCCCGCTTTCCCTTTTATGGCCAGCGGGGGGAGGAGGCTCCAAATCGGGGGTCTCCAGGCCTAGCGAGGGATTTGGGAACCCTACTAGGACCACTGATGTAAAGTAACTCTGTTTAGGATTGCACTGCGAATTTCCTATGGATCATACAAAATTGTTTAAAAAAAATGACTCACAGTAAGAGAAAAACATTGTGTCTACATATTAAAATGCATATGTAGCAGGTCCAGTTCAAGATGTTTTGACAGCCAAAGAAAGGTGCACCTTATCATTTCCTGGGCCTACACCAGCTGCTAAAGCCCCTGCTACAGTGCTGCAACTTGATGAGCAGTCTTTCAGGGCTCAGGATGTAATAGCAGTTATCCTGCTGATGGCTGGGAACCAATGGAGACCTTGCTGTGCACTGGCACCGTCTTCACTGTGCTGCCCCAAACAGTGGATTGGGTAATTCATCTGTTAACAGTCAGACCCTTCCTCTCACTGGTCAGTTTATAGCTAGAAAAACCATAAAAACTCTTCATACCATATACATATCAGCTCAAATACCATAAGCTGCAATGTACTGCCTGGCCTAAAATGACACAAAATGGATGCCAGCCAGGGACAAGTCTGGAATATAGTACAGAAGTGTGAGTCAGAAGGGCTGATCCACTAACGACCTCCTCCCCACCCGACAGAGATGCATAATTTAGAACAAAGGGTTTCCCAAGAACATCTGGCCTCACCTTGGACTAATTTAATCAAGACCCAGCTTCAATTTCCCCTTACTCAGGGGTGTCAAACATAAGAGAAGCCATGCTGGATCAGACCAATGGCCCATCCAGTCCAACACTCTGTGTCACACAGTGGCCAAAAAAAGAAATTTATATATATATACACGCACACACACACATATAAACTGTGGCTAATAGCCACTGATGGACCTCTGCGCCATATTTTTATCTAACCCCCTCTTGAAGGTGGCTATGCTTGTAGCCGCCACCACCTCCTGTGGCAGTGAATTCCACATGTTAATCACCCTTTGGGTGAAGAAGTACTTTCTTTTATAAGTTTTAACCTGACTGCTCAGCAATTTCATTGAATGCCCACGAGTTCTTGTATTGTGAAAAAGGGAGAAAAGTACTTCTTTCTCTACTTTCTCCATCCCATGCATTATCTTGTAAACCTCTATCATGTCACTCCGCAGTCAACGTTTCTCCAAGCTAAAGAGCCCCAAGCGTTTCAACCTTTCTTCATAGGGAAAGTGTTCCAACCCTTTAATCATTCTGGTTGCCTTTTTCTGGATTTTTTCCAATGCTATAATATCCTTTTTGAGGTGCAATGACCAGAATTGCACACAGTATTCCAAATGAGACCGCACCAGCGATTTATACAGGGGCATTATGATACTGGCTGATTTGTTTTCAATTCTCTTCCTAATAATTCTCAGCATGGCCTTGGCTTTTATATTGCAATCGCACACTGTCTTGACATTTTCAGTGAGTTATCTACCATGACTCCAAAATATCTCTCTTGGTCAGTCTCTGCCAGTTCACACCCCATCAACTTGTATTTGTAGCTGGGATTCTTGGCCCCAATGTGCATTACTTTGCACTTGGCCCATGGGCTGCATACATCCCAAACAGGGTTCTTATCTGGCCCTTGAGCAACTGGCTGGTTCCTGTTTCCTTCTCTAGTTCTGCTTCTGCTGCATCACAGCCTGCTTTGCCAAACTCTCTCAGTTGCACAGGAGGGACAGATAGGCAAGCCTCTGTTCTCTGGATTGGCTGAGGCTCTTCCCCCCAAAAGTGTGTTTTTTGTTGGGCTCGTTATACTGTGGCTTTCCTACAACTGGTTTGTCTACCCCTTTTCAGAATATTCATGCTCTCATGATCCAGTCATTCTCAGTAGGAAAGCAATGTTTAGATGAGGAATAACAACAAGCCAGTGAGGTAGATTAGGCTGAGAGTGTGTGTCCAAACCAAGTTCACCCAGCACATTTCCTTTGTAGACTAGGGATTCTGAAGCTAGGCTTCCCATATAGCAAGCTCATACTGACCACTATACATGGCTGTCTCTCTATTCCTGCACTGCCTTGCAGAAGAGTTGCAGTTATTTTTATGGGAAAACTATAGTTTTGTAGACAACACATAGTCCTTACTCTGTCATGATGCCTTCACATGTTCTTGACCAGCATACAAAGCAATTTATGTACAAAAGTTCACAATGCCTAGCCATTTCATGTTTTCCCCTGGATCCTAGGCTCAGAACACTGAGCATGAGATTTCTGTAATGAATGTCAATAAATCAAAAGTAGTTTTGAAGCTTACAGATATGCACCACAGATACACACAGTATACTCAGGATTGCTACAACACAGACAATTTGATGTAAGTAATACAGAACAAGAGATGCCAAGTTATTAGAGACTGTTAAAAAATAAAATATTGCAAGAGTGCTAATGTTTTAAGCATGTTTTCATTTTAAGTAAAAAAAAATTGTGTTTGTCTGTGTCCTTTATAAAGTTTATATCTTCACTACCTGACATTACATTTTATGACACACATGGCCCAGCCCAACAAGGTCTCATTTATGTCAGATCCAGCCCTCACAGCAAATGTGTTTGACACCCCTGCCCTTACCCATTGACCCTAATGTAGCAACACTTAACAGTATTCACAAAGCTCACTAGCTTTTCCTGTCCAGTGCTTAGAAGGTCATCAAGAACCATTAACATCTATAGTTCACCTCAGGTAAACCCATCAAGTTTCTCCCAAATCATGTCCACTTTAGAAAACATCATATGTTTTTATCTTTCAAATCTTTATGTCCAACTCAGAAATGCCTATTAAGTTATTGTTTTTCTGGCACACATGTCATACTTGCCAAAGGGCACATTTTGGCCTATAAATTATGGCATCTTGCTCCTTAGAAGTATGTGTGTTCCTGACATCAACAGCATATACCTCTGCTTTGTGGGTTTCTTCTCTTCCTGTGAAATGCTGGCCATTTTGTTGCTGTTTCTGTGGACCTCTATAAGATCCAGTAATTGTAGCCCTTTTCCCTTCAACTATTCCTGTTCCTCTTTGATTACATCTTAGTTAGCCTTATATGTGTTTAAGTGCGTTTGTGTGCACATTGTTTGAGTGTGTTTGTGTGCACATTATTTGAAAGTTCACTTAAAGGGGGAAAATTCTGGTATACAGTGGTAGAGAATCTCAGTTACAGTGGTGGAAAATCTCAGTCTTGTACTCAGGCCTTACAAGTGTAGAATTCCTTAACAGAGTTTCTTAGTAATACTATTGAGTATTGTATCATATTAACATGCATGGGTGCATGAATGCATGTATCTATCCATCGTCTGTTTTCTAAATATTTAAAGTAGATAACAATACATACACATCAGTGAAAACACACCAGCTATAGGGAAAGGCAAAACAGAGCTTAATAAGCCTTTCTTCTGAATTTCTATTCCATTTTGGTATCCTTTCACATAGCTGCAGGGTGAAGTATGTAAAAAAGACTTTTAAAATGATAAAAGTGAACCAGTAAACAATAAAGCGACGTCTGCAACCACATGGACTCTTTTATAGCATCTGAGAGTTTACTATCAGACACACAAGCAATTAAATAAGAAATGCTGCACTTCACATGGATACTCCCAACAGCTGTTGTAGAAACATTCACTGATGCACAGATATTCCTCTCTAATCCCTTGCCTAAGCCTTGCAACGACAATGAGCTTTGTGGAGTCAGCACAAATCAATGTATCTCATTTAATTAATGCTAAAGGGGAAAATAATCTCACACTAATAAGGCAGCAGACAACCCATCCTGGACTGGTTGACTGTGCCTGAGGTCTTAAAAATAAACTGACATGAATTAAGAAGTGCATTACGACCTACATAAAAATGTTTAACTTGCTCTGCTGTATCATAATGCTGACCAAGACAAGAATTACAAGAGAAAGGGATTATAATCCTCAATGGCACTTTTATATAGTTCTGGTCTGAATTATAGTAGCAAAGGGGGTTCTGCCATCAATAGCTACCAAAAAAACAACAATGACAATGGGCCTTTTTGAGTTCACATCCTGTGCTAGAGGTATCTATATTTGTATATACAGTAATGGCACTGGCAACATGGGAAGGGGAGAAGAGAACTGCTGGTAAATACAGTTAAAGCTTGGTTATTTGGCATTTGACTTATCCAGAATGTCCAGTTAATTAACATCTCTCTGCCCTCTCAGCTACCATACCCCTGCATCTTCAGGCACACACCCCACACCCACACACCCCTCTCCCATCACCCAGCAAGGAAGTCATTACTGCCAAATGATGCCATCATCTGGTGCCTCGTTCTCACTCAGCTTGACCCAAGCTGTTGCAAGGCCACCTTTGTCTGCTTCCTGGGTTGGATGGCTCTTTGTTTCAGGGACAAGGGGATGGGTCCTGCCAAGTACAGGGCCTGTCACTGTGGCATTCCAAAGGGGGTGAGGTTGGATTGCTATGGACTCCCCTGGATGTGAGAAGGAGACAGAGAACAACCTTGAATATCCAGTACATTTGATTAACTGGCAACTTCTATATGGTGTCTCCTCATTCAAACACACTTCTGGACCCAGAATGAAAGTTATACAATCATTATTTCTTTGTACCTTGGCTCCCAGATGTGTGGCTTCTTTGAAATTTCATTTAGAAGTGGATATGACAAAGTTAGCAACAGACTTGGTTCACTGTCATAAAATTTAGAGTATTTTTGCTGCTGTCAGATTCTCTTCACTCATTATTGGGATTAATAATATTCAGATTCTTTGGTTAGTACATGTAGTCAGCAAGTAGATACCAAGATTTGTGATCAGGGTCATTCAATTTCAAGTTTGCTGTCTTAGGATTTAAAAGAGTTTAAGCCTTGGTGAAAGGTTTGCTGAAAACACTGGACTAGCAACATGTCACATCAGATGCTAACTGCATTTTATGTTGCCACCTTTTTTCCTTGGCTCCTTTTAATGCCTTACCAATTGCTGACCTCTAATATCCCATAGTATCAAAGGGTGCACACATTTTGGTTCTAGGTGAATAAAATTTTACCATATTTTCTTTTCTTATGTAGACTGAGATTCTCTTTGATTATTTCTTTCCTTGTAACATTCCCTGCCTGTTTCTATGACTATCATTTATTTAATCTTCTATCTGGAAATGACAGATTTATTAGTTTGGCTATTGCGAAATTTATAAAAACAACACTTAACATTTGTGCAATTGTTGTTGACTCAAATTTACAGTAATTATCATAAAGGAGGTCTGTCCTCCCCTTGATTGAAAGCGATATTGGTTTGTTTTTCTCCTTTATGGATAATAATCCCATTTTAAATTGTATTCTAATATAGCTCCCCTTGAGTTTATATGACTGTTAACTTCTATAATCATGCAATTTTAATTGATTATTGTTTTGCCTATATATTTTAAATCATTTTCTCTTATGTGTCTAAAGGTCAGTGTGCTAAATGGACTTTCTTGAAGAAAGAAAAGGAAAACTGGCAACCCCCCTTTCCCATGAAGGCTAGATAATTTGTACCTTTTGACTTTTTCTATTTTGAATGTAATTCTTAATAAAACCTTTGAAAGACTTGCTGGGGTTCTTTGTACATCTTAGGCTCAGCGGGTGCCCAGCGGTTAAGTGGAGTGGACAGAAAAAAAGTCGAAAGGAGTGAAGGAGGTATGACAATCTGTTGCCCAATAAAGGGGCTCTGTGAAACACCCTTCCTGCTTCAGGGCTCACGTTTTCGTGATATGCTCATACTCTGACTATACATTCCAGTATTTTCCAAAATGTTGGTATCAGAAGTACATGGTTCACTTTCTGGGTTATAATGAGATGCATACTTCACTGCTATACTTCCACTCAATACTGCATTGTTCACTGGATGTATTATAAAGTTTTTATTTCATTGATTTCTAATTTAATTGTATCATTTAGTTTAATTGCATTGTTTATTGTATGTCTTATATGTCTTTAGTGCATTACTTTCAAAATTCTGTAATCCACTTTGAGTCTCAACGAGAGATGCAGGTGATAAATGAAGAAAATACAATAAAAAAACATGCATTTTCTTGATCAATTCTCACAACAGTGTGCAGGCACCCTCCTTGCAATGGTGAGACTATCCAATTAATATTGTCTCCTGGCATTGTTTTGCCCAGTTAATGTGTGTGTGTGTGTGTGTGTGAGAGAGAGAGAGAGAGAGAGAATGATTGTTGCCATGGGACTCCCCTTTCCAATGGGCAGAGTAGTGGAGTGATCTAATATGGTGGCTTCTGTTTTTTGAAGACACCCTTCTGCCTCTTGCACGTACATCATCACATAGTTTGTGAATACCTGAGCCTTGCCAATAAGATATGTCTTTTTAATGGGGTACCATGGGAGGGCCTCTAGGTTTCTCAGCATTCATTCCCTATCTTTATTATCATGCTACTGTTATAGAGAAAATGTCTAATTTACTAAGAAGTTACAGCATTCTTATCACCAGGTACAATTTACTAAGAAGTTACAGCATTCTTATCACCAGGTACTATGTATCGGATGTTTTAACTTTTCTCGTTGCTTTGCATTCTCAAAAGCATTTTAGATATGGATTGGCATTTGTTATCTTTATTTTACGTATTCAATACTTGTGATAAATATAGGTTAAGTGTCATCTGAAAAAGTCCTATCCAATAGAACTAAATTTTTTCAGTTTCAATGCTACCCCAAAAAAACTATCCATGTATTATTAATATTTTAAAGAACACAATGCCCACCAGTATGTGTTTAACTGAAATGACAAATTATGGACCAAAATGATTTTTTAACTGTGACTAAAATTATTTTTTCTAGTGTATTACCAAAAGAGAGAGAGAGAGAGATTGACAGGAATGGAGGCGATATATTATCTCTGGAATTCAGTTCCATGGCATTCTTAAACAACAGTTCTGGATAACCACTCACAGATGAGCAAACATAAAAATTGCTAAAGACGTTAAAGATTGATGAGAAACTAAAACATATATTGAATTGGCAGACTGTTTGTCTCTTTTGGGATACCCAGAATCATTGTTAGCCTTGATTGTATTTCATTTTACAGTTTTCTTCATGCACTGGAAAATTAAAAAGATAAAAACCGTATTGTTCTGAAAGCAAATTGGAAAATGTTATAAATTGCATGGAGGCAAGGAAACAACATAATGGAGAGCTGTGCATGGGCTAAAAATGTGAGAATTACCCATGAAAAACGCCTGCTAATTTGTCCGGGGAATGACAGGCCAATGCAAACTATCAATGAGGCATAAATATTCAACAGAACTTAAATGCATAAGCCTATGAGGTCACTTGTCTTCTGGAAGGTGCAAGAATGTTGCATCTTCAGTGCTTCTGGGTGCTTCATGTGATCTGTGCAAAAATGTGATGGGAAGCTGTGTCCTATTGGGAGATGGGCTCCGTACAATGTTTACCCATATCAAATGCATATTTTAAAAATGTTCCTAAGTTTCACTATAAGGACACCCTACAGTCATAATGTACAATGCAGCTCTGAGTCTCACTGTGAAGTTGCTGCTGGTACTGGACAATACATCAGACCAAGATAATGCTCTAGAATTTGTAAACTGAAAATCTGTTAATAAAAATCTGTTTTTAAAAAAAAAAAAAGAGAGATAATGCTCTAAAACAACTTCATGCAAAAGGAGCTTTGCGGGTTCAAGGAGGGTATTGGGGGAGGCTCTGGAAGGAATTAACACACACACGAACTGTTTGGTAAAAAAAAAACACGTGGCCACAGCTTATCTACATGTGGCCACGGCTTCAACGGAGCAATGGCCAGCTGTGGAGAAACGTCTATAGATTTCTAGCTCTTTCCTAGGCTCTGGAGTGCTCCCCCTCCTTTCTGAAGCAAACTGACATTTCCCACACAAACCAGCACATGATAGAGGCAGGGCAAGTGCTCCTTCCCTCAGTCCTCCTTTTGTTGCAATGAAGAAGAATTCCAAGGCAAAGGATCCCACAGCAGGGAAAGGAGAGAGGGATGTGTGCCTACACAGAAGACCACTCAACATACAACAGTTACAGGTAACTGCAACCATGTTTTCATTTTCGTGGCTTCTGTGTAGTCCCACATGGCAGAATAACAAGCTGACTTACTGAAGGGGGAGGGAAAAAAGATTGGTAGGACTTTAGGTTGGAAACTTAATCTGATCCATAGCACAATCTTATCCATGTGGAACTTGTAAAAGATGGAGAACAGCTGGGGGCTTCCAATTCCATCATCTTGAAAGCAGAAGTAATGGCTAACAGAAATACCATTTTAAATGACAGGAAAGACAGGTCACACATAGCCATGGGTTCAAAGGGTTTATACATTATACATTTGTTTATACATTAAACAGGAGAGGACATGGGATAGGCTCCATTGAGGAATAGGTGGAAGATCCGGCAAGTAAGTATTAAACAGACCTTTCATAAACCTTGTACACAATTTAGTGGAGAACAGTGGGTGACCATCCACACCATAATTGTAGGAAGAACTAGTCTCCAGGTGTACCTTTATGAAAGATACCAGAAGGCCAGAATCCTTAAGAGAAAACAAGTAATCAAATATAACATGTAATGGGCAGGATTCTGGTGCAAAACCCTTACTAACCAACCAGGCAAGAAACTTTTTCCTTTTATAGAGCAAGATTTTCACACAGAGGGCCTCTATGCCAAGGAGAGGACCCTGGTGACCCTATCAGACCATCTCATAGATCTCCTACCCCCCCATGCTATGATGCAGGAGAACACCTACATGTAACAAGTCCTCCACTGTAGGAAAAAACCTGTAGCTCTCTGTGAGGGACTAGTCAGGGTCAGCTTGGGTGGGTGACCAGTATAAATGTTTCCTGTCACCTCCACCCGGTACCTAAGGCACACACACTGAAATCCTGTTAGAAAATAAACTAGGCATCAAACATTTTCAAATTTAAAACCAAAAGATAGTCTTATTGGGATACAAAAGGCAAGGGTGGGAGTAAATTAATATTAATTGGTTTGATTATGAACAAATCAGTTGGCAGGCAGGCGGTTAACTTAACCAAACAATATCTGGGGATTGACAGGCTGAATGAATATAAAAAAATATTGGCAGAAGATTTGTAAAGTTAACTAGATTCTTAACAGGCAGGCAGTGCTTACTTAGCACTACAGGAAAACTCTATGCAGAGATGGAATGCAGAGATTATCCCCTAAACCAGTGGCCCCCAACCTTTTTGGCCCCAGAGACCGGCCCCAGGCCAGGGCCACCCACCGCGGCCCCAGGGCCAGCAGGGTGGGGGCACCGAATTCAGCCTCCCCCTCAGTGCCTCCTCCTCCCCGCCCCTGCATGGCACCTCCTCCTCCCTCTGTTTGCACAAGTTTAAGGCTGGGGAAGGGGCAGTGAAGCCTCCTGGCTCTTTAAAGGCTGACCCCCCCACCAATAAGCTGATCGGTGGGGAAAACCGTGGCAGCAGTGTGAGTGACCCGCTGAAAAAGTTGCACTGCCCTTGCCTCCTCCCCACTTCCTTCCTGGGCATGGAAAAAAAGCTTTTTTTCCCCCTGTGGTGTGGTGTTGCCTGTAGCAATGTAGCAAAGCTCCAAAAGAGAACGAAGCTAACCCTCCAGAGTTCTGTATAATGATCTTGTTTCAGTTTCTCTTTTTCCTAGAGCCATGATTTTGGTTCGCTGTGGTTAACTTAAGGACTCATATTTTCATATCACCATTTCTCAAGACGATAGGAAATATGCGCACTTTTCCTGTGGTACTATCCCTTCTCAATCTACATCTTTTATAGGGTTATATCTGGATGTGAAGCTGGGCATCAAACACACTCAAATATCAATTTTGGAGGGGCTTCATGTGCAGTCCTGGAAAAGGGACCACCACCATAGTGGAGGCCATGTAGCCCAAAAGCCTTTGGATAGCCTTAGCAGATTGACATGTATTCTTTAGAAATCTGTGTACTCAAGACAAAGGGGCCATGGTTCTGTCCTCTAGGAGAAAGCGTCTAACTTCCTTGTTGAGGGAGAAACCAAAACAGGCTTCACCCACACACCCCTCTCAATATTAATCAGGCCCTGCAGCTTAGGAAAAGCCACCAGCCTGAGGATGAGGAATATAGAACTTAAAAGCACCAGCTCCAGTGGCTGAGGATGTGAGCATGCAATATCCAAGTCCAGGGACTTGGCCATGTGAACAAACTGTTCAGCATATAGGTACAAATCCTCAGTGGGCAAGATGGTACCTGGTTCACTGATCACCTCATTGGGGATAGTTCCAATGGGGTATTGGATCTGACTGGAGGTCAGAACCACCCTCTCAGAGTCCGGGCCTCCTTCTTCCTCTTCCAGCGTGTCCAGTGGAGGTTGGTGTTCTGCAGCGAACAACATGGAGGGACACGGTACACATTTTGAATCATGTCTTGGAATTGTGGCCAAGGGATTGAAAAGAACAAAGCTGCTGCTCCCAAGTAAGTTGTCCAGCCAATACATGGGTAAGGACATCGTCGGTTATGTGAAGAAGGGGCTCTATGGAGGGGGGCACCACTGAAAAGGCAAAACTCTGCCAACCACTTTTTCTTTGCTGGAGGCTGGATTAAATTTGGAGACAATGGTAAAATCTCAACAAACTCATCATCACTGGAGGAATAAAAGCTGGCTGCCAGAGTCAAAGATGGTGACAGGGTATGGGGCTGAGGCACCTTAGAAGCTGAGGCCTTGGAAGGTGAAGAGCAAAAAGATTATTTCTTAGACCTGGTCTTCAATTTCAACTTCCTAGGTGGTGGTTCTGATGAACCCAGTACTGGAACCAACTTCAGTGCTGAATGAACATCTGGTTCCTACACAGATTCTGAGGGCACTGACCCCACTGAAGGAGTTCAGACTCTAGCCTCCAGTTCCTTGACCCTCCAAATAGGCTGGTCTTTCTCTGACTACCCCAAGAGAAGAAAGCAGGAGAGATCTCACCCAACACTGGGGTAAAATTTGATGAGCTAGAGAAAAAAGGTCCTTTCTCTACAGCAGCAAAGGAAGGACTGAGGGAATGAGTGCTCACCTCACCTCCATCATGTGCCAGTTTGGGCAGGTAGCACCAGCTTGTGTCAGAAGGGAGGAGTAGCACTCCAAAGCCTAGGAAAGAGCAAGAAATCTACAGAATTTGCTCCATGGCTGGCCTGCGTATGCATGGTCCCAGTGTGCCTGCACAAGACAAACTAACATGAGTCTTAGATTGTTACCTACTGTTCATAGCCATTTGCGTGTCTCAGGGTATGCTAACTTCATAGCCTGAACAAAAGAAAGACAAAGATTCATTTTTCCTCCATTGATTTCTGCTTTTGTGTTAAGCAATTTGGATTTCCACAGACATATTATGATTTCCCTTCTGTCACCGAATGAGAGCAATTCCATAAGCCTGTTGCCCATGCTTTGGCGTTATTCTGTGTTGTTAATTTTCCAAGATAGTCATACAAAGAAATATTGTATCTATGAGTGAATGACAAAGGGACTCTCTTGCTTCCAGTGAACTCAAGGCCTTTCATTTGTTACATTCCACAATTACTAACTGGTTGCCTTTGACATGCTTATGAGCAGATATTTCTTATCTGAGATTTTTCAAGGATTTATAGCTCTGATTAACAGATTACTTAAAACAACCAAATCTCACATGGATTTTTGAAAACAGCAAGAACCCAACAGCTACAACTCATTAAAAACAGAGCCCAACATATTTTAGTAATGCAGAAGGGAGATATATAGTGGTGTATTAAGCAAGGATTGCACATTATTACTAATGGGTTGATGCCGCCAGACACAGCAACCTCAGGTCTTTACACCCCCATAACATTTATTAAGGTAAACTGCAGAACTGCAATCCCAAGCAGAATTGTACTATTCATGGACCTCACACATTTGTATCCATCACTACAAATTTTGCCATTTTATTTGATAGATTATAAACAGTATAATAAAAAAAGTTTAAAAATACAGTTGAGTGTTATCAAACACTAAAGAACTCAAGAAATTCTGAAAAAACATAGGGCGTTTTCGCACTGACCTTAATCGGCAGCGACGTCCCTCTTCACCGCGCAGGATCTGCGCGGATTTCGCACCAATTGCTGCGGAGCATCCGCAAGAGTCGCAAAGTCCCGCGGCTTTTGCGGCGCAAATGGAAACCGCCAAAACCCAGTTTCCATTTGCGCCGCAAAAGCCGCGGCGCTGTCGATTAAGGTCAGTGCGAAAATGCCCATAGTTTTCAGAGAGTGGAAAGCCACTTTTCAGGAATTCTCTAGCTTTCTTTTTCCAACTTTGTCCTGGAAGGTGGTCTGAACTACCCAACAGGTTTGGCCTTTAGGTCAGAGAGCCTATAAGGCCCCTCTCAGATTCTAGGTTTTGCACATGTGATGGCTGGATGTGGAATGATAAGCAATGTCAGCAATAATGAAACTTCAAGATTTTCATGAGCTGTAAAGGTACCAGTCATCTGAGAAGTGCTGTAAATTGTTATGAGTTCCTTGCCTTCGTCTGAGGTCCCTTTTCTTCTTCAGGCCCCACCTATTTCACAAACATCTTGCCCATGTAGCAATTTCTCTTCCTTTCCCACACTTTTTTTCAATTTCACACTTTTCAAGTGCTTTTTGCAGCTCCCTTCCCTCCCCCAATCACCAGTACTTCTCTACCAGCTGAGGACATCTGCAGAAGAAATCAGATTGCTTTTTCCACTGCCATCAGTTACTCCAGTCATAATAATAATAATAATAATAATAAAATTTTATTTATATCCCACCCTCCCCGCCGAAGCGGGCTCAGGGCGGCTAACAACATATTCATATAATTATACAAAGGTTTAAAATCACATTAGTCTTAAAAACATTCCAGTTTAAAACAAATACAATTGCAAATAGATTTTAGGTGGTAATTCTGTTCTTAAAAATAATGGTGATAGAAGTCACCTAACATCAGTCGCTCAGCCGGCAAAGGCCATCCTGAAAAAGGTGGTCTTGCAGGCCTTGCGGAACTGGTTAAGGCTCCGCAGGGCTCGCACTTCTTCCGGGAGCTGGTTCCATAGGTGTGGAGCTGCGATAGAGAAGGCCCGTGTGCGAGTGTTTTGTAGTTTTGCCTCCTTTGGTCCAGGGATAGACAGCTGGTTCTTCCCTGCTGACCTCAGTGCTCTCTGGGGTTCGTATGGGGAAAGACGGTCCCTCAAGTAGGCAGGTCCTCGGCCATATAGGGCTTTAAAGGTAATAACCAGCACTTTGTAACGAACCCGGTAAATAACTGGCAGCCAGTGCAGTCTGCGTAGCCCCGACTGTATGTGCTCCCATTTCGGGAGCCCCAATAACAGCCTAGCCGCCATGTTCTGCACCAGCTGCAACCTCCGGGTTTCGGCACAGAGGCAGCCCCATGTAGAGGGCATTACAGTAATCCAATCTTGAAGTGACCGTTGCATGGATCACTGTTGCTAGGTCCTGGTGCTCCAGGAAGGGAGCCAACTGCCTTGCCCGCTTCAGGTGAAAAAATGCCGACTTGGCAGTGGCTGCTATCTGGGCCTCCATTGATAATGAAGGCTCCGGTAGAACTCCCAAGCTCTTGACCCGGTGCGCCGCTTTCAGTGGCACACCGTCAAAAACCGGGAGAGGTATTTCTCTCCCTAGGGCACCGCAGCCCACGCAAAGGACCTCTGTCTTCATCGGGTTCAGCTTCAGCCCACTCAGCCTAAGCCAGGTTGCCACGGCCTGCAATGCCAGGTCCAGATTCCCTGGAACGCAGTCAGGCCGGCCATCCATTAGCAGATAGAGCTGGGTGTCATCTGCATATTGATGACACCTGAGCCCATACCTCCAGGCAATCTGGGCAAGGGGGCACATATAGATGTTAAATAGCATCGGGGAGAGAACTGCTCCCTGCGGCACCCCACAATCTAGTGTGTGCCTCTGGGACAGCTCACCCCCAATTGCCACCCTTTGTCCCCGTCCTTTGAGGAAGGAGGAAAGCCATTGTAGGGCTAGCCCCCTAACCCCTATGTCGGTGAGGCGGCAGGTCAGTAGCTGATGGTCGACCATATCGAATGCGGCAGACAGATCTAATAACATCAGCACCGCCACACCGCCTTGATTCAGATGCCGCTGGAGGTCATCTACTAAGGCGACCAGCACTGTCTCCGTCCCATGACCTGGGCGAAAGCCAGACTGGCAAGGGTCTAGGATGGAAGCATCATCCAGAAAACCCTGCAACTGCAACGCCACTGCCCTCTCAATAATTTTACCAAGAAACAGTAAATTAGAGACCGGTCGATAATTTGCCAATTCGGCTGGGTCTGCTGTGCTTTTTTTCAGGAGGGGGTGGACCATAGCCTCTTTCAAGGGTATTGGAAAGCGCCCCTCAGAGAGGGATCTATTTATGATGACCCGTAAAGGACATCTAAGCTCCTTTTGGCAAGGTTTAATCAGCCAAGAGGGGCAAGGGTCCAAATCACAAGTTGTTGGTCGTGCGGAAGAGAGGATTCCATCAACTTCCTACAGGCTGAGTGGGTTGAAGTGATCCAGAACGAAATCGGAAGACAGGCACGGAGCCTCAAGTTCCTGTACTATATCCAATGTGATAGGCAGGTCCTGGCGGAGCGACGTGATTTTATCTGCAAAATATTTGGCAAAAGCCTCACAGCCTATCTCTAATTCTCTCACATTTGGTCTACCTTGAGGCAGTGCAGTAAGATTTCCAATTATTCTAAACAATTGTGCTGGACACGAATTTGCAGAAACAATCCTGGCCACAAAGCTTTCTTCGCAGCCTTGACTGCCATCTCATAAGACCTCATAAACGTTCTGTAGGATGTTCTCGTCGCTTTGTCACGAGTATGTCACCACTGCCTCTCTAGTCGTCTGAGCCCTTGTTTCAGCTGGCGTAACTCCAAGGTGTACCATGGAGCCAGCCTCACACTGGGGCGCAGAGGACGTCAAGGTGCGATCTCGTTGATTGCCCTGGATAGCCGGTTTTGCCAGGCCTCCACCAGGTCATCAAGGGAATCGCCAGGCGGCCAGGGATCTCGCAGGGCCATTTGGAACCGTTCCGGGTCCATTAGGCTCCGCGGGCGAGTCAAAATAGGCTCTCCGCCCATACAGGGTTGAGGCGGTATCTCCATACGGGCCTTGAGGGCTAGGTGATCTGACCATGCTACCGTTTCTACCGCGATATCGTTCACCAAAATCCCATACGCAAAGATCAGGTCTAACGTGTGTCCAGCCTGATGCGTGGGTGTCGTAACAAATTGAGAGAGTCCTAGAGTCGCCATGGATGACACCAGACCCATCGCCTGATTGGAGGCCGTGTCATCAGCATGGACGTTGAAATCACCCAGGACCATAAGCCCTGGGTACTCCAATGCCCAGCCCGCCACTGCCTCCATCAGGGATGATAAGGCGCTGGCTGGTGCGTTAAGCAAACGGTACACCAGCCAGATCGCCAACCCCTCTCTGACAACCCACGCTAGACCAGCACATTCAATACCCTTGATCGTTGGGGCTGGGAGAGCCCGGAAGGAGTAACCCTCCCGTATGAATAACGCCACCCCTCCCCCCCCCGCCCGCTAGTCCGTGATTGATGAAAGACCGAGTAACCTGGAGGGGTCATCTGGGAGAGAGCCACCGTCTCTCCATCTCGCACCCAGGTCTCAGTCACGCAAGCCAGGTCCACGTCCTGCCGAAACAGGAACTCCCTAAGGGTTGAAGTCCTATTATTCACGGACCTGGAGTTGCATAACACCAATGACGGAGATGGGCACTTCCTCTTGGCCCCGCTACCTGTCACCATTGGGATGGGAAGTAGACTGGAAGGGGGCTGAGCACTGTTTTGTCTCCGCCTCCTTTCATTACACTTCTGTCTATTCCCACCATCATACCTTCCCCTCCCCAGGAGCACTGGAATCCCCTGGCTGAGCATCCACACCTATGCCCGGTATGATTTTACTAATCCCGGACAGTCTCCCCCCTCCCATCCAGTTTCTCAGTCTGCAGCTTGAGTTCCTGCCTCACCATCCGCTTCAACCCCCTTATTGTCTGACTCACTATATATTAAGTCAAATTAATTAATTTAAAAAACCCACCCTACTACTCCCTCGAATTGATTAGTCAAGTTAATTTATTAGTTTCCATTTCTAGCACATTAATAAATAATCCCCCTTATAATTCCCCAATTAATCTGCTAAAAATATAAATATATAAATATATCTATTCCAATATATAAATATATAGTAGCAAATCCAATTACTAATCAATCAGTTAAAATCTAATCAATTAATTAATGATATAATCCAATTAGTGATCAGCAGAGTCTTTAGTTCAGTGGAGTGGAAGACTAGGATATTGAGTTAAGGAGGTAGATAACACATATCGATCTTAAGATGTTGTTTTAAAGTGCAGTGCTTATAGATATTCCCAGTTTTTCTCAGACAGCGCTCTCAAAGTGCAGTGCAGTTCTCAAAGTGCAGTGCAGTTCGTAAGGTGCGGTGCAGTTCATATGAGCGTAACTTCCTCGAGGGCCTGATAGTACTCACAGCTTAGGCGACCCGGGGGGGGGGGGATGAGACCTCCCCTGTGTCCTCCCAGCTGTTCAATTAGCCCCTGTAGCCTCAGCCTGGAAATCACAGCCCCGTTGCACACTCTGGGCCTCCCCGTGTCACTCGAGGCCCGCACAGGCCTCCCAGTCAGGGAGTTGGGAGCTGCCAGCTCAGCCACGCCCAACCAGCAACCACCAGGTGGAAGGATGAGGGGGAGAGATGAAATTTGGAGGTGCCCTTTGAGACCAACGTCCCGGGACCAACTCCCTACTCCAACCGCTCACCGCACCCATGGTTCGGCAGCCTCCGGTCCCCACTGCACAGCACACTCGTCACATGCACTCTCGCCGCTCCACCACACCACACGGCTCCACACTCCCTTCCCCGGCGCCACCCGGACTCTCTCGCACGCCAGCCCAGGGCCGCGCCCCGCCTCCACTTCAGCATCGGCCCAGCCGGCAGTAGTGTTCCCAATCTCTCTGCAGGGTCCAGGAGTCGTTGACGTGAGTTAAATTCTGGATGGTAGTTAGTATCTGATGTTTGATGTTCATTCACTCGTTGATTTCGATTTTGTTGGTTGTTGTTTATAGCAGCTATAGCTATTAATGGGCGGCAGCCCTAGCACCTAGGCTTCTACCGCCGCCGCCATACTGACTTTGATCATAAGACACACCTCAAAAATTGCAATGTCAAAGTGAACCTCATTCAATTCTCTAAAATACAGCGAGTTTCAAAAAGATCTATATTTGGCGGCACTTATAAACTGCTACATATTAGTTCTTTTGATTATAAGAGAGGGCGGGGGTTAAGTATAAATGTATGAGTTAACAGACCAGCATACCTGTAAAGCAGCCTAGAAACACAACACTGCCTTGGTTTTGAGTACTTTCACGAAGCAGAATCACACTTTGCAAAGTAAAGATCTCAGCAGTACTTTCCCCCAAATTCTTCCAATATTAGCCAGAAGTCTAAGCCAAACAAAAGAACATATTTTTAAATACCGTGGCTGTTGCATCGAGAAGTTTCAACAAGTCTGCCATTTTGATCATAGCAAGCCATGGCTTGGTAACGGTAGCCTTGTCCACACTCCTTGATGTCTCCTTGTACTTTCATTCCCAGTAATACATCCACTTTGCCCTCTGGTAAAATACAGTCTGACCAGTTCCCCACAGGCTGGGCATTATACTTGTCACATGGGCAGAACTGGGTTTCAATCAGTGGATACAGCTGGGGATTTTTGCACTTTTCCCTCTTCTTGCTTTTTCCTAGAAGAGAATAAAGGTTCAAAGAATGCATCCTGTTTTTTCTGGCACTGAGACTAGATAATTCTAGATGAATAGTCACCTAAAACATATTAAGAATTTGCTAACATAACTCCCCTTTTGTGTGTCCAAATTGTAATGGCCTTTGAACCTATATGATAAATGCTACCAACCTACCTAAAAGTGCCAAGCTTTTGCAGATGATATTTCAAACAAAGTACTAAAACTTAATGGTGTAGCCCAAACCTTCCCCCTGGTTTTGCTATTGTTGTAATGATGCAAGACTAAAGGCTCTTCCACATGTTTGACTTACTCCTGATTTTCTTGAGAGACAATTCACAAGCATTTGAATAAGTTCAGGCACAATTCTTCCAGACATCTGCCCTCCCTCTGCATTTCCTCAGTTGTGGAGTCAGTTTTTCTTCTACACAAGCTTTTGATAACAAAGATTTCAATAGGGTTGTCAGGTCCATTTGAGACACTGATGGAAGGTGGGGGGAATGTTTCAGGAGCCGAAGAATCACCCCTGAGGTGCTGACATCACCCGGAAGTGATGTCATGTGCCATGCCTATGTCACCCAGAAGTGATGTAGGCATGTCAGGAATGACATTCTGGTTGAGAGGCAAAACTCTATGTTAAAATTGCCCCCAAACCAGAACATCACCCTCATTGTGCCCATTTCACTTCCAGGTGACATAGGAATGACACATGATGTTGCCAGGGGAGGGGGATTCCCTGCCCCCAATTGGGGAATGGCAAACCTAGATTTTAAAGAGAGGGTGCTGTCATCACTGCAAAAAAAAAACTTTTTAAAAGGCACTAACATATCAATATATTGCTAGAGTGTTAGAACAACAGTCTTAGCAGGTTCTCTGAATTCTTAGCTTTCATTTAAAAAAAAAGTCTATACTCCACCCCATTGAGATATGCTTTTTTCCTTATATCTTTGTGAGGCAAGGAGCTAAATACATACTGCTTTTTTTGAAATGAAAGGTGGAAATATAAAACTGCAAGACATATTACCTATAAGGAAAATGTGCTTCAGAGTCAGCTTTCAGGAGTGGGGTTAATATACAAGGATTGTATATTACTTTTTCTGGTTTTGTACTAAACTCTTCCATTTTGTTTATTTGTTTCTGTGTGCACAAAGTTATTTCTTGTTTCTTTGAAGACGTTTATCTGTGTTTCCTCAACTACTTAACTGTTTTTATTTCCTTTTTAGATACAATTTTGCCTGTGCGCAAGTCTCACATAAATCAATAGAACTTACATATTAGTAGCCTAACACAGAAGTGTCATCATAGTTTGTTGTTCTTGATCTGTTAGTATTGATTTCCATCATTTTAATAGCTTTAAGGAGACATGGCAAAAAGCACTCTTTAATATGCATCGTTATCTGAAACTTTTACTGCCTCAATCTGAATCTGAAATCAGTCTCTACCTCATTGCTGTTTAAATGGCAGCATAAATTGATGCCACACTGCTTCCCCTTTGCTTAGAAATATACAGTTTTTATGAGACGTTAAAAGATGTGTCTCAAAAAGGCTCACAATCATTAAAATGTTTACCAACATAAAATGGAAACAGTCTATTATAGCATAATTCGCTATTTTGATTAAACTGAGAAGTTCTCCCAGGCCATCACTCATCAATAATTATTTACCCCAAAAAGTTAAAGGTACAACTTTTTGAGTTACCCAGAGTTCCTTGTTAAGCATGAAAAATCCTATTTCATTAGCTTTGATAACAAGATTGTACAGAACTTTCTTAGGTGGAATTTATTCATCAGTTCATCATCAGGATTATGTGTAAGTATGTGTCTAAATATAAGACTGTCACTGTATCCATGACCCAAAATTGGCCTATTCAACAGCAAAAACTACCTTACACATGACATGACAGGTAGAGCATCAATTCTTTCTAGGGTCTGTGAGAACTAAAGCACTATCAATAATAAATGGTAATGGGAGAATTCAATTTCTTCTAGGGCATTCAGATACTGACCTGAGGAATACATTGTCATAAAAACACCACCCAGAAATCAGCTATCTCTATTTTGGCCTGAAAAGGGTTATTTTATATGGCATCTGCATTTTAATCCTTTTGGAATTCCAACCAATACTATTAGCAAAATTAACACAATTAACAATACACATAATAATAACTGGGTTTTTCTGAAACATAAACAAAGCTAATTTAACAATGTCTGTCAGTATTCTTACCAATTGGAGACCGTTTTCTTGTCCGAACTGCTCCACAATCTCCATTGCAAGAGGAGAACTTTGACCAGCTTGTGAACTGACAGTCATCTTGGCAAGGGATTTGGCAGAGTTGTGTTAAAGGTGGTAATGAGCCTGCATACTTAAGGCACTCACTGACATCAGCCTGTCCACCATCTTGTTTGCGACATGTTATTGCTGAAAACAGAAGATAATATGACTAGTTAGTAAGTCTTTTGTTAGATAATATAACCAAGCTAACCAAGGTCACCCACAAGGTCACTTAGTATGTCAGCAATATCTTCATGAATACTATTGTTGCCTTAGCACTATGTATCTGTGTTGATATTTTACAAAGAAGAAAATACTATGTCTCAGGTAATTCAGAATAGGAATTGACACTAACAATGAAGCAAAAAAATACAATGCACGCCATTAAGTGAATGAACAAATAATGCCATCTTCTATAATACCCTATTTTACTGAATAATTTATCCTCAGTGTTACTAACACACTGGAATAATGGATTTACTGCAATACCAATAGACCAAAAAAATCTATTTCCTAATTCTAAATACACTATAATTACATTTGTGAACATTTTTAAAAATCTGAAAAGCAAATAAACTTTCTTATGAGAATTATATTTATTCCATATGAAAATAGAAAGGAACATATATTTGGAAACATTATTTCAACTGAAAATGTCATTAAATCCCCACACACCAACACAAAGGTTCTTCTCTCAAATCATAACATCATAAAAGGAGTTGAATGTAAGCCAAAGAATAATTTCCTGTACCAGCCAACTTCATGGTTAATGATCAGTCACAAAAGAACCCATCTGCCCAAGGAACCCATCTGTAGACAAGGTGAGGTTTCTGTACACTTGGAATATCCTTAGATATACATCAAAATATTTGTTTGCAAAAAAATTTTTTTAAAAACCCTCACACCCCCAAAGACCCAATGAAAATTGAGCATGCTCACTGTTCTTGCAATGCTTATAATCACAATGCTGATAATCAGTTGATGGGGGGGGGACACACAAGAGGCAGGGAAACGGGGCTACAAATGTTTCACAGGGTTATTAGCATCCTGAATGGAAAGATGAGCAGGAGAACTTCGCAGAAGTTTTTCCCCCGGCCATGATTCTTTATGGTCCTTCAGTTTGTGTATTTTTTTTAAAGTTATATATGTATTCAGCTACTGGTTAAGCTTTTAATTAAAATGGTCCATTTCCTCCAAATACCTATAGCTCATTGTCTCTGGCCAACCAATCTTATGTGTTTATAAGTTTCTAAATTAGACCATTTCTTAAAGAAAATGCCATGTAGAACGATCAACCCTACGCTGCAATCAACTTTCACTTCTAGGGTTGCCAGCTCTTTGTTGAGAAATACCTGGAGATTTTGGGGGTGGATCCTAGGGAGGGTGGATTTGGAGATGGGGAGGGGCCTTTGCAGGGTATAATGCCATAGAATCTACCTTCCAAAGCAGCCACTTTCTCCAGGGGAACTGATCTTGGTCATCTGGAGAGCTATTGTAATAGTGGGAAATCTCAAAGTGCCACCTGAAAGTTCACAAGCCTATTTGCTTCGTACTTACACAGCAAAACACAATTCATACTCAGAAGTAAATTTCTATGGCTTCAGTAGGATATGCTCCTAAGTGGACATAGGGCAGGAAAAGGAGAACGAAAGGCTTTGAAAACTTTATCATTTCCTGATACCCATCAACTGAGCATCCCCTTAGAAAACATTAAGATTCTGATCCATTGAAAATATGGCAATAAGTTCTAACCCAGAACCCAAAATCCTATGCTTGACTCTTGCAGGTCTCAGAGCAGCAAGCAGCATTTCACTTTCACCAAATCCAGTTAATTGACTGGAGATTAATTTTTTACTCTGCAGTGGTACAGACTTCTTTTCATATATGTGATAATAAGAAAGGTGATACTTCTAAATGGTAAAATGACAACTGTAAACATGTTGATATAGTAGCATAACAAAGGAAGCAATACATTAAACATAGGACCTAAAAATGTGCAAGGGCTTTAATGTTACACAGAGGACACTTTATGAATAAACATGAATTGTGGGAAGTGGTCATGTGCAGTCTTTGCTCTTTGTACATTTATAGGTGAAACACAGTTATACCTCCAAGGCACAATCTGAAATGGTCCAGTATGAACAGGGCCATCAGGAATTCCTAGGTCCGCAATAGAATACAAAATACCCTTCTGTTGTCGTGCTGCCCCTAAGAAAATAACTCCAAGTACAGGCCAAGAAGAAGTCTTAGCAAAGATAAGAACATAAGAGAAGCCATGTTGGATCAGGCCAATGGCCCATCCAATCCAACTCTCTGTGTCACACAGTGGCCAATATATGTGTGTGTATATACATACACACACACACACATATACATGCATACTCGGAGAAGACTCTCGGGGACATCTTAGATGAACCCTGCTCTGAATGTGGCAGCCCCGTTGCTGCCAGGGAGCATTAGAGTCAAGAGGGAACAGGGCACCGTGCTGGGGGTAAGAGGAATGTGCCCTCAGAAGGGACCTCTTCTTCAGTTGGTGAGTGGGTATCCTTTTGCACCAAGGAACCATTCCTAGGCAGGGAGAGGGGGGGGGGTCTTGGTAGTTGGTGATTCGATCTTTAGGCAAGTAGACAGCTGGGTGGCAAAAAAGCATACTGACCGTATGGTGACTTGCCTGCCTGGTGCAAAGGTAGCGGACATTATGCGTGTAGTAGATAGGCTGACAGACAGTGCTGGGGAGGAGCTGGTGGTCGTGGTGCATGTTGGCACCAATGATGTGGGGAAATGCAGTCGTGAGGTCCTGGAGGAAAAATTTAGGCTGCTAGGCAGGAGACTTAAGGTCAGGACCTCCAAGGTAGCCTTCTCAGAAGTGCTACCTGTTCCACGTGCAGGGCAGGAGAGACAGGCACAAATTAGAAGTCTCAATGTGTGGCTGAGACGATGGTGTAGGGAGGAAGGGTTTAAGTTTGTTAGGCACTGGGATGCTTTCTGGAACAAGCGGGAGCTGTACAAAAGAGACGGTCTCCACTTGTCCCTAGATGGAACCAGGCTGCTGGCGCTTAAAATCAAAAAGGTGGCAGAGCAGTTTTTAAACTAAATCTTGGGGGAAAGCTGACAGGAGATTAAAAGTCTCTGGTTCGGGAGGACTCATCTCAAAGAGATGAAGGGTTAGCTGTTACTTTTCTACCGGGTAATGGATCAGAGTTGTCCACTGAGATGGTGACAAACAGTATGGACTGTCTGCCAAAGTCTCGAGGCGGCAGGAGAAAGGTTGCGGGCCTAGCTTGCCTGGGAAATTATAAATGTTTGTATGCAAATGCTAGAAGTGTTTGAAGTAAAATTGGTGAGTTGGGATGTTTAGTGTTGGGACAAAACATAGACATTGTGGGAATTTCAGAAACTTGGTGGAATGAGGAGAATCAGTGGGACACAGTGAGCATTTTTGCACTGACCTTACTCGGGAGCGACGTCCCTCTTCACCGCGCAGCGTCTGCGCGGATTTTGCACTAATTGCTCCACAGAACCCAGAAGAGCCGCAAAGTCCCACGGCTTTTGCATCGCAAATGTAAACTGGCCAAAAACCAGTTTACATTTGCGACGCAAAAGCCGCGGGACTTTGAGGCTCTTCCGGGTTCTGCGGAGCAATTAGTGCGAAATCCGCGCAGACGCTGCGCGGTGAAGAGGGACGTCGCTCCCGAGTAAGGTCAGTGCGAAAACGCCCAGTGATTCCTGGATATAAGTTATATTGGAAAGATAGGGAGGGAAGGGTTGGAGGTGGGATGGCTCTGTATGTCAGAGAGGGTATACGGTCCAGTAAGACTGAGGTCAGAGAATTAGATTCCCTTCTAGAAATGCTTTGGGTTGAAACAGAGGGTGCAAAAGGAAATTTAAATATGGGAGTTTGTTATCGCCCAGCAAATCAAAAGATAGAGGACGATTATAATATGATGGAAGGATTAAAGATAGCGGCTAAATGTAAAAACTGTGTCGTAATAGGTGATTTTAACTACCCGCAGATTGATTGGGTCAATATGTGTTCTGGTCCAGAGAAAGAGATTGAGTTTCTTGATGCTCTCAATGACTGTGCTATGGAGCAGATGGTCTCAGAACCTACCAGGGGTGGGGTGATCCTGGATTTGGTCCTAAGTAATGCCCAAGACTTGGTGAGAGATGTAAAAGTGATCGCACCGCTTAGGAGCAGTGACCATAACATTATTGATTTCACCGTTTGTATAAATAGAGAGTTGCCCCAAAAGACCAGCACGACCACATTTAACTTTAAAAGGGGTAAATTATCTGAGATGAGGAGGCATGTGAAGAGGAAATTGAAAGGAAAGGTAAATACAGTCCAAACCCTTGGGGAAGCTTGGAGGCTATTTAAAACTACAATCCTAGAAGCTCAGATAAAATATATACCACAAGTTAGGAAAGGCACAAACAGGTATAAGAAAAGGCCTGCATGGTTAACAAACAAAATAATGGAAGCTGTAAAAGGTAAGAAGGACTCCTTTAAGCGGTGGAAAGCTAGTCCAAGTGAGATTAAGAAAAGGGAACACAGGCTGTGGCAAATCAAATGCAAGACTGTGATCAGGCAGGCAAAAAGGGACTATGAGGAGCATATTGCAAAAAACATAAAGACCAACAATAAAAATTTCTTCAAATATATTAAAAGCAAGAAACCAGCCAGGGAGGCAGTGGGGCCCTTGGATGACCAAGGGGTAAAAGGATTACTGAAGGAGGATAGGGAAATGGCTGAGAAGCTGAATGAATTTTTTGCCTCCGTCTTCACTGTGGAAGATGAGAAGTGTTTGCCCACTCCAGAACCACTAATTTTGGAAGGGGTGTTGAAAGACCTGAGTCAGAATGAGGTGACAAGAGAGGAGGTCCTACAACTGATAGACGAATAAAAAACTAATAAGTCACCAGGTCCGGATGGCATACATCCAAGACTTCTGAAAGAACTCAAAGTTGAACTTGTGGATCTTCTGACAAAAATATGTAATCTTTCATTGATATCTGCCTCCGTTCCTGAGGACTGGAAGGTAGCATATGTCACCCCCATCTTTAAAAAGGGTTCCAGAGGAGATCCGGGAAATTACAGGCCAGTCAGTCTGACTTCAATACTGGGAAAGTTGGTAGAAACCATTATCAAGGACAGAATGAGTAGGCACATTGATGAACACGGGTTATTGAGGAAGACTCAGCATGGGTTCTGTAAGGGAAGCTCTTGCCTCACTAACCTGTTACATTTCTTTGAGGGGGTGAACAAACATGTGGACAAAGGAGACCCGATAGGTGTTGTTTACCTTGACTTCCAGAAAGCTTTTGATGAAGTTCCTCATCAAAGGCTCCTTAGAAAGCTCGAGAGTCATGGAGTAAAAGGACAGGTCCTCTTGTAGATCAAAAACTGGCTGATTAATAGGAAGCAGAGAGTGAGTATAAATGGGCAGTCTTCGCAGTGGAGGACAGTAAGTAGTGGGGTGCTGCAGGGCTCAGTACTGGGTCCCATGCTCTTTAATTTGTTCATAAATGATTTGGAGTTGGGAGTGAGCAGTGAAGTCCGCTTGCGGAGAGGGCGGGATATAAGTTGAACGTAATAAATAAGTGGCCAGGTTTGCAGATGACACTAAATTGTTCAGGGTGGTGAGAACCAGAAAAAAAGGCCAACACCATGCTGAGAATTATTTGGAAGGGAATTGAAAACAAATCAGCCAAATACTCTCTGGTTTGTGAAGAAAGATGCAGAAATATAGCAAGCAGTTAAATGGCAGGCAGACTGGGAGAACCAAAGACTTAATTTTTATTGATCCTGATAACTTGCTTGACCTGTATTTTATTACTAGTTCTTACACTATTTTCTTTAACAGGTGTGTTAAGGATAGTCTACAAAAAGAAAGGCCAAAGGCCAAACGTTTATCTGACACAGGAACTCAGGTGAAAATCTTTAAAAAGCTCTGCTGGATGTTTGTGTCAGGCTGACTCTTCTGACAATCACAAAGACGCAAGTCTTCCCGTGATTTCTCTCACATTTTGAACTGGGAGAAGTCATAGCAGAATAAGCTTTGATTTGTTGCATGAGAAAAACAGGAGCCCCATTTGATAGTGTCTTTAGCAACTCACAGGTCGAAGGCTAGGGAGCTATTAAGAGGTGCTCACACTGCACCATCCTCTATATGGCAGCCTTTCAAGTATCTAAAGATGATGATCACATCACCTCTCAGTCATCTCCTCTGATGTAAGAAAGGGGTTCTAAAAGAAATTTTGGTGGACCGTAGGGTAACAGATACTTCAAATGAGGTAGTATTTTAGTTAAATAATAGCTCAAATTCTCCTCTGAAATTCTTCATTTATACGTATCCTAATAGATGGAATTTCCCATTACATATTCTATCTACCAAGTCCGCTGCACATTATTTGCATGGTACAAATGACATCTGGGACAAGAAATCAGTCTCTTATCACACAGTGCCAGACTAATAATTAATCTAACCCACTCACATCAAACTGATTACAGACATTAGCAGCAAGATTATTTTGGATTGAACACAAATAACTGTGAAACAGTCCCGTAAAACTTAAGGATCTAGTTGGCAAAAACATGAAATTTTACATGCATTTAGCTTAGTGAATGTATTGTTTCCTCACTTGGGTTCTCCCAGAAGTATGGTATGAAATAAACTGCACTTCAGATTTTGCAGACAAAAGGCCTTGATATACTTAGAGCTGATAGCTCAGCTTGAACTACACCGTAAGGGGCCATAAGCTGATATATTATTACTACGGGAGTAGTTAAATACAGAGTCTGCTGCATGTATGCAAATAAGTGCCATTTTGGTCAATTCTCTCTGTCTTTCTTTCTTTAATAACAACTACTCAGAGCACTCAGGTCAAACTGCCAAATTGTACCACTTAAAAAAAAATTCAAACAGAATTCATAGATTCAGGTAGCCATGTTGGTGTGAAGCAGGGGTGGCCAAACTGCAGCTTGGGAGCTACTTGTGGCTCTTTCACACATATTGTGACTCTTGAAGCCCCCCCACCCCATCATCTGGCTTGGAGAAGGCATTTGTCTTTTTAAATCCCTTCTCTAAGCCAGCCAGCGGCCTGGAGAATGCATTTAAAGTTAAAGTTGCTTTCTTTCCACCTCTCCCTCCCTCTACCTTCCTTCCTTCCAGCTTTCAAGCATCTGATCTTGTGGCTCTGAAACATCTGATGGTAATTCTGTGTGGCTCTTACATTAAGCAAGTTTGGCCACTTCTGGTCTGAAGCAACAGAATGAAGTTTGAGTCCAGTGGCACCTTTAATATCAACAAAATATAATTTTGCATATAAGCTTTTGTGCACATGCACACTTCTTCAAATACAATGTTTATATAACTGCTTTAAGCATTTGTGATTGGGCAAGTGATAAGTTGGCTTACATTGTGATTGGGCAAATTATAATTTCCAATTCATCTTCAGCTTTTGCTTACAGTTTCAATTGTTTTCTTATAATGGCATTTCTAGAGCTACTCCTCTATTGGCATTTCTTTTCTGGGTGAAACTTGAATCTGGAAGATCTATCTTGGTCAAATAAAATGGCAATTTAAAGTCCTGCATGTTCATATTCTGCAGGATTGCATTCACTCTGCATTAACCACAGGGTAAGGTACTGTTCCTCACTATCACCATTTTCTATTCTGTATCGAGGAAGATCTTTATTTCACCTTTGGGCTGATGGCTTCCAAGCAGCTAGTTTCACATTCAATGGTTTCACATTCAGGAAGCCAGCATCCAAAGAAAACTTCCTCGTCACCAAAGCTACACCACTGCATATTGCATCTTCCCAACCCCACTTTGCACAAGAGAAGCAGTGGCTTGGCATCAAAAATATGGGGTCGAGGTAGAATGTACAGGATTGGTTATTTGAAAGTGACAAGAGCCAGTCTGGTGTAGTGGTTAAGTGTGCAGACTCTTATCTGGGAGAACTGGGTTTGAATCCCCACTCCTCCACTTGCACCTGCTAGCATGGCCTTGGGTTAGCCATAGCTCTGGCAGAAGTTGTCCTTGAAAGGGCAGCTGCTGTTAGAGCCCTCTACAGCCACACCCACCTCACAGGGTGTCTGTTGTGAGGGAGGAAGCTAAAGGAGATTGTGAGCCGCTCTGAGACTCTTCGGAGTGGAGGGCCGGATATAAATCCAATATCTTCTTCTTCTTCTTCTATTCTGCTACACAGGTTTCCAGAAATATATATTAAATCCTTTTATGTGACAGCTGGGTTGATGTCTACTAGTTTTCAACTATTATAAGGAAGAATAGCATTTCATTCAAGTGAAATGACTTCTATGCTCGGGTCTCTGTTGGGTGGTTACATAATACAGAAACAAAAGACAAGGCCTAGCACAATTGCCAGTCTCAGCTTCAGATAGGTTCTTGATCAAAATAGCAAGACTTTTTATAAGTCAGGCATGAAACGTCGTGGAGTAGCCGTGTCAAGGGAAATATAAACTTGCACTGTGCAGCAATGTATTTCATTTCTGACAGGGGGTCTTCAAGCCATTTCTTTCAAGTTCTCCTATATTACCCATTTTTTCCTTTCTTGCGAATGTGTGCAGCTTTATGGATGAAACTCAGACTTAAAAGAAATTAAATATGCCTTTTGAACAGCAATTAGAATCTATTCAGAGATTTTCCATCATTTTTAATTCATATTTGTACTCCGGATTTTTTGATCACACAATCGAATCTCCATTTTTTCAGGTTTTGTTTAAAAAACAAACAAAACATTATCCTGATAACAGATGGATATTAGCCCTCTAAAGACATTTTTTTTTGTTCAGTCGCACAGTCGAGTCCGACTCTTTGCGACCCCATGGACAAAGTCATGCCAGGCCCTCCTGTCTTCCACCATCCTCTGAAGTCTGCTCAAATTAGTGTTTGTTACATCAGTAACCCTGTCCAGTCATCTCATCTTTTGCCATCCCCTTCTTCTTTTGCCTTCTGTCTTTCCTAGCAAGTAGCATATTGGGCACCTTCTGACCTGAGTGGCTCATCTTCCAGAGACGTATCTTTTAGCCTTTTGTTTCTGTTCATGGGGTTTTCTTGGCAAGGATACTGGAGTGGTTTGCCATTTCCTTCTCCAGTGGATCACATTTAGTCTGGGCTCTCAGCTGTGGCCTATCCATCTTGGGTGGCCCTGCATGGCATAGCCCATAGCCTCATTGAATCGTGTGAGCCCTCTTGCCACGACAAAGCATCAATCCATGAGACATTACAACTTTGCATATTATGAGTCTGTCAAATGCAGGTGTTGAGAACATGCTTCCAGTATGCACAGTTGCTATACCATCCCCTACTGACATGATCATTCTAGGGTGTGCTTCCCAATGGAGTCTTTGTTCCTCTTCCTTTTTTTAATCTAAGTATGATACAGATAAGTCAACATTCCAGCTTTGCCCATTCCCTCTACCCTTGCATTTGCTTTGCTTTTCCTTTCTAGACACACATTGCTCATTAGCCCTAAGGCAACCTGGGTAACATTCTGGTGCTGGTCCTAGCACTGTGTGTCTGCTCACTCAGCTGGCTGGCTGGTTTGTATGTACTGATGCTGAAAATCTGCGCATTGCCCTTTCAGACAACATGGAGACCACATGAAATAAGATGATCTAAATTCTGGAACCAGGGTTGCCAGGTCTGTGCTGGAAAATACATAGGGACTTTGGGGGTTAATCCAGAAGAGGGCTCATTTTGGGGAGGGGAGAGGTCTCAGCATGGTACAATGCCATAGAGTCCACCCTCCAAAGCAGCCATTTTCTCCAGGGGATCTGACCTTTGCCAGCTGGAGATCAGTTGTAAAAGCAGGAGATCTCCAGACTCCACCTGGAGGCTGGCAACCCTATCTAAAGCTCTTTCCCCAGGTAGACTCATCTGTCCCCTTCTTTTGCAGTCTTCTGTCCATGGGTACTTTTTTGTTTCATCTTGGATTTCCTCAGTTATCCCTTCTTTCTGGCCTATGTTTTAATCACTGTTTTTTATTTTTTTTATTTATTTAAGATTTATAATGATCTTGTATGTTTGTTTTTTGCCCTCACCTGGAAAGACCAGGCTAGACTGAACTTGTCAGATCCTGGAAGCCAAACAGGTCAGCCCTAGCTAACATTTGGATGGGTGACCTCCAAGGAATACCAGGATTGTGACATGGAGGTAGGCAATGGCAAACCACCTTTGAATGTCTCTTAAGAAAACACTAGGGGATTGTCATAAATCAGCTGTAACTTGATGGCACTTTCCACTACCACCATGTGTATTTTAGCTTTATTTTTAATTGTTCTGTTGATTATTTTTGTTTTGTTTTAATGGTTTTTATAATGCTTATTTTACCTGTAAGCCACCTCAATGTGACCTTGGTGGCCACAATAAAGGCAGAAAGATAGGGTATATATTTTGCTAATTAAAAAATAAAATCTACATGAACTTTACCACCCTCCCAACACGTGTGAAAAGGACTACTGTTTTCCAATGGTAAAATGCCTGTTCTTTACGATTTGTAGGAATATTTTATATAAACAACTAATGAGAAAAATATTAAAGAAAAATGCCCTGGTTGACAACATGAAGAGATATTAACTTCATTTTGCTTCAGTCTAAAGTGGTGACATGTTCATTTACACAACATGATTTGCAATAAAAACTCCATTATACAGGACAGTTAGAATCAGAGTTGTCTTGGAGGATGAATCATGCTAATTTTCTAATTCACACAGGCAGTTTTGCAGTCACACAAGCTAAGTGATAAAAAAGTTGAAAAATGCAAATACATTAATCTTTAATTAGAAAAACAAGGCATGAATGTGTTCTAATTATGTCTATGAATTGACTAGGGCAGCCTCCTCCACATATATTTTACCGGCTTCTGTTGGTTTCCAAAAGGACTATGATAACGAGCAACACTGAAAAAAAAGACAGATGGCCAATAAATATGCATGTGTCATGCATACTCATCCTATTATGTATCCCATTTTTGCTAACAAAATCAGTACTGTGATGCTAAAAGAGTGTTATTGTTGCTTGATGGCAACAGTGACCTAGAAAAGGCATTTCTGGAATAACTTCAAAACCTAATTTAATGAGCAGTAGCACTCAAGAACTTTCCAGTACTAAACACCATGACAAAGACTAGATATACATGATCTACTGAAGAGAAACTCAAAGTTCCAAAACCAGGGGTAGCCTCAAGTGGCCATAATACGTGTCATACTATATACACAGGAATGTACCTTCTAGTGACTAGGTAGATAACTATAAAGTCCAGAGCAGAAAATTGTGTGTTTGTTATGCAATTCAATAACAAATCAATACACCTAATTCTGAACATGGCCAAACCTATGAACATTTAAACCCAGAAACTGGAACCATGAACAGACAAGGAAGATATTTCTACAGATATGGGAGGAAAGCCTGAGGTTTGCAGAAAAATCTGAAATCTTAATTTAAAAAATACATGGGGAATTAAAACCACAAAATAATAAAAAAGCATCTGTAAATTTAAGAAATGAAATCCCTCTCTGAGGCTGTTGTGGGGTTGCTAGGCTACCACAATAGTACCGCCAGCCTTCAAAGCCATGGCTTCTGTAAAGGCAGGGCAAGGGCAGGGCTCTTTCTTCAGCTTTTTTTGGCCTTTGAGGGAACACTCATTGAGGCCAGGCCCATCCTGCAAGCATCAAGCAATCTGCTATCCCACCCCCCAAATTCCAGACTTGCATGACTCACTCAGGTTTAGCTGTTTTTACTGTTCAACAACAGTCACCCCATGAAAGCCCGTGTTGTGTAATGGTTGGAGTTTCAGACTAGGAGCTAGGTCTGAATCCTCACTCTGCTGCAGTGCTCACTGGATAACCGTGGGCCAGTCATAGTCTCATCCTAACCTACTTCACAAAGTTGCTGTGAGGATTAAAATGCAGGATAGGAGAATGACATATACTTCTTTGGGTCTCCACTGTGAAGAAAAGTGGGAGATAAGTGAAATAAATAAATAAATAATATTGATGAACATGGGAGGCAATGAAAGGTAGGTTGGTGGGAAGGAGAGAAGAATGGAAAGGTGACAATGTGGGGACTGTCAGGAGATAAAGAGGAAATCATGTGGGGAGAGGGATAAAGGTGAAAGAGAGGTGCCCTGTCCAGGCCCTTGTGCATTCCCCAATGTGCAACTGGGCCCAGCATGAAGCTCAGCTCAACAGCGCCACAGTTTTTTTGGATTGCAGGGGGAACAGTGAAAGCTGAAACAGGAGGGCAGGTAAAGGTAGGTTGGCTGGTGGGTGGTCACAGAATCATCCTGGTGTAGCATGGGAAGATGAGTCCTCACCACAGGAAGAGGAGGAAACCTATCCCTAAGCCCTGCCTTGGCAGACACTTCCTGGAAGACAGAGGTCTTGGGGCCTTCCAAAAGGTACTCTGGGCCAGTACCAATACCACCGCATGAGGCAAGAAATAGCAGGGGAGGGGAAAATGAGACACCCTCCCACACATACAAGTCCATATGGGTCCTCCTGTTACTGTAACAACAACAACAACAAAATTTTATTTGTATCCCGCCCTCCCCGCCGGAGCAGGCTTAGGGCGGCTAACAACATAATTCAGGTTTAGTTACACAGAAATAGATAAAATTACGTTTGAACATCATAAACATTTTAATTAAAAATTCTGCTTAAGTTTTAAAATTAATTAAGTTAAATTAGTAAAAGTGCTAGTACTATTTTGCTTTTTTGATGGCGGTTTCCTTAGCAAATTCCATTTTCATCAGCGAAAGCCAGTCGGAAGAGGAAGGTCTTGCAGGCCCTGCGGATCTGTTCAAGGTCCCGCAGGGCCTGCAGTTCCTCTGGAAGTTGGTTCCATAGGCTCAGGGCTATAGAGGAGAAGGCCCGATTGCGGGTACTTTGCAGCTTCACCTCTCTCGGTCCGGGAATAGTCAACAAGTTTTTCCCAGCTGACCTCAGTGCTCTCTGGGGTTCATATGGGGAGAGACGGTCCCTAAGGTAGACAGGTCCTCGACCATATAGGGCTTTAAAGGTGATGACCAGCACTTTGTAACGAACCCGGTATATAACTGGCAGCCAGTTCAGTTCGCGCAGCCCAGGCTGTATGTGCTCCCATTTAGGAAGCCCCAACAACAGTCTAGCTGCTGCGTTCTGCACCAGCTGCAGCTTCCGGGTTCGGTACAGAGGCAGCCCTATGTAGAGGGCATTACAGTAATCCAGTCTCGAGGTGACCGTTGCATGAAGCACCATTGCCAGATCTTGGCGCTCTAGGAAGGGAGCCAACTGCTTTGTCCGCCTTAGATGGAAAAAGGCTGACTTGGCAGTGGCTGCAATCTGGGCCTTCAATCTGTATAATATTTATCATGAAGACTCTAGTAATATTTACATACTGTGTGGTTCCCTGCTAGAAGTTCCTCTAGCCTACAAAGCCTTCCTCCAACTTAAGTAGTTGTTGGGTTGGAGGAAGAGTCAGTATAGTCAGAAAAAGGGTCTTGATTTTTCTTAGTAGAGTGCTGGGATAGAGGCTATCAACAGAAAACACATCATAAATGTGTTCAGTAGCAGAGAGTTCTGTTAAGGGGTTGCTTAAGACATAATATTAGCATTACTTAAATGCCAAAAAGGAAAGTTCTGAAAAACTGAGCATCACTATCCAACACACACATGAAGTTGTCTTATACTGAATCAAACCACGGGTCCATTAAGGTCAGTATTATTTATTCAGACTGGCATCAGCTCTCCAGAGTCTTTGGCAGAGGTCTTTAAACTGGAGATGCCAGGGAATGGACCTGGGACTTTCTGCATGCCAAGCAGATGCTCTACCACTGAGCCATGCTCCCTCTCAAAACTCAAGCATTTGACACAGTAACTATAGTCAGAGTGAAATCTTATCAAGAAGGTGCAATAGGATTGTTTTCTAAGATGAAAAATTGTACTAGTTTCACAATGGCACCACTTCCAAATGTTTTAAGATATAAACCACATAAGATTATTTAATTTATTTACATCTTCCTCACAGAGACTCCTGGCAGATTGAAACACCAAAAGCTACCAATAAATACAATAAAAATAATTTACAGACTTTCCACAAACATTAAAAACTACAGCAATACTTGTTCATAGAAATGCCCTCCTAAAAATATGCTCTTGATTCTGAAGCTTGACCCACTGAACTTCCATGAGCAATTTTTGTGATGCTTTTCTCTTATGTTACAACATTCGCCACTATTGCTAACATCCTTGTAGCAACACTCAAAAGCACTTGTAATTCACTTTCAGAAATGTGCCAAAATTTGAGAATCACTGCTATAATATGACTTATTATGAAAAGCCTTTTAGGCTATGCTTAGGGTTGCCAACAGGCCTGGAGAAAAATGTTCTGTCTCTTTGACAGAAGTGCAGTGTATGGGAATGCACTGTTAAAGCTTCTCATAAGGCAAATCAAAGCACCTGGTAGAAAAGGCTTAGTTAAGTAAGCAGGCGTTCATATTTATTTGCAGATGACACCACTTCACTGCCTTACCAATAGGCCATGATGTTTGATATTAGAAGAAACAAGTGAGGGACCTGTGGGGAAACCCATCCTCCCTCCATTCACTTGCTTGCTAAGCTGGCCACTGTGCTGCCATCTCCACTTGGCTGGCTCACATGGCTGCTGCAGAGGTGGGGAGCAGTAGTAGTGACTCCTCCTCCCCTCATCTGCTTGAAATGCTGCCACTCCCATCTCACAGGGAGGAGTGAGCAGTAGCTCCCACTCTTCCCCTCCCCTCTGCAGTGGTGGAGGAGGGCAGTGGCAGAAGGGTGTGGCATTAACTCCCTGTCCTCCTTACCCACCCTGCTGCTCACTTGACTCCCATGCTGGTTGCTGGTGGAGGCAGCTCCTTGTTGCACAGCCAGCCACCTTCTTCCTGCCTGCCTGACTCAGCCACGGGACAAGATGTTGCTCCTCCCTTTTCAAAAATGGCAGCTGTGATCTTGTGATGTAGAGTCATGAGATCTCAATATTTTGGTAAAAACATTATTTTAAAAATATATATGTTTTTAATATATTTCTGCAACCTGGGGCAGGAAGGTGCCCAAGATGTTTAGAGAAATACCTCCTATCTGTACATGTCCCAATTCTCTTTTAAAACAATTCTCATACAGGCTGTTTTCAAAGCTACATTATGTGCACAGTTCCAACTCTATAAACAAAATGTATGCTTAGATCTCCATGTGACTGAAGTGCCATGATTTAATACCTTTCGTTGCCAACCACAAACTATAACTGTATAGCATTTATAATTGAGAAAGAAAACCTCATGACGTGGCAGGTCACAGTAATGCCCTGTGCAAGATTGATTCCTAGCATAAATAACAATAACAGTTACAAATCATTCTAACCTCTAGCTTGTAGACCAGGACCACACGTTTCCTGAGCACCTGGACTATCTTGACGAACATACCAGGGAACGAGTTGACACCTGCGCCATTTGTGTGTCTTCCACCTTTAATAGGAAAATGATCATATCACATTTGTCAAAATTTATTTTGCACATGCACAAATTAAACAATATTAAGATAATTAATCTGTTCTCATTCTACCCAACTGACTATTTTCTTGTAGAATTTGTGATTAATATTCATGTTTTAGTTACTGATAATCTATGTATTTGAAGAAACACAGCATACTCAGTGTTGAAACAACTCTATAGGCTAGTGCTCACACAGATGGGTAAAATATGTATCTGGACTGTATCCCTTCAGAATATAGGTAAGGCCTCACATGACTGAGTGTTCCTCCATGAAAAAAAAAATTCCTACAGATGGAAGGCAGATAAAAAAAATAATTTTATGAAGAGCCCTGGCTAACCACATCAGTGAAAACTACACTAGAATCCTGGGAGAGGGACCAAGTCTTTTCATCATTGATTGCATACTCTTACAGACATATAAATTATCTGTTTTTAAAAAATTAGATCCAATTACTCCCTTCCACTAAATCTTCCTATGATAGAGAAATACTTCCTCTGATAGTTTTCTTCTATTGGGGGGAAATATTTTTCCTGTTGAAGAATGACTAAGCAGAAAGGAGTCCCAGCCTGGAGAAAAGAAGTAATTCAATCCAACCCACCATAATTAATAATAATTCTATTGTAGCCCATTTCAAAATTTCATGCCCACTAGCATCATGCAAAATTTATGTTTAACGTTGCTTTGAGCAAAAGAGTCCTTCTGCTGTAGTTCTCTGTGGAAGTTGTTTTAATTACTGCTTCAAAAAAGTTCTTCAGCAGATTGAATTTGGGAAATGCAGGTCCAGAACAAAGTAAATTTAATGCCAATTCAAAGGAATAACAAATTGGTGGGAGCCTGCATAAGATCAACACTTGAATAAATAACTTCAGTAAAAGCTTACGGAATTATTCAGATTCCTATTGCATTCAATTATCTACTGCTTTTGATATACATATTTATACACCAATGGTTGCCTCTTATAAATAAACATTTTCACACAGGGGACTATTCATAACCATACACAATGTTTTGAACAACAGCTTAAAAAAAGATAGTATCTTTCCAAGTCTCCACTTTTTAAATCTATTTGAAAATTTCTACAGAGTATTCATCCATACAAAATAACTTTTCATTCAATTCGCATAAGTCTATATTGCATTTCATGGTATAAAACAGCATCATTTCCATTTTCTTCCTTGCTCTGTCAGTAATCCCAAATATTTGAATTGGGGGTGGGGGGAATATGGGTAGCTGCTATATTTTGGTGGTCTCATCAAATAGCACTAATGGTCTAAATGAGAAAAAGCTCTATAAATCTTCTCTCTGAAATAATAGTTGCTCATTCCAAAGTAAGAGTTGATATATGCTTATGCTTCATGCAGTCTGCCAGACCAGCAATGAAAGCAGACAGACCTATTAGATTTTACCCGACCCCTTCCTCTTCCCCAAACAAACAAACCCAACCAAACCTAGAAAATCTGTCCACTAGTCAATTTTAAAAATATCTCAAATCCCACGTCCAAATAGGCAAGAAATGCTGAACAAATCAGGACAAGTCAACATTGCAATTAAGGGATACATATGAAAATGCACCCTCTCAAGAGTAATTTGCACAAGTAGTAACCTTAGCTGTAAATTTTCTTCTGTGCAATTTGCCCTCCCAGCACCATGAAAAACAAACGAATATTGTTCATTCTGGTATATCTGCATGCATTTAATGAAACAAAGTATTTTACTACTAAAATAAACTACAGTGTTTGAGAGAGAGGAGTAAACATACCTTAGGAACAATAATGAGGAAAAAACCTTTCACATGATTTTTCACATTTGTATAGCAATCATAAACAGTACTCTACCCTTCAAAACTCACTGACTTGAGTGGACTTAGGGCATCACTCTGTTTAGGATTACACTTTTAAAAGGAATAAGGTTGGAGTCCAGTTGCACCTTGAACAAGGACTGATTCCTCACTAATCTTTGTTGTGATTCCATGTTGCTTTTCCCTGCGGCTCTTCCATCTGATTTCGCACATGGTGCCACACGGCTGTGATTTGCCCTGCCTTTTTCCCAAGTTCCCTCCACAGCTTCAGGATTCTCTGAGAACCAGAATTCTTAAGTGGTGGAGGGAACTTGGGAACAAGGCGAGGCAAGTCACAGTGCCCCACCCTCCCCGCCCCCGGCAGCACGTGTAAAACTGAGCAGAAGATCAGCAGGAAAGAGTATGAGACCAAGACAAAGGCTCTATTAAGCAATCTGTCAGAATCTCCAAGGTAAGAGGACTGCGTGCATATATGTGTTGTGTGTGTGTGTATATATGTATATTTAGCAATGCTTAGTATTAAATCCTCCAAAAGCTATCAATTAGTTATTGGGCTGGCAAGAAAATGAATAGAAAGGACATTTCAGGGGGGATGGAGAGATGTAGGTATTTTTTCTGATGTAGACCATTAAAAAAATATCAACTACCAGAAAACTGGATAGTGACAACCTGACTCATTTGAGCAAGACCTTTTGAAGGTGTCAATCAACAAATGTGTTAAATCAACAACTTTCTGTACCTGAGCATTCTCAGTTGTGATCTCCATATGGTGGAGTGGCTGCCTAACAAGGTGTGAAAAAATCCAACACTATTATTATTCCATAGAATGTGTAAAATGGAGGTGCTCTGAGGGGAATACTGTTGTAAGAATAGTGTTGTATTTTTAATGTCTTTGAATTTTTCTAGATAGTTTTTATTGTATTGTTTTAGTTTTACGGTTTTTTAAAAAATCTTGTAATCTGCCTTGAGTCTCTGAAGAGAAAGGTGGACAATAAATGAAGCAAACAGCCTAAGGAGACAAGGCGGTATAGAAATAGTCTAAATAAATAAATACATAATGCAAACATCTGATTGGGATATTCACTACTCTCGAGGAACTCTTGTATTAAATCCTGATTATGTGCTTGGGGATACCTTGTGCCAATATCTTGCTATCAATTGGTCAGACAGTGCAGCGTACACTGGCCTTGCTATCACTTCCATAAGTGATGCAGACCGTGTGCTCCTGAATATGAAAGGACCACAGATATGTGGGTTGCCTTAATGCAGGATGCAGCAGGCAAGCACAGCCAATCCTCAAAGGAAGCACTTTGTAGATATTCTTTTTGTCTGCCATCTGTTGTACATCATCATCACTATTCCATTATTATTCTCTCTATGGCAAACGCACAAGATAACAGCACTCTTGGGTCTATCTACCCATCTTTCTACTACAATGGGAATCACAAACAACACCTGCAATGTATTTCTAAAATGCTCACTCTTTCTTGCCTCCCAAATTGAACACTGTTCCTGAAGTTTGGCCATTGACATATGAATACTAGATTAAAAAACTGTCTCACTTACTGCCATCATTGTTCTGTGAATGATGTTATTGGACACAGTGAGGTCAATTCACCAATTTCTGGCCATGAGGTAATCATGACATTTGAAAGCAGTAATAGCATGTTACTGTTTGAACAAGCCATTTTTGTATCACTAAACTGAGATGACTAATTGCCTGTGAAATTCAGGCCACATCCCATTATGAGGAGGCATTGATGCTTCAGGGCTCATAGAGCTATTTTGTTCCTTTACTTCTTTCTTCCTTTCAAAATGTGTACATCCTGATTTACCCCATGCTCAAGGTGGCTTCCCAGACAAGGAGACTAAGCCCCCCTTCCTTCATCAGGCAATATGTATTAAGCCAAACAACCTTTTCTCAAAACTCTACTGTCCATCAACTGTCACCTGTAAAAACTGCAGACAGGGGGAGGTTCACAGTCCCTTTCTTCATACAAAGTATCTGGGCAATCACGGCCACCATTTGCAGGGAGCTGCAAGCTGACACGATGCCGAGACTGTTTTGTTACTGTAGTAGCCCCTGCAAATGAACAACAACAAAAATTTTACTTTCTAAAATGTTTCTAGAAGTTGGACCTTCATAATGAGATCAAAGTAATTATCAGTAGAAAAGACATACATGTAAAAGTTACATTTGTTGCTTTCAAAACAAGGGAGGGGTTTTTTTTAACCCTTATCTAAAAATGTACAAGAATACAAATTACTCTAACATAAAACATGGTTTTAAAAGCTGGTATCACACATCTTATAGAAACTATATGTACTACATTCATACATCTAATGGATAATGAAGAATCTATGGATTTCACATTAAAATATTCTTGTAGAGGACAAGAGCACAGTGATGTTAATGAATTTTCTAATACCTGGGTTCCTAACACAAACCTTGAAACTCACAATGCTTGCCTCTAATCTGACATTGGCATTATGGACTCCCCCGAGTTCTTTTTTTGACTCAGAATGAGCTCTAAATTGGAGAACTTCCTCCCTTCCACCCGCTCACTGCCTGCCTGCTGCAATGGTAGAGCATGCAAAAGAAGTCTCTCTTGCCTTCTCCCTCCCTCCCTGGGGCCTGGCACACTACTAAGGTAAAATCCCAACTGCTAGGGAGGAAGAAAATGAAAGGGATTTCTCTCACCACCTTTGTTAGAGCAAGGCACCAAGACCGAGGGACTGAGATAGGAGGATGAAGGCTCATGGAAGTGGGGGGTGGGGCACAATTCTGATCTTGTCAAGCTCTCAAGGGTTGGGAGGGCAATAGGATCTAAACTGGACTGGATTTTGACTTGGGAGGCGGAATCTATTTTCCAGCTTCTTCAGGAAAACAGCTTGGTTAGAAGAGTTCTGAATTGTGCCCCAAGGAATTAGATCATCTTTAGTGTAATATCACTGAACATATGTTACTATTTTTAAAAGAGAGCAATATAATAGCTTTTATCAGTAAAAATATTGATCTTATCAAGTTTTCTATTGCTCAAGGAAATACTCTGTAAGCCTTAAAAGCCTGCTCACATGTAAGTTAAAAGAATTTGGTCTAGCAAAAGATATCAGATCTTCCTTGTTCTTACTCAAACTGAATGTGACATAGCCAAGATTGATATGGCAACATCAGATATTATCTGTCGTTTATTTTATTCATCTGGTGCTCAGTATATCCCAGCCACCATCAAACTATTTCACGCCAAGGTGGCCATGCAAAGTTTAAATAGGGTTAGTATCTGGATTGTTAGGGGAGTCCTTGGATTCAATTCTTCTAGAACGCGCAAAAGCAGTTGTTAGCAAAAGGGACTGTTTTGTTTAAAGATATAAAACTACCTTAGGGCTTCTCCTGCCAAGTATGGGCCAGTATTAAATAATTAATATTGCTTATTGATATATGTTCTTAAGTTCATTTTGCAGAACTGTCAGTCACAATGATATGGTTTACCATTCCTGCAATTTCTACATGTTCTTACATGTGAGCCAAATTTCTACATAAAGATATCCCTAAAACATTTTTTTTAAAGAGATGGCATTATGTTGTTAATGGAGAGCACCAGAAACCCTTTACAGATACCTCTAATGTTCCCATACTGTATATATTTCATTGCATTTGCCATGTTAAAATAAGCATGCCCAGTTTTTTCCTGCCCTCGCATTAAACCTTTCATGCTCCACAGCAAGCCATCCAGGCTCCACATGCTCTTTAGTTTCTCAAAAAGGTTACAAGTTTAATCTGTCTAATCCTTTATTAGTTAGATTAGATACTCTAATCACTAACCAGAAGGGCTGCAATTGTGACTTTGTATGTGTCTCATTTTTACAAGATAGAGTATTAACTGTGAACTATTCAGTACGACAATTCCATGCCTTTTGACAATAGGTGGCAATGAGTAATCACCATATACCACAGAGGGATTAGGACACGTGAGCATGGAATTATGTTACTGGCTGCTGTTATGACGATGCATATTAAGAAGAATGCTTTCTGCTAAGATTAGAAGAAGAAAGGAATAAGGCAGAAATATCTAGGAAATATTCAGTCATTTCTTCCCTTGTACTTATAATTACAGCACAAGAGAAAATCAAACAGTATGTATGATGTGTAACTAGTACAGAAAGCAGTAGCATTAAACATCTGGCAGTATGTGCTTAAATAAGATACTTAACATTACATGCATGAGTGTTTGTTTTTCAGAATTTCATTCCCCCTTGATTCCCTCTTTCCAAGGAAATAGGTAAAAGAACAGCAACCAGCTTGACCCAATGTAAGAAAAACAACTCTCAGCAATTTATTGCTTTTAAGGGGGCATCAACTATCTGCATCTCTGGGATGATATCCCTAAAATAGAGTTTTCCAAGGATTGCAGTATCACAACAACAACCATGTTTATTTCAAGGGGGCTCTCCCATCTACAAATAATTTAAGATATGAATGCCCATTGAACTCAAAGGAAAAATTGATTAAAGGTAGCATTTAAAGATATTTGTACAACATCCCTTTTAATGTTATAAAGAATGACATTACAAAAAGTAAGGAACTCATGCCTATCCATCCATTGGATGGCTAATATCTCCACTCCAAAACACCGTAGGGCAAAAGAGATCAACAAAATGAAACAGTTAATGCATTGTCTACATTGAGATGTCATGATAAACACAGCTTATTATACAAATCCTGCTTAGTCTGCCAGATAAAATTTAACTGGCCACAGTTTGTTCATAAACCTCAGACAATTTTCTGCTTGCCTCCATCTCCAAGGAGAATATCCAGATACTTTCCCAACATTCCTTGGGCTAACACAGATTCATTGGCCCTTTCTACACTTCGACCTCCACCTGGGTTTTCTCTGAGTCCAACTCACATTCATTTAACTTGCAGGAAAACCCTGGGCAAAACAGCATGTATATATCCTGGGACAATCATGGGGCAAAACTGCGGTGAACTCAGTGTAATGTAGAAATTAAAAAAACCTCAAGATAAAAACAGGGGTGAACTCAAGTGTAGTATATTAAATAATTAATATTGCTTATTGATATATGTTCTTAAGTTCATTTACCTTGTAATGAAGAATGTCAGTCTTGGGCAGGGTTGAACCAGGATTAGTGTAGAAAGGACTATTATGTACATAAAGGTAAAAAAGGTAGTCCCCTCTGCAAGCACCAGTCGTTTCTGACTCTGAGGTGACATTGCTTTCACAACATTTTCACGGCAGACTTTTTATGGGATGATTTGCCATTTCCTTCCCCAGTCATCTACACTTTCCCCCCAGCAAGCTGGGTACTCATTTTACCGACCTCGGAAGGATGGAAGGCTGAGTCAACCTCGAGCCGGCTACCTGAACCCAGCTTCCGCTGGGATCGAACTCAGGTCATGAGCAGGGAGCTCAGATTGCAGTACTGCAGCTTTATCACTCACTATTAGCAAGCTACAATAAATAGTCCAGAAAAGAATGGAGAAATCTTAGGCAAGTTAAGCTCCCTCCTTCACACTTTTGGCTAAATATTATCAGACTCTCCTCCCTACCACCACCCGCTTTCTGTCTAGCTGCTTCACTGTGTTCACTAAACCTTTTTACTGTGAAGCATCTACCTTTTGCTATTTTGCCACATTCCTTAACATTGGGTACCCCCCCCCCCCAAAAAATAACATAAAATCCTGGGAAGAAATACATGACAACAGCATCTGAATGCAGTGAAAAAAAGAAAAGAAAATATTTTGGAGAAGTTGCTGCCACATTGTTATATGGATTATCAGTGGTTTTGTCAAGTGTCTGGGGTGCTTTGGGGTTTTTTAAATGGTCAAGATTATTTTAATAAATGAAGCTTTCATATATTTTACATTGGTATCTATGTTTCATTATTGAATATTGTTTCATATCTATGCCTTTAGGCTGGGTAAGCAAAGATAACATACATATATAAATAAATTAAATATCATGTAACAAAAAATCCCCACTGACCATATTGTGCAGTGTCTCCTTAAATGCATGGGATCTTTCATTTATATCCCAGAACTTTGTTTGTAAAGGATTTTGTATTCCACTTGTCTTTGGTAGTTTTGTACGTGTGCATTTCTGAATCAGGGATGTGATATATTAAACTATGTTCTATACCATCATATTGCTTCCGCTATACTCCCTTATTCTGCATACATTCTCAAAGGCACAAAGTTCCTTTTTCTATTAGTTCAGCCCAATAAAATAGAATGTCCGGTCATTCTGCTTTTCATACCATGCAAGCTACTAATACTTCATTTTCTCACAAAGGTACCACTTACATCTTATCAAATGACAAGGGGACAACAGTTGAGGGATTTTAAAACGAAGCCAAGACAGCAAATAGAATAAAGATACTCGCAATAATCTTTCTTAGTAGGGTCTCCAACTCACCTTGCCCCCTCTGTAGTATATTTAATAACAATTAATACAATCCTAATGGGGATTATAGAATTGCCAAACAGAAGTGATTAAAAAAACTATACTGTATTGACTTAATGGGAACAAACTAGAAACCATTAAGCAGACTAAAGTCACACGGAAATCTCCAAGCTGAAACCTTGAAGGCATGCAACATTAGTCACAGTTCAGAGATGACACGAATAAACACTCAAGGTAGTACCTTCTTGACATGATACAGGGCATGGTGTCCAGTCACTGTAAGGAGTCACAATGCAATCTTTTCTACAGGGAAGCAAGCAAGGCCTAACAGTCTCAGGACGAAGGCTTTCAGGACACCTAAAACAAGCAACAACACAAAAGGGAGCACAAATTAAGAGACAGGCCATGCTGAATGGAGCCACTTAAAAACATACTGATGTGCTTACATTGTCCATGTGGTGACAGAGGTATTTCAATCATGAGTTCAGAAGAATGAAAGTTTGAACAACAAAATTTCTGCTGTGATTACTAATTCCACACTGTCCTCCCTACAGATGTTTTAGCTTTTTTGGTTAGTTGTCTTCATATCACAGGAGGCTTTCTCCACTCAAGTTGGTTAAAAAGCTGAATGGTATACACTGGCTACTGTGGCCAGTTTACATTAATCCCTAAAGTGTAACAAGAATTTTTATCTTCCCATGTAGTTCTGTATTGTTTTAGATTTTGTAGTTTATTGTTGTGACCTGCCCTGAGTTCGCTTATCTTTCCTTAGACATAAATCTAAGGAAATAAATAAAATATATAAAAATCTATCATGTCACCCACAGGATCACATAACTCTGCAAACTGATTCTTCACTGTGCCAATGAGATAGGACTTTTTTGGTAGAAGTTTTTACACAGAAGGGTCAACAATACCCTTCAATTTTGCATACAAATTGGGGAGAGGAATCCACAACTGGGACTGAACCAGGAGGTGGTAAACTGCAATTCTGCCATGTATCATTGATTCACAAAAGAATTCAAACAAAATCGCCATTATGTAGTAGATTCCTCTTCTTAATTGCTATCTCCACTGCAATGTTAAGTACATCCCTTAGCGGTCTCTCAGTGACTTAAGCAGTCCATGTCAAATTTCACCAATTGTTTATATGTTTGAACTTAGCTACTGTATTTCAAACCAGGCTATTGATTTTCTTCCTTTGTAACCTTATTCAAGGTTAAATTAAACCCAAGTAATATAAGATGAAGTCTGTTACTTTGAAAGTAAGGCCAATAATATTGATTTTGTTATATCACAGTAATCCTTTTCTATTAAGGGGAGTTTAAAACATAGTTCTCATTTAGACTTTCATGTACATCTGCTTTTTAAAAACTCATTAAGTGACATTAACATGATGGTCATAGACCAACGAACGTCTTTCTATTTTTGCTTCATGTGCTACCTCTCTTATCCAAATCATTGCTTGCTACCTTATTCTTCTAAGCTATTTACATCAATTAGAAGAGCAAAACAATTCTAAATTTGGAAATGCAACATTTTTATATCAGTACAGCTGTGGTCCAAGGAAGCTTCATGAAGACAAATAATAAAATGCAAATACTTAAGAATTTTGGACAACAATGTTTTGGATACCAGAAAGCCTATTATACTTACTTTTTGGGCCCTACTTGTCCCACGTTGACCCTTACACAAATGACTTTCCTTGTTTGCATCCCAACCGCACAGGTGGCTTCCCCATTCCAGCTGGCAGAAGAATTGAATGCTGACACAGAGACATCCTCTATACATTGGCCCCAAGGTCCTGTTTGCCAGTGGTACACTGTACAAGGATGTTCATTGCAGTTGCGTGTTTCCTGCAGCATGCTGATGTTTGGGCACTGACGTCCTCCTGGAAACAGCAGCAGGGAGAAATACATTGTAGCTATAGTTATTGCAACTAACAATCAAATTTCTTGTTCATTCCCAAGAGGTGTCATTTCATTCAAAAAAACTAGCAAAATAAAATATACAGAGCACCAAGACTTAGTTCTTCCTATGTAGAAGAGGAGATTGGATTTATACCGCGCCCTTCACTCAGAGTCTAAGAACGACTTTACAATCTCCTTTCACTTTCCCTCCCCACAACAGACACCCTTTGAGGTAGGTGGGATTGAGAGAGCTCTTTCAAGAACTGCTGTTTCAAGAACAACTCTGAGGGAACTTGTGACTGACCCAAGGTCACACCAGCAGCTGCATGTGGAGGAGCAGGGAATCAAACCCAGTTCTCCAGTTTAGAGTCCGCACTCCTAACCACTACACCAAAACAGCTCTAAAGTACATCTTCAAATAGCAAGTGGGGACTCACATGAATCACATTCTTCTATACAAAATAGTTCTTCCCTATAGAAAAACCAGATGTCTTCTTCTGGACATGCTTATTTTCTATGTGCAAGGACTATTAGAGGCACAGTCAGTCATACGAGCTTCCACCTGCATCTTGGCATGACATACACCAGATAAGGTTTACCACTTCACTGAAAACTAGGGCTAAGACATACAACAAGCAAGCTGCATGTCATTCAACATTCTGATTTTAACTGCACATAACAAGAAACTGGCTTGGGGTTGAAACTGAGATTTGTTGAGGTTTAACAATGATAAATGGAATGCATTAAACTGCATTTTGGTGTTAAACCAATGTAATTACAAGCATATCAATCTTTATTGTCTATGGGTATGAGCATGGAAATTGAATAACAAACAAATTATAGTTGTAGGTTTTCAAAACCTGTCTGACATTAGAGACTGTTCTAAATAATCATATAATTTTAAATAGTTATTTTTAGGTCCACACGGATATCAGAGCAGGTCACAAATAAATATTAAGATGCAGTGACTGAACCAGCAAGAACAGGAGATACCCCCTATTTTCATTTCTAGCTGGTTCTATTTTAAGGATCATAGGAAACCTCTTTTGAAGAAACCTAGCTGGGTCCCTTTTGAACGCAGGCAAATCAGTGAAAACTAGAGTTGCTACTGAATTTCATAGTCCCATCAGTTTGACTCAAAAATCTCTGCTTTGATTTTGTTTCTTCCATGAGGGAACTGGAGTCTTCATAATTAGGTTTTAGTATCAAAACAAGAGGGGGAAGAGTTAGTAGTACTAAAAAGTCTTTATTCCAAAAGAAGAAAGAGATTCGTGGATAATGTTACTGATTAATCCATTCTGTAGTTCATGCACATGGCATTCAGAGTTTCTTCAATTGAAAAAGATTTTCTTCTGATGTTTCTCATTGGAGTAACTCTTTTTCAACCAAAGGAAGACCGATTTTGCACTAGGCTTGTTCCAGGTGGAGAGCCCTTTTGCTCCCGGCGCTTCTCTCCGTTTTTGCACAAGCTGCCCTGGAGATGCAAGTTGGCCCACTGCTTTTCCGCAGCAAGCGAGATCCTCTTACAAGTGGTTTCTGCTTGTCATGAAAAAGCAGCATGCCAGCTTGCAGCTCCGGGGCAGCTTGTGTGAAAACCAAGAGAAGCGCCAGGGGCAAAAGGGCTCTCCACCCAGAACAAGCCGTAGTGCAAAATCAGTCTAAGTCTTAAAAGAAAGGAGTCATAAGATCTAAATCCATATTTTGCCAGTGGTTAGAGAAATGGACAAGGCTTATAATGGCACATGGCCACGTATCTCACTAGGGGAACCTGGGCTAGTCACATTCTTTCAGAATTTAATCATGTGAAGATGACATTGACAAGGTAAAGAACCATACACACCAACCAGAGCTCCACTGAAGGACATGATAAAAACATAATAAACAAATATATGACTGAATCTACTTCTGTGTTCTTTTCTAAATGTTACATGCACAAATCATCTGAATGATTACAGATATTACCCAAGAGTTCAACTACACATGGGAGCAGATATATATTAGAATGTTTCTGAAACATCTCAATCCCTTACGACAGCTGAGATGTCTAGCATACATCACAAGAGTGGAAGATATTAATCAGATGGTTTAATCAAGAACAGTATCAGCTGTTCATTGCTACTACTTTGATCATTGCTACTACTTTGAACACAACTTAAGTTGTAAAAACAACCTGGTTCATTTACTTATTTAGTACATTTCTATCCTACCATTCCTCCAGTTTGCTTAGAATGGCAGACATGGTTCCCTCCCTTCCTTGATTTCATCCACACAACGACCATTTAAGTTACATTAGACTGAAGACATTGACTGGCCCAAAGTCACCGCAGTGAGTTTCATGGTTAACCTGGTTTATAAATGTAAGACAACCCACTGGAATCCTATGAACAAGTTCTGTGGGCACTGGCTAGTCTCTGCCATGCATCACATTTCCTTCTGTGTTTGTACAAAGTCAGTGGTTTTTCTTGGGCTCTTGAAGTTTTATAAAAAGAAAGGCACTCCACAGTAGAGATTATCTAGCACACAAAGAACTCATTCATAAAATGCAAGCTATAAGTTTGCTGACCTCAAGAGGATTTACTCCTGTCAGAGTTTTTAGAACTGCAGAAGATAGCACAAGAGTTTCAAAAAGACTCCAGAGTCAAAACCAAGAGAAATAAATTCCTTCCACTCAGCAATCCCAGAGGATAGCACAATTTTCTTTCTTTCATATATAAGGGATCCTAGACAGTTACTTTTGCATTCAATTAATTAAAATTAATCAATTTTAACACCCATTAGCAGCTGAAAGAGGATGTCTACACAATAGTACAGAATATTAATTGGCAACACATTGCTAATCTCCTATCAAAGCACTAATTGATTAATTAAAGCGGTTAATCAGCTAAATGCTTTCAAGCCTAAAATTAGTTTGGTGATAAAGCTACAGAAAAGCTTTCTTTGGAAAGTATGTGATTCAGGCAGGTTAGGGCAAGATGACAGGAAAAACATGAATTGTCATGAAGATGAAACTAGCAAATTGGGATGTGGACTGCAAATGTATAAATCCCATATAAAATCAGACAAAGTACAGATGCCTCTTCTGGCTTGCAATACATCTGAAACCTTTGTAATAAAAACAGCTGTCCTTAGAAACAATGGTATCAAATTAAATAACTTGCCTATCAAATTTATAAGGTATAGGGCCTAACTACACATTACATTTTACACATTCTCCACTTCGTCTTTAATTAGACATTTCTTGCAAGTTTCCCAGTGGGAATTCAATTCTGAAGTGGGTGGGGTTCTCATGCAGATTTGGGCCACAGTACACAAGGAGAATGGGAGTTTGTCTTCCTTTCCATGCCATTTTTCTGAACCCAAAATGGCCTTGGGACACTATTTGCTTTATTTAGGATTGCCAATCCCCAGTTGGGGGCAGGGGGTCCCCCAGTTTGGAGGCCCACCCCCGCTTCAGGATCATCAGAAAGCAGGGTGGGGAGAATGACTGCTGGGCACTCCACTATACCCTATGGAGACCAATTCCCATAAAGTATAATGGAGAACTGATCTGTGGGTATCTGGGGCTCGGGGGGGGGGGCTGTTTTTTGAGGTAGAGGCACCAAATTTTCTAAATAGCATCCAGTACCTCTCCTCAAAACACCAAGTTTCAAAAAGGGGGGCCAATTCTATGAGCCCCAAAAGAAGGTGCCCCTATCTTTCATTATTCCAAATGGAGGGAAGGCATTTAAAAGGTGTGTGATTGCCAGAACTCCCTTCCAAGTTCAATTGTGCTTGTCACACACTTGCTCCCAGCTCCACCGTCAAAGTCCCCAGATATTTATTAAGTCGGACCTGGCAACCCTAGCTTCATTGAAAGTCTCTCATGTGAAGTCCCTAGTGGATGGAAAATGCCCCAAGGGCTATTTCATATCAGCAGGAACCGCTTCTCCCAGGGTGTCACAGTCCCAATTTGAATCAGGGCCACACAGCCTTGAGAATTCAGTTTCCACTATGGAATCTTCAGCTGATCTCTAACTAAAAGTCCCCAAGGAGAACAAGTACAAAAGAAAATGCCTAGTTAGGTTTTGGAAAAACAATTCACTGAAATCTATGAGTTCATTACGATTTTAAGACATAAATAGAATATTACAATGATATAGGTAATACATAATATACTAATTACATTAAACAGGGCAAGGAGAACTGGTAACTGTAGAATGCATAGTTATTCAGCTGCATACCATTAATTGCTAAAACCAACTTTCAACATAAAGCAAAGTCCTACATGCAAAATAAATAAACAAACAAAGTATATGTGATGCAGCAGATCCATCTCCTGTTTTTGTTTTTAAACTGATACCTTCTGATGGGGTGCGTGTTAATTTGGATTGGAGCTGTGGTGCAGAAAGAAGCCATATTTAAGGTTGCTACCCACCCCTACTATCAAGTCTGTGCTCATAGACACATAGGCAGACTAAAAAGCAGGGTTTCTGACAATTATCACAACACAGGAAAAATTAACATGACTGTCCCTGATATCATCATACTGACTGAGAAATAACAGTGTGTGAGAGAGAGAAAACTGAGACCACATGGAATCAGACAATCACACTGTTAACCAGAACTTCTCACATTGTGAATCAAGATGCACTCAGATACAAAGAATCCTAGTGTGTTAACGGACATGTCAGCAAAGACCTAAACTTATACTGAGCAGTCTTCAGTAAAGGGTTCTCCAGTTTCACTGATGCAATATGGGCCAGCTGATATTGACTCTGAAAATCCTAACTTAATGAGTTAACTAACAATGCAGTCCTAAGCAAAGTTATACCCTTCTATATCCACTGAAGTCAGTGGTGGGTGATGAAGATAATAAAAACGACCAATTAATAATCCATACAAACCAATAAGTGTGTGTGAGAGAGTTTGTGTGTGTGCGTGTGTAAGGATTAGGGGCAGTGCCCTCCTGAATAATTCCACTGAGCCCAACTTGCAAACTCTCAGCAAAATGGAAGCCTCCTTAGCAGCCTCAGAAAGGTTGTTTCATAAAATAGGAACAGCCACTGAAAAACCACTAGATCAAGGAGTGATCATCCCAACTAGAGGAGGGAATAATCAATAGGTGTTGGTCCAGTGAAAGGAGCTGTTCTGTGGCTTGATAGTGGGATCGGTGGTTCCACAGTTATGTGGGTTCCAGGGTCATGAAGGGCTTTAAAGGTAAGAATCAGATCCTTGAATTAAACTCAGAAACTGGCAACCATTACAGAGATCTCAAAATAGGTGTAATCTGTGCTAGGTGGCTGGCCCTCAGACTGCTATAGTTTGTACCAGCTGGAAGTTTAGAAATTGTCTTAAAGGACAGACTTCTAGCAGTTTGCTTTTTCTCCCTTTTGGCCAGCCACCTGGCTCCCCTCCCCTTTGTTCAAGCTCAGCAAAATAGTAGTAGTAGTAGTAGTTTTCATTCAAGCCCTAAGCCCTATAGCCAGAAAAAAAATCTGGTCTGAACTTATGTTCACTGTACTTGTGCTCCACACAGGTTGTATAGGCCCTGCAAGGAGACAAATACATTACCGTATGGGCACCTGTATGCTTCCTCTCATGGCAAACAGCAACTGGGGGTGATTGGTGAACATGTCATGGCACTTAGAATAAAGCAGTTTATAGTTAAAATGGCCAATAATACAATGGAGAGGAGGAGAATCAAACTAAATTATGCTTAACGGGTAACCAAATGTGAGAGCATGTCAAACCATCTTCCACCAGCACCACTTCAAATGCTGCCAAGTTGCAGCTGACTTATAGTGACCTCAAAGGATTTTCAAAGCAAGAGACATTCAGAGACGTTTGCCATTAGCCTCCACTTTGTTGTGACTGTGGACCTCCCCTTGGTGGTCTCCCATTCAAATACTAACCAGGGGCCAACACTGCTTAGCTTCTGTGACCTGATGAGATCAGTCTAGCCAGAGCTATCTCGGGGTAATAATAATAATAATAATAATAAATTTTATTTATACCCCGCCCTCCCCTGCCGAAGCAGGCTCAGGGCGGCTAACAATACGGTGACCAATGGTACACCAACAATAAAACAGTTACATTAAAAACATTAAATTAGGTAGGCAGATAATAATGGATTGACCTGGACACACTTGATACATTCAGAGTTCAGAAGTTATACCATTACACTGTTTGTTGCCTTTTTGGATTTTCATATATTGGGTATTATGTTGTGAGCAGTATAGAAAGCATTTTCATAAATTAAGTTGTTCCATGAACCCAGAAAAAGGTGCAAACCCACCATTATATCAGCAAATGATTCTACAATGAGAATTTTTTGCAAAACCATATGTAAGGCTTTGGCCTTCAAGCAAGATGACCATCTTCTCAGTTATTAAAAACATCCTGATTAACGTTATACACTGTCACGTCACAATTACTTGAACCTCAAAGTAAATTGCTTCCAACGATCCAAAATATTTTTAGCTCCAGATAGATATAAGAGATGTGTGTTTCTACCCAAACCAGTCTCTACATTGTAGCATAGCTGTATGGGAACCAAAAATCCCTTGGGCTTTTCCCATTTTCAAACTGACATCCAGTAGCTGCACTAATTTAAATTTGGCTTCATCAGTGTCTTAGAGGCTATCGCTACACTTCAGAATTGCTGGAGCTCAGCAGTATTTTGGACACCTCAAAGCCTCTAAAATGGGTCAACAAAGGCATGTGTTTCATGTTCTGGTTCTTAATTATAACATGAAGGGATTTTAATGCCTAACTTTATTTCTTTGTAAACCTTTGAATGTCCCTCAAAGCCCCTGACATCATAAAAAATTAAACAGCACCAAGCACAGAACATTTCTGAGACACATTTGTGTTTCATAAATCACCAAGCTATAGAACTTATGCTTGGAATAACCTCTCCCTTTCTGCAGAAAAAGCTTTTTTGAAATTTATATCCTGCCATATGCCAAGGGCTTGGAGTGAGAAGGGTAACAGAAGGTTTGGATTTTACAAGGGGATCCATATCCCTCAATAGGGCACTTAAATGGACTCATGGGAAGAATAAAAAGAGAGTAACAGGGAAAACAGAATTTTAAATGGTGATAATAAACAAAAATACATATATAAAGAACGGTTATAAAGCTTTACATACGGTTCTGAAAATGAGTGGGGAGGGTAGCAAGAAGGGTATCTCCTGGCTGACCCAGCAGTATTTCCCTTTTCAATACATATTACTTTCAACTGAAAGCCCACTTTTTAATCATTCATTCCTTGCCTCTTAACAAGCTTGTCTGACTCATTTGTTAGGAGGGTCGGACCTGACACAAATGGGACGTTGTTGGGCTGGGCCATGTGTGTCATAAAATGTAATGTGAGGTAGTGGAAATATAAACTTTATAAAGGACACAGGCAAACACAAAGATTTTTTTTCAACAAAATACAAACATGCTTATAACTCTTGCAACATTTTGTTTAAAATTGAAAGTGGGGGAATAGTGGGATTTGGCAATGCAATTTTTAAAATAAGGGTCTACTCAGATTGGCAATGTCTCTCCAGTTTAATATCCCCCTTTGGCTGTGGGTTCCTAGGTTAGAGTGCTCACTAGGTCAGGTCCATTCAACAGAGACAAGCTGGCTCAAAGCATGAACCCTTTATGTGCAAGGACATAGCTCCAGGAAACATGAGCTTCAGCTGGCTATAGGAATGCTGAAAGTGAAACTGATCTCCACTCCATTGAAACACATTGCAGTACAGACAAAACTGCATTGAAAACGTGGAATGGATTTTCCATTAAGATCTCTGGGCTCTAACTATCTGGGCACAGAGACCTTAATGGAAAATCTATTCCATGTTTCCCTTGCTGCTTTGCTTCCTACTGCAGCCAGCAAAGACAAGGCAGAAAGAGCAGGGAACTTTGGCAGCCTTGGAGCTTCAAAGGGTGAGGACTAGGGTGGCCAGACCGTCCCGGTCTCCCGGGACTTTCCCGGTTCTGGCCACCAATTCCCGGCTCCCGGGCTGCCTATACCGGGACCATTACAAAGTCCCGGTATAGCCAGCGGGGAGCTGGCGGGCCGCGCGCGCGGGCCAGGAAGGCGGGGAGTGAGGCAGCCAGCGTCCCTGCGCGTGCGGTGGTGGAGGCCGGAGAGGCCGCCGCTGGTCCCTGGAGGCCCTCCAAAGGCCCGCGGAGGCCGCGGAGAGGCCGGCGCTGGTCCCTGGAGGCCTCCAGAGGCCAGCGCCGGAAGCGGAGAGGCCCCCGCGGGTCCCTGGAGGGCCTCCAGAGGCCCGCGGAGGCCGTGGAGAGGCCCCTGCGGGTCCCTGGAGGGCCTCCAGAGGCCCGCGGAGGCCGTGGAGAGGCCCCTGCGGGTCCCTGGAAGCCCTCCAGAGGCCCGCGGAGGCCGCGGAGAGGCCGGCGCTGGTCCCTGGCGGCCTCCAGAGGCCAACGCCGGAAGCGGAGAGGCCGCCGCTGGTCCCTGGAGGGCCTCCAGAGGCCAGCGGAGGCCGCAGAGAGGCCAGCGCTGGTCCCTGGAGGCCCTCCAGAGACCAGCGCCGGCCTCTCCGCCGCCTTCCTGGCCTCCGCAGCCGCCGCCAGCCCCGCCAGCAGCCCGGAGGAGAGGCCGCCACCGCCCTGGATCAAGGTAAGCCGAAAGAGGGGGGCGGCTGGGGGGGGCGGCTGGGGGGGCGGCTGGCGGAGGGGGGGCGGCTGGCCTTCCTTCTTTCCTTCCCTCCCTCCTCCCTCCCTCCTTCCTTCTTTCCTTCCCTCCCTCCTTCCTTCCCTCCCTCCTCCCTTCCTTCCTTTCTTCCTTCCCTCCTTCCCTCCCTTCCTTCCCTCCCTCCCTCCTCCCTTCCTTCCTTCCCTCCCTCCTTCCTTTCTTTCCTCCCTTCCCTCCCTCCTCCCTTCCTTCCCTCCCTCCTCCCTTCCTTCCTTTCTTCCTTCCCTCCCTCCTCCCTTCCTTCCTTCCTTCCCTCCCTCCCTTCCCTCCTTCCTTCCCTCCCTCCCTTCCCTCCCTCCTCCCTTCCTTTCTTCCTTCCCTTCCTTCCCTCCCTCCCTCCTCCCTTCCTGACTGAATGGGCCACTGGCCTGATCCAACAGGGCTTCTCTTATGTTGTTATGTGACACAGTGTGTTGGACTGGATGGGGCACTGGCCTGATCCAACAGGGCTTCTCTTATGTTCTTATGTGACACAGAGTGTTGGACTGGATGGGCCACTGGCCTGATCCAACAGGGCTTCTCTTATGTTCTTATGTGACAATACTGACTTTGGTGGACCCAAGCACTGATTCAGTGTAAGGGAGCTTTGTGTTTGTGACTGGAGTGGACAATACTGACTTTGGTGGACCCAAGCACTGATTCAGTGTAAGGGAGCTTTGTGTTTGTGTCTTCTGGTGCAATTTTGTTCTCAGATCCTGTATTTACTTCATCAGTATATGGGATAAGGCACTTTCTCAACTGTGCTGCATAATGCAGCCTATTTATTTTGTCCTGTTTGCTCTGTTGGCTCTATCTGCGCCACCTTCATCACTTTCGGGGTGTGGATCCCCCAGTGGGGTGGTCTCGCGACTCCCTCCGCCGGCTGTTTCTGATAGCCCTGCGCCCCCTCTTTCATTTGATATGTGTCCCGTGCGGATGCCACCCTCCCGCCGGGAGATGCCGCAAAATGAGCCCCCTTGAGGCTTATGGCGGCAGGGCTTGGGGGAAGCGAGCTAGACTGCTGTTCTTTTGAGGGGTCATAGAGTGTTTCGAGCCCGTCCCTGTGGCATCGGTCCCATCGTTGTGGGGCCCAGCGCAGCGGCACGCTGAAGCAGCCTGTCGGTCACTTCCGGGTTCCTGTCCTGCATCTCGACCTGTGTTATTAGTGACAGGCTGCTTCGGCGTGCCGCTGCGCCGGCCCCCTGGGTCCCACAATGATGGGACCGATGCCACAGGGACGGGCTCGAAACACTCTATAACCCCTCAAAAGAACAGCAGTCTAGCTCGCTTCCCCCGAGCCCTGCCGCCATAAGCCTCAAGGGGGCTCATTTTGCGGCATCTCCCGGCGGGAGGGTGGCATCCGCACGGGACACATATCAAATGAAAGAGGGGGCGCAGGGCTATCAGAAACAGCCGGCGGAGGGAGTCGGGAGACCACCCCACTGGGGGATCCACACCCCGAAAGTGATGAAGGTGGCGCAGATAGAGCCAACAGAGCAAACAGGACAAAATAAATAGGCTGCATTATGCAGCACAGTTGAGAAAGTGCCTTATCCCATATACTGATGAAGTATATACAGGATTTGAGAACAAAATTGTTTCCGGCGGTGATATTTGGGGGATTTTTGGGGACGTCACAGGAAGTGCTGTGAAGTCACTTCCTGTTTCCGGCAGTGGCATTTGGGGGAAATGATGTCATTTGGGGGAAGTGATGTCACAGGAAGTGATGTCACTTCCCATTTCCGGCAGGTGACGCGGGGAAATGATGTCACAGGAAGTGGTGTCACTTCCTGTTTCCGGCGGTGGCATGACATCACCGGAAGTGACATCAACGGAAGTGACGTCACTACCTGTTTCCGGCGGCCGCGCGCACCCCTACCTTTCCCCCCCAAAAGGTGTCCCTGGCTGGCCTTCAGACATTATGGTCACCCTAGTGAGGACAGGAAGGGGAGGAGGGTGGAGGGAAAGAGCCCCGCAGGCCTGATTAAAGCCCTGGGCAGGCCAGTTCTGGCTCACAGGCCAGACATCTGACACCCCTCACTTTCCAGGCTCCCTAATCCATCCCTATCCTTTACTCACCTACTATGCCCACCTTGTCCTACCATCCATATCTTGCCCACCTCATGCAAAGGGTAAACCTTCTCAGCCTGGAACATCTGTCATATCTGTTCTGCTCAGTGCTGCAGCCTAGCAAACTATCAATACATAGAATAGCATGGCTCCATCTGTGGATACTTAAATCTGTGGATCAGGGCCACGTTGAGAAAAGATTTTTCTCCCTGAAGCTTGCAGAAAAATCCCAAACCATAAGGGGGGTTGACCCCCACCCCCCCAAAAAAAGAAAGTAGTTCTCTGCACTTGAACAAACAACTGCCTTGGAACCAATGGTTTAGAAGGACAGGGATGGAGAGATGACAGCCTCCTCCACCAACCCCTCCCCCATATCCCTCACCCACTGACAACCTGCCTACCTCTACCCACTGCTGACTCAGGGTGCCAGACAGGAGAAGTGTAAACCTCCATCACACCCCTCCTAACATCTCCCCTCTGCTGACATGGCAGCTGCCACCGCCGCCACCATTTATGTGAACCAAAATTGCTGGCCAGGAAAGTAGAGCAGTGTGGAGGAGATATGTGGCCAGGCTGTGAGTAAGCTAGAGAGTGTGTCTGAGGCTGAATCACCAATACTGCCACAGGCCTTTAAATGGCAGCAGTTGCTGGAAGAAGAGCCTGACTGGAAATGCTCAAAGACAAAACAACCAGCAGGTGAAACTCTGTTGGTTAAAGCCCTCAACCCAAAAGCACTGACTGGCAGTGACTGCAGCAGCAGTGAGAGACAAGTTTCAAATCATTTACTCAGCATGGGTAACCAATGCTTTGTGGCAGCGGCAGCCCAAGAGGAGGCTGCAGTAGGAAGAGAGAAAGGGAGATACAGACTGTGCTTGCAAGAGAGTCAAGGGGGTAAGTAGGGGAGACAGAGATTGAGACTGTTAGCAAGAGAGAAAGAGTGCAGTGAGGGAGGATGAGGGAGAGAATCAAACTGACTGTACTGACAAGAGAAAAGGCGTGGGAGAGAAAGGGACAAGGCAAAGATGGGTGGGATTGGATGCACCCTCCCCTACAAATTCTCACAAGTCCCCACTTGTTAACTCTAAACAGGGCAATAGAAATCCCTCTGCTGTAGACATTATAGTGAAATAGCAGAGCAAAAAGAAATGTTTCTGCTCTTCAAGAAGATTAATCTCATTAAGAAACTTTGTAGTTAATCCCATTGGTTTGAAATGCTGAGCTAAATCATCCTTCATGAAATAAGCCTGGCTCAAATAGCAAAACACTGTGTAATGCTTGGCTCACCCTTGCCATTCCCTGTTTAAAGGAATCTCAGGTGGCATAGCTGGGAAAGGCCTCTGCCTAACACCTTGAACACCTGATGCTGGTCCTCATAAAAAATACTAGGTTCAACAAACTAACAGTTGGCCACAGTGTTGAATATTTTCTTACATTTGTATATTTCTATTCCAAAATTAGACTCTAAATTTAGGTGTTGTTAAAATTAGGTGTTAAAGAATGTTTCCATTTACATGACACTTAATTAACAATTTTTTAACAAAATCTATTTTTGTTTGTTTGAACTGACTTAGGTCCCGCCCACCTTGCTTACAGGAAACAAAGTTAGTTCCTTTTTTTCCTTGAGGAATTGAATGGCATCAAGTATGCATTAATCCTTTTATCATACATGCGACTCTGAGGGTGTTTTCGCACTCACCTTCAGCCGGCGCCGCGACCCTCTTGACGACGGAGGATCTGTGCTGATTTCCCACACGAAGCGCTGGAGCAACCAGAAGAGCCGCCAATTTCCGGCGCGAAGCCCGCTCAAGCGTTTTCCTGCTTCTTGGCGATTTACGTTTGAGCGGGCTTCGTGCCGGAAATTGGCGGCTCTTCTGGTTGCTCCAGCGCTTCGTGTGGGAAATCAGCACAGATCCTCCGTCGTCAAGAGGGTCGCGGCGCCGGCTGAAGGTGAGTGCGAAAACACCCTGAGGCTCTAACTGATTGGGACTTTTTCATGTATGCATTTACAGGTTATCTGTACTTGTGATAGACAAGAGGCTGCCCTGCCCTGAAGGGAAAACAGCCACTCAGCTGTTTCATCCCTGAGCCTATGGGTCAGCTGCTCTAGCATCCAATCACCTTTCAGAGGGGGAAGGGAATATTGGAGGGAAGCACATATTGGTTTAGACCTGCCTCAAGAAGAACACAATTATAGTTTTGGGTATAGTTTGGGTATAGTTCAAGTAAGCAGTCTGAAGAGTACCTGCCTGGTAGTGTGGCAAGGTGGTTTAGCACTACCTCTGGGAGAAGACAGAGTATCTGGTTGTTAGGCATGTCTCTGGTGAGGAACAGATCTTGTACCATTTAGCCTGACTCCTGGGAAAGGGCAGGCTGGTGTGAGTGGAATCCCATGTGTGTGAAAGGATCCAAACTGATGGCTAGTCAGGGAAAACTTATTTGTATCTGCAAGAATTACACAGAAATCAAACCACACTCTGAAGCCAAAACTAGTTTAAATGTATGTGCCTTGGCCAGGTTTCTCCTTTGATTGTCTAGAGACCTGTGCTGCTGATTTGTTCTTTTAAAAACAACCTGTAAATAAATAAATATTCTTTGTTATTTCATACAACTCTGGCCCCACTGATCAGATAGCACATGACAAAAATGCATAATGGATTTACTGGCACAAGGATGACAACAGATTTGATTGAAGTGAAGCCTAAAAGTTATAATCTAAACTGATAAGGTTTGAATTTGGAATGTAATCAGAGAAGTGAAAGTGACAAGTCAGCTGCGTGGGAATTGTATTACAGTTTTGGAAGATTATCTTTTATTCATGCACTCTCTAAAGCAGAGATGCTGAACTCATTTGTTACGAGGGCCAGATCTGACATAAATGTCACCTTGTCAGGCTGGGCCACGTGTGCCATAAAACATGAGGTACCAGAGATATAGACTTAACAAAGATTATTTCAGATGCCAAATGGTAATAGCAGGCTTGATTGTATTAAGTGTAATATGCAGAGGGGTAGTAGGTATGGAGATACCAGCATTGGTAATGGGGCAAGAAACCTAAGTCTCAACTTGGTGCAGAAAGATTCAGATCACGAGGATGCAAAGAATAAATGAAAATAAATCTGAGGAAGTGAGCAGTGACTCGCGAACACTCATACCCTACCGCAGATTTTGTTAGTCTTTAAGGTGCTACTGGACTCTTCCTCGTTCTACTCCTGATAGAAACCACAACACTCAAAAACCAGAGGGGGACATTTTAACCTTCCAGGACATTCAGCTGATGACCTAAGAGCAGCTATTCTCTTACAAAGGAATTTCATAGGGAGATTAGAAAGAGAGACTGCTGAATTGCAATTGATAATGAAGTTCAAGACAATGCATCCTCCTGGACTGAACTGACCTAAGTTTCTTCTCTCATCACCAGTGCCTGCTATTGTTATTTGGCATCTGAAATCATATCACTCTCCAAGATATAAGGACAGATGGATTCACATTCTAGCTGTATCTGAAGAGGTGAGCGGTGACTCATAAAAGCTCAAGCCCTGCCACAAATTTCGTTATTTGTTAATGTGCTATTGGATGTAATGGCCCCCTTTTGCAGTGAATTCCTAGGATAGAATACTCACTCAGGCACTTATTCTCAGGTCCATTCAGCAAGACAAGCTGCCTTAAACATCAGCTGTTTATTTGCAAGGAGGCAACTCCAACAACTAACATCTTCAGCAAAACATGCACAGCTGGAAACTGAAACAAGAGCTCCACTCAACAGGACAAAACCAAACCACACAGATACCAGAGGAGGACCAGGCTGTTCCATTACATACAAACACGTACAATAAATATACCACACTGGACTCTTGTTCCCTTCCACTAATAACGATTGCAAGCTGTGCTGTTAGGCTTCTTTTCACCCCTGCATCTATTAGAACTGGAAAGGGGGATCTCTCCAAGTGCCATGGCTCTCCCCACCCCCTACTCTCTCTGGCCCTTTCCCTCCCTCTCCTCCCTCTCTCTGAAAAAGTGCATGCACAAACAAAAGCTTATATCTGGAATAAAACATTGATCTTAAAGGTGCCACTGGACTTTATCTCACATGCTCTCTCTGGCTCTTTCTCAAAGAGGGAAGGGGGAGGAGCCCTAAAACAATTTAGGGAAAGGAGCCTTGGCTTTCTTTTTCTCTCCTGGAAGCAGGAAGCTGGAGAGAGCTGGGCAAAAGTGAGCTGCAATGAAGGAAGTAAGAAGCAAGAGGGAGCCAGATGTCACAGGCAGGAGAGGAGTCCTGCAGGGGCTGGTTCCAGCCCATAGACCATATGTTTGACACCCCTGCTCTAAGGCCCAAGTTTAGGAAAACCATTTAAAGCACATTTGTAACCTATTTTTTCCTTGTATGTATGTACTGCTCTTAGATGTGGTTTCTAGTGGTCTCCATCCATATTGCCAATGCTGTCCACAACTGTTAAGATACACTAAGACTGCAGCACCTAGTGTTCCTAGAAGGTTCCCAATACCCAAGCACATGCATAAATTTAAAGACATCAGTAGCACACTCTCTCAACAGCCATGCACTGAAGTGCCTCTGCCCATTCAAATGGTTTGAAGCTTTTTTGTACTCCATCCTGTATAATCCTCCATGCTTGCTACAAACACCTAAATGTCATATCTTTCCCACCATCATTACAAGGTAAAGTAAATTACATTAAATTCAGCTATAAAGAAGAATGCAGAACTATCAAATCATACTCATGAAAGCTTTTTTTAAACAGAAATCTATATTTCCACTTTCCCCCCACACACACACACACCACGTTTCTTTGCTTGGGTTCCTTTGCTTAGCTTATATTTGTTTGGAACCAGATTTTTTAATGTTTATAATAAAGTTGCTGCCACTGATAAGTCTGTTTGCATGGGAAAGGGTTATGGCTCAGTGGCAGAGAATCCGTTTTGAATGCTGAAGGTCCCAAGATCAACCTCTGGTTCATCCAGTTAACAGGATCAGGTAGTAAGCAACATAAAGATTGCCATCTATGACCCTAGAAAGCCATGTACAACCAGAATAGACAGTACTGATTCAGACAGAGCAATCTTCTGACTAAATATAAGGCAACACCGCATGTTCATGTGTACCTGTTCAATACCTGGTTCTCATAAAGCAGGAGCTAAACGAGAGCCAGAAATGAATGATGGAGAAGTATCTTGTACAATACAATCAACAGACATGAATTCCTGTTTTAAAAATATCAGTAATGGTACACTGTCAAAAGGAAGTGTTAAAGCAGTTGTTTCCTTTGAATCACACTTCTTAATACTTCTAATGGTCAAAAGGGAATATTAAGAATTCATCACCATATACCAAAACTGCTACAAATGACCTTACCTTCACCTGCATATGCCAAGATAGAACGGGAACGCATCTGTTTTCCTTCTGTGGTTTTGCCTGAGCAGGTGTGAGAGCAGGAGGACCATCCAGACCATGCGCTGAGTACGCAATCCTTTGGGCATGTAACATCACAAACAATGGGAACTGGATAGATAGCATCTCTGCACAGCTGTCTATCAACTTCTTCTCCTGGGGGAAAAAAAGGCCAGTAGCAGTCTATCATTGTTAATTTAATGTAAATTGAGCAGTGTTAGCCCAGATGGGCACAAAAATAAATTAGATTCTGTTGTTTTGTAAAAACAAGTAAACTGATTAGTTATCAAAGTGGTTGTGTCTTTCACAGCCTGATGTTAAAAAATATGCCACAGCACTCAAATCCTACCATGAAATTGATCTGAAGTAGTGATGAGGGAGTTCAAATTTATGATATGGAATCATTCTGCTGAATCATACCATAAATTCAGCAGAAGAGAAAGTAAATCATGAATTTAAAAGATGTTATTTAAAACACATAACACTAGCACAGTCATGACAGTATTACATGGTAAATTTCTCATGCCCTCACTAAAAGAAGCCAGTGCTATGGAGTAGGTGCAGGGGATCTCGAAAATGTTTTCACTGGTATCCCCAGAACTCATAATGTTTTGGCTTACATTTTACCAAAATCAATGGGACATGATTCTAGTAAATATGCCCAAGCTCCAGATATAAGTTTATAATTATTTATCTATTTATTTTTATTTATATCTCGCCCTCCGCACCGAAGGCAGGCTCAGTGTGGCTCACAGGTTCGGGTCAAACAATGACCAAACAAAATAAAACAGCAATAAAATATAAAACATAAAAACAATAAACATGAATATCAATAGGTGCTAGTACAATAGTTCATACAAACAATTAAGATTTCGATGGTAGCAATATAACTGGATGGGCAACAAATCAATTATGGGCAACAAAGCAATTTTTTTCAAGATAGTGATTAGCCAGAACATTCAGTTTATTAGTATCCAAAACTGCATCAAAGAGCACAGGACTTCTTTGAAGGAAAGGGGCACCTTTTTACAGATAAGCATTAATTAGAAATCAACACATTGCTATTGAAGACAAGAATTTTAATCAATCTGAAAACCAAAAACGTATCTGTTTGCAAATGCTTGTGGAGATTGCTTAAGAGAAAAAACAGGGCACCAGAGGAATCACTGCTAAAATATATTTTCTACAGTACTTTATAGGGTTGACCTCTTATGAAAATGGCAGAAGACCTTTTTAAAATATCATTTTAAACTCACATCAATTTTTTTATCCTGTTTCATTTCTAGGCAGCTGCCATGAAAAAGCAGATTGTTCCCACTATGCTACATTTTCAACATGAGGAAGTATGCCTGCACATGAAAGTTCATACCTTGAATAAACTTTTGTTGGTCTTAAAGGCATCACTGGACTCAAAATTTGTTCTTTGTCAACCTCAGTTTATATGTGAGATAAGCTCTTCTCAACAGCACTGAGACTTTGGTAGAATTCATATTTCCCAGGTAAACTGATGGTTCACCATATCACATTATGAAGTGATTTACCTGATCAATAATTCTGTCATAGAAATCAGGTTTATACAAAACACTCAATAAAACATACCTATAATACAATAAAATATCTGATATTTTAAACAATTTTATTTTACTACTATCTCACTCAAGACAAGAATCAATACTGATAAATAATTGCTTATTTGTCAATTGTTCAGTCAATGAAGTACTGTTCCTCCAAAAAACTGAGCACTCAAATTAGGTCTGTTTGCTTTCTACCAGACACCACCTCTGACTTTATTTTTACTTCTTAAAAAATGAATATATCTTCTGAATAAACATGTATTTAATGGGGGGGGGGGATTCTGGTTCTTGGTCACACTGGAACATAGAAGAATGCTGGGGTGGGGGAAGAGATGTAGAATGGGAAATTATGCCAAAGCTAACAAAAGACGCCAGTCATTTTCTCACAATTAATTGGTGTATGGAAAATACAGTGCAGTGGATGTAATCATAGCCTCAAATATCAAAATTGCCCAAAGACAATTAAATACTGTCAGAGACTGCATAATGAAGTGATGCATTAAAATCCCGACAACCAGTATGCATGTCTTATCTGACTAGAGAGAACCAAATAGAACACAACTATAATTTATAATGGTTACTTCATCTCTTTGGAGTTTGCGCTGTTTAGATGGAACTGTTTCTAATACTTCACTAATGATGTTATGAACTCAACCTCTCATAATGTAATATGCTACCAAAAACAAATTAAATGTTGCTGTGAAAGTAATTCCGATATAAAGATCACATCATTTGGCAAAAATCCCAACACAAACAAGACATTGTTGGTTAATTTAATTACAGTATGGTTAAAAATGGGTGCAGTTGTAGTGTGCATGCCTGTAAAAATGTAGTCCAACTATTCACATATTCCCATGAGCCAAATTCCTCTTGGGAAGGACATTCTGATGCCATAAAGTTGGATCCAACCCATAATGATTAATTTAATCCCTGTAAGTTGTCTTCATTTGTTTAATGTTGCCATCTGATAACACTTGAAGTTTACCCCACCAAAGAAAATTGGCTTTTTTTGGGGGGGGGGGGGTCACATGACATAGGCATTTAAGATAATGAGAGGGAGGAGCTTGCTGATGAACAAACCATAACATTAAACAGCTGTTGATGCATCATGTTGAGAACAGGCAGGGCTTCTTTTGTAGCAGGAACTCCTTTGCATATTAGACCATACAACCCTGATATAGCCAATCCTCCAAGAGCTTCTTGCAGGGCCTACTTTAAGTTCCAGGAGGATTGGCTACATCAGGGTGTGTGTGGCCTAATATGCAAAGAAGTTCCTGCTACAAAAAAAAGCCCTGAGAACAGGGCTTCTGTACAAAAGAACATAAGAGAAGCCATGTTGGATCAGGCCAATGGCCCATCCAGTCCAACACTCAGTGTCACACAGTGGCCAACACACACACACACATATATATATATATACACACACACACATACACTGTGGCTAATAGCCACTGATGGACCTCCGCTCCATCTAACCCCCTCTTGAAGGTGGCTATGTTTGTGGCGGCCACCACTTCCTATGGCAGTGAATTCCACATGTTAATCACCCTTTGGGTGAAGAAGTACTTCCTTTTATACGTTTTAACCTGACTGTTCAGCAGTTTCATTGAATGCCCACGAGTTCTTATATTGTGAGAAAGGGAGAAAAGGACTTCTTTCTCTACTTTCTCCATCCCATGAATAATCTTGTAAACCTCTATCATGTCACCCCACAGTCAACGTTTCTCCAAGCTAAAGAGCCTCAAGTGTTTAAACCTTTCTTCATAGGGAAAGTGTTCCAAACCTTTAATCATCCCAGTTGCCCTTTTCTGCACTTTTTCCAATGCTATAATATCCTTTTTGAGGTGCGGTGACCAGAATTGTACACAGTATTCCAAATGAGACCACACCATCGATTTATACAGGGGCATTATGATACTGGCTGATTTGTTTTCAGTTCCCTTCCTAATAATTCCCAGCAAAATTGGCCTTTTTTTTTTTGCAATCGCACACCATCTTGAAATTTTCAGTGAGTTATCTACAACGACCCCAAGATCTCTTGTGAGGAAAAACCCCCTTACAGAACATCGTAATTACCAGCTTGGTTGCCAGAGCACCTGGAGAAGTGACTCACACATGTCTGGCCAGAGAATGTGGGTAAACCTATCCAGGGGCAAAAGGGACTTATGCAGTACAAGCAGCCATAACACTACCAAGGCACTCTAGACTGGTACAAGAGTGCCCACCAGAAGAATGGACGGCTCCCCGTCGTCCCGTATGACGTCCATCTCAACCATGGAGCGAAGAGACTGCGCCGCCAGGAGCTATCCAGGCAAACGGTTTTGAAGTTCTGACCATGGAATCCACCATGGAGGGCTAACACCACATGCAGCCATCTTCCTACCAGGCTTGACTCCATTCCAGTGAAGCAGACGGCTCACGTACACACCAGATGTCACCTGTGTCTGCAAGCAACCTACCCACCCCAGGAGTGGTTAATCGTCCAACCGCCACTTTCTTTGTTTGACGGAACTCAAGACAAAGACTAGTGCCAAGGAAAAGACAGAAGAAGAGGAAGACCATCTTCATCCAGAGCCAAGTTCCTTTGTACAAACTGAGTGTTACCTAGGCCATGATTTGACTCTCTATTGTGACCCTTTTAGATAAGTCTACTAGTCCTAAGTATTTCCCGATCCAAGTAATCTCTCTATTCTTCTCCCCAACTGTCATCTTGGAGCCTCCCCCTGGTCCATTTCAACCTGAAAGTTCACTCGGGTATCCAGGATCCAGGCCAGTCCATTGGTCAAGAGCAAGCACCCAATTAGGTGCCACCAATGAACTTTCTATTGGTTGTCGCAGTAGTCTAGCCCTTATGGTCACTGAAAAACCTCCCCTTTTCATGAGGTCATGCACCAGCTGACCACCTTCCTCCTCCCTCGTACCTCCCATCCCCTAAGGGCTCAAGAGAGTCCTTATAATCTGTGGACTAGTTACCCACAGGTGTGCTTCTATCAGTATCCCAATTTCCGTTGCAAAGATCCATCCCCGATTCCTGATCAGTTTCGGGTCCTGTCTCTCACTTCCTCGCTTGTCGCCATTGGAGCCTTCCTTGAAGACTACGATCGGTAAATATCACCCTGTTTGTCTACCTATGTGTTCCTCTATCTATCTATCTATCTATCTATCTATCTATCTATCTATCTATCTATCTATCTATCTATCTATCTATCTATCTCTATATATATTTCCTAGGACTGTATGAATGATTTATGAATATTGTATCTTGTATGGAAGCCTATATTTTTCTTAATAAATTTTAATTGTTTTACTTAATTAGAGTTCCTAATATTTTTAAGCATTACTTTCTGGACGTGGAATCCTGTATACACAGGTAAAAAGATCCTGACTAAGCCAGGTGCCCACATGACAATTCCCCAACCTCATTTTGAGGGCATTTTGGCTTACACTCTCTCTTGGTCAGTCTCTGTAAGTTCAAAACCCATCAACTTGTATTTGTAGCTAGGATTCTTGGCCCCAATGTGCATTACACTGAACCTCATGTGCCACGTTGACGCCCACTCACCCAGCCTCAACATATCCCTTTGGAGTGCCTCACAATCCTCTCTGGTTCTCACCACCCTGAACAATTTAGTGTCATCTGCAAACCTGGCCACTTCACTGCTTACTCCTAACTCCAAACCATTAATGTACAAAGAGCATGTGACCCAGTACTGAGTCCTGCAGCACCCCACTACTTACCGTCCTCCACTGTGAAGACTGCCCATTTATACTCTCTCTATTTATTTATTTATTTATTACGTTCAACTTATATCCCGCCCTCTCCGCAAGCGGACTTCACTGCTCACTCCCAACTCCAAATCATTTATGAACAAATTAAAGAGCATGGGACCCAGTACTGAGCCCTGCAGCACCCCACTACTTACCATCCTCCACTGTGAAGACTGCCCATTTATACTCACTCTCTGCTTCCAATTACTCAGCCAGTTTTTGATCCACAAGAGGACCTGTCCTTTTACTCCATGACTCTCAAGCTTACTAAGGAGCCTTTGATGAGGAACTTTATCAAAAGCTTTCTGGAAATCAAGGTAAACAACATCTATTGGGTCCCCTTTGTCCACATGTTTGTTCACCCTCTCAAAGAACTGTAACAGGTTAGTGAGGCAAGATCTTCCCTTACAGAACCCATGCTGAGCCTTCCTCAATAACTCGTGTTCATCAATGTCCCTACTCATTCTTCTCCTTGATAACGGTTTCTACCAACTTTCCCGGTATTGAAGTCAGACTGACTGGCCTGTAATTTCCCAGATCTCCTCTAAAACCCTTTTTAAAGATGGGGTGACATTTGCTACCAGTCCTCAGGAACGGAGGCAGATTTCAATGAAAGATTACATATTTTGTCAGGAGATCCACAAGTTCAACTTTGAGCTCTTTCAGAACTCTTGGATGTATGCCATCCGGACCTGGTGACAATAGTTTTTAATTTGTCAATCAGTTGTAAGACCTCCTTTCTTGTCACCTCAATCTGACTCTGCTCCCTTCCAAAATTAGTGTTTCTGGAGCGGGCAAACACTTCTCATCTTCCACAGTGAAGACGGAGGCAAAAAATGCATTCAGCTTCTCAGCCATTTCCCTATCCTCCTTCAGTAATCATTTTACCCCATGGTCATCCAAGGGCCCCATTGCCTCCCTGGCTGGTTTCCTGCTTCTAATATATTTGAAGAAATTTTTATTGTTAGTCTTTATGTTTTTTTCAATATGCTTCTCATAGTCCCTTTTTGCCTGCCTGATCACAGTCTTGCATTTGATTTGCCACAGCCTGTGTTCCCTTTTATTAATCTCACTTGGACTAGCTTTCCACTGCTTAAAGGAGTCCTTCTTACCTTTTACAGCTTCCATTACTTTGTTTGTTAACCATGCAGGCCTTTTCTTATACCTGTTTGTGCCTTTCCTAACTTGTGGTATATATTTTATCTGAGCTTCTAGGATTGTAGTTTTAAATAGCCTCCAAGCTTCCCTAAGGGTTTCCTTTCAGTTTCCTTCTCACATGCCTCCTCATCTCAGAGAATTTACCCCTTTTAAAGTTAAACATGGTGGTGCTGGTCTTTTGGTGCAACTCTTTATTTATACAAATGGTGAAATCAATAATGTTATGGTAACTCCTGATCCTGATCAGCCATGAGTCAGCCTCTGATTCTCCTCCAACCCCACAACTTTGCTGTTCCCAGTAGCAGGCTGCTAAGCAGCAAAGCTTCCAGGAAACTGAATCTCTACTGATCCTTGCAATCAGCTGTGAGTTGGCTTCTGATCCCCATGCTCCCAGCTCCCCTGGATTGCGGCAATTCTATGACCCAGTAAAGTTTCCTCACAGCAGTCAGAAGTTTACACCCAACTGTCAGGGGATTAGCTGGGAGTCAGTCTCAAATCCTTTGCTGCAACTAGACTGTTGGTGCCAAATGGCACAAACAGACTGCAAACACCTGAACAGCCTGTCAGTTAATGAGCTCCTTGATCGGAAGTGGCAGATAGGTGTTTGAAAATCCCTGTTACAAATTGAGTACGGTATTTGTTTTTAAAAATTCACTTCCACGTACCATTTGGAGCCAGTGAGCCCCCTTCACTATGGCTTCTTCTGACAAAAAAGACTTTCTCCAACAGTGAGAGAAATTTAGCACAAGGATACCATTTAAAAAAGCTTAGCCAAAGGTATTCACTGGATCAAATCCTAAATAATCCAATTAAGAAATACAGCCTCAAGGTCTGGTCTCCAGCTCTAACAACTGATAGCTGTATTTGAAGTCTGCAGCAGAAGATAACTATTTACAGAATTCAATTACTTCAATTACTATACAGCATAGATTTTTTTTAAAAAACAACAACAAAAATCTACCTAATTTATACAGTAATCATGCAATATTTGCATTTTTAGAAATCAGCCTTTGAGAAAGTGATCTGAAGTTCACAGAGTAATGAATTTGCTGAAAACTAACACAATAGAGACCCCTTAAACTAACCAAAGCAGAAATAGGTTAAGAACAATTAGTGTTTTTTCAAACTGTAAAAAGAGAGCTGGGTGACTCTTGTGCCAATGTCAGCTCTTCTGTTAAAATTTTTACCCAGTAAAAAAAATAGCTTTTCTGAAGTTTAGTGATAGCCTCTAGTAAAGCAGAGGAGAGGAGGGTAGATTTTGACATCAAATCTAATTAAAACAAAATGACAATCCCATATCATACTGATTTATTGGTATGCAATTCAACACTTAAGAAGATCCACAGAGAAAAAGGGAGGCAGGGGGAAAAAATGTGGTCTCAGTTTTTAAAACCACCAGTTGCTTTTGAATCAATTGTATCTAAATTCCGACTTTTTTTTTTAAACTTTGTTTTTAATGACATACATTTCAAGAAATAATGTTGAACTACTCCATAAAGTATCCAGGCATGACTGGTCCATTTTGCTAGGTACCAGTGCATGTAAACAAGTTGAGCTTCCTCCTCCATTGTTTTCCAGGAAAACCACAAAGCAGCTTCATTTTACACATACCTTCCAGCTATGCTTCTGGGCCAGTAAAGAAGCAGTAAGTGATTGATGAACTAGAGCAAACTCTTAAGTACACAAGGTCCCAGAAGGCCCCTTGAGTTGAGAGTTGTAGCTGCTGAGGTTTATGCAGCTACATGTAAAACATTACCCCAATTTCCATGAAATTACTGGAATATTTTGCATCTCATTTGCATGTAACAGTAATAGCCCACTTTTTAATACAAAATGGACCAAATTACTGCTGGTAAAAGCCATGAGCCTAATAGCTGAGTTGTGTCATAGCTGCAATAAAAGAAGTCATGCATACCTTCGTCCACCAGCAATAGCCTTAATTCTACTACTACATTCTGATCTGCGCAAAGGCTGACCTTTGGCAGGAATAAAAACTTTTAAAATCTTGCAAAAAATGTCTTCAAGAATTTTATTCTAACTTTACCTGAGACAGAAGCTAAAACACAAATGTATGAGGAATATTAAAACATTTTGAAATCCTATATATAATAAAAGCCCTTTTGTCTTGGCAAAACAGAGCACCCTGATTGGTTGGAACTGTGCATCATGCTACAGAATGCCATTCCCCCCCTCCCTGGTCTGTCTGTTTCCCTTCCGGAGGAGCATAGGAAGGAGTTTTCAGCCAATCAAGGGAGTCTTCAGCCAGGGCCGATGCCAGAGTTTCTGGTTATCTAGGCCCCTCCCCCACCCCAAACAGACCTGGGAAGGTGAGAGTGGTGTGGTGGGGGAGGGAGCAGCACCTCTGTAGGTCAGATGTTGCCCTAGGTGTCCACCTACCTGGCCTACTTCTATGCACCAGCCCTGTCCTCAGCCAATCGAGAGAAAGGCTTTCTCCTTTCTCCTTTCACCTCCTCCTCCCCCCCTCAGCCAATTATGAAAAGGCTTTCTCTGTGGCTCTTTTCCTCCTCTTCCATCCGTCAGCCAGTTGAGGGAAGGCTTTCTTTCTACACAATGGGCCTTATTCCTAGTGGAGTTATAATGGTATAACTACACTGCTGCTGAACATTTTATCACATTAACACAGAAATAACAATGCAGGGGGTGGTCTTAGTTGAAGACATAAATAGGTGTACATGTTATTTATTTACTTCATTTATACCCCAGCCTTTCTCTTCTGTTGGGAACAAAAGCAATTTACACCATTCTCCACTCTGCCATTTATCCTCACAACAACCCTGTGAAATAGGTTAGGCTAAGAAAGTGTGATGGTTCCAAGGTCACCCAGCAAGCTTTCATGGCAGAGCAGAAATCTGAACCTGAGCCTTCCATATCCTAGCCCAACATTTTAACCACTACATCACACATACATGTTATGTGTATTTCATAACAATCTAGTGTGTAAAGTGGCCCCACAGACAGTTTTCTTAATCAATATGTAGAGTTGTAATGTTACGACCAATGGCACTTTTTACAGTTAAGTCATGCCAAGCTTACATGGCTCTGTTCAGTCCACTGTATTTAATGAGTTAGTGATTCCCTATTCACATTCTCTCATTCAATTACTTGTTAAGTAGCATCTGCCTCTAATTAAGTGCTTTAATTAGTTTATAGTTAATATTCTTAAGTAATTTTCTTTTATAAAGCAAATGACATTAAATTAAGGTATTCAAATTTTCCTACATCTGCTGGTGATGTCTGAAAGGGTCTCTTTAGATGTTTAAATACAATAAACACATCTGTGTTAAGATCAGCCACATATGACATTTTATTTGTGCACCCTGTGATTTCAGAAGAGAATCCAAAAACATTTTCATGACAGTGGTTCATCAGTTTTCATGACAGCCATCGTTTTCAATAGAGTTAACAGCAATATATATATAGATATACAGATATCGATATTAGGCCTATATATTTAATAGGAGTGGACTTAAAAGAAGAACAGTGAGATGCTTGCGATTTAACAAGATTCAATAATATTTTAGTGAAAACTTTCAGCATTCCACAATTAAGAAGAAGACATCTTCCCAACAATCCCCAATTTTTATATATTTCCTTCATTGTGTTTTCCTTTGGAATTAAGCCCAAACAAATATTAACCATATAAACTAAGCTTGTTATTCCTGTTTGGTCCTTGAATCTGTTAAACTTCTTCAATATGTTGCATGCTAATTTACTGCTCACCCTCTACCAGAACCAGTTTGATATAGTGGTTAAGTGCACAGACTCTTGTCTGGGAGAACCTGGTCTGATTCCCCACTCCTTCACTTGCACCTGCTGGAATGGCCTTGGGACAGCCATAGCTTTGGCAGAGGTTGTCCTTGAAAGGGCAGCTGCTGTGAGGGTGTCTGTTGTGGGGGAGGAAGGTAAAGGAGATTGTGAGCCACTCTGAGATTCAGAGTGGAGGGCAGGATATAAATCCAATATCATCATCATCTTCTTCTTCATCTTCATGTATGGACTTGTAATTTTCAATTCTGAAGAGTATGCATGCACATGAAAGCTTATACCTTGAATAAAACTTTGTCTTAAAGCTGCCACTGAACTCCAACTTTATTCTGCTGCTTCAGACCAACACAGCTACCCACCTGAATCTAATTCATCAAAAGTAATCACATCTAAATAGAGTTGCCAGGTCTGTGTTGAAAAATACCTGAAGACTTGCGGGTGGATCTGGGAGAAGGCAGGATTTGGGAAGGTGATGGACTTCAGTGCCATAAAAGCAGCCATTTTCTTCAGGGGATCTGATCTGTACCAGCTGGGGATCAGTTGTAAAACCAGGAGATCTCTAGATCCCACTTGGAGGCCAGCAACACTATGGGCGTTTTCCCACAGAGCTTACCATGGAGCGACGTCCCTCTTCACCACGCAGCGTCTGCGTGGATTTCCCACCAACTGCTCCGCAGAACCAGGAAGTGCTGGGCCTTTTGCGTCGCAAATGTAAACCGCTAAAAACCAGTTTATGTTAGCGATGCAAAAGCCGCAGCTCTTCCTGGTTCTGCAGAGCAGTTGGTGGGAAATCCGCGCAGACGGTGCGTGGTGAAGAGGGACGTCGCTCTGCGGTAAGCTCCGTGGAGAAACGCCCTATATCTAAAGCAGCAGGATAAAATCACAGATAAAACTAGAGATTCACAAAAATTCACAAAAATTCAAGATATATCAGCAAGACACAGTTCAGATTCAACTTCCCCCAAAAGCACTCTGGAAAAGTATAGCCTTCACAGATTCCTTTAAAGCGAAGGTGAACTTCCCGAAAAAAGCCCCATCCTACATGCTTACCAGTGCTCACATGTGCAACCATGTGGAGTGGGGCAAAACAGAGTTGGGTAGTCTTAAATTAACGGGTAAAGGGAGCAATCCCTAGCAATGTAAGGCCCATTTCAGCACTTTGAATTGGGCTCTGAAACATTACAACTCTCTACCTGGATCTAATGTTTCTGGTGTGTTTGTAATTTTTATTTTATTTATTCATTTGCATTTTCTGTTTTTAGCATTGCTATAAACAGCTCCAAGTAGTTTTTTATTAGCAGACTGGAAGAAATTGGATAAGAACAAACAGTAGAAGTCCTCCCAGATAATTCTATATAAATATAAAATAGACATAGAGACTTGCAGGCCATGAATTAATGGCATAGTGTACTGACTTTAGAGATTCTATTTTTCTGCACACTGCTTTCTGAAGTTCTTGTAGTAAACTAAAGCAAGTGGGAAACTCAGGGAGTGTAGAAAATGCAGGTACATCCATAGAGTGCTGAGGGGCTAACAGGTAGTTGGAGGTATTCACCACTGATTTACTTTATGGGCAGAGGCAGGAGGCAATTGCACCCAACGAGTTGCTAATGGCTCCTAGAGTGAACATATCACATCAGTGTTCTGTGACCATGCTGGATATTGTTAGCTATTCTCCAGCCATGGTGGCTGACTGAAGCTGAACAGCCTCCTCTATCACCAAATGGCACAGTCCAGTAATGCCAGGGTCTCCTCTATCTGACCTCAGTCTCCACTCAGTCTTGGAAGTCAAGTGTTGCTTTGAGTTCCCACCAAATACATACATAGGTGGGAGGGGGAGGGGGGGAAGAGAGAGAGAGAATGTGTGTGTTTCGGTTCTCTTGTTTCCTCCTTGGATAAAAGATCATAATCCATTGTTGAAATAGATTATCCAGTAATTAATTTAATTCTCCAGTAATTAAACACCTATTCATTGCATTATGTCCAGAAGCATTAATGCTGCTTAAGCACTATTTTTGTATCTTTACTTTTTGTCTACTCAGAATAGAACTTTTCATTTTTAAAAACTAGCAAGAACTACAATCTAAAAGCTACTTTCTCACAAAATACTGTCATGTGGTTATGTTTATACACACTGTGCAATTCTAACTAGTGAAAATAATGGATACATATTTTGATACAATATTAATACCTTCCCCCAATCCCACTGTCAGGTAACTTAATGGGAAAGCATAGGTATCTCCATTTATATTACAGTCATCCATCAGAATTATTATCATATAACTACAGCCTAAATTTGACAAACAGATAAAACCAACCAAACAGGGAACAGAATAGCATTTCCCAGTCTAAAAAAAAAAAAAGTTTTAGTTGTAAAATACTGCCCCATCTGCCAGATGTACAAGGAGGATATATTAAGCAACTATATGAAACAAATACTCTCTCCATAACTGTGTTGGCTGAAATATATTTTGAAATTTAATATCCTCAGGCATTCGAGTTAGTATAACCTTTTTCATTGTATTGAAAATGTAATCTCTATTCTCTTTAAATTTTCTGGTGGAGAACTGCAGGGAAAGAGAACAATGCCATTGGAACAGAGAGAACATTTTTTAATATAAAATGCTAAAATAGAGCTCAAACTAACTGGCCTGCATGGCTATATAGCATCAGCACAACTAGGGTCTTTTTTTATAAGCAGCTCAGCTACCCCTTTTAGTTTTCTAGGTCCAGAGATGTGAAGGATGAGGGTCCAACAGCCAGAGCACAACACAGTCAATATGGCCAACTATGCATGCATGAGGCAAATTGGATTAACCCCCCAAAATGTTATGCCACAATGCCATAAATCCCTTTGCTACTACTAATTATGTGAGTTAACATTGATTTGCCAATTCAAAACTCAAGGCTGATTTATATGTTACAATATGCAGAGTAGCCCTGTAGACACAATCATGTCAAATTAACACTGAACCTGGAACATCATGCCTCTACACACAGCTTCCAGTGTGTAAAGGAGACACCAAAAATGGTAGCAATGAAAGCAACAAAGAAAATGGTACTGCTGGATGGATGCTTGAATCTACCAGTTTGAAAACAGAACCTACAATTGGGGGGGGGGGGGGTGAGGTGGTCGCTTTATAGCAAGACTCAAGGTATTTGCCATTCTAGAAATGTGTTCTGCTTGCAATATCTGGTCTTTCAAGGACAATGCCAGTTTCAGTTCACAGAACAAAGCCTGAGGCCATAACTCTGTAGCCTTATCTGAGTCTGAATTGGATTCTGTCATCACTGTCATCTCCCAAAGAAGAATGAACTGCAACTGTCAGAGGCAATAAGGGTAGGTGATTCTGTACTGTAAGTAATTCTCTTTGAATCTATGACACTAAAGAATTCTTTGGTCTTGGCAACTCAGATGTCTGCAGTGGATTCATTCTATTTCCTTTTCCATTCAGGTTTTCTTGCTGCTGCACCCAAGAATTTTTACTTTTGGCTGCAGCCTTCTGTTGATCCTGAGACTGCAGGAATTCATAACACTTAGAATTTCTTCTTTGGTGCATTTGATATGTTGGTGAGTCTCTTGGACTGTAACATCTCCACCCACCTGAGTATGAATGGCAATGCCAATCTTGATAGGATAATATATATATATATATATATATATATATATATATATATATATATATATATATATATATATATATATATATATATATATATATGGACTGCCATCAGTATATGTCTCTCTTACTTTCTGATGATAGGCATCTGAATCTGCCTCTCCAGACAGAGAGCAAGTTTCTGACAGCCGCTATCCCTCGGAACAGGAATTGGGCTGTCTCTTTAAGTGTGGTATCCTCACACACGCTTTCAATCAATCCTTCAGAGACAGAATCTACTAACTGCACATACAGGGTGCGTTCAGACGTATCATTAGTGGCAACACAGTTCCGTCTCACTGATGGATTAAATATGTTCGTCCAGACATCCACATCTGGCAATCGAGCATCATCCAGGGTCATCCCAGCTTGCTGCGGATCAATGCTGCATTAATTTGATAGCGCAGAAAGTCCAGCCCTTTTTCAACGAAGTGGCACAAGATCGGTTTTTTCCTGTTTGGACAGCTCACGTGCGATACTGCCCCTTGGAATGTTTACCACCCCTCCCACCATTTTTTTAAAGAAAGCCCCAGCAGACATGCGCATTGCCAGATCATCCGGGAATCTGAGGTGATGCTTCTGCTTCTCCAATCAACACAGGATAGGAGGGGGGGGGGATGTTATCCCACTATTCAGAACAGGAAAAAAAAAATCTTTTTTTTTTCCAATGTGGAGGATTTCCAGATATCATTGTCACTGCCAATTTCTAGGAAAGTAATTCCTGGCAGTTCCCTGGTTTGAATTGGCAATGTTAATTCCGGAAACTTTCCCTCCTCCCCCCCCCCCCACCTCTGAAGCAACTTTTGATTTCCCACCTCCAAACAGTTGGGCGCATGTTCAATGGACCCCCCCTTCCCAGAAATCACCATCTGATCATGCATGCACCAAGAAAAGAGCATGATAGTATTGGATGTCTGATTGCTCATCAACAGAATGAGTCGCATTCTTGGATCGTCTGATCGGCTCTGCATCGAATCAATATTCAGCGGTTCAAATTTGACCGCTACACATCCGCTTTTAATGTGACGTGTGACCGCACCCATAGAGAATCTACCGTAATCTGTGCTCCAGAGGTTGAGACTGTACTTCTCAGTCATTACAGAACATGTCCCAGACTCAACGCTCTTGCTTTGTAGCCTTTACAAAAATGCTTATAACTGGTGTTATCTCAATTGACATTCTTCTTCTTCTTTGTATATTCTTGAGAAGAAGGCAATGATTCTTTAAATTTTGGTACTTTTGAGTGCTATTTATCCCCACAAAAAAATTAGCATTACCATCTTTCTTTCAGTATGACCTAATGCCTTTCTATTGCCTTGATCCTGAGGCTTCAGCCTAAGTTAGAGTAAGATTTCCCAGGAACTGAAATGATTGGTTCCAACTGTTTTGATGTGATCATTTTCTCAGCAGAGAACTTTCTCCCACAATCAAGGTTTACGTCAAGGATATCTATCACATTTTGCTGGTTTAGTACAATTTAAGCAGTGCTGGCAACTCTCTACCTCATGTTTCTTACCTAAACGAACTTAACCTTTGTCCATCTGCTGAGCACAATTTCCCCCTGCAGACAAAACAGCATTTAAAAATTTATTTTGTTTCATATACCCAAAAGACCTTTTATGGCTTTAAATGTTAAGAAGTGTATACTTTCACTATGAATTATTATGTAAATATGAAAACATTATTTCACAACTAACATGTAACTTCTGGCAGAGATAATTTCCCCCAAAAGTTACTGCTGCGGTGGTCAATCAAAAATTGAATAGGAGAGCAGTTTGGTTTGCTCCAGCCATGTGCTCCAGTCATGGTGCCTGCTGTTTGTTGTGAAGGGAGCTTGAGCTGAAAATATTTAGCTCTGAATGTTTCCAAAGAAGGTCTCTGCACACTCAAGATCCCATTGGTGTCATGCACACAGACCACAAAGAGGAAATGCTCATTTTTAGAGGGCCTATTACCATCTTATCTTCATTTCTATGCATTATATTTTGTAATAGTTTTGAGTAGCAAAGGTCTAAGGGGATTGCTAGAAGCAAAAATTGTTGAACAGAAGGTAAGTGCTGAAGTGACTCTTATCAGTGTCTTAATTCACATGAATAAGATGGGGCTAGGGTCTCTGTGTTTTCCAATATTCTGACACATACTGAGAACAGCACAGCACTTTTATATCCAGTATCAGTAGGCACCTTCTTTGCAGTTTGACAGCAAGCTGAAAACATTTCCAGGATTCATTTGTTAATGCAGGCATACTGAGAATGAGAAGGACCAGGGAACACCAGTATATTGATCATAACCAAGCACAGCAGGCTTCGCCTGAGTCAATCAAATGTCATCTTGGTAAAAATGAGAAAAAATAAAAGTTTGAAGACAGCCAGGCATGAGTTCCTCTGGGAATAAAATCGATTTGAGTCAGGGGACCAAAACAGATCAATCTATCAGACCAATAGGCCACATTTCAATAGAACACTGAGGGGCAAATAAAATGCTGATGAGGCTAATCGAGAAGATTATATCGCTTGTAAATATCTAGCATTTCTAGCTACATTGTTATGGGGAGCAGGGAGGAGGTAGCATACTCCAGTCTAAATAACCTCTTATACCTTACAGATCTATTGTTGCAGTATTTGTTAAGGGGATTTACCTATTCATGTTTTCAAAACAAGATGTCTTTAATTATACAAAAAATGTGGCCAGAGCTTGCACTGACAATCACCTAGCACCATCAATGTTCCGTAGCATTCCTTCAAGATAAGGGTACAAGCAGAGTGATCCTAAATAAGTCTACTTGGCATCACAATTCAGGCTTACTTCTGGGAAATTGTCCTTACAACTGCACTGAAGATGTCAGGAAACTGTCCTTTGCATTTCATACTATTGGGGATCTAAAAGAGCAGATCTGTCCAATGCTAGCTAATGCACGCTACAATTTAACTTGTGAAGAATTTGGTGCTGGGTATATGATATAGCTTTCTAAGAATCATAACTTGATAACAGAACAACAAGGAAGGGGAACAATGCTTTCAGCAAAAAGATAAGGCTATGATTCTTCTTTTAAAACACAAAAGGTGTCAGTCAGCCTTTAAAAAAACCCCCAGAACTGGACATTTGCCCAGATTTCAAAGTCAAGGGAAGCTGGCTACCAGAGCAGCTGTTAGCAGGAACAAAGCTTCTATATGCCTTTGACCACAAACAACTGACCTAGTGAAACATTTCATTCCTGCCCCCCTCCTGTAGTTAAGTTCTATATCTTTTGTATCATTTGGATGGCAAACTTGAGATGCTGCAGTGGAATATTATTGAGTTTAAATCAGTCTTACTGATCTGGAAAAATGCACAAGACCAGATATATGCTCAAATATGATCTGGATTGAAAAAAACAGTTTTATGGAGGATACTATATTGCCACCTGATTCTCCCCTCCTTGCGTACAAAACATCTTGAGCTCTACAACCAAGCTATTTAAAGGGTTTGGAAAGAGAATAGCAAAACAAAACTGATTCTTGGACACTGTAGCAAGAGATCAGCTTTCCTCTGTGTAACACTGAGATTCTTACTCATGATTCTATGCCTTACTGCCTCAGTGTCATGGGACTTAAGTATATGCTCTGGCTTGTGATCAAGAGTATACAATTCTGTATTTCTGCTTCATGGAGAGAAAGCAAGCATGGTATATATAGCCTGATCTTGTCAGATCTCAGATGCTAAGCAGGGTCAATATTTGGGTGGGAGACCATGAAGGAATACTTATTTGTTTTATTTATCTAATGTATACCCCACCTTATCCCAAAATTGACTCAGGGAAGCTTACAGCATAAAACCATCAACAATAAAACAGTAAATAATATCAATAATAGCCTCATGTCAGGCATGAATGGATACCCCAGAGACTCCTGTGCCCAGATAATGGATACCCCAGAGACTCCAATGCCTGTAACTGACATACCTGAGGATCACCCCATATTTGTCCTGGAGAGCCTTAGGCTCTGTGGACCAAGACTTGCTGGTTGTCTGCTTAGCCTCTACCAGGGCCAGGTCTTTTTCTGCCCGGGCTGTGGCCTAGTGGAACATGCTCCAGGTTGAGATCAGGGCCCTGAGGGTCTTATTACCATTCAGCAGGGCCTGTAAAATGGAGCTGTTCAACCAGACCTATGGCTGAGATGGCGGGCATCCAATAAAACATCCAATATCCCCTTCTAAAGCTAAAGTTACCCTCTTAGAAGAGCCAGACTAGAAGATCCTAGAGGCCTAATGGCACCAACTGAAAATCATGTATGTGGACAAACAATATGATCTGTTTTTAATATATGCTGTTTGTTTTAACTGTTTGTAAATTATATGATTTGTTTTATACTCAATATAAACTGAAACAAACCATGTCCCAAAACAGCAAAGGCACTGGAAAGGTGGGGCTGTAGACCGGGGCAGCCAGAATGGTTGAAACTGAGCAGAGCAAAAAAATACTCTGCAGAACAAAGCAATGCCAAAGCACTCCTGCCTTGCTTTGAAAGCCCCTTCCTGGGGTTGCCATATGTTGGCTATGACTTGATGGCACTTTGTGCACAAACATTCCTGCCTTGCTGTTCAGTGAGCTTCCTGAAGTACTGGCCATAGGGAAAAGGGGACTAGCAGGAACAGCAGGAGAATGTGGGAGGGGGGCGCTGCAGTGAAAGAGAAGTCTTCACACACACACGATACCTGCCATGAAACAACTAGTTGCTACTTTCCTATGAGATGTTTAATTCATACTAAAAAAATTAAAAGTCTAGAAATTTCTGCAAAATAATGCTGTGAAGAGAAAACAAAGACTAGGAATTATCCTTTACAAACCTCTCATCTGAAAAGAGTTTGTCCGAATTACTGAACCACTGTAGTATAACTCCCATCTGATTTACGTTACTGCATAAACAGATCATCTGCAGCTTGTCTTCCCCCCTTTTATTCATTTTTTTTTAAAAAAATACTTAACATGCTGGGCCATGTCTTGGAACTCCAAGCATCAGAGTTCTTGATCCTGGGTTGCCAATCAATTGAAGTTATAATAAGGATATTCTACTGATATGATACATAGCATGGCCTTTCAACTTGTTGATGCTGATGTACTTTGATGAATTCAGTTATTCTATGGCTGATGGAGACTGGGTTCACACTCATCAACACTCAACACAAATTGTGCTCTGAATGAATGAAAGGTCAACCAATCAGCAAGTAAGATCTGGAGGAAAAAATGGTAGGCCAGCAAGGTGAGAAAATGGCTAATGATTTCTTTTCACACGCCACAAACCCATCATCACAGCATTTATCATGTACAAGCTTGATAAAAATATTAACGTTAAAAGAAAGTTCTTATCATAAAATGTAGGTCTTGTGTCATCAACTATCAGCAGCTCAATACTGCCTTGTTCCTGCTCACTTTGGATTTCTCTTTCTCTGCTACTATTCTCCCTGTTTAAAATAGCAATTTGCTCTGTCCCCTTAGCTTGATTTGGATTGGATTGGAATGGAATGGATTGGTATGTACAAGCTTTCTGGGTGATCACACAGGACCCTTTTCTTAGAGTTCTCTCTGGTTTTTAATTTTGGTAGATTATGATGTTGGCTTGAAAATTCAGTCTTCTGCTATACCCCTCAAAAGGATATACCCAATAACAAGGGCATTTTAAATAGAATACAGACAACAACCACATAAAACATTTTCAAGAAACTCTTGAGCTGACTGTTACAAAAGGCTACTTTGTCAGGTTATCTGGCCACGTAGTTCACAGTTATCATAAAACCCTCTTTGCACATACCTACAAAGCAACTGGCTTTGTCAATCATATCATTTCACATCAATTATTTTAATTAATTGATTATGAAGAGCTAATATTAAAGAGATTTTGTGCATGTGCCTACAAAGAAGCTGGCTTTGGGCACCTGATGTGCTGAACTACCATATTCAGAATCAAATAAGACATTCCAATCTGGAGAAGAGCTTCTATGGGACATATTCGCTGACTGGTAATACAGCAAAATGTCATATACCACGTTACAAGTTTTGACACCACCATTAAGTTAAAAATCACTTTGCAGAGGGAGAAGCAACACTGGGATTTCCTACTTTGTAGAAGATCAGGACTAGATAGTTAATTAGTTGATGTGATAGTTCACTTTATTCACTTCCAGTTGTAGTATTTGTGTAGCTTATTTGAGGCCACAAAATTAGCTATAATTCTGTCTTCCAAAGCATTTGATAAATTAGAAGCACAGGTCTATTACCCGGTGACCTATCATGATAATTTATGGTAACACCCAGATGTAAATCCACTCTTGCTTTATTTATTCCTTTAATTGAAACACATGCATCACTGTTCCCGATCAGCCCAAGAGGTGCCATAAAATACAATTATGTGCTCTAATTTAGTCCGCTGAATTAAGACACAGAACATTACATTAATTTTACTGATTGTATGCCCATACTCTCCAACTTGCATAAAATATTCTGATGAAAAGCAGGTGACTACATTGCATTGATTCTTGATTCAAGAACAAAATGTCTTAATTTTTATCTCTTATTAAGTTAACATGGTGAATCTGAATGGATTGGATTCAAAGATGCCACACAAAAGGAGAAGACAATTCCATTCACATAAAGGAAGATTCTAAATTTTCATTGGTTCTTTTTTTTAAAAAGGCAGCATCAGGATTATATTTTTCTTTGTTTTATTAGATTTATATCCCACCCTCCCTGCCAAGGCAGGCTCAGGGCAGTTCACAGGCCAGTTGACAATATAAAAACATCTATAATAACAGAAGCATAATAGCATAAAACAATAAAACATAAAAATTACAGTTGGTGCTATCTTACCGATATATATAGATAGATAACTGGGTGGGATCCAGGGGTAACTTCATAATCACAATTTATATCCAGTGACCTAAGCGATGTTTCTCGCAGGTAGTTTATACAATTCCTCCCTTTGGTTCCGTACTTAACAGTTAAATGTGAGATGGAAAAGTGCAGTCTTGCAGGCTTTACAGAACTGGGAGAGGTCCTGCAAGGCTATATAACCTCATCTGGGAGTTTGTTCAACCAATAGGGTGTGGCTAGTTGTTTGTGGCCTTGCCTCCTTCAGTCTGGGGATCAACAAAAGATTTTGCATACCTGAACATAGTATCCTCTGAGGAATGTATGAAGAAAAGCAGTCCCTAATAGGGTGACCATAATGTCTGAAGGCCAGCCAGGGACACGTGGGTCCCCTGGGCCCCACAACGATGGGACCGATGCCACAGGGACGGGCTCGAAACACTCTATAACCCCTCAAAAGAACAGCAGTCTAGCTCGCTTCCCCCGAGCCCTGCCACCATAAGCCTCAAGGGGGCTCATTTTGCGGCATCTCCCGGCGGGAGGGTGGCACCCGCACGGGACACATATCAAATGAAAGAGGGGGCGCAGGGCTATCAGAAACAGCCGGCGGAGGGAGTCACGAGACCACCCCACTGGGGGATCCACACCCCGAAAGTGATGAAGGTGGCGCAGACAGAGCCAACAGAGCCAACAGGACAAAATAAATAGGCTGCATTATGCAGCACAGTTGAGAAAGTGCCTTATCCCATATACTGATGAAGTAAATACAGGATCTGAGAACAAAATTGCACCAGAAGACACAAACACAAAGCTCCCTTACACTGAATCAGTGCTTGGGTCCACCAAAGTCAGTATTATCTACTCCAGTCACAAACACAAAGCTCCCTTACACTGAATCAGTGCTTGGGTCCACCAAAGTCAGTATTGTCACATAAGAACATAAGAGAAGCCCTGTTGGATCAGGCCAGTGGCCCATCCAGTCCAACACTCTGCGTCACATAAGAACATAAGAGAAGCCCTGTTGCATCAGGCCAGTGGCCCCTCCAGTCCAACACTCTGTGTAACATAAGAATATAAGAGAAGCCCTGTTGCATCAGGCCAGTGGCCCCTCCAGTCCAACACTCTGTGTCACATAAGAACATAAGAGAAGCCCTGTTGGATCAGGCCAGTGGCCCCTCCAGTCCAACACTCTGTGCCACATAAAAATATAAGAGAAGCCCTGTTGCATCAGACCAATGGCTCATCCACTCCACCACTCTGTGTCACATAAGAAAAGCCCTGTTAGATCAGGCCAGCGGCCCCTCCAGTCCAACACTCTGTGTCACATAAGAACATAAGAGAAGCCCTGTTGGATCAGGCCAGTGGCCCCTCCAGTCCAACACTCTGTGTCACATAAAAATATAAGAGAAGCCCTGTTGCATCAGGCCAGTGGCCCCTCCAGTCCAACACTCTGTGTCACATAAGAACATAAAGAGGGAAGGAAGGGAAGGGAAGGGAGGAAGGGAGGAAGGGAGGAAGGGAGGAAGGAAGGAAGGAAGGAAGGAAGGAAGGAAGGAAGGAAGGAAGGAAGGAAGGAAGGAAGGAAGGAAGGAAGGGGGAGGGAGGGAGGGAAGGAAGGAAGGAAGGAAGGGGGAGGGAGGGAAGGAAGGAAGGGGGGAGGGAAGGAAGGAAGGAAGAAAGGAAGGAAGGGAGGAGGGAGGGAAGGAAGGAAGGGAAGGGAGTGAGGGAAGGAAGGGAGGGAAGGAAGAAAGGAAGGAAGGGAGGAGGGAGGGAGGGAAGGAAGGAAGGGAGGAGGGAGGGAGGGAAGGAAGGAAGGGAAGGGAGTGAGGGAAGGAAGGAAGGAAGAAAGGAAGGAAGGAAGGAAGGAAGGAAGGAAGGAAGGAAGGAAGGAAGGAAGGAAGGAAGGAAGGAAGGAAGGAAGGAAGGAAGGGAGAAAGGGAGGGAGGAGGGAGGGAAGAAAGGAAGGCCGCCCCCGCCCCCCCCCGCTTTCGGCCCCCTTACCTGATTCCAGGGCGGCGGCGTCCAGCGGCGGCGGCGGCGGGGAGTCCTCTGGCGGCGGCCTCGCGGCGAGGGAGGGAGGGAGCTGCCGGCGCTGGCCTCTGGAGGCCTCCAGGGACCAGCGCCGGGCCTCTCCGCTACAGGCGCTGGCCTCTGGAGGCCTCCAGGGACCAGCGCCGGCTGCTCCGCGGCTTCCCCGCGGCCTCCGCTGGTCCCTGGAGGCCCTCCAGAGACTCTGGAGGGCCTCCAGGGACCAGCGGAGGCCGCGGGGAAGCCTTCGCTGGCCGGCGCTGGTCCCGGAAGGCCTTCCAGAGGCTCTGGAAGGCCTTCCGGGACCAGCGCCGGGTGCCCCGCGGCCTCCCCGCGGCCTCCGCTGGTCCCTGGAGGCCCTCCAGAGACTCTGGAGGGCCTCCAGGGACCAGCGGAGGCCGCGGGGAAGCCTTCGCTGGCCGGCGCTGGTCCCGGAAGGCCTTCCAGAGCCTCTGGAAGGCCTTCCGGGACCAGCGGAGGCCGCGGGGAAGCCTTCGCTGGCCGGCGCTGGTCCCGGAAGGCCTTCCAGAGGCTCTGGAAGGCCTTCCGGGACCAGCGCCGGGTGCCCCGCGGCCTCCCCGCGGCCTCCGCTGGTCCCTGGAGGCCCTCCAGAGACTCTGGAGGGCCTCCAGGGACCAGCGGAGGCCGCGGGGAAGCCTTCGCTGGCCGGCGCTGGTCCCCGAAGGCCTTCCAGAGGCTCTGGAAGGCCTTCCAGGACCAGCGCCGGGTGCCCCGCGGCCTCCCCGCGGCCTCCGCTGGTCCCTGGAGGCCCTCCAGAGACTCTGGAGGGCCTCCAGGGACCAGCGGAGGCCGCGGGGAAGCCTTCGCTGGCCGGCGCTGGTCCCCGAAGGCCTTCCAGAGGCTCTGGAAGGCCTTCCGGGACCAGCGCCGGGTGCCCCGCGGCCTCCGCTGGTCCCTGGAGGCCCTCCAGAGACTCTGGAGGGCCTCCAGGGACCACTGGAGGCCGCGGGGAAGCCTTCGCTGGCCGGCGCTGGTCCCGGAAGGCCTTCCAGAGGCTCTGGAAGGCCTTCCAGGACCAGCGCCGGGTGCCCCGCGGCCTCCCCGCGGCCTCCGCTGGTCTCTGGAGGGCCTCCAGGGACCAGCGGAGGCCGCGGGGAAGCCTTCGCTGGCCGGCGCTGGTCCCCGAAGGCCTTCCAGAGGCTCTGGAAGGCCTTCCGGGACCAGCGCCGGGTGCCCCGCGGCCTCCCCGCGGCCTCCGCTGGTCCCTGGAGGCCCTCCAGAGTCTCTGGAGGGCTTCCAGCGACCAGCGGAGGCCACGGAGAGGCCTCCACCACTGCCGCCGGGCCCCGCGCGCGGGCGGGGAAGGCGGCGAGTGAGGGAGGGAGCGTCCCTGCGCCTGCGCAGGGGCCCTGCGCAGGCGCAGGGACGCTCCCTCCCTCACTCGCCGCCTTCCCCGCCGGCGCCCGCGGCCCACCGGCTCCGGGGCTGCCTAAACCGGGACCTTTAATGGTCCCGGTATAGGCAGCCCGGGAGCCGGGATTGGGTGGCCAGAACCGGGAATGTCCCGGGAGACCGGGACGGTCTGGCCACCCTAGTCCCTAAGGTAAACAGGTCCCAGGCCAAATAGGGCTTTAAAGGTAATAACCAGCACCTTGTAGTGAATCCAGTATGTAACAGGCAGCCAGTACTGCACTTTCAATTCAGGTTGTATGTGCTCCTGCATGGAGAGCCCCAGCAGCAATTGGGCTGCCGCATTCTGTACCAACTGCAGCTTCCAGATTTGAGACAAGGGCAGCCCCGTGTAGAGGGCATTACAGTAGTCCAATCTCAAGGTGGCCACAGGATGAATCACAGTTGCCAGGTTGCTGCACTCGAGAAAGGGGACCCACTGCCTTATCCGCCAAAGATAATGAAAGGCAGATTTGGCATTTTAGTCTTAACCTTGTGAATGCAAACATGTGCACCATTTGAATAATAAACTCTTAGGATCAAATGTACTATGCAGAGGACCTGATAGTTAATGACAAGATGTCTCTGGGCAGGAAGAAATAGATTCCAGTTGTTGTATACCATGGATCCAATGGAAGTAATTTCTTATGTAACTTTAGAAAATGCTTTTATCAAAAGTGCTTAATAAATAGGATCAAACTAGAAGGGATTCCTCACCGCTTGGACAGCCCAATCCTAAAAGGGTATTTTAAATACTATCAGGAGTTTTTCATCTATCAGTTATTCCCAGAATACCAGGAATACAGGACAACAACAGCAACCAGTACTGCTTCAGTGCTTCTTACCTGACTTTCTTTTGATCCCATAAAGAATTGGGCCCAAGTGCTCTCATGGCAATCATAGCTGTAAAATACTGCTGTAATGCTGATAGCTTCTTGCCCTGTATTTTAGTCCTACCCACTAACTGTGTGAGTTAATGTGTTATTAATAGCTACTATTCAATGGTGAGTTACTTCATAGCTATCTGCAGCAACACTGCTATCACAGAAGCACTAAGTTACACCTCAATTCCAACCTGTAGATAACAGCAGCAAACTGGAATGTTTCTGTACTATTCCTGAACAGAATATACAGATATAGAACATCTCACTTATCATTGCAATCAAGCTAAGCCTTTTCACTGCCAATAAATCTTCTCAAAATGAAATACTAAAATATTTCTGAGCAAAAAAAGGGAGCGATACCTACAATGCTGTTTAATCTCTTCAAGCACATTCATTGTACCTTTGCTGTTGACAAGGATTAATCTACATCAGAGCAAATTCTTTGTCCATCACTTGAGACTTTTAGCAAAGTGATCCATGATTGACCTTGATCTAATTTTGCAGGTCTTACCAACAAAAAAAGGCTATTTCTGTGTGTCCAGAAGCTGCTCTGAATATAAAGACTGAGCAGCCAAGTTGAATCTTCTGAACAGCTCCTCACCCGAACAGAGAGCTGAACTTCAATGTTTCTATTAATAAAATGCACAAAAGTCTATTATAATCCACACAATGACAACTTCGGGTACCAACTGTCAGCCCCTGCCCCTGGAATTAAAATTCTGATTATCACCGCAAATTGTAGAAAGGCAATGACAATCGCAAGCCTCCAGCAGCATCGCTGGAGGATAAATCTATTATCTCGTGTTGTCTGAATGGCTGTAATGGCTCCAATCTTTACAACAAATTGAATAGACATGCTCATCCCTAATTATACACAACACCCCCACAGACACTGCTATTTGAGCCTAATTGTAAAATAAGGGACCTTGGGTTTAAACATAATATCCCAGCTAATTATATTCCAGACACATTCAGTGATGCAGGGAGGTGATACTGATCAGTTTTATGGGGCTCAGTTGACAGCAAACAATAACATCACCATGCAGCAGCACCTATTTTCAGATTTAACATACTGGTGGCTTTCAACCTGCTACAAAGAACCCTGGGGCAAAAAGGGAGGCTAAGAAGTACATTGACACCTAAAGTGCTTATGCACCTCTTTGATCATGTGTTATTTCAGGCTTTGGTTTTAAACTCTGGCTGTTTAATCTGAGTTGAGTCACATTCATTAGCAGCTGTGGAAAGGGAGAGCTATGCAGGAATCACTTGAGATAAAGAAGTCTTAATTAAAGATCCTTCAGCTTTATGCAAACATGATGCTTGAACACATATCTTGTAGTTATCTCTTTGTATCTAGCTGCCTCCTGCTGGGGGGGAGGGGTTTTGTGTGTGCAGCTCTACCTGGCACAATTATGCAAAGCTGTAATGAATGCCTAAGCAGGTAAGTTGCAAGTAGCCCCAATGTCACTCTGAAGCTAAGAGAGATGGTTATTGCTCTGAGAAATTCTAAATAGTGCTCAAGTTGGAGGGGATGGGGGGGAACAACTGCCCAGCTTTGACCATGGTTCCTGGTGATGACTTAAAAGTGTGCTCCTACCTTTGGTCAAAAAGCCCTGTGGTGCAGAGTGGTAAAGTCTGAATTCTCTGCTCACGACCTGGGTTCAGGTAGCCGGTTCAGGTTGACTCAGCCTTCCATCCTTCCGAGGTTGGTAAAATGAGTACCCAGCTCGCTGGGGGGGAAAGCGTAGATGACTGGGGAAGGCAATGGCAAACCACCCCATAAAAAAAAGTCTGCCATGAAAACGTTGTGAAAGCAACGTCACCTCAGAGTTGGAAATCTGGTGATTGCACAGGGGACTACCTTTACCTTTGGCCATTGTCTGCTTTAGGAGAGGAGGGTACTAATCATCTCTCACTCTCTCTCTCTCTCTCACACACACACACACACACACACACACATACACAGAGGAAGAAGCAGGGTTGTTGTTTTTTTTTCCCTGGGGGAATTGAGTGGGATGGAGTTCCAGAACCTCTTTGTGGAAACAAAATTCTCAAAAAAAGTTTTAAAGCCCATGAGTGGCACCTGTGTGTTTCTCCTTCATTTCACTGTTGAGAGTTTGGCACCTCTTTTTCTAGAAAAAAAAAACCCTGGGAAGAAGTCTTTTGTGGCACCATTGCCCATCTCCGCTGTTCCAAGCTCTCCCCACCTTTCAGAAAAGCCTACAAAACTGTTTTGTACAGCTGTTTGATTGTTTATGATTGCAGTGTAAGACATCTAAAGCAAACACATCTAAATCCACTGAAGTCAATGAGCTTAGAAGAGTCCAGCCCTCCTTAGGATTACGCTGTTAAGCACCTTGATAAAGTTGTGCCTCAAGGGAAATTGGTTTTATGGCACATATTTTAATATCATAACCTATTTTGAACTGGAAGAGTAAAGTGGTATATGTGACTGGAAAAAATAAATATACCTTTCTTACATCCTCTACCAGTCACTTTAGTGCTCAGAAAAGTACAATTTTCCCAAGCAGCAAATGGCATGAAACACAGGGTATTAGGGTGTGTTGGAAAGCCATTAATTTGCTTTCACATACATATGCAAAATAAAACATGTTGCCTTTAAGACTAATAAAAGTTTCTGTATCAGCTTCAGCACACTTCATCAGACGCATGAGCTCTGACTCGCTTCTGCTAGAATAAACTTTGTAAGACTTCACAGTGCCACTGGACTTCTGTTTTATTTTTCTGCAATAGACTAACACAATTATCTTGCTGGAATACACACACAGAAATGGAATGCCACTGTAATTTCTCTCATCAGCTGCCACAACCTGCCCTTGAAAACTGCAAGGACTAAAAATGTACTCTTATTATGACAGCTACAAGAAGAAACATGAAACTGAATGAACAAGATCTGATACATTTGTACTCAGCCTTAACTGGGAACATCAACTTGGAATTTAATGTTACTACTGTAGTATCCACTATGTCAGAATGTCAACTTATCCCCTGCCTGAGACTTCTTCTCTGTACATGATACCATCAGCACATCACTAACTCAGACAAACTGAAAATATTATAAAGTACGTATAAGGAATAAAGAATGTTTTTCAAGTCTCTCTTTTTAAAGACCTATTCTATAGGGCTGCTCTACATCATATTAATGTTCTTATTTTTAAAAGATGCAGGTTTGTGAGAGGACTAATGAGAGGTAATCTCATATCAGATAATCATTTAATTGATTGAGAATACAGCACAATGGGAATTTGTACTTGCTAAGGCAGAAGTAAAGTCTGAAAGCTTAGCACTGAATATTCCAAAAATCTTTAGTGCATTCTCAGTTACACTTCCCAAAATCTCTGCTCCTTCACCTTTGGGTCAAAAATAAAAATGAAGATGCAGGTGAGCTGCTTCTACTTCTGCGTAAGAAATAATGGATGGGCTCTGAATTCCTGTATCATTTTGCATAGTAAAACTCACCTTGGGGAAGAAGGACTGTAAAGAAAAGGACAGATGATGCACTTAGCTAGCGACATGAAAATAAAGCTTACGCTCTAATTCTTAGTTTTCCCAGTTGAGTCTGAACTCAATTATAAAACAAAATCTGGAGCCACAGTGCAAGACTAGATACAGCTCTGTATGCACAAGTAATCAACTCCAATTCCCTCTGCCCAATTTAATTACAAAACAACATTTGGTGTAACGGCTAAACACATACCAGGTGACCTCTTGCTTCAATCTGTCAGAGGCATTTACAAGACTCCTGCTTCTGCAGCGTGACTTGCACTGCCATTTCTATATCGTAGGCTCTTTTGAGCAGGCTCCACTGTTACTAGCAGAAACATTTTCTACACAAGGCTGATGTATGCATGAAAATAACTAAACAAAATTAATTAAGAATCACTTAAATTACAGGAATTGGATGCAGGTGTCCTCTATACTCATCCACAATTCCTTTTTGAGTACCTGTGGAAAGGGACAGCTAAGCAGGAATTACACACTCCTCCCTTTCAATTGAGCTCTCTCTTGTTTTCAGTGAGCAATGAGCTAGGCATAAGTACTATTTATTTCAATAATCCGGCTTTAAAAATGAGCCGTGAAAAATAAATTCGCATTGAAATTGATTTTTCTCCTAAAATATTCCATATTAGCATTGCGTCTCCCTATCATACTGTCAGGACGTTTCCTGGTTTCTTAACAGAAAATGATACCACAGTTCCATAAGTAATAAGGGACTCCTGCTGTTATGGAGGGTGAGCAGAAGAATTTGACTCAGGGACTCCCAGGTTCAATGGTGACTCTGAATTGCTTGCTACGTGGACTTTTTACACTCATGCCTTCCTGCCTAAAGTTCCTTCTGGAAGATCTGTGGCAGCCACACAAGTAGTTGTATTATATTTTTCTATTTGGGTGTAGTGAGAGAAGTCGTTATTCCCCTTTTTTATTTAACTTTGCTCAAACTACTGAACAATTCTTATCTCCTCCTTTCCTTTTGCATTCATTCTCATTTCTTGTCCAACTTTAAAAGGGAATGAAACACTGAAGAAGTTACAGAAAAGAAACTGGCTTGCCAAAGGATTAAAAAGGCAAATAGATTATTAATTATGCACAGAGGTTCTTTCCATGTTTTTGAAGAAAGACTGCCCTGTCATTCCCAGGCACACACATATCTTGACCAACTCTACCATCCAGTTGCAATCAACACACCATTGCTACATTAGGCGTATATGAAATATATGGTCATAGATTTACCATGACTGCATGTAGCTATGAACCGCAATCCGAAAGGTTCCCACTTTTAATCTCTTCTCTCTGCTGAATGCACTAGCTGCTGGCACCTCTCATCCCAGTTTGGCCCACATTACAGGCCCACATACAGAATGTGCTTTGAACACTGAAAACACTTTATAAAAGTATTACTATAATTAATTCAGGTCCAGTTTTATTTTGTAAAACTGCTGGAATCGTGTTAGCTATCAGACCTGCATGACCTATACTAAATGACATTTGTTCCTTAACCACAGTCTTCCCTTGTTGAGCAAAATAGTTTCTACAACACAGTGGTCATAATCCAGAGGACCACATGTCCAGCCAGTTGCTTTAGTTTTGCTTCAACCCATTCTTTTCAACCCAACAATGACTGATTTTTAAACACCAGGCAGTTCAAAACACAGCTTGTCATTTTGAATGGAGAAACAAAAACACAAACAACCAGTCACAAATTAGAGAATTGGAGCCAGGTTTGTTTGTTTGTTTCAGCTACAAAACTTCCTCAGAATAAAAAAATAGCAAACCAGGAAAAATTGGGAGAATAGCTTACCATCACTGTTGATACAGACCACCTGTGGAACCTGAGTACCAGGTCCACAGTCCTTCTCATTGTCTGGGATGCATTCATCCAGCCTGACTATTCTCCAGTCATAGCAAGAAGGTTCTTCACATGGGATGGCTTCAGTCAGGTGGGGGCAGCTGCCAGTGCCTCCCGTGGGTTCATTTGTGATGCGGCGTTTTCTTAGTTTAAAGCCTGAAGTGTGAGAGAAGAGAAACTACGGTCATGATGACTTTTCACAGATGAGATTGAATCCTCATTTTCTATTCACACTTGAAACTGTGCAAATGTTGCCCAGTGTTTCCTATAAATAGATGTTGCAATTTGTTCTTCTTGATTATTAACAAAAACCTTCTACACCTTTATCTATTTATTAACAACTCTGCAATAACCAAATATTACTTATTTAAAAATATTTTTATGCTGCCTTTCCACCTGATCAAGGTCTTTAAGTTGACAAAGAAGGAAACATATGAACAATTCAAAACAACATTTAAAATAATACAATAATTCAGTAAAAACAAACATGCAACACCAGAACCAGAGAGGAGGGCCAATAACTATTTTAGGGGGTATGCTACGCAAAACAAAGAAAGACTTCACCTGCTGGTAGAAGAAACTGATAGCAGAAGACAGGCAAATCTCCAAATGTACAAACTCTTGGAACTTAGCTTTGGCTAATGGGACTACTCAGCTTTTTGAAAAGTATGTCTGAATATTAAATCAGTTCTGGATATTATAAGTCAATTCATTGGGTAAGATCCTATAGTTGTCAAGGAAAGTAGTCTGCTGATCATTGTTCAAGAAAGAACCAGTCATTTTGTCACTTCCCTGCCTACAAAGGATGCTCTAGCATGCATGTGTTTTGGAACCTATATATAAGCGTTCTCTCTATCATAAGACAAACATGAGAATGAAAAGGGAGACATATATCATCTTTATTCCTGCTAAGGTCATAGCATTTAGCAGTCAGCAGCATCACTGCAAAGGATTAGAGGCTATGGCTATAGAGTAACAGTGATCTCTGGGTTAATCTGTGCTTTCTACAAGAAGAAGAACAGCTAGGGACATGATGCTGCCTAATACTGAGTCAAACCTTTGGTCTATTGTGACGGTAATGAAAGGGTTAACAAGACAACTAAGAAAACGCATAGAGCCTGCGTCAGGTGATCTGAGGGTGGGGGCCAGAGTGCTCGGAACTCTCAGAGGTGATTGACAGCTAACGGCTGAGGGCAGTTAGTGACAGACAGAGTCTGAGGGAGACTGCTGAAGAGAGCAGTTGGTCTGAGAAGGAGCTGAGACAGGAGCTGAGGAGAGTCTTCGAGAGAAGCAAAGCTCACTGTTCACTCTATAAAGACAGCCACGGGGCTGTGTGTGACTAGAGAAGAGTCACAGTAAAAGACCTGAGAGGTCACAGACACAGAGACACTTCTCTTAAGAGCTAAAGAGGTGGTTAAGGGAAACTTGTGGGTCTAGAAGTTTGAAGGGCTGGGAGAAGAGACACCAGTCGACTTAAGGGACTTGGCACCTTATACCCGAGGCCAACCTAGAATAGTGTTGGAGAGTGGAATCTGTATGATCTGTGAAACCTGAAAGACCTAAACGAAATTGATATTATAAAGCCTGAACTACGAAGAAACTGTTAACTGCTTGAGATACAATATAGCCCATGTATATATTTCCCATTCCCCAGTTGAAGACGGTGTGTGTACGTTAATAAATTTCTGTGGTTTACTTTAAAGTTCTCTGGTGCCAGTATATTGGGAAAACTATCAAAACTGCTGTGGACCCCTACAAACTGAGTTTATATCCATCTGAAAGCAAAACAAAAACTCCAAAGAGACTAGTAGTGAGAAATCTATATTACACCCACCCCTTGCATTTCATAGTCGTGAGGTAAAATTCAAAAGGAAGAACTGAGGCGGAAGAGGGGCTGGGGTAGCCATAAGCCGCAGATAGAAGCGATCCAGTGAGACCGCGAGGCGCGCTGTTATATCTATAAAGGTCAATACTGTCGACTAAGACTGGCAACAGATTCTGTGGATTTTTTTTGCATTGGCGGTGGAAAGCATCGTTATCACACTCACCTTACAGTGACCCCATAGGGTTTTCAAGGCAAGATAACAGAAGTCCTTTGCCATTGCCAGCCTCTGTGTAGCAACCTTGGATTTCCTTGGTGGTCTCCCATCCAAGTACTAGCTAGGGCCAACCCTGCTTAGACTCCAAAATCTGACAAGACTGGGCTAGAGTGGACCACCCAGGTCAGAGCTCTTTTGCATCACCCAATACTTTTAACTGGAGGTGCCAGGGATTGAATCTGGGACCCTCTGCATGCAAAGCAGATACTCTACCCCTGAGTCACAATCCATTGCCAAACAGGCAGTGCTCAGATAATTTAAAATGCTCTCAAACACTGGGAGTATTCCTTTAAAACATCAGAACTGGGAGATGAATACTGCTTGGTCAATGTAACTTCCTTTCTAGGAGGACTGCACTGAAGGGAACAGGATGATCAAGATGACTTTAAGAAGTTAGTGAGTTTATGAGGTTTTCCACAGAACCTGGTGAGAAAGATTACTTGTGGTTGCATTAGTGAAGCCTCATTCAGACTGAAAATCTTTGAAGAATGATGACATTTATTTGACAGCAGATTTAGTTACAGTACTTAATACAGTACTTAATACTGTAACATCTTTTTAAACCTCTTTTTTTATACAGTCAATCAACTGAACATGCCTCATTGCATCATTCACAGTTCTGGAAGTTGCTGTTAGTGCAAAGATCAGACGCTGGGGAGTGTGCTTCACAAGTGTTTAGTCAAGATTCATCAGGGGAAAGCACAGCAAAGGGAGCTGGCAGGATTTGTGCTAAGGAACAGAGAGTCTTCTAGAAGGTAACAAAGCACAAAGAGCTGGCATGGACTGGAGAAAATTAGGAAATTGGACAGGCTGAAGCTCAGGGTTACTTAGTGATGGACAAAGTGACTGACTGATGGTCAAAATAAAAAAGACAGTGAGAGATCCAGGACTAATTGTTCCTAGAACTTTTCAAAGCACAATTACAGTAATGTGGGGGACAGATTCAAATCAGAGCTGTAGGAGGAAAGGAGAGGGGCTTTAACTTTTTCATTTTTTTTTCTTTTGCTGAAAGGAATGGTTTTATTCTGCATACAATCAGTGTTTGGAAGAACAAAACATGTCATGAAAAACTAAATATTTAATAATATGTTGTAGGCATAAAGCTGCCTTCTATTGACTCAGATCACTGGTCCATAAGATCAGCAGCTGTTCAAAAGAGCCAATGGTTAAGAGAGGTGGACTCTAATCTGGAGAATGGTTTTGATTCTCCACTTCTTCCCATGAAGCCTGCTGAGTGACTTTGGGCCAGTCACAGTTCTCTCAGAATTCTCTCAGCATTACCTCCCTCCCAAGGTGCTTGTTGTAGGGCAAGAAATGGAAAGGTGATTATAAACCACTTTAAGACTCCTTAAGGTAAAGAAAAGTGGGATATAAAATCCTGATCTTCATCTTCATCTCAGGTGGAGGCCATTCACATCGCCTATGACCTGGCCTCGTTAACTGGAGATGCTGAGGATTGAACCTGGGACACAAAATTGTGCAGTTTTTTTACCACTATTTTATGGTTCAGGTCTATTGGACCTGAAAATGTTTTGGGACTCCCCTCCCCCCCCCCCCCGCAAAAAAAAAATCCCCAAAATTTGGGTGTCCAATAGACAAGAACCAAAAACTACCAGTTAAAAAAAAATACTAGCCTGATCCTGGGGCTAGCTTGGCATCTCCTGCCACTCAGTTTAAACTGAGCTGCAGAAGAAGGCAGCACAGAGCTGTGCCAGCCAGGAGCGATTGGCTTCCATCAACACAGCCAGTCCCAGCTGGGCTGCCCTCTCCTGTCCCCTGATTTAAAACAAGGGGCAGGAGAAGGCAGCACAAAACTGCATCTGCAAGGAGAGACTGGTTCCCCAGAGGCACAGCAATCCTGGCTGGGCTGCCCTCTGTGCAAATCTGTGCCAGTGGGGAGCTCTCAACTCCGCACCAGCTCAGCAATCTGCTCCCGCCTCTCCACTGTTTTCAGACCAACACAAAAATCCCGAATGTATCTGAGCTTTTCTTGGGATCCCCCCTGCCCCCGTTTTCCTGAGAAAATGTGGATACATTTGGATATTTTGGAGGGGTATATTTTTGGCTCAGGTAGATCCAAATGCACACCCCGACTGAGACCTTCTGCATACTGAGCAGATGCTCTACCACTGATCCATACCTCCTCTACAAAGGAGGAGTCATTACCAGTGTGGGCAGCCTCCAACTCCAGTTTTGACCACCCTCAAGTTCTAAGCCCCAGGTTAAAAAAAAAAACAAGACTCTATATTGCCTAGGAAGACCACTCCTACCCCCAAAGCCTGATAGGAGTGCAGAAATCACTCAGAATGGTATAAAAATTGCATTTCTAAATTTCTGATGATTTCTCATGTGTGTATAATTTTCCTATGGTCTCAACCTGTTTTCTGACTTGCAGCAACTGATGGTCAAACTGGATATGACATCTTCCAGAGAGCCAGTTTGGTGTAGTGGTTAAGTGTGCGGACTCTTATCTGGGAGAACCGAGTTTGATTCCCCACTCCTCCACTTGCACCTGCTAGCATAGCCTTGGGTCAGCCATAGCTCTGGCAGACGTTGTCCTTGAAAGGGCAGCTGCTGTGAGAGCCCTCTCCAGCCCCACCCACCTCACAGGGTGTCTGTTGTGGGGGAGGAAGGTAAAGGGGATTGTGAGCCGCTCTGAGACTCTTTGGAGTGGAGGGCGGGATATAAATCCAATATCATCTTCTTCTTCTTCTTCTTCTTCTTCTTCCTCCTCCTCCTCCTCCTCCTCCATGGGTCAGACCCATGGATGCTGCAACTATTTTACAAATGTTGCACAGGCCCGATCCTGATAGGGTACACAGCATGACAGGGTGAGGCACTCTTCTTCCCTCACCGTGCTTTTTCAAGTGCTGACATACCTCCCGGGGGTGCACCCATTTTGGGACTTGAAAAGGCATGGGTTGGGGGAAGAGCTCGCTCCTCAGCCTGTCATGCTGAGTCCTTACAGCATTTTTTGTAGCACATCTAGTTTGGGCCTGATTTTGAGAGCACTATTGTCCATGTTACTGTGTTCTTTTTCTTTGATGGGTTAAAGATTTTACAGTTAAGACCACTATCCACTTGAAGCGTCAACAAAGTATTTGCATGAATAAATGCCAGCCTGGATCTTTTTCTCTCTCGACTCTACGGAAATCCAACATTTGCTTATGCTTCCATCAGCAGACGTAGCCCGATATACAGATCTCTCATTTTCAGGAACCACTTAGTGCAATTTTTTTCCCTCACTGATGTTAAATGCAGAAGAGGCCTGATCCTGCTGGTTCTGATTTAATGACTAGCATGGGAAGGGGAGATGTTCTGATGAAAGCTGCTTTCTGTGACAAGTCTTGCCTAATGCAAAAATATGCACATTATTCTTTAGTCCAATGAAATCAAACATCCATACATGTTTTGAGCAATACAGCCCTTTTTTAAGGCAATGTTTGCAAAGGGGTTGTAATATCCACTTTGAAGCTGAGCCTTATGAGCTGCCAAAAGTTAAATTCTGAATCCAGAGGGTGTCAGTCATATCTCTGCTGAATTCCTTGCATAAAGCTTATGACAAAAATCAGCCTGGAAATTTTATGCTCTCGTAGTCCAGCATATATTAAAAGTAATTAAAATAATTTTGAAAACGTACTTACCTTTTTTGGCTTGTTGATCGTCACAACTTTCAAAAGTGCATGGCCCCCAAGCTGACCAGACTGATACCTCACACTCTATAGGACATGGGATATGGCACAGCTGGGTGGTGCTTGGTGTAGGGCCTGTGCACAGCTTCCAATCCACAGGTTTGGATGCTGTGAAGACAAAAACAAAATAACCTTTTTTTTGGCACATGAATAAAGTTCTACTGCAAGAAAGCATTACACCACCTCAGAAAGTTCTTTTGCATCATGTTAACATCACTTTCATTTGAAAGTAACAGGCAGGAAGCATGCAGTACAGCAAATTCTGCACCAAAGCAAATTCAAATCAAATTATAGTAAATTAGGAAATTTCTGCAAATATTTCAATCCACTTGATCAACAGATTAATTTTCTACAGCAGCACATTATTCCATATATCAACACTTGAATTAAAAGGGGACAGGGACTCTAATAAAGTTTTAGCTGTTTCTATGGTGTCACCATGATTTTGACTCTTTTCTTATCAATGGTCTCTCTGTCTCACCCAAATTTCTTCAACACTGCCATCTCTTTCTGTAGAGCCAAATCTGGCTGAGGACAACAATCTGGTTTGCGGATCTTTGTGGCTTTATTTCCTTGGGCTGCCTATTGTGAACATGGCTAGATTAGGTCCCAAGGAAGATAGATTTAAGTGGGTAGTCGTTTTAGTCTGAAGCAGAAGAAGAAAGTTTAGATCCAGTGGTATCTTTAAAACCAACAAACTTTTATTCCGGGTATTAGCTTTTGTGAGCATACACACTTCTTCAGATGCATTGAAATAGAGGAAGTCGCCTGCTATTACATATAGGCAGAGGATAAGGAGGGTGCTGCCAGGAATGGACAATTAGAGTCAAGATTAGAGGTGTGCATTTTTTTTTCTTGGTATTTTTTGGTTCGGGGCTATTGGAGCTGGAAAAAAAATGGGATTTCCAAAAATAACAGTAAGCAGCAACATATTTGAAATCAGCATTTTTTGGAAATCCTGAATTATTTCAGTTCTAATAGACCCAGGAAGAAAAAGAGGGGGAAGGTAACAGCAGCAGAGCTGCAAAAAACAGCAGACAGGCAACTCAGCTGGGGCTCTTTAGGGCAATATGGTTTAAAGGCATTGCCCAAGAGAGTCCACAAAGCAGCTGAACCAGCAGGGAGATTCTCCCCACCAGCTCAGATTGGGCTATTTTGGATAGCCTGATTTAAACCAGACTGCCCAAGAGAGCCAGCGAAGTGACTCTCCCAATTGGCTCTGCTGGGGCTCTTTTGGAAAGTCCCTTTAAACTAGACTGCCCCAGAAAGTCCTAGCTGAGCTGGCAGAGAGAGACTCCCTGTGAGCTCAGCTGCTTTGTGGGCTCTCTTGGGTAGTCTGTTTTAAACCAGACTGCCCAAGACAGCCCCAGCTGGGCTGGCAGGGAGAGTCTCCTCAGGAGCTCCGCTGCTTTGCAGACCCTCTTGGCCAGTCCCTTTAAGCCAGACTGCCCAAGAAAAGCTCAGCTGAGCCGGCAGGAAGAGTGCCCTCCCAGCTGCTTTGCAGGCTGTCCTCTGCAGTACCTTTAAACGCCTTGTGTTTAAAGGGACTGCAGAAGAAATTGCAAGAAACAGCTGAGCGGCAGAAGCAATCTCTTCCAGTCGCTCAGCTGTTTTGGGGGGCTTATCAGTAATTTCCAAATATCTCCAGGGTTTTTTAAAGGATTTTTTCCCATTTCTGAAAAATCCCAAATACCTTTGGGATACCAAAATATACTTGAAAAAAATACCAAAAAGATATTTTTCAGGTATATTTTCACATCAGGTAGATCTGAATGCACACTCCTAGTTAGGATGCATAAGTAGCTAAATAATAAATATAGTTAAAACTGGATGAAGGCATTTGGTAAGAACTGTGAACAGCAGCAAATTAGCATACAGCATAATAAAGGAGTTTGTAGTGAGATAAGAAACCAATATATCTATTAAGTCCTGGGGATACATTGTCCTGAGTGTTGTAACAACCTGTAACACATCCAGGGCTGGCTCACCCACTAGGCAAATTAGGCATTTGCCTAGGGCGGTAGGAGGTGGGGGGCACCAAATTGGGCTCCTCCCCTCCCACTACCCCAAATACCTAATTTGCCCACCAACTCCCCCAGCGTGCTCAGAGGAGCAACGTCAGCCTCTCACTTGGATGCAGGCATTTCAGTAAAGTGTTCTCTTAAGAGAGTGCAGGACGAGGCTTTGACCCCCCCCTTTCAGTTTTGGAAGGGAGGGGGGAGCACAGCCTTGTCGTGTCCTGTGCTCTCTTAAGAGAACACTTTACTGAAATGCCTGCATCCAAGTGGGTAAGGGGGAGACTGGTGTCACTCCTCTGAACACACTGGGGGGAGCAGCGGGCAGGCCACTTTCTGCCCCCTGGTATGCTCAAGGAGCAATGCCAGCCTCCCCCTTACCCATTTGGATGCGGGCTTCTCAGTAAAGTGTTCTCTTAAGAGAGCAAGGATGGAACCAGAAGGGAGGGGAGAGTGAAGCCTCGTTACATCCTGCACTCTCTTAAGAGAACACCTTACATGTGAAAGCGAGAGGCTAGCATTGCTCCTCTGAGCGTTCCAGGGGCGGGGACTGGAATGCAAATAGAAGAAGGGAGGGGAGGGGGCAGGAGGAACGGGAGGGGATTAGGTACGGCAACTGTGCCTGGGGCACCACACATCCTAGGGCCTGCCCTGAACTCAGCAGTCTCCCATTCTAGTCTGTCTAGTCTCAGTAAAGACAATAATAATGCAGGGCTTTTTTCTGGGAGAATGTGCAACCTCTTTGTGGAAACAAAATTCTTTAAAAATGTTTAAAAGTTCATGAGAGGCACCCATGTGTTTTTCTTTCATTTCCCTCTTGAAGGTTCTGGCACCTCTTTTTTCAGGAAAAAAAAGCCCTGATTCTGTTGTATGCTAATTTGCTGCTATTCACAGGTCTTACCAATTGTCTTCATGCAGTCTTTGCTATATTTAATGCTCAGTTATTTATGCATCTTGACTCTAATTAGCCCTTCCTGGCAATAGCATCCTCACCCACTGTCTATGTATAATGGTTGGTAACTTCTGTTTCAACATATCTGAAGAAGTGTGCATGCACATGAAAGCTTATTCTCAGAATAAAACTTTGTTGGTCTTACAGGTGCCACTGGACTCAAGCTTTGGTACTAGGAAGAGTCTTTCTTCAGGTAGCTGGCTGCTTGCTCTCCTCCTCCCATGCACTTGGTTTGGTCAGGCAAATACCACTGCCTGTCAGTCAGAGTTACCAAGGTCTCAGGTATCTGACTCTATAACACTTGCTGCCTAAAGAAATTTCTACCTAAGTCAGACAGCCTTACTAATTGCGTGTTGTACTTACATTGTCAGCTTGGATAATGTTAGGAACCAAAAGTTCCCTTAAGTTGAGCTTAAGACCTTTGGTCATAGAAGCTAATAAAGGAATAGAATGGAGTTCCCTGGCTCCATGATAACAACATTCTTGAGTTTCAGGGGAATGAGCAGGAGAGGACTGGAGAAAATTCCAACCCAAATTAGCACTTAGGAACCTCACAGAGGCATCTTAGATTGTATCTCTTTGGGCTGCAGGTCTGCTCAAAGATAAATAGAACATCTGCAACAGAGGACAAGCTTTCCCCAGCTGGCCTCTTTGCTTTAGGAAAGTACAAAACAAATTATTGAAAATTCCATCCAAGAATTAGCACAAAAGATAGATTCCCAGCAGAACAAGATTAGGAATCTTGGGTCCACAATTTTTTAAAGTTAAAAATGGGTCATCGTACTCAAAAAGGGTAGGGACCACTGCTGTAGAACAAGCAAACTGTAATGTTTTCCACAATGATCTAACAAAGTTCACCACGAGTTGCTGGTCTGAGCCACCCCTAAACAGACTGAAAGGAAGATGGGTTAAGGCAGAGATCCCGGTGCCCGTGTATGACAGGAGGTAAGCTGAGGCAACAATTTTGTGTCTCTGTCTACCATGCTGTTTCAGAATTACAAAGTTGCTTGCCAGGTCATAAAGGTTGGGGAACTATGAGGTAAGGAATTCCTAACATCCATAATGGATCATTGATTTATAAGTACAATTATTATGCTCTTTTATTATTAGTTATTTTCAAATATCTTGAACTTTTTTATTTTAGTAAAAACTTAGATTCACAGGAAGAAAAAACTAATGCCATATAACTGTTCATTTATACAGCCAGCCTCTCAAAGGGCGAGTCAGTCCTTAGACATGTTCCACTGAAATTTCAGGTCAAAGTCCTTTATTACATACCTGTTATTTCAAAAGTGATTGATAGAAGTGGTGCAGCACTAGCCTTCGATGTACTCTGTGACTGACTTTCTGAAATAATGGGGACAAAGACCACGATGATTATAAAGAGAAAGGAGGGTTCTAACATAACCTAAGAAAGAACTAGCTTACATTAGAAATATGAGATTTCCCCATTGCTCCAGCAGTAATTTTCCCTTTTCATCTTCATACCATTCCCTAGTTTAATATGATCTTTTTAGAGGCATGTATATTTTTCTTTCCAGTAATAAAACCCCCCACTATTGTTCTCCTCTGTGGTGGTCTGCGTCTTCAGGGCTTTACACACTAAAATTCAGTTTTCCTCTTTGCTAGCTGGAACTCTAGGGAAATAAAATGTCTCACATTTATGTATCCAAAGATAGTCACATTTTAATCTGTGTTTGTACGTATATGTCCATTGAGATGAATGCTCAGTAAACCCTATTTTTCCTAGCAAAATTCAATTGGGATAATTTCATACCAGTCAACACCAAACAAGACTCCTCAAAATATTGAAATATTGATCTCAGTGGAAAATATGAAGCTATTGCTAGAAGTATTACTTCTTTATGCAAGAGCGTATTGCCCCTGTGATTGAAGGCACATTTCAATTTTCCCAGGAGGCATTAGCCAAGAATGCTGGGTCCTTAGAGGGTTTTTGTTAAATTCTGTCACTCTATCATAGTTGAAATATGAATCCTACAGACTGCAGAACACTTAGTAAAAGTATGCTTTTTCAATCAAAATACCAGGGTCAGAGTTGGCACTTGGCTGTCTGGTCTCTACAAGTTTATACTTTCAAGAATAAAGACTGATGTGAGAATGGGGCACAGACCTCAGGAACCATACATCTTAAGATGGAACAAGTCAAGGACACCTCTTTTCTTGGAGTATGTGGCTGTATTCCTTTAGAAGTCAATATATACAGTTTAATGCATGAGTGTATTGTGGGTGCTTTCAGGTCATTCTAAACTGTGAGCTAGAATAATTTATTGGCATTTATTTGAAGTTTAGCAATTATTTAGAGTTTCAGCAGAAGAACCTTGCAATTGTATCATCGCACAGGACTGTTAAACTTACTCTGATAATTTATGGAGTAATCTATCAGATCTATTCAAAAGTGAGTCCCATCTTATTACTCCAAACTTGTTTTCAGTGTCTATAGACTGACGTTACTCTGCAGAGGATTGTAGTGATAGAGAATAATCCACTTAGTAGTTCTCCTGAGCAAACCTCACTAGAGTTTATGAGGGTTGTACAAGAAAAAGCTGTCAAAAGATTACATTTTATAGAACTATCTTTTAGTGAAAACTTCAGCATTCCACAATTAAGAAGGATATATCGTCCCATTAATCCCCAATTTTTATATATTTCTTTCTTTCACTGCGTTTTCCTTTGGAATTAAACCCAAACAAATATTAACCACATAAACTAAGTTTGTTATTCCTATTTGGTCCTTGAATCTGTTAAATTTCTTCAATATGTTGTATGCTAATTTGCTGCTCACCCTCTACCTATATGTATGGACTCGTAATTTTCCCAGGAATTTTCTGAAGAGTGTGCATGCACATGAAAGCTTATACCTTGAATAAAACTTTGTTGGTCTTAAAGTTGCCACAGGACTTGAACTTTGTTTTGCTGCTTCAGACCAACACGGCTCCCCACCTGAATCTCTTTTTAGTGAGAAAAATATTCAGGGAAAGGAAATGTCTCACTTTTTTTACAATTGCAATTGATATGAGAAATGAATCTAACATAAAAGGGGGTCCCTAACCAAGTGGGCCCATTACTCCCTTTATTGTTGCATCCACCATAATGCCCATAGTACTGCACTTTGTCTAATCTGATACTGTAACTAGAAGTTACAAAAGCCATACAAAGAAGGTGATCACAGTTAAAGAGAAGAGGGCTCATTTTTAAATTGCACAAAAGAGGTTTGTAGGGAACACGGTAAGATAATGTATATTTCAAGATCACTAACATTAAGATACTGACTTCATAAGCAGGGTTTTTTTCCCATTCCTGTTGAAGACTGCCATTTGGTTACTTTAATACATTTCAAGGAATTAACATTGTTCTGAGCCCGAATAGAGTTTACAGTAGTGTACTCTTCGTAGTGATTATTCCAAACAGCATCTGGATCTTGCATATGGACTATGATGCAATGCAGATGCATTGTATGGCAATGCCAGTTCCTTTTATTTTAAGTGGTTAAGTGGACTAAGGCCAGAAACATTAAGTTTCCCAGCATCTCCAGCTAAACTCTCAGGCAGCAGTCAGGAAAAACCTGACCAAGACCTTAAAAATGCTGATCATCTTTATATGATGACCGAAAAGTTAGGTTCTTAACTTTATTTTGAAAAATAAACATTATGTACATAATGAACTTGTTTCTATTAACGCTGCAACTCAGAAAAAAAATCAGCCTATGGTAAATGAAGTACAACTTTTAAATGAAGCTTGTTTTTTTAAAAAAAATACATGTAGTATACGAGAACCTTCACCTCTCATGCTAGTTCATTTCTCAGAAATTCCAACATACCTTCTTTTTCTTTAAGAGTGTTTAAATAGGAGAGGAGGTTTTCATTTGCTTGCACACAGTACACCTCCCGAGTCTGAATCCCACCTCCACAAAGAGCTGTTTGATTTCCACGTCTCTTATCCTGTTGGCTCAGTAAAGGATCAATGCGACATTCAGTCCATTCGGTAGTTCTCCAAGCATACCTGAAGCAAATACATTGGCAATGAAGCAATCCAAGCTAATTTCATAAACAAAACAACCAGACATTTCCCCTAAAGTATTATCATGCTTACAACCCAAATATTTTAAATTGACTTCCAAAGGTAGCTATAATAATTTCTTCTATTTGGGGTAGACTGTTTGAGGAGCAATCATAAGCAGATCTTTGGAGAAGTCAGTCTCATTTTATTCAACGGGACTTACTTCCAGGAAAGTGTTCTTAGGATTGTAACCTTAGAGCTAAACTAGATCATATGGCATTTCCATGGAAGTGCTTGAAAATGCCAAGGGCAAAAACAAGAACCCCTCCTCCACCCATGGTCTCTATGATCAGAGCCCAATGGCATTTGTAAAGGGAGAAAATTCCAGAGTTAAAATGGCAGCAGCATCCCTGGGAACACCGTATCATCTTGTTTCATCCTAAATTACATTAAATAGGAGATAACATGTGTGTTAAGAGTGTCAGACTAAAACTACTAAGAACTGAGTTCCTTTTTTAAAAAAATGTACATGTGTTTTCCGATTTGCTTCTGTGTAGGAAATGATGAGAGACTGCAAGTCTTACACTAAGGAATGCCATCATCAATCAATTTAGTCTGGTCAAGTGATTTTAAAAGCGTCCCTGATTAATTGGGCATTCTTTCAGAAGATGCATGCCTTGTCCTTCTCTCCCCATAAGTGGACACTAGTCATTCCCCTTTCCCACCATGCATCTGGCAACTTTCATGAGACTGCTCATTTAGCCCAGAGGCCTTGAGCAAATAACTGGGTTCTAATCCTCATTCTGCCATGCTGTTCACTAGGCAACCTTTGGACAATATCTGTCTTCCAGCCCAATCTACCTCAAAGAATTGCTGGTTAAAAAGAAGAAGAAATCATGTATGACTCTCAGAGCACCTAAGATCTGAATGTATTTATTTTTATTCCAGTTATGAAAATACAAATAAATCCAAGGTACACATGCACTGAAAATGCTGACCTGTACAGAAAAAGGGGAAACTTCCAATTCCCTTTTGAAGAAGCAAAGAAGTTTATATTTACACATCAGTGCAAAACTAGACTCCTTAACTACACCTCTTTTCCTTAAAAAAATTAAATTACTTTTTCAATCTAAATGATAGTGGGTTCTTTAGAATATGAGGACTCCCCGCTGACCAATGATGAAGGAGGACAAGAAGCAGTGAGCTATCCAATCAGCTCATGAATGGTGGGGGGAAAAGAACTGTGATACTGAATTAAAATCTCAATCAGCCTTATGAAGTGAGAGAAATGTCACAAGATGCTCTACTCAATGAGTGTTATAAGCAGATACCAAGAGAACTGCTTTCACAGGCAACAGGTGATGATGGATGATATTTCTTCAAAGAAAACTGACAACGTCCCACAATCAAAGACAGAATAGAAAAATGACAGGATACTAACAATAGCTTCTCTAATATTCTGCCAATAAAACAGGGAAAAACACAGCCCAGAGGTTCCTTGTGTTCACGTGCTAATATTAATCTCAATTAGAAGCAACTAATTAAAGTTATCACTTGACTCTAAACAACTTGCCACCATATTTTCTGTGCTCTGAGCAGGACTAATACATTGACTACCACTTTTGGATTTTCCCCTCCTGCTTACCAACTACTGAAGACATCAGAATGATTAGGGAATATTTATCAGCATCGCTCAGGGATTATCTCTTTTATCCTTTGGTGTGCAACACACTTCAATGGTGAGATTCTACTGGGAGATGTGCATTGGAAAAAACTGCCTACTGCAAATATCTACATTGGCATTTGATCCCCAAATAGAACTATCTGCAAGTCTACTGGCATGAATACTGGCTTATGACTCATCATCTATGGCTGCCTTATTTTTAAAGTCGGAATTTCATTCCTATTATACAGGTTTTTTTAAAAAAGGATGTGGCTTCTTTCCAGCTTCCCAAGGACTGGTGCTAATGTAGATATGAGCTGAAGTATGAGTTCCTCTCACGCAGCTCAGTCAACTCATATTAGAAGAAGAAGACCGTAGATTTATACCCCACCCTTCTCTCTGAATCAGAGTCTCAGAGCAGTTTACAATCTCCTTTACCCAACCAGCCTAGAAAGGACCTACCCTGCAGGAGCACCCATACTGCCAAGATAACACAGAAGCCATGCTGAAAACCCAGAGGTACATTTAAAGCTTACGTGATACATGGAGGCACTCCATCTCCTTGAGACAAACACTCTTCTGTTTCTTCTAGTTCCGGGCACTCATTTTCATTACCAATGGGAAACTGTTTAATGGTCCGTGTTCTTGTGCGATTGCCTTTAGGGGATGTCATATCAAAGCATGTTTTGGAACACGGGCTCCATTCAGACCATTCTGTCACCTGGCATTCTTTTGTTATCACACAAGACTGGAAAGTAATTGGCAATTTCTCTTGTTGGCAAAAGCTGTGAAAGAACATTAAGATGGTCAGGAAATGCACTCCCTTATGAATTCCTAGCAGCATTTTGTATCCATTCTACTGTCAAGAGTTGCGTGCTTAGCAAATACCCAGATCAGCTGGCTACTGAAGATTACTTTGTGAAACAGACATTGCCTCACATTCTATTCCAATTGAATTTATAATGCTAAGAGTTAGATGAGGAAAAATTTGTTCACAGTAAGAGGAGACTGGTATATGTTGCTTTGTAAATAACCAACCACACTTTTATTGAAATTAAAACCAAACATAGCACACATCTAAAACAAAGTCAGCAGCTGGGGCTCAGGACAAGGCCAGTTCTGGCAGCTTCTTAAGTAATACTTCCATTTTATCAGGGTAACTGACACTAAGGCCTATCATTAGAAGTATAGTCTTTACTGTAGATTATAAACCACACAGGCTAATCAACTTTAGGGTATCAAAAGCTGCACTTCCAGCAATAGGGCTACAGATAACTAATGATAAATATATATTTCCATCCATATAGCTATGTGACCCAACTCAAAAGATAATTCACAGCAGGACTCAAAATTTTGAGGTGCCTTAGAATCTTGCCCTAGTTATCTGAAAAGAAGAGTAGGGTTTGTTTGTTTTTTCATAGGTACTTTCAAGAACATGATGAGATTGTCTTAAATTTGCAAATCAGTTACAGTGAAGAATAGTAAGTTTTAAAAACACCTTCTATGTATAAATTTTTTTTAAAGGGGGGATCTTACATTCAAGGTCATCTTCCTTTTGGATTAATACAGTAATTGGATTATATATCCATCAGTTTTTGTAGCCAACAAAGGATCTCCACCAGGGCAGTGTGTGGGAATAGGCCAAGTAGGCAGCCGTCTAGGGGTGCCACCTGGCCTAGGGGTGCCTTGAGGCACCCTCTCTCCCACTGCCACTGCTTCCTGACCTCGCTGAGGCTTGGAAAGCCTCAACGAGGTCGGGAAGACACTGGGCATGCTCAGAGCCGGCTCTGAGTGCACTGCCGCCACGCCCCCTTGCCCTGGCAAAGTTGGGGGTGTGGCAGCGAGTGCACTCAGAGCTGAGAGGGGGGGATGGCTGGCCCTCTCTAGCTTCAGAAGGAGACCTTTGAAGCAGGAGAGGGCTGAGCACAGGGGTGGGTAAGTGCACGCAGCCCGATGACGCTTGGTGTTTAGAGGTGGGTGGAGGTGCTGTTTTTGGCCTCGGGCACTGGAACACCTAGTGCTGGGCTTGATCTCCACAAGTGTACACAGTAGACTAGGAATGTGTACACACAGATATACACACAGAGATGCATCAATGAGCAATAAAGGACAGTGCAGGTTAGGAAACAAATGAAAACACAGGAACCCAGAACAACCATCCAAGTGCAGATGAAGCAGAGCTGCTACTTATATAAGAACATAAGAGAAGCCATGTTAGATCAGGCCAATGGCCCATCCAGTCCAACACTCTGTGCCACACAGTGGCAAAAATACACACACACACACACACACACACACACACACTGTGGCTAATAGCCACTGATGGACCTCTGCTCCATATTTTTATCTAAACCCCTCTTGAAGGTGGCTATGCTTGTGGCCGCCACCACCTCCTGTGGCAGTGACTTCCACACGTTAATCACCCTTTGGGTGAAGAAGTACTTCCTTTTATCCGTTTTAACCTGTCTGCTCATCAATTTCATCGAACGCCCACGAGTTCTTGTATTGTGAGAAAGGGAGAAAATACTTCTTTCTCTACTTTCTCCATCCCATGCATTATCTTGTAAATCTCTATCATGTCACCCCGCAGTCGACGTTTCTCCAAGCTAAAGAGTCCCAAGCGTTTCAACCTTTCTTCATAGGGAAAGTGTTCCAGCCCTTTAATCATTCTAGTTGCCCTTTTCTGGACTTTCTCCAATGCTATAATATCCTTTTTGAGGTGCGGCGACCAGAACTGCACACAGTACTCCAAATGAGACTGCACCATCGATTTATACAGGGGCATTATGATACTGCCTGATTTATTTTCAATTTCTTTCCTAATAATTCCCAGCATGGTGTTGGCCTTTTTTATTGCAAACGCACACTGTCTTGACATTTTCAGTGAGTTATCTACCACGACCCCAAGATCTCTCTCTTGGTCAGTCTCTGCCAGTTCACACCCCATCAACTTGTATTTGTAGCTGGGATTCTTGGCCCCAATGTGCATTACTTTGAACTTGGCCACATTGAACCGCATCTGCCACATTGACGCCCACTCACCCAGCCTCAACAGATCCCTTTGGAGTCCTCACAATCCTCTCTGGTTCTCACCACCCTGAACAATTTAGTGTCATCTGCAAACTTGGCCACTTCACTGCTCACTCCCAACTCTACATCATTTATGAACAAGTTAAAGAGCATGGGACCCAGTACCGAGCCCTGCGGCACCCCACTGCTTATTGTCCTCCACTGCGAAGACTGCCCATTTATACTTACTCTCTGCTTCCTATTATTCAGCCAGTTTTTGATCCACAAGAGGACCTGTCCTTTTACTCCATGAATCTCAAGCTTTCTAAGGAGCCTTTGATGAGGAACTTTATCAAAAGCTTTCTGGAAGTCAAGGTAAACAACATCTATCGGGTCTCCTTTGTCCACATGTTTGTTCACCCCCTCAAAGAAATGTAACAGGTTAGTGAGGCAAGATCTTCCCTTGCAGAACCCATGCTGAGTCTTCCTCAATAACCCATGTTCATCAATGTGCCTACTCATTCTGTCCTTGATAATGGTTTCTACCAACTTTCCCGGTATTGAAGTCAGACTGACTGGCCTGTAATTTCCCGGATCTCCTCTGGAACCCTTTTTAAAGATGGGGGTGACATTTGCTACCTTCCAGTCCTCGGGAACGGAGGCAGATATCAATGAAAGATTACATATTTTTGTTAGAAGATCCACAAGTTCAACTTTGAGTTCTTTCAGAACTCTCGGATGTATGCCATCCGGACCCGGTGACTTATTAGTTTTTAATTTGTCTATCAGTTGTAGGACCTCCTCTTTTGTCACCTCAATCTGACTCAGATCTTTCAACACCCCTTCCAAAATTAGTGGTTCTGGGGCGGGCAAAAAGTTCTCGTCTTCCACAGTGAAGACGGAGGCAAAAAATTCATTTAGCTTCTCAGCCATTTCCCTATCCTCCTTCAGTAATCCTTTTACCCCATGGTCATCCAAGGGCCCCACTGCCTCCCTGGCTGGTTTCCTACTTCTAATATATTTGAAGAAATTTTTATTGTTGGTCTTTATGTTTTTTGCAATATGCTCCTCATAGTCCCTTTTTGCCTGCCTGATCACAGTCTTGCATTTGATTTGCCACAGCCTGTGTTCCCTTTTATTAATCTCACTTGGACTGGTTTTCTACCGCTTAAAGGAGTCCTTCTTACCTTTTACAGCTTCCATTACTTTGTTTGTTAACCATGCAGGCCTTTTCTTATGCCTGTTTGTGCCTTTCCTAACTTGTGGTATGTATTTTATCTGAGCTTCTAGGATTATAGTTTTAAATAGCATCCAAGCTTCCCCAAGGGTTTTGACCATATTTACCTTTCCTTTCAGTTTCCTCCTCACATGCCTCCTCATCTCAGTGAATTTACCCCTTTTAAAGTTAAACGTGGTTGTGGCGGTCTTTTTGGGCAACTCCCTATTTATACAAATGGTGAAATCAATAACATTATGGTCACTGCTCCCAAGTGGCGTAATCACTTTTACATCTCTCACCAAGTCTTGGGCATTACTTAGGACCAAATCCAGGATCGTCCCACCCCTGGTAGGTTCTGAGACCATCTGCTCCATAGCACAGTCATTGAGAGCATCAAGAAACTCAATCTCTTTCTCTCGACCAGAACACATATTGACCCAATCAATCTGCGGGTAGTTAAAATAACCTATTACGACACAGTTTTTACATTTAGCCGCTATCTTTATGCCTTCCATCATATTATAATCGTCCTCTCTCTTTTGATTTGGTGGGCGATAACAAACTCCCATAGTTAAATTTCCTTTTGGGCCCTCTATTTCAACCCAAAGCATTTCTAAAAGTGAATCTAATTCTCTGACCTCAGTCTTACTGGACTGTATATCCTCTCTGACATACAGATTTATAATTTATTAATTTGCAGGCAGAATGCAATAAAATAAATTGCTATATTCTTGAGACTAATTTTTAATTGAACAATTGTAGACAATCCAAAAAAGAACAACTTTTATTTATCTAAATTGGGTTAGTGGGGACCAATGTATCAAATAAAGTTCAGCATGGGTAAATGTAAAGTAATGACACTGGAACAAAAAAAATCCTAATCCTAATATATACTGATGGGTCTGTTAACACTGAGATTGAAAGAGGTATTCCAGTTGAAGTAGGAAGCTCAAAGAAAATGTCAACCTAGCATGCAGTAGTGGTGAAAAAAGGCAAACTCCATGATAAAAATAATTAGATTAGGGACTGAAAATAAAATGGGCCATATTCTAATATAAAAAGCTATGGTGGGGCCTCATTTGAAATAACGTGTCGCACTGTATCTCAAAAAAGATATTGCAGAGCTGTCAAAAGTATGAAGGGCAATCTAGATGATTAGGGAGATGAAATACCTTTCATATGAGGAATGGCTGGAGAGTTTGGGACTTCTCAGTCTGGAAAGAAGATGGCAAAGGGGAGACCTCAAACCAAAAGCTCAAACCCTCCATGCCATCTTAAATAATTTTAATTTATCAGCTTAATTGTTTTAACGATTCTGATGTTTTATTGTTGATTTTACTGTTTTAGTATGTTGCAATCCACCCTGAGCCCTTATGGGAAAGGGCAGGCTATAAATGTACAAAAAAAGTGATAGAGGTTTATAAAAACACACATGGGGTAAGGAAAGTGCATAGAGGGAGCTTTTTCTCCCTCTCCTATAACACCAGAACTCAGAAGCACTCAGTGAAATTGTTGGGAAACAGGTTTAGGAGAAATTTTAAAAACCCTCAATGAATAATTAAACTATGGAATTCACTGCCAGTGATAGCAACAAGCATACAAAGCTTTACTAGCTGCAAAGACTGAAGAGAGCACCTTGTTAGGCAGGTTGAGCTGAGAGATCATGACTGGCCCATGGCCACCTAATGAATTTTGTAATTCAGAAGAGGCTTGAAAGCAGCAGTCCCCCCTTCCCCTACCAGGTCCCATATTTTGCTCATTTTATTCAACTAAAAATGCCGTAAGGGAATGATTACGACTCCGTAAAAACTGCACTGCTGTTTTATTTTGTCCACCAATGAATAATGATTCTGAAACAATCTTTCAAAATTTTCCCAATAATTTTAAATGCAAGTTAGATACATGCAGTATTCAAGCACTGATCAATAGAAGCAAACACTGATCTAGCATTTTTTGTGAATATCAGCACAAGACTGCTGACTAAATAATTTTGAGACTATATTGGTTTAAAAAAGGGGAGGAAGGTTTGTTCAAAAGTATAGTTTTAATACTGGTATTTTACTTCTTGATAAGCACAGCAGGTCTCCCAGATTTGAATTATTTCCGGGCAGAGATGCAAAAACGCATCCCCACCATCTTAGCAACAGAGGGTGGTACAGGAATGGGAAAGAACACTGTCCTTATGCCCCATGCTCCATTAGCAGCCATCCCACACTTTTCCCTTTACTTCAGAGAAAATGAGGTTTATATTTTCTCAGAAGTAAAGGGGGGAAATGAGGCGTAAACAACTTGTGTAAAAAGCACACATGTCATATTGGTCACTCCTTTTTATTGTGTGGACTTCTTAAGGTCCATAGGGGAGAAATCCCTCTGTGAAACCAGACCTAGATATAGAACCAGCAGCACAAGAAACTTCTCTGACCTGCCAGATTCCTCTAGACTTCATCCCTCTGTTCCTGAACTGCTTGTTTCTGCCTTCTTTGGTCCAGGGAACCAGTACTTGCTAGCAATGAATTGTAAGAGCTATCTATATGTGGGGGCCCCGCAAATGGAAATGCATACCATTCCATGTACCGACACTGTCAAATGCAAGTTTTACCCATCTATTAATAGATAAAATGTAAATATTTGTTCAGAGGACTGCTAAGAGCTACATGAGCCTCTGGGCAAAGACTGTCTCTGGAATCTCTCTAAAATATTTAAAGATTATTGCTTAGAATTGTATCTATAAACTGGAGTTCTTGCCTGGCTCACTGGGGCCTGAAGGACAGAGCTTGGGGGACTTGGGAACAATAGGCAGCAGGATCCAAATCCTGCTGCCCTGCTCCAATCAAGAGCCCGCGACTGGTTTGAATGGTCCAGTCACAGGCAGGGCGGGAATTTTGGGTGTGTATATATAGTAGACCCTGCGGCCCTAGTTTTTCAGTCTTCGTAGGCAGCGCTATACCATGCTGTATTCAATAAAAGAGCTATGTTCACTACCACCTCACCTCATTAATGTATAGAACCCACTATATTATAGGTACTGTGGCAGGAGAGTGTCTGATAGGTCAACCTTAAAAAAAGGGATTAGCAGGGAAACCACTGCAGTCCCAGAGGGCAATGCAATGGTGGGATGGCAGCCTGTACTGGCAAAAGAACCTAAAGGGTTAGCCCAGGCTCTGGACCAAAGGAAAGCTAATAAGCAGACCAAGGCTGGCTACAAGTCTAAGGTATAAAGGTAGGAAGAGAAGTTCCAACCTCTGGGAGGAACAGGCAAAGCTGTCATGGAAGAGGGCAATCTCAATTCATGGGAGGAGCAGCAGATTAAAAAAAGAGTTGCAGGGAGGCAGAGGTGAGGCAATTCAACCTTCTTCCTCTCTCTGCATATGGATAGCTAACGAAAGGTCCTACTTGCCATCCTAAATTGTCATTCGACCTGAACCATATAACAATGTTTCCCTTCTTTCTTATAAACCAAAATTCCAAACTATAGTCATACTAGCATTTTGGAACCTGCTTTCAGCAGAAAGCAAAAAAACCCATTTCTAGTTCAGATGCAATTAAAGAAACTGGAAGTCTTTCATTAGATGACCATGCACAGGAGAGGAGAAAGGAGAGGGAAGAAAGAACATATGACCCTGAGGACTCATCCAGGATTGTTCACTCAGCAAAAAGTATTTTGCCATTCATCTGAATTATGTATATAAGTGCATTTAAAACAAGACCTTTCCAAAAACTTAGAACATTTATTAATCAACTATCCAAAATATGAACTTTGAGCATTTTGTTCTGGAAATTCAAACTTATAACTTATAACTGAGTTATAACTGTAAACTCATTCACACAATTCTGTTAAAACATTTATACCTCACCTTTTCCCACAGCTGAAAGAGGCTTAAATAATTAAAAACAACCAAGAAAAAACAACAAAACTGCAAGTCACTCCCCAACCTGATAAAATGTCTGCATCTAGTAACACCTAAACTAAAATCTCTGCAAATTGAGCAGCAGACTTCCAACACCTCCTGGGAGTTTCCAAGAACTGCACCACCACTCCTCCTTGAGGAGCCCGTTCCATGAAGTAGAAGCCATCACCAAGAAAGCATGGGTCCTTGCTGATGCTGCATTTAGTGAAGGAATACACAAAAGGTGGCAAGCTGAAGACCATAGCTGGCGCACAGAGACATACAGAGGAAGATGGTCCTGAGTCCCGGGCATGAAAGGCTTTAAAGATCAGAGCCAACATCATGAACTGAACTTGGAAACAGACTGTCAGCCAATTAAGATATTTTAAAATATCCAAGAACTGTTATTTATAGCCTAATAACAATTGAACTGCTGAACTGTGAACCAGCTGCAATATCTGGAGAGTTGTTGCAAATGAGGCTGCCCCCCAAAGACCCCTATATTTGCTCACCCCACAAGACACTGTGACTTGACTGCCAGATTCCTGGATAAAATATCAATTTTAATATCAAAATAGGGCCCCCTGAACTAGCAGAAATTTCCTTGGACACTCTCACATAAGAGTAGCCCACCTGCTGGAAAGCTCCAAAGAGCACACCCCTGACTTCCTGGGAAGCCCATCCCAAGAACTGGAAGAAAGTTCTATGCCACAAATTCAAAAGGGTGAAGAGAAAAAGACTGTGGGAGGCACAGTGCCAGTGAGTACAAGAAACTGGAATTCATCGTGAGCTAAGAAATAATTTGTCATGAACTCCTGAAGCCCACTGACTTTTGGGGTAAAAAACCCAGAGGAAGTTTTTACTTCTGAAGTCAATCTTGTTGAGTTTCAGTTGCTTGGTTATTTCAAAGCCAATGTTTCCCAGCATATAAGGAAGTTGCCATGTGTTCCTTTCCTGCAAGGTCCACGGTGTTACCCAACCATCATGGGAAGGAGCATTGCAGCTATTCCCTGATCATGGGTGTAATGAAAATATCAGGTCTCTACCTTTACATTCTTCAGTGCCACAAACCATTTTTGTTTAGGCTTGCCAATCCCCAGGTCCAAGCGGGGAATATCCCAGTTTTGCAGGCTTTTTCTCACCCCCTACCAGCTGGCTAGTGGGGGAAGCCCCACCCCCACAGCCACCATGTGTCTTTCCACCTAGGAAGGCTTAAGAAGACGCTTGGGAACAACTTGCTTTTAGAAAGGTCTATGTGCCTTTAAATCTCAAGTCAGGTGGAATGGGGGTGGGGTGAGCCTGCAGAACAATGTGGCTGTTGTGAGGAAAAGAAAGCAGCCCTGTTCCTCCACTTGTTTTATAGTTCCTCCAGGAGTTGTTTGCACAGAAAAAACAGTAAATAGTAAAGTAGAATGTCTGGTTTCCCTGTGTTAGTCTGAAGAACTTGGTTGAATATACAGCATTCAACAACTCCTATGGTGAATAAATTGCCCCAGTGAGACCACAAAGTGTGTGCTTCCAAATTGTGTTTATTTTGGCTGTGCTCTATGTGTGTGTGTGTGTGTGTGTGCGTGCGTGCGTGAGAGAGAGAGAGCGCAGCCAGCTGCTGGGAGAACAAGGAAATGAAGACTGTATTGGGGGAACTGCACTGCTGTATTTTTATTTATTTTAGGGAATGGGAAAGTCTCCTGGCTCCACCCCCAAAATCCCCAGCTATTTTCTGTTAGACTTGGCAACCCTATTTTTGTTGCTCCTACTTAACGATTTTACATTGGAGTCTCTTGTACTTTTATTATTATGCCTTTTTATTGCATTTCCTCCATTCACTCTCTGGTTTTATTCCCTGCACACTAAAACTGTTAACGTTTATTTTCCCCTACTTGATTTCCCTTTTGATTACATACCAACTCTTCCATTGTTCGTGAATGAATAACGTAACTGAATTCAGCAGGGGGAATGGTGCCAACATAATCAATGGGTACATATCAGAAATAAAAAAAAAATTAAAGAAACAATTGAATGCCGAGTTGTTATTTCCAGCTTTAAATTGGAAAAAAAAGCCTCCTACATACAAAGAGCATAATAATTCTGGATTAAATAAATAAGAATGCCCAATGCACTACCAGTGCAAGACTGTTCAGCTACAGGCCATTAACTCTCCATGAAGAAGGGGGTGGGATCCACATTCCAGAGACTTGTGGGCTTTGTATTATGCAGCTGTCTGGGGAACTACTTAAAGCAGGTTATTCACTTACTGATGACAGTATTTCTGCTTTGAGTCTTTATTTCATGCCCATTTAACCTGAGCACTTACAAACATTGCTGCATTTTCTATGAGCTATTTTGTTTTTACTGAATATCAACAACAACAGATCAGTCTGGCCCTTCATGAAAGAATATTTTGATACTGATTGTAAAGATATCATCATCTTAACTCCAATTTTTTTGATCAACAGCCACAACATTTAGGGCAGGATTCAGCATGACTGTAAGCAGGTTCAAGAACGATGGATGTGCTCCCGGTCATGCACCTTCCACAACATGACAATGGAGTCACTCCATGCTGCCCTACCCTGGAGTTTTAAATGGGAAGCTGCAGGTAGTGGCTGACTAACAGAGTTAATGTAACACAGGTGGTAGGAGTCAGAGCTATGAACTAGGAATTTCTGACTTCAGATCTCCTCTCTGCATTCAACTCAATTAGCCAAGCAACTTCTATATAAGCCATAACATCCTTAACATCTTCAGTATGGGGGATAAAATCACATACCTTCAATTCTGTTGTAAACATGATTGAGATAATGTATGTGCTATACTTTGAACACTCTAAGCATTAAGCATTATGAACAGATGCAGACCTAGGAAAATTCATGGGAGATTATAGAAGGGTGATTTAAAGGGAGAAGGAAACAGTGGGAAGGGGTTCAGAGGAACAGGGTGGAGGTGAAAGCGGATGTGGTGCTAGGATGACCCATAAAATTCATGGAGTCATGATTCCCCCACTTTGTGGTTACAAGTCACTCATTCATGCAAATTACATAGATTGGGTCTGGGTCCCCATCTGTGCTCTGTCTAAACTGAGTTAGTGTGAGTCAGCTCACAGATTTTTAGCCTCTGGCTCACATGTTTTTGCCTTAACTCAGGAAGGATGACTCCTGAGCAAACTTATTTAAGCAGTAGCTCACAAAGCAGGATTTTTGCTCCCCACAGATTAGAGGGAGGATTGATTCCCATTCTCTGGAAGATGTAACACAATCACACATGACCAAAAGAGGAAGCCAAGGAGCTGCTTGGTTAAGGTGAGCCACAGGAGACTTGGACTGTACAGAGGTCAAGAAGCTTTGTTACATTGTCCTTTACCCAATCTCATTGTTGGCTTTGGAGAAAGATACTGAGATCTCTTTGAAACAGAGTTCTCCTTTTATCTCATAAAAAACTTTGGGGGGGTGGGGGGAGGTTTGGAAAGAATGGCTTCAGGGCCAGCAAAGAAAGAAATGTGTTGCTCCTAACTCAATTTCCCCTTTCAGTTTCTTAACAGGCCAAGGAGGGCCTGCGAATCAAACATGGGGGTGGGGGGGAGAAATAGGACAGAAAGAAGTGGCAGAAAGTTGACAATTCCTAGTTTGCATTTGAGTGGGATTACCTTCTGCTAAACTGATACATGTTGTCACACAAATGTATTTTTCACTCCTACTGGGATAATCCCAGGATCATGAACAAGTAAGTACATGCATACAACCCTCAGCCAATGCTGCCATCCCTCCATCTTAGCTCCTAGCACGTCTCCTTATACGTGTCCCACCAAAACCCATTTCACATAGTATAAACTTAACAGGCTGCAATGGGGCAACTGTTGGCCTCCAGCTCTGCCATTATTGATTTCCCCCCACAATGATATACATACCCTTTGTTCTAATTTACAGTGAAAATATATTGCATGAATGGAATAAGACATCAAGCACTAATTTTGTGGCAGCTAATGATGAACAGCTTGTTCTGTTGGTGAGACAGAATGTCCTTCAGACAAACTGAAAACATTGTTTACTATTGGTGATTGATCAAATAAACATCTCTACACCACTATCAGCAAATGGGTATATGGAAACAAATCAAAAGAAATGATGCTACAAAACAGGAACACTCTGAATCAACCCCTTCCGAGACTCAATTTTCAAAAAACACTTCACTTTATAGTAAGCATTAATATTAGAATGTGCCTTTTACTGAGTTTAACCATTGCTCCATTTAGTCAATTACAGTCTACTTTGACAGGCAGCAATTCTCCAGAGTCTCAGGAACAGCTCTTGCTCATTTCTGCTACTTGGTATCCATTAAGTAAAATGGCAGCAATGCTCCCTCTAAACTATAGAGTCTTGTGAGCAAAAATTCTACTTTGTGAGCTACTGGCATTAAAGTTCTGATCAAGCAATTCAGCTACTGCATAAATTAGTTTGCTCTGGGGCTATCCTTCCTGGGCTAAGACAAAAATGTGTGAGTCAGAGGCTAAAGAACTGAGAGCTAGCTCACACTAACTCAGCTACGAGGGAACACTGGATAGCAGTGATCAAACTTGGGACCATAGCCATGCAGAATACATCACACTACAAAAAAGGGGGTGATTTCATTAATCTTGCAGCTGTTGTCAGTATCTGTCTTTCAGTATAGGAGCAAAATACAAGAACTGTAGATATATAGAGGCTGTTTTAAATTTTGCTGGATGTTCAGTATTGTGAATAGAGCCAGATTCTGCACAGAGGTGCAGCTTTAGATTTAAAAGAAAACTTGCCACATGCTAAAAATACTATATGAGCAAATTAACAAGTCTGGTTTTCAGCCACATCTATTCACAAATGTATTGTGTTGTCTTATGTTCTGGATAATATGAATTTGTAGGCACTGACGGTGAGGACTTAACTAGACTTATAAAGAGAAATGACGTTGCTGCTTTTCCATGTCTGTTTGCCCCTTCTTCCTCGCAACACAGAGATAAACACTGTGATGATTCTCCACACCCACTTCCCATCCTCCTTTTCTGAGAGAACCTAAAAGGCAATATGGGAATCTGCATGTGTGGGAGAGGGCTTGGACTTCACCCTTGCTCTCCCTCTCTCTGGTCATCTGGGGAGCCACCATGTGATGGACTGGTTATGTTCCACCTCTCTCTAAGAGCAACCAGTGGGAGCTGACAGAATGTTACAGAGAGAGAGTTGAAAAACGGTAGTTAAGACAACCGCTGAGAATTGGCAGCAAGGGAAAAGAGTTTGCTTGACTGACTGAAGCTAAGGTGCATAAATTAGTTAGCTTATTGCTAAATGAGGGGTAGGGTTGCCAAGTCAGACAATATCTGGGGACTTTGGAGGTGGAGCCAGGAGACTTTCACATTCCTTAAAATAAATAAAAATACACCAGTGCAGTTCCCCTGAATACAGTCTTCATTTTCTTGTTCCTCCAGCAGATGTACATCCTCTGTCTGTCTCTGTCTCTCTCTCTCACACACAAACATCAAAATAAACACATTGCAATCTCACACTGTTGTGATCTTGCTGCAGCAATTTACTCATAGAGTTGTTGAATGTATCCATCTGCTGTATATTCAACCAAGTTCTTCAGACTAACACAGGGAAGAAACCAAAGGTTCTAATTTACTCTTTACTCTCTATTTTACTGTGCAAACGACTTCTGAAAGGAATGTAAAACAAACCCGCCGTTTGTTGGGAAGGGAAGTTTCCCTTCCTTTTTAGCAGTCCACTTGGAGCAGCCATATTATTCTGCCGGCTTGCTGGCTCACCCTGCCCCCATTCATCCTGGCTCCTACATATTTAAAGACACACACAACTTCTAAAAAGCAAGCTGTTTCCAAGCTCCTTCTAGCCTTCTGAAAAGGCACATGGTGTCTGTTGGGGCAGGGCTTCTCCCTGCTAGCCAGCTGACTAGGGGTGGGAAGGAGCCTGGAAAACCAGGGGATCCCCTGCTGGGACTTGGGGATCGGGAAGCCTAAGGGGAAAAATCAATTTGTAAACAAAAGGTCCCAAATGGTGGAACAGGGAAACAGTTCAAAAGCTTAATGGAAAGAACGTTGTAACCCCTACCTTACTTTCTTCAGTGTTATGATCAAATCATAAATAAAAGTTACCTTCTTCATTTAACCCTGTGAGAAGTATCTCAGGGAAAGAAGCACACACACCAGTGAAGATCTTGGCCTATATATGTTGTAGGATATGAATAAATACGGGCAATATGTGAATGGAACAGTGTATGAGCCTTGACTTCAATAACTCAGTGAAGCATTTCAGTGAGGGCATGTTATTAAAGGTGGCTGGATGACCCTATCCGCTGATGTCTCTGTGAGTGAGAGAACCTGAGAGATGAAATGGTCATGTATTTCTAGAGATTTTACAAGAGATGAGAATAATAGTGATATGTGATTACCTGGACTACTTGAACACTTAACCTATTGAGATAGAGATGTAGAGGGTGGTAGGCACAAACCACCACTTAAACTAGTCTCTTTGTTTTGCTATGTGCAGTTTGAGGCACATATATAGGCTATGTGTGAGCTGCTACACATCCCTTCCCCTCTCTGCTATCTGACTTTAGGTCAGTCATGAGTTTTATGTCTATGCATGGACAATAGCCAGTTTAGGTGAGATCTCTGAACATAGCTGACTAACATACATCCCATGTGACTAGAGAACAGGAGCACTGGGAGACTATATTTGTTTATTTGTTTGATTTACATCCCACCCTCCCTACCAAGGCAGGCTATAACAGACATGTTATAAAACTATTTTTTTAAAAAAATCATAAGGCTAACTAAGGTGTAGGTGTAATTTTTACCTTGGCATTCCATTCCAAGAAATGGACACAAGCGAAGCTGGAACTTTGAAACAGAGTCTGATCTTAGACTTCATTCCATTCTTCCCCTATTCCCCAGTCCTTGGCTTGCACACTTCCACAGAGTGCATTAGACTGTTTAACTCTTACCCTCTCAGCTGGTGGGTTTCTCCTTGACCTATCCTGGAATTGAGTATAAGTTCCTACATAAGCTGCCCTGCACCTGTCTCCAGTTATACCAAAGTTTGCATCCTCAAGATTTACTGCCCTAACTCAGGATTCGCAAAATAGTATCTTGCTTCTTCCCAGCAGGGTGGCCAAATGGTCATCTCCATCCTGCTCATTTGTCTCCATAAAGAGAAAACATCTCCACTCAGCCTGAAATCTGAGGATTTCATGGCTTATTTCCCAGGAAAGAGGGTGATCTACGTGGGGGCGAGTGTCTCTTGTTAATCAAGATATCCTGCATTCTTCTATCATAACAAACACAACACTTGCTAATTTTGCTGCCTGCACATTGCCCTAAACTATGCCTGACATCCAATGATTTAAGATTTGGGTGGGAACAATTCATAGCACAAGGATACCATATCACAAGTTGTGATTACTTAAAAATTATGAGGAAAAAAAGGGGAAAGAGTAATGGTAGCTGTGTCTCCACAATGTCTAGTTAGATCATCTATAGCAGAGTGATTCTCCTTCACAGCAGTCATGGACCTGAGACTGCATATATATTTTTTCCCAGCCGGCCAAGTAACAGCATGGGGGACTTCAAGGTCAAGAAAATGAGGGAAGTAGATTAAACTCCCTCTCCACTTTTTGCTATAGCCACAATCTGGATCTTTCCCCTAAACAACAGCTATTTACAAATTGAAACATTAAGGGAATCAATTACATATCTCACACAATTTCATCTAGTTTGTTTCTGATGCTCCTTTTCGTTTTGTGGTATTACACTGGCCTTTTATTGAAGGAGGCTTGTGAAAGCCTATTTTTGTTTTCTCTGTGACAAATGGTACAACACTCACAAGATTACCATGAGTCATTTATTTTGACAACTGGCCATCATTCTTATTGAGCATTGTTAGTAAGCAAGTCTTTGAACCTTAGAGAATAATGAGTGGTAACCCAACAGTGAAATCTCTGTTATTCATTTACATTTTGAGAACTAAATAACCACACTAAGAATGCTTTTCAGCTACACTAAACACAAAGCCAAATTAAAAAGAAAAGACAAATAACAGAAGATGAGGTTGCAATCATTTACTTAAATAGGCACAGGAAGAGTAGAAACAGAACCTTTCAGATGGGGATCCAAAGCTCTTTTATGAGCAGTTCAACTGAACACCAATGAGATTACTTCCAAATAGGGATGGGCATGAAGCAAATCACAAATTGTGATTCGTGCTAAAAACAGCTGATTCATGGTTCATCTAGAACTGGTTCATCTGACCCTGCCACACCCAGACACAAAAATGAACTGGACTTTTTTCTTGGCATGTCATTTGGTTCATGTTTCCAGACAGTCTGGCATGATTCCCCAGCCCCTTGTGCTTCTAGTCTGTTTCCAGTGAAACTGACTAGAAGCTGCAGTGCCACTTTCCCCAGCCCCCTGCAACTTCTAGTCAGTGTCACTGGAAACTGAACAGAAATGTAGGGGGGTGGGGAGAGCAGAGCTGCCACTTCTAGTCAGTTTCACTCCTCTCCAAGTTTCCTGGGGATTAAATGGTCCAGAAGCTGCGGGGTGGCTTCCCTTTCTTTTCTCAGCTTGACATACTCATGGGAGAGCAGTTTACTGAAGGCACCTGCTTTGGCGGACTATAGATCAGTCCTCAAAATCCAATTCACACCAACCCTGGAGAGCAGGTAGAGGAGAGTTTGCTGAAGAGTTTGCCACAAGTGTGGCATCTCTAGCCCACTCGGTGGCCATTCTATATTTTCCTGAACTGAATGAACCAACAAACCATGAATCATTCAGGAAATTGGGAAAAAAACCACAAAACAAACTAAACCACCAAATCGGGCAACCCAATGAACCACAAAACAAAATGAACCACCCATTCTTGCATTCCATGTCCATCCCTACTTCCATGTAAATATGTTTAAGGGGTAAGGAGGAAACAGGGAATGTACATACAAATCCCCAAATCAAATAAACTCATCAAATGAATGCCTACTGAAACAACCATGCAAAGTATCTTAGAAGATAATTTAGTTTCTGAACACATGGGAATTCAGAACAGTAGAGAATAATGAGAGGTTTCCCACGCCCATATTTTAAGATATATTATCAGAGTTTTATTCAATTTAGTAAAGAAATATCCTGCAATATATGAAAAAAATAATCTAATCAAAACCAATAAGCACTGAGAAGACAGTGTGCTGTGCTGTGCTGTGCTGAAGGATTTTCTGAAGCGTTTCTCAACCTCTGTTTTCAAGAATTCCAGACACTGCTGACTTCTCCTTTACAGCACCCCTCCCCCACCCCCAACACACACATAAAACAAAGAGGGGGGAAAACTGATATATATCCAACTTGAATGCCTATACTTTATCACATGGTGAATGTTCCCTAGTCCAATATTTCTGTTCTCACGGACTCTCTAGCCATTCCCCAATAAAGGCATAAGGGAATAGAAAGTTTTATTTATGTGCTTCACAGTCTCTGTACCTTGAACAGGTATTGAGGTGCATCCTCAAAATTTGCTCATGTGGAGTTTTGCTGACCACCTTCTAAAACTATTTCTCCCTTTGAATTTGTAGCTCATGCCTATTTTTATTACGTTTCAAAATATTGCTGTCTTTATGTAAGTTCCTAGTTCTTTGTTATGTTAAAAAAAACAGCACTGACAAACTCCTTTTGGACACATTGCCATAAAATTCACTATCTTTCAATTTTTTGCTCTGCAATTCTCCAAACATCCCAACTACCATCAGCCTGCCCACCAAGAAGGAAAGAGTTTAGCTGGGACTACATGATTTGCACACAGAAGGTCAGTCACTTGCCTTGCCCACTAATGGATCTTGAGTAACTAATTTTAGGAAAGGCCTTTCTCCGTCTGGTATCCTCAAAAGCTAGTCAGAGCAGCCAATACTGAACCAGAACCATAGGGCTGGCATAAGCCAGCTTCGTGAGTTCATCATCCCAAAACCTGAGAAGCACTTAATTTGTAACAGGAGCAATACTCAATTGCTAAAGGACAAAAACAATGGCTTTACTTGCTGACCCACCCCCATCCCCAAAATTCTTCTTGTTCCCTTTTCCTGAGCAAAGCAGGTGCAGTGAGGCACTTGTGAGCAGAAAAAATCTCATAAAGGGAAAGGTATTATAAAAAGAAAAAAGGTGTTAAAGCAAAACTGCACATCATCAAACATCATGAGGAATTTGGCTCTCAGTGACCCATATTTTATGCTTACTTTGTACATTTTTTCCACAGAATAATATGTCATGTTTAATGGAAGTGCATTAGGTTTCCTATGCAATGGCAAGTTTTAAATTGAATAAGATGTAATAGGACAAAGTTATCATCCTAGAGAAATGATCAACAGCTAAAATTAACTCAAAGACAGTGGGAAACAAGATAGCACTGTTAGAAGGCCTGTACATTGAGCAGCAGGGAGTCAGAATTTTACTTAGCCACCTGCAGTACCCGAGAAAAGGATTTAAAAAGGCATACTAAATTCAGAGAAAATGGAAATGGAATAGCAAAACAGAGAAGACGACCAATTTCAAATGAGGGTTAAGTGTACTGTACTTCAAAGTGGAGCATGAGACTACACTTCTAGGAGACCCACCTTTAAATCTTTCTCCCCCAACTGACTCCCATGCCCTGACTTCATGAATACTACAAGTTCAGGAGGAAAAAAGAAAACACAGCATTTCTCCCAGCTACAAATGCTTATCCACAGAATTCAGCTGAAGATGCGAATCCATATGTGTATTCCTTCCTCTTTGCATACAAATATATTTATCCCTCTTAAACGGATGGTGAAGTCTTTGTTCAGTAGAGTGCACATCACAAATCTTGGAATAAGAGTAACCGGGTGGTTTTGGAAGTCACCAATTTATCAACCACTGTTCCCCATACATAAAATGGAAAGAACAGATTGGTATTATTACAAGGATGGAAAATAAATTATCTGAAAATGTTAGAATTTGTGATACAATTAGGAGATAAGAACAAAAGGATTATGAGATCCACATACATCAGCAAGGAAACAGAAGTAACAATACCCAGCGATAGTCACAATCTTAAAACATCAGAATAAGAACAGAAAACGGTTCCAGATATAAATACAGAGCTCAGGATCCTCAGGTTAGGCATGTACCAGGCAGGCACCACAACTAGCAAAGGACCCAGCACTCCAAAGTGCTGCCTTTCTTGCTTTGCATAAAGCTCACAAGACAGCCAAAGGCTGGGAGAAAATGCCCAAACTGGGAGAAAAATCCCAAACTACACATTCTGCCTCTTCTGGATTAGGGTTCTGCGTAGTACCAACAAGGGCTCCAAAAATCTTCAGAGCCTGGGTTGCTGTATTTTGTACATCCCTCTAAAAATTTCCCAATCAATATGCAATAAATTCATGAAGTTTTTCAACCAATATTATAGAGATCCGATTCCCCAGGATTCTCCAACACACTTTGCTTTGATACGGAGGATACTGAAGTGCAAAAATCATGGGTTATAGCCAATAAGATCTAGCATTCTGGGTATTTTCACAATCTACGCTATGGTACAGTTTGTTTAGCAGGGTTCAGTAAAGAAATACTCTGTGTGGTCAGCATTGGACATGGTTGAATATTGAACATAATATCTTAATTTTGACAAAGATGAGCATGTAGAAACAAATTGTGTCAAGTCAGTACATCAGAATGCACTATAAAAGCTGGGGCTTTTTTAAAATGTCCAACTGCTTAGCAAGAGACAGATATATACTTAAACTGAAGGGGAAAATACCTCAAGGCAACGGTTTTTCCATTCCTGTGAGTACACGTCACCTGCCTCGTCTGGTATCCAATTTGTATGTCCCAATATTTGTTCTCTTGTCTGTTCTGTCTGTTACGATTCCTTTTTTTCTTAATAAGCTCACGGGCTTCAGGATCCCTTATTGCTTTCTCCTTGTCCTTTTCTTTTTCTTTGTTCTTTCCACGCTTTCTTGCTTGCCGTATGTGTCGTGAGTGGGGCACTGAACATGTACTCCATGGACCCACACTTAGACTATACATGCTTTCTTCAGCAGTGCATGGAGAAGAACTGCAAACCTGAAACTCAGTCAAGTTAGGACAGGCAGAGCCCCCAAACTGAGGTGGGGCAACAACATGGCGAGAACGGTGCTTCAGCCCTTTGCCACAGGTCTTGGAGCACTCCGACCAGGCCAAGAACTCAGACACAATGCAATCCTTCTGGCAAGGGATGAGGCATCCCTGCTCCAGCTGTGGCTTAGGCTCAAAATATTCACATATTGTGTCCTCCACTACAACCCCATTGGCTTTTTGGACACACATTACGTCTCTTGTCTGAATTCCTTCTTCCCCTCTGATGCACTCTGCTGGTTTTTCCACATTCCTTGAGAGAACAGGCTGGCACTGATTCCAGTTGCCCAACTGCCAGTCATACAATTCTTTGTGCCAGTCACAAACTCGGAAGCAGTTCTGCTGGTTATCAGGCCTCTCTGCCAGCTTGCAGTTTGTAAGCAGCGTGGTCCATCCTTCCACATGGGCACACCAGACTGCACGTGTCTGGATGCCTCCTGGGCCACATTCATCTCCCATACACCTGCCCCATGGACCTAGGAAAAGAAAAAAGAAGGTTGAAATATCTAACATCCCCATACTCACTGCTTCTTCATTAACACACAAACAAAACAATGTAATAGTTAACATTCAGTGCTTCCCAGACTCTCTGTATTATTAACATGTGTGTGTGTGTGTTGTATTTTAATTTCTTACATTGTCCACATATACAATGTAATAGAGCAAACCCATGGCTCTCTATCTCTGTTTACTCCTCTTTCTATGGATAAAGAAGACATTTCATTTTGCCTTCTTTTAATGATGAATAAATAAAATGTCTGTACTCCTGGTACTCCATCAGGGATTGATTATGCTGTCGTATAACCTATATTCTACTACCACCACCACCACCCCCCAAAAAATCAAGAGGACTCTTGTAATGTCAACTTTTTGTAAGTCTCCATTTTAAAAGTGGGGTTTTTGTACTCTTTTTCTTTTGAATGTAATAGAAAGAGTGCAAATTCCTACCTATAAAATGGAGACAAACAAAAGCTGAAACTACAAAGGCCCTCTTGAAATTCCTCCTTAATAGGGTCGCCATATTGCCTGGCTGGGTGAGTTTTATATCCAATGCCTGTTTGGAAGGTCTACCAGGTGCTTGCTAATGGCAGGCAAACTCCTGACCATTCTTTCCAATGCCTGCTGATGCTCATCTAGTTTGCAGGCAGAAGCAAACCAAGAAAACGAGAGGGGGGCATCTTTGTCGGGCATGAGGACAGAACTTCCAGCATGACCACGAAGTACCAGCATCATACCAGAGGAATGCTCTAGAACCCACCCAGAAACTCTATGAAAACAATACTGTTCTGGACAAGTCCTAGAGAGCTGCTCCAGTGCAATGCCAGAGCTGCTCCCTTTGCAGTAAGTACTCAACTCCCCCATTTCTCCCATCGGTTACCAGGCCATATCATGCCTGGCCCATTAGCTGACCTGGATTCTAAGCTTTTAATCTAAGAAAAACAAATCTCTAGGCTCTCTAAATAAGAAGACAGAAGGAAAAATGTACATCCAGATTTCTGTTTAATTTATGCAGTGAACATAGGCCTATTCCTCCTCTTTGTTGTAGCCTAGGGGTTGGATCCTCGAGTCCATCAGTGCTAGGGTTGCCAGGCCTGACTCAGGAAATATCTGGGGACTTTGGGGGTGGTGCCAGGAGCAAGGGTGTGACAAGCACAACTGAACTCTGAAGAGAATTCTGGCCATCATATTTAAAAGGACTGAGCTCTTTCTCTCCATTGGAAATAATGAAAGATGGGGGTACCTTTTCGGAGGCTCATAGAATCAAGCTCCCTGGTCCAAACTTTTTGAAATGGGGGGGGGGGGGGTTGTAGAGAGGCACCAGATGCTATGCTGGAAATTTGGTGCCTCTACCTCAAAAAACAGAGCCCCAGATTCCCATGAATCGATTCTCCATTATACCCCAGGGGATTCTCTGTCCCCAGCTGGAAATTAAACAGAATTAAAACTGCACCATGTAACAAATAAAAAACATCAATATATTTTACAAAGTGTATATAAATCAGTTTTTTTCATACAAAGTCTGGTAAGTTCACTATAGTCAGGTGAGTTTGCTATAATCGCAGTCCATAGCTAAGGACTGTTTCTTATCTCACTGGAACACAGAAAAATATCTTCTCTCTGGACATGATGTCCTTAATCCATGTCTGACCGACATTTAAGGAGCACTCCCAATGAGTAGCAGTGATTGATATTTATGACTCCAATGGACTAGTGAGTGTTAGCATACAGTTATTTCACAAAGAGTTTTGGAAACAGCTGAGAACTACACAGACTTCCAACAGTTATGACATTAGAGAGTCACCTATTTGCTTATAAAGATATATTCTTGTACACCTAATACTTTGTGTGAAAAAACTGATTTATACACACTTTGTAAAATGTATTAATGTTTTGCATTTGTTACACAGTGCAGTTTGAATTCAGTTTGGTTGTACATTTACACCCTTTAAGAGGGTTGACCCAGCTGGAGACTGACAACCCTAATTGGTGTCTTCTGCTGATGATCTTCCAAGTATTCTCTTCCCACCAGTAGCCATTTCTGGCCCTAAGAAAGGAAGGATTGAAAACCATAACAAAGCTGCAATAACAACCCATCTGAGAAATACTGACCTAAATGACCACCCACATATATAGGCAGCATGTGGCATGTTCATGTTCAGTCTTCAAATGTGGGGATCTGCTATGCATTCTGAATTCATAGAAGCAACAGCACAGAGTTTAAATGGGATTGATCAGTTGACTAGAGATGCAGAATATGAAAAGTCAGCATCTTGATATGTTTCCAAAGAATGTTTCCGGCTGAGATTCCTAGTCACTGAAGCAATACCACCTCTGATCCCACTTCTGGCTATATGTAAAAGAGATGGTGTGATTATTAAAGATTCATAATACTAAAACTAAATGGGATTTATCCAATGAAGTACTTCAAGATTAAAATGGCTTTGATCATTGGCAAAAAAGTGTGCTAACTAAAGTGTACGCTAGTTGTGTTTAAACCATGCTATTTACATGAAAGCCATGCACAGCACACCTGTGGTGGAAGTACATTTTGGGATATGCATAAATTTCTATCTATATTCAAGGTACTCAGAAAACCATCAGATAAAGATAGCAAGACATACAGCATTGAGGTTCCCCATTTTTCTTTCTTTTTTCAGTCTACATATCTGCTTTCACCAAATTTTATTTCTTTCACAGAATAGATGAAAACAGTCAGGTTATAGTGAGGTCCCCTCATTTTGCCTCAGTTATGTCATTGTCTGCCTCTTCTCTGTACTTCAGACGGGACTTTAATGTTGTGAAGGCACTGGACCAAGAGTATCACTGAATTAAACCACTATCATTCACACACATCCACATATACATCCAGTCTCTCTAAGGAGTCAGGCTATTCAGAAAAGCTGTTAAGGTAATTATCTGTCTTCAGGCCAGAACATCTGAAATAATACATGGATTTTGTAGACAGAAAGGGTAGAATGAACGAAGTAATGTTGTGATGTTTCTTAGTGAGATACATGCATAATCATATAGATTTGAACATTCAGTAGTATTTTGATATTGTACGGAAGACAGAGATTTCACTATTTAGCCTAGCCTATATTGTATGTGTGTATCTTGTTATGGCTCCATATTCTGCCAGTAGCTCTTATACTATTTTTAAAAAATTCAGCAGTCTTTAGAATGATGTTGACAGAAACTGGTTTTTATGCCAGCTCAGAGTACTGATAGTTGATAGAGTGCAACATTCATTCTCTGTGTGATCAGTTGCTGCAGTTTCGAAGCAAACACTCCACCACAGTACACTATAGAAGAGGCACTGTAGTCAAACATTTTGCATGCAGATTCTAAAACCTTAAGCATTACATCCTTGATAGCAATGCCAGCTGGCAGAGATAGATTCACCACATGAAAACTCATGTGCTGTTTTTGACAGATTAAGTTTGAATTAGGGTTTCCAAGGTTTAGCTAGATAGCCAGGGAAATAAATGTATGTTTTAAGCACAAATACATTCCAGCAAGATTGCCCTAGTTTATCTCTAACCAGCCTTCCACAAATGACATGATCACAGCTGTATTTATTTTACTCCATGTATATTTACATTTCATATGAAGAGACTGCAAAGGTACATGGGGGGGGGGGGGGGGCTGCATGGAGCTTTACTCATAAACCCTACCCAAAGTTATAAGAAGGAAAATAAAATGCATAAAATCAGCATGCCTTGGGACATAATCACGGCTGAGCACAATGTACACTCCTTTACCTTCCATGCTGCAAGCCTCTGCCTTATCACATCACCACACCTTGCATATATTGTATGCCCAATTAGCTAGAGCTTCTTTAACAGATCAGACTGTTGCTGGTTTACTCTAGATGAAGGGCTATTTGCTTTGGTGTTCAGAGTCCTGAAGCAACCCCATATTCAAAAGGGAGAGTGTGGCATAACTAACCACATTCTTGATGGCTAACAACTTGTCAGCCCCCAAACCAATCTACTCCTGCAACTGGAAACAGCAAGCAAATAAAATTACATTATTATTATAGCATAATTCAAGACCTGAAGCGATATAAATCAGAAAAAAAATGCTTTCAAGTTCAGAACTGGAAAAGGTGATAAATGGCAACATAATTTAATCTGTATCTTATTGCTCTGATGCCACTTTAAGTCTAAAGCAAGGATTCTAATATTCCCATAAAACACACTGTAAACAGAGCACATATAACTTGCAAGTTTTTAATAAAACTCTTTATGAGTTGCTGAGTTGATGCAGGAGTTTTACAGGATCTGGAGTGAAGGACTCAGAAATGATATAAGAAATACAAAACTTTGTATCTTTATGTTATCAGTAAGATGCAACCCAGCCCTGGAGCAACTAGCTGACTTTAATAATATGCAAATTGCAACACTGCATTCCCCATGTGTCACATGGGTAAAAGTAAGAAGGGCAACACAACTTATTCTGTCCCCTTTGCCTGGTGACCATGGGACATTTACTAGAGGAAATGGCTGCTGCACAAAAAGAATGCTTGGCAAGCAAAGCTCTCCTGAGTTTAAACTGATCTGCTTTTGAATGTTGGAAAGCGCATTGTTTGTCTTCAGATGTGAAACACATCATTTCAATGAGGTGTGCAGATAACCTGAAAAACTGCTGAATGATGGGGAGCAGTTTGCTCAGGGCCGACCCTAGACTGTCTGGCACCCTAGGCAAGACTAACTTCTGGCACCCCCCTGCATTGATAACATCACTGAGTCACATGGGGGGCACCCACTTTGGCACCCCTAGAAGGCTGGTGCCCTAGGCAATCACCTAGTTTGCCTAGTGGCAGGGCCACCCCTGAGTTTGTGCCTTGCTGTTCAGTTGTTTCAGGCTGTCTTTTGTAGTCTCTTTAAAGCTTAAAGCCTCCCCACCATCTGACTGTTTCAGATTGTCTTGTGCAGTCTCTTCAAACTGTAAATGGACTGCAAAAGACAGCCCACAAAAGCCTGAAAAACAGCTGAGTGATGGGAGCAGCCTGCTCCCCACCGCTTAGCTGTTTTGGGCTGTCCTGTGCAGTCCTTTTAAACTTTAAAGACACTATACAAGACAGCCTGAAAACAGCTAATTCAGCATACATGAAGCTGCCTTACACTGAGTCACACCACTGGCCTATCTGTCATCTATTCTAACTGGCAACAGCTCTCCAAGATCTGTAGCAAAAAAACAAAAGGATCTTTCCCAACACCTACTTCCTGCATAAAGCACATACATAGGCCTCTGGCCTTCCCCATAAAATATGAAGATAACTTATACTAAGTCCAGTATTGTATACTGAGACTTGAAATGACTCTCCATGGTCTCAGAGAGAGATTCTTCCAACCCCACTACATGAGATCATGTAAGGGATATGTTAGGAATTGAAGCTTGGACCTTCTACATGCAAAACATGTTTACCTTTGAGCTATGCAAGCTACAGAGCAAGATGGAGCTTGAAAAATGTGGGAAGTTATCAAACATCTTAGCAGGAAATAAACCATGTAATGCCCAGAGTCAAGTCCGTCTTGCTATCACTTAATATATATTTCCTGGTAATGTTCTGAATTTTTGTCAGCAAGCCTAATATTCTTAAGTAACTGGAGATCAAAAGGTTTAACAGTAAAATCCTGGTGGCTTGGAAAATACTATGTTATGTTTCTCCACAATTTCTCCACAATGACATTGGACTGGTAGCCAGGGATTACTATCCGTATTATCCCTAGAAATCTCAATTCCTATATAGGCATGTTTCTCCTGACCTGTGCATATGAAGGTGTTGGGCAGGACGGCACCAGTAACACTTGATTTTCTATCTTTAAAAGAGATTTAGAAGTATATTAAAAGGGCAGCAGAAAGGACAACAATAATGAACCCCTGAAATAACCTACTCCAAGGAACCATGCTGCCTTTAATATTTGCTTAACTCTTCTCTTAAGTCTCTCTACATAATATTGTAATCATAATGGGATGGCTAAAGTTATAGATATTGTATAGTTGTATGTGTTGGATTGTTATTGTTATATTAATATTAATAAATTTATTTAAAATTGAAAAAAAAAGAATTGTATGTTACAGCTACTTCATTTATTTCTAAATGGCTGAAGTCAGACAAGCAGTTTGATCAAATGTTGTTCCTGTTTCCTTCCGAATTTAAAGTGCATGATCAGACAGAAACATCGGTCTCCTGTTCCCCAGTCATTGGCTGCCGCTTCTATTGAAGTTATTTGACACTGGGAAAAGTCCAATCTTTATGGATGCCACCACTTTCACCCCACATTTCTGCCTTTCTGAACTCCTCTTTGTGAAGTCAACCTGTTTGGGATGTCTGAACCTTCCCTTCTGTTTTCACCTCTCTCTTTTTTAATCACTTGCACATAAGCAGATCTTTGCCCAGGGCTTTGAATCACTGCTTCCATGTTTCTGCACCCAAACACTGCCAGGATTAGAAGTCCACAGGGAGGATGTTTTTGAGCAACAAATTCCTCCCCCCCAAGCCCCTCCCACTCTTCCTGTTTCTTGGGATTGGAAAGCCATGGAAATAATTCCTAGTTAGGCTCCCCTCCTTTCTTTTCCTTTTGCTTCAGAATTGCTGTTTGAGAGCATCTCATGATCGACACAGCAATAAATGTACCAAAGTCAATGGGGCTACTCTCAGGAAAATCTGTATGAAGCCTACATCTTCCCCCCAATGTATTCCAAGGAAGAGACACACAGCAAAGGAGGCTGAAAGGGACCTCCGTATTCAGCAGAGGGATCGTGGGTCTGTCAAAAAGGAGACAGTGCTTTGGGTATGTGCTTATATGCATGCATTAAAGACAAACCAAAAAAAGGATGCTGCCCACCTGGCCACTCCTTGGTGGACACGCAGCAATAATCTGAATGACTGATCAAAGGATGAGTGCACAGTGAAGCCAGTTCAGGGTGGGATGTCTCATAAAAACTTCCCGTTACAAAATAAAATAGTGTAATTAGAGGCGAAACCAGACTACATCAAGCCTGTTGTCTGACCACAGCCTAAATCTATTTATTAGCAAGGTGGCATGTCTATAGGTGGCAGGTTATGGGAGAGACAGAGATCTAACCTCTGCATGAAAGTCATTCACTGGATAAGGAGCCAGGCCTGACTCTTCTGAGCACCATTTCCCAACATGGCACCTGCCCCATGTTTCAAGAAAGTGGGGAAGGCAACTTAGCAGTGAGGCTTGTGGTTGTCAGGTGCTTCCCACCTTGAAACAGATGCTGCTAGACAGGCTGGAGGATGGGTGGGCTACAGGCTACATGTTAAAAGGAAAAATAAAGAGTTACACAATATACACAAATATACACAAAAGTATAAGGATTCAGCCCTGAGTATAGTTACATATTTAACATAATATATTTTACAAGTGGGAATCAGCAAGGACTTGCGGGAGGCATCTCATTTCCCTCTCCTCTGCTGTTTCCTTTTCCCCTTTCCTGAAAGCCCCCATAGTCTCTCCCCATTTCCAGCTTCCTTCTCACCAAACCGCCAATCTTCATTTATCTGCCCTTTTGTCTCTAAGAATTTCCCAACCCCAGTCTGGCCTCAATAAATCCTCCCTCAAAGGCCAAATCAGCCCAGAAAAGTACCATCCCCTTGCCTTTTACTCACAAATAACAAATCCTGGAAAGCTGTAGTTACCTAACAATGGCCATTTAAGGAATCTGCTTCTTAAAGCTACATGTGCTCATTTCACCATCTGGGGGGTTTTAACCTCCTCCACACACATTTTTCTGCAAAGTTGCGGTGTTTTGCAGAAAGATCTGTCATGTCTGTTCACAGCTCCAATCACTGGATTTAGGTATCCTTACATCTGGCAGACTTAACTATTAAATATATAGACATTGTTGCATGTATGTGTTTCATGGGTTGGTACACATAACATACAGCAATCATGTGCCTCTTTTGGTTTCTGATAACTGCAAATGTAGCTCTCTGCAAGCCATGGAGTGAGTGTCACTTAACCAGACAATTCCTGGATAGTAATAATTCAAGGTTCAGTTGGACTTGGAGATATTGGCTGTGATCACACACACTAAATAATGCACTTTCAATCCACTTTCCAACTGAATTTTACTGGCAAAATTCAGTTGGAAAGTGCATTGAAAGTGGATTGAAAGGGCATTATGTAGTGTGTGTGATTACAGCCAGTGTGATTAATGCTTTCTCATGAAGATCCACTGTTGTGAAGCAGTTAAGTGTGCAAAACTAGGATTTAGGAGACCCTGGTTCATATCTTCACTCAGCCATGAAGCTAATTGGATGACATTTGTCTAGACTTTCTCTTAAGATTAACAAAACTCACAGGGTCACTATGATGACACAATGCAGGACTAGTAGCCATGCATATCACCCTGACCTTCTTAAAGTAAGGGCAAGATGAAAATGTGATCATGTGAAATGTTTGTTTATATTAAATTACTCACACTATAGAAAACTGGATGTAAAGAACAGCACTACCAAAATGAGCATGCTTGCTTTCTATGCATAAGGGTGGTCCCCCTGCCCCAATCACACAATTCTTCCCAACTGGAGTTCTTGGTAGTATGTTCAAGGCAAATTTTTATTAGATTACTGTACATTAACCCAAGGGTTAGGACCCTGAGGTGAGTCACAGAACCCTACCTGCTGGGTCACAAGTCCTTACACAGTTGCCAATATTTTTTGCTGTATGTCAGTGTTCATGCCTCTCTTTGCATGCATGGCAGACAGGAGCAGTAGGATGGTGAGCAGAGGTCACTGAGTAGAGGAGACATTCTCCATCACTCTGATCCTGCCTTGTTCTTCACTAGGGGACACCATCTGGTATTTGGCTTGTGCTCCTGTCATTGGCTCTCAGCCTATTGCCCACGATCCTAGCCTTTTCACTGGCAGCCTCGCAACTCTGACTCCCACACTTCCTGGCATGTGATTCTTTTGTCACATGACTTCATATCACATTTTTTTCAGCTCAGCAGATCGCCAGTCCCAAAAGGCTGAAAAATCACTGCATTAGAGGATGCATTTTTAAATTAAAAAAGAAAGCCTCTTAAAATTGGCTTGCTCATCACTTTCATAACCTTCCATTGTAAAGTGAATGATCAAATGGGCACCATTTATTTGACTGAAAGAGCCAAGAATTTAAAAAATAAATAAATAAAAGTTTTATCTACTTGTTCTAAGAGAAAATGTGTAGGAAAATGGTATGCACTTAAGACCTCTTTTTGCTTTACTTTTCCTATCCCGTTTGAATCTGAAGACCAGCAAACTAATGGAAAAGATAATATTTTTTTGCATAATGGACCAGCAAGCTCTGTAGATTTATAATGCTTTTTTATAAGGGAGGAGATAAAGAGGATTTGGCACAGATTATGAATTAACCTCAGATGTGGACTAACTCAAAAATATTACTTATGAAAAGCTTTTTATTTTAATCACCAGCAAAGGGAATGCTGATGCATACTGTATGCAACTGATTTAAAGCTTAAACCTCTGAAGTATGAACATGGAAAAATGAAGTATCTACACTGGCAATGCTCATATAGCTGGGAGTAAATCCCACTGACTCAGTGGAACTTCCAAGCAGATACAGGTAGGATCTGGATGCACATAATTCACAATCAGAAGGGGGTAAATGACTTAACATTAACTCAAGGTATAGATGATTGACAACATTAGTGTTTTACTAAGAGTTAAATTTACAGTTTATATAGATAAAAAAAATGGAAGCTTAAAAATTCAACCTAAATCAGGAAACATTACTAAATAGAATGCCAACTAACTGCCAGTGAAATTATACCACATAATATAGCTTTTAAAATTATTAATTATTATTAATGTGGGGCATACAGTCAGTAACACCCCAAGGACTTTTAGTGCCCTAGGCAGCAAAGTTTTAACTCCCTCCACCCTCTGGGGAAGTGATCGCTCACTTTCTTCCTGTGCCAAGCCACAGTGAGAAGCTGCAGCCTGTGATCTCGCCCCTCTTCACTGAGTCAGTGAAGCAGAGAAATAACAAGGTCTGCACAGACTTACTGGTTTGAAGCAAGGTTTACTTTATGGTACCATAAGTAGAACCCAGTCGGGCATGGGCCCCCAAAAGTGGCAGAGTTACAATCATTCTACATACAGACCATTTTATTCACACAGAAAACAAGCAGGCAGGCACATAGGCTTATTTGATTTCAAAGGGCTCCACCTCCACTAAGTTCCCCCTGGTAAAATTTCATGACACAATGCCTCTACGCTATCTATTTACAGCAAGTCGCCTGTAGGAGGCTGTTCCCTTATCTAATCTTATAGCTGAAGCTCACACCCGCTGGGCAGTAGTCAATTTTCTAACGGCAGTTTTACAACAGACCCCTTAGTTTGAAGACAAAGCATATTTTTACTCAATATGACAATTATTATTATTATTATTATTATTGGTGGTATTAATTAATTATTCAGGGGCTCCCTTTCAGTCTTCTGAAAACTTATTTAGTCTGAAGGAGACTGACTATCCTCAAACAAATTAATTCTGTATGACCACTCAGAAAGGGCAGCTAGGTAACAATTTGGTTTCGACATTCACAGGAAAGGCTGAAATGACACTACAATGGGGTAATGTAATAGTGTATTGACAGAGAAGGGGTAAAGATGGGTCACGGGAGGAGGAGAGCCAGTGATAGGATTATCCATTCACACTGGCACATCCCAATATTTTTCCATCTAGAGAAGATGTTCGTGTAAGGGGGAAGGTCACTCAGAGGCATGCCTTGGCTATGCAGCCCAGTCTTCCAATATAGAGTTTTCCTGGTCTCCATCATGGGGCCTTTCTGAGCACACAGGCTATCTTGAGAGGGCCCCCAATGTCTTTTAAGGCTCCCCTCTTTATTCGGCAGCACTCTGGTATCAATTCCCCCCTTTGGCACCGCCCAATCCTTGGAGGGTGTGTGCCACATTTCATGATGCACTGCCGTTCAGACTTCAAACAACCAGGGTTGAGACACAGTTGGGACATAGGGGAAGGGCTTAGGAATGTCAACTACAAAAAATAGGCTATACATGAGTTAAAATTTTAAAAAAGCAATCCAATCGGGGAAAAGGGAACTATGTGTCTTGGTAGTGAAGACTAACTATCACTGAAATTTGGGATGATCTTGAGGAGGAGGTAGAGGAAAGAGGAGGCTAGAGATACATTTCATTTTTGAGATAATCACTTGAACAGGGAAATTCATACATGGTATATGCACTGAATAATTACATATGTCCAGTCTAAATTTGTGAACATAAATCTTAGAAGGATCCTAGGGAACTTATTTCTTTATCAATAAAACATTACTAGCTATGATGCAAGAATACAAGAACTCATCTCAATTTCTAAAACGCATAAGCAATAATAAGGGATTAGGGTTTGTAGAATCTTTCGGGATCAAGTGCCGTGTTCTACTGGAGAAAGTTTTCCTTCCAGACGTTTCGTTCTCAGCTGCGGAGAACATCCTCAGTGGCGTTGCAGCCGGAGCAGGCACTCAGACCTTCTTGGCTGCTGTGTGTGAGTGGAGCCAGGGCTTCTGGAGAGCTGCTATTTCTAGGCTGGAGGGGGTGTGATGAAAGGGCAATTGGTTTGTGGATGTGCCCATTGTTTGGTGGGGCTTCCTGGAAGGGTAGTGATAAGAAAACTGGCTGTTGAATGTGATCATTGTTCTGTGTTAATTGCTGGGAGGGTTGGAAGGGGTTTGAAGATAAGGAAGAAGACCAAGAAGGTCTGAGCGCCTGCTCCGGCTGCAACGCCACTGAGGATGTTCTCCGCAGCTGAGAACGAAACGTCTGGAAGGAAAACTTTCTCCAGTAGAACACGGCACTTGATCCCGAAAGATTCTACAAACCCTAATGATGTTACCAGCCATGAAAACCTGAAATCTTTGATAATAATAAGGGACATATGCAAGTGATATGCTATAAACTGGATCAACTCATGTGCCTTTATGGCAAACACCTTGTTGTAGCCTGGGTGATTAAGATACACACATTCAGACATACTTGGAAAAATTGCCAGTTGCAGGCAGTCCACATTTGGCCACATTATTTACAATAGAAAAACCATTTCCTGACTAATTCCTGGTTCCCCTCCCCGCTTAGTCTAACAAAAGGTCTTCTTTCTTGAGTTCTTGGAGGGTTTATGTGCTCTATGCATGACAGTCTTTTCACAGGAAAATCTGTTTTTATTGCAGCCAAAAGGATTTTTTTCTGGAAACACAACTTGGAAGTGGCAGTGGGGCTGCTGTTGTGATCAGCTGGGGCAACTAGCCTTTTGCTAGGCAGAGGAATTTCCCTGGAAATGAGTTTTCTCCACAACTCAGTTTGGATGGGGTTCTGGGGGAGGCCTTCCTTCCAACATCAATGAGGCATGGCCAGGCAAATTTCAGGACCTCTGGGTAGATATGGAAGAGCCTGGGAAACATACTTGGAGAAACAAACAAACAAAACAACAATGGCAGGTGCTTTTCCCCTTTAAAGCTTTCCTTGGCTGTCCACAGATTGCCATAACTTGAGTCCAACCCTGTGGAGATAGGGTTGCACACATTAGCTAAATTACCACCCTTGCTTTGGACTGGAGACTTCCTCCTCCTCACATGGAGTTTCAGTTTGACAAGGTCTGTACCCTTCCAATGTTAAAGGCAGATTTCATACACCATACATTATGCAGAACACAAATCCACAATATAAACCTATGCATCACTTCTCATGATTCAGGCAAGCGCACATCCATATAGAAAGCATGCACCTAGAGGTTCATGAGAGGCTTTTTACTTTGTTGCAACAGATATGAATTTTAAAAAAGAAAACTTGAAATTGTGCACAAGTTTGGAGCTCCAAGAAGAGATTACCAGAGTTGGGGTTACTGCTGGATTATGAAAATGATCACAAAAAGGGAAGAAAAACTTTTGCTATAGTTTTGGAATATATGAAATTGTCAAAAATAAAAAAAACTTCAAAAACAAACACATAAAACAAAACTGAAGCCTCAATAGAACAATGCCAGCTTTTAACATACATGTATGCAAGGGATCAGACCCAAAATGATTAGAGAACTGGATCAGAGAATTTAAACCACTGGAAAACAGTGAAGTGTTCAAGTCCCACTGAACCCCATTTTCCTCTGTGCCAGTTCATCCAAAATTTGTTCTGTGGGTCTCACATAGGTGTGAGAGTGGGTTTCAACAAACTTTAACAACAAAATCCTAAAAGCAAATAATAGTTAATCTTCAAACAAACAATTCTTAACAGACATACCAGCAATTCTTAAAACTACTATATAATGATGAGTATGCACTAAACTTGAATTGCAGGTCTGGGTTTCCTTTATATATAACAAAACAATCCTAGAAAGCAAATTCTGGTTAATACACCTTTACAAAGAAGATTGAAATAATGGAAAGGCAGAATCTTAAAACAAGCAAATGGAAATGTGTTATCCAGCAGCAAGCCTGGCCAGGACTGGAGACTGGACTGAAACTCAAAATCAAGCAGAATTGGAGTCCTACCATGGTAAGAACATGAAACATAGAAAGGATTTTCTAAACAAAACACTCCAAAAAGGTCAAGCTCTAACAAGATACTATAGATGGAGGCATAAAATAAGATTGATAAGCATGTAGATGCCTCTTTCCACAGGTAAGAGGTTCATCAAATAGCTAAATAGGAAGATTGATATGCACAGTTCATAGATGGAACATAACTATAAATGACATTAAGAGAGGAAATGAAGGCATACATTTGAGGAATGCAGAACATTATGAAAGTCCAGATTTCAAATAAAGACCAAGAGTTTTCAAGAATTCTGCCTAGTGAATTACCAACAAATCTAGAAAAGGTATTTCTATGGGAAACACAACACTGAGAATAACTGGGTCACTGGTAAAACAAATTATTAGTTTCTCAAGACTTAAGAGAGAAAATGCACAGTGAGAGGGTAGTTTTACCCAAGGAAGGGTACAGATGTTCTTCTATAACACATGCTATAACTTCAAATTAAAAGAGGTCTTGTAGGAACCAAAATTTGTGAGGTAGAATTTTAAAACACTGTTCTTTTCAGAAAATAAAAATTCAATACCAACAACAAAAGGAATTTTCAGATTTAAATGAATGAAAAATTGGGAAGCAGTTCAAAGTAAGATAGAAAACTGTGTTAGATGTAACACTTGAAGACCACATGCTACTGGTATGTGATGTACTTAACAAAAATCACAAGAGAAATAAAATTTCCAAAAGGTTTGATATTGTATTGCTTTAGAAGATGTTCCATGTAAACCCCAAACTGCAAATATAAACTTATAACCCATTGTCTCAGATTAAAAAAAATCTTAGCAAAAGATCTTTTATTAGGTGCACCATTTCTTTAAAACAAAGGAGATCACAAGCTGAATATCTTAAAAGTGTTCCACTTAAAATTAAAGCTACAAAATCTAAATACCGGGGAAACTGGTAACAGCCACTAGAAAAATATTTTCAGACTCAAAAGGTAAAGCAAAAAAAAAAAATTATCAGAGGAATACCTTCTAATCTAGGAGAACTCGTAGCCTCAGGGCAGTTTACAGGCAGGGCCTTTTCTCTAGCAGAGAAGGATTAGCTGTAAATGGAAGTTTGGGATGCCAGCTCCAGGCTGGAAATTTCTAAATATTTGGATTAAATTAGAAGATTACAAGGCATGCAGTCCATTTTCTTGGAGACTTTCTCTCCCAGAGGCACTGGCCTTAATGTTCTGGGCATGACATTATATTTTTGGGAGTGCTCTCCAGGTTCCACCTGGAGACTGGCACCCTTCCAAAACAAAGTAGTGTTTTGAGCAAGCCAAGGAACTTTCAAACTGGCTTGCTTCTTTCAACATATGCACATCTTCCCTCCAGGCATCTTCCTGGCTGGGAGTGGGCTTCTAGAACTACTAATTTTGTTTGTGGAGACATTCTTGCAGAATTCCAAAAGTTTGAATTTGTATCTTTAGACCCAAGATATATATATATAAGAGACTTCTCTCTCTAAGACTGGGATGGAAAAAATTGGTTTAACAAAAGATAGAATGAGAAGATAATAAACCTTGCTGGGCAGTTAATTCCAGTATTCTCTTATCTGATCTTGATAAATTTTCCAGGATACAATTTTTTTTTCAGGTTAAGCAACTTTTAAACACAAGATGGGGAAGGTGATGAGATATCTGCCTGGTGGGGGCTCAGATTTTACACTTCTTATTTCTACAATTAAGACTAAATTTGGCTAAGTGTCTTTCCTTTCCTAAAACAGCTAAAGAGGGTCTACAAAAGTTTTCCTAGCCAAAATCCAGTGAAAGATGCTAGGACAAAAGTTATTTGCAAAAGAGAAAACTTCGACTCTTTGCAAAGATGTTGGCAATTTACTTCTCTTAAGGAGACTGGATTAATTTTGTATCAGAGACAAGGTTTTCTTTCTGATTATGAGAGGAGAAAATTCAAGCTCTGGGTGTTTCCTTATTTGCATGTGAAAAAGGTGCTTAATCACATAGTTAAGATTTTCAAATGACCAAATTTCTTCTTCCCTGGCTAGTTATGGATCTGATTTATAAAAGAAGATGGGTCTCTTTCTCTAAAGACACCTGGTTGCTTGTGCTTTAAGAGGAGAGACTTGTCATGAAAATTTTCTTTTCTTCTTAATGTCTCAGGGCACTGCATTCTCAAAAAAAATTATATTCCTTTTGCCTTTTCTGGTTCTGTTAAAGATTTCAGATTGAGTAAGGAGGAAAGGATTAGCATTCCTTCCCTAATGGGGGAAGGGCAGGAGGACTGCAAATTTGCAATCTTTAACTTCTCTAGGCCAGGCTCCAATTTGAGCTGATCTTAGGCACTCTCTGTACATGCTCAGAGGCCTTTCCTTGAGCCTGAAATTTATAGAACTGAAGCAGTAAATATTTAACAAAACTAGTTTAATCTCTCTTTCTCAGAGGTATTTGGTTCTGGCATTTTAAAAGTGAAAATAAAGGTACAACTCTCTGAAACTCTCTCTCAATCATGGCAATAAATTGTATTTGTTTAATTTGCATCCTGGCTGCATTTTAAAAGGGCTGAACCTAAGTTCTTTTGGGCTAACAGAGACCTGATCTTTTGGTCAAGGCCACATTCTTTGCAGTTAGTTTTATTTCCTGAATGGGGTTGCCATATCCAGGCAGTACAGATTGCTAGAGATCTAGAATGAAAGTCTAAAGAAAGATGAGATCCCAAGGGAACCAGGCTCTGAGCTCTCACTCACAACAAACTTCCATTACCCTGCAGAGAAAACTGAGTCTGCAGCTTGGAACTTTGTGCTGTGATTCCAGGAGATCTTCAGGCCTCACCCTTGAGAACTAGCCTCATCTAATTTTAGTCCAAATCACTGCTTTTCTGTTTCTTTATTTTGTTAAGGGGAGAGAGGTCTTTGTTACCTTACAAAGCCAAGTTTCTCTATTCTAAGAGACATTCAAATTTAAAAGTTAGATTTTTCTTGAGGGGAGGTTTAGGGACAAAGGAGCCTTGCCTGCCCACGTGAAACTACCATTCTCTGACACTCCCCAGAATTCTGGCTTTCAAGTTCCCCAAGTGGGATGAGTTAAGGACAGGAAGCTTCTTGCAAGAATGAGTGAGATTTGGTCATGTAGAAGTGCCTGGAGCAAGTTTTTGCTAAAAGGAATACCTTGTGGCATGAGTGTGAAACTCTGTGTAGGCTCAGAGACCACATTTCCTCCATGATTTTGAAATGAGAGAACTGAAACAGGGACTGTTCTCATTTTCATAAGGAGGAGAGGAAGGCTGAGGCTGAACTCCTACATTTGTTCTGTTATACTTCCTCTTACCCAGTACTTCTAGAATTTCTAGCCTCTTCTCTGTGGATTTGTAAGATTCTAGGACAGTTTGCAAAAGTTTGGCAGTTTCCTTTTCTTTAATACTAGCTTCTAACTTTTGCTGGAGTTCCTGATTTTTCATAGCAAGCTGTTAAGATTTCACAGAAACGTTCCTTAAATTTTTTTACACATGTACTCTAGCGGGGTTTTTGACTGATTTCCACCCATGGCACCAGACGTTTAGACAAGACACTTCTAGGGAAAACAGAAAACAGGAGTTGCCAGTAAGGGGTCTGGCAGTAAAGGATCTTACTGGGTCTGGCATTAAGGGGTTTGGGGGTTTTCACTTCCTCTCTCTCATGACCCAATGAGGTCACCCTACTGGGAACTGCACAAGAGAAAGTCCCTCTCGCTTAGAGGCTTCGTCTCCTCTCATTCACACATGCACACACACCACAGAAATCCTCCCAGATCCTAGCCTTGGGCTAGCCTGTCTCTCTCTTGGCTTAACCAGCCTTGTAGAGAAGTACAAAAATACCCTAAACTCCTGGAAGAAAGTGTGGACTGAAAAAATAATAAACAAAACAAAGGAAGCGTGCTGGTGACACACCCACTTTAGCTTTACTGTGCACTTATTTAGATAGGACAGATTCTGATGGTTCCACAGTCACTTTCATTAGTCCTAATAACCATAGTTCTGAATTTTGTTTTTGTATCAGTACAGCTGCAAAAAGTTTTGCCATCTCTAAAGGCCTTTGGCTGAATGTATCAGAGCCTTAGACAAAGTGCAGTCAGTGTTCTCTTCCTTCTCCGTAATTCTGACTTCTGAGGAATATTCAGTCATTGGAGCTCCTCATGCACAGAAGAGAGATGGTGGAGATTAAATAACAACTGGTCTCCTGATATCTTTTTGGCTCAGAGATATCCTTAAGCAAATACATGTACTGAGCCCTCAACACAACTAACACAACCTCCTCAGATGTTCTCCTAAAGTGAACATCCCACTTTTTCTGTTATAAAATGAAATCACATACAAACCCTAGGGAAGCACTGATCCCAACAGAGATTATCAGAATGGCATATGCAAAGCAAAGACGACAACTGTTGTGTAGGGAGAAACATTCATTGTAGGAGAACAAAGATGCATTTGTTAGTTATAGCACCCCTACACACACACACACATATGAACACACACCTACATGCACACAATTTCTGTAAACAAGGAATTCTTCTAGTTTATTAAGAAAGCAAATAATCCTGGGCAAAAGATCTAGTAGAATGAATCATAAGGATTACAAAAAAATAATCTGGGAGAAAAATACCCAGTGAATGAGAATACTAAAAAAAATGTTAATAGCAGTTATTATACACTCCTGAAGAACGTGATTTACTACATTCACAAATTATCACAATAAAGATACCAAAGTTAACTGCAATGCCATCTGCAGCAATGTAGTATATTAAAACATAATAGTAATATGATCTGATCTGGCATCTGATTTAGTAAACATTTAAAATGTACCCCAGGTTAAAGCTGTATTTATAGAAATAGGAAAAAAGGTGGAAAAATAAAGTACTGTAAAGTACTGTAAATTCCCCCCCCCCCCATCTTTAATATGAGGTTCATAAAGTTCACACCAGGAGGAAGGAGGAAAAACTGTATTGATGGGATCCTATGCTCTGTAAGAATGAAGTTACTTATTACACTGATGTGCTGTGCACTAGCATCACAATGGCCACTTTTTTCCTGCAAAGGTGTACTGGGAAATGGTGATTTGCTGCAAAAAAGCAACAGTAAGTGGAAAGGAGTTTAGCTTTTCCCCTTCTCTTTGTTTTCCCACTTGAAATTCTCCTTGGTCATTTTTCTCCAAACCCATGCTCCAGATCTATATGTGGATAGACGAATCAGAGTTTTATTACCTGAGATGTTATTTGAACTCATCCTGCTTTTGGGACTTCAGTTGACTAGAAATGTTTTTTAATCAGCTTTGTCTGATAAACAACAAAATCAGAAGACAAGGGTTTAGACCAGGGGTGGCCAAACAGTGGCTCAGGAGCCACATATTGTGTGGCTCTTGAAGCCCCCACTGCCCTGTCCAAGCCAAGCCAGCCAGCAGCTTGGAGAAAGCATTTAAAGTTAAAGTTGCTTTCTTTCCACCTCTCCCTCACTACTCCCTCCCCATCTATTTTCCATCCTTCCTTCCTGTTTTGTGGCTCTTAAACATCTGATGTTCACGTCTTGTGGCTCTCAAACATCTGATGCTTATTCTATGCAGCTCTTACATTAAGCAGGTCCGGCCACCCCTGGTTTAGACAGTGCAACACAGCAGGCAGCCTAAGTATTCTTGAATGTTTTGCGTTTAGAGGGGACTATATTTCATGACTCTGCTGACAGATTGGTTATAAAAATTACCTTGTCCTCTAGTTTAGAGATACAAAAGGGGCTAGAAGTCAAGACATTCAGGATTAAAAGGTAGTTGCTATGCTACCCTGGAAAAAAAGAACTCTGCTCAAAGAGATGCAGAGAGGTCACAGAGCTGTGGATCAAAAAGTTCTGGGGAAGTGTGCAAAGATACAGTTCAAAGGATAGCCTGCAGCCTCTGGTAACTAAACAAACCATGTGGTAGAGTAAAAAGTAAGCACTAGGCAAAGGTGTACCTGGCACAGAAAGCACCATTGAGGAGCACATCAGAATAACATGCTGAGTGGACTGAGATTAAATCCTGCGAAGACAGAGGTCCTTTGCTTGGGTCGTTGGGGACCGGGGGGGGGGGGGGGGGGAAATCCCCTTGCCAGCTTTTGACAGTGCGCCGCTGACGGCGGCGGATAAGGTCAAGAGCCTGGGGGTGCTATTGGAGCCTTCCCTAAAGATGGAGGCTCAGATAGCAACCACTGCCAAGTCCGCATTTTTTCATCTTAGACGGGCAAGGCAGTTGGCTCCCTTCCTGGATCGCGACGACCTAGCAACAGTGATCCATGCTACGGTCACCTCGAGGTTGGACTACTGCAATGCCCTCTACATGGGGCTGCCCCTGTGCCGGACTCGGAAATTGCAGCTGGTGCAGAATGCCGCAGCCCAGCTGTTATTGGGCCTCCCAAGATGGGGGCACATTCGGCCGGGTCTTCGGGCTCTGCACTGGCTCCCAATAACATACCGAGTCCGGTACAAGGTGCTGGTCATTACCTTTAAAGCCCTATATGGCCTGGGACCCGCCTACCTGAAGGACCGTCTCTCCCCACATGTTCCCCAGAGAGTACTGAGGTCGGGAACTCAAAACCTTCTCACCATCCCCGGGCCTAAAGAAGTCCGTCTTAAGACAACCAGAGACAGGGCCTTTTCTAATGGCCCCTACATGGTGGAACCAGCTGCTGGCGGAGGTGAGGGCCCTGCGGGACCTTACTCAGTTCCGCAGGGCCTGCAAGACAACCCTCTTCCGGCTAGCCTACACCTGACTGGGAAATAAATGCAGCTTATTAGACTCCTGCTAATTATATTGTATAGATTTGATGTTAAGATTTTAAGGTTTTTAGGTTTTAAATGCTCTGACTTTTTAAATGTTTATATATGTAAATATCAATTTAAATTCTGTTTTATCGTTTGTTGTGAGCCACCCTGAGCCATTTTTATGGGAAGGGCGGGATACAAGTCATAGAATAAATAAATAAATAAACATGCTGCAAATATGCAAAGCATACAGAGGATGTAGAGGTACAAGCCTCATTCTTCTTTTAGCTTGCTGTTAATCTTGCATATTCTATATATTTATCTTTAATACATAAATAAGCCAAAACACTTTTAGCTTAGCAATTGTTATTTTTACTCCATTTGTTAGCCTGTAGGCAACAACTGTCATTTCGTATTTTCTCTGTACAGTCATGCTAAAGATATTATGCAAGGAGGAGGTCATCACTGTACAAAGAAGGCTAGATTTACATTGAGTGATGTATATACCATAAGGTATTTCTTTTCTTTTTTCTTTTTGCATAAGAAATAGGCAGTGATTTCTCAGCACCTAGTATAAGTGTGGCATTACTCTAATTTGTAAATAAGGAATTAGCGCAATAAAATTTGAATCACATTGCTTTTTCTCTTCTGATGAGCCAGGATTACTATAATATTCTTAATCAGACTCAGCATGCATAAGTATTACTTTGTAGCAACAAGCGTGAAAATTCATTTCACTCTTATGTAACAATATTTTATTAGAGATTATTTGTTCACATTACATTATATAAAAATTATTAACTCAGCCAGAGTCATTCTGATACGCAGTGTACGTTTTGCACATTTGAAGGACCTATCTTTATGTGAAAGAGAATTCAAATATTCAGACCCACATCAGCAGGGAAGAAAGGCTGGAAACATGATTTTGCTAGCTAAGAGAGATCTGAGCTGAGCTTTTGATCCCTCCTCTGTTACAGTATTTAGCCTGGGTACAGCCAAAGGACCTTCTAACAGGGCGAAGGCTGCAAATCTTTTTGTTATTCAAACACAGAATATCCCCTTTGGGTCCTATTGGCCCATCCCACCTCCATTCTTACACTGTACTCACTTCCCCATCAGTGGCTGTTGCTAGGCATCCATGCTTGGTTCTGTCAGTAAAAGGCAGGGGGGAGGCCCTTTTCAGGACTATTTTGGCCTTTGAGGAAGAACTCATTGGGTTGAATCCTGATTACAGTTACCAGCTACAGGTTGATGGGAAATTCCTGGAGATTTTGTGGTGGAATCTATGGAAGCCAGGGTTTGGGGAGGGGAGAGGCCTCAGATGAATATAATGCCACAGAGTCCATCCTCCAAAGTAGTTATTTTCTCAAGGGGGAGAAAGATCAGTTGTCTGGAGTTCAGGAATTCCAGTTGTCTGGAGTTCAGCTGTGATACCAGGAATCTTCAGGCTCCACCTGGAGGTTGGCTACCCTAGGCCTGGCTGCACCCTCTGCTTGATGCCACCTGACTGGCATGAGTTAACTAGGCCAGGCTGCTTGCTACAGTTCAGCAGCAGCCTCCCATGACCAGTGTGCAGCCAGTGTGACATACCAGTTAGCGCTTCAGAGCAGGATCTGCCAGGCCCTGTGGGAGCTGACTGGGTGATTTCTGACCAGTCAACAGACTTTCAGCCTAACCTACCTCACAGGGTTGTTGTGCAGATCAAAAGGGGGAGAGGAGAATGATGTAAGCTGCTTTGGTCCTCACTGTGGAGAAAGACTGTCCTTTTCTTAGGTAGAGGCTACAGGGAGGGGGAGGAGACAGAAAGCTGAAGTCAGAGGGGTGGATGGTTGGCTGGGAAGGAGATAGGGTTGGAAAATTCCTCCAGGTTGGAAAATTTGCCAACTCCAGGTTGGAAAATTCCTGAATATTTCAGTGGTGAAGGCTGGAGATGGTGGGGTTTGAGGATGTGTGGAACCTCAGACAGGTACAATGCCATAAACCCCACCCTCTAAACCAGCCATTTCTCCTGGGAAACCATCCTTGGACCCTATGGTCCTCACAAACTACCACCCAGTTTCCAATTTACCATTTCTGGCCAAGAAAGTAGAGTGAGCGGTGGTGACACAGCTGGGCAGTGGTAACACAGCTGCAGGCTTTCTTGGAGGAAGCTAACATCCTGGATCCCCTCCAGTCCGGTTTCCACACTGCCCATGGGACAGAGAAGGTGTTGGTTGCCTTAGTGAACGATCTCTGAAGACATCTGGATTGAGGCAGATCAGCTGATACTGTTGGCAGCATTTGATATGGTCGACCATAATGTGTTGACCCACCACCTTGCTGACATGAGGATATGGGGGCTCACCTTATATTGGTTGGTCTCCTTTCTCCAAGGTTGGGAACAGAAGGTTGTGCTTGTGGGGGGAGTTATCTCTTCCCCAACACTGTTTAATATCTATATGTGTCCCCTCACCCAGATTGAGTTCTGCAGGGAACTTGGAGAGAAGTTAGGCTAGAGTTAGAGGTTAGCTCTTTGTTCCAGTGGTGGTGATCAAGGTTATTTCTATTTTTTATATATATACCATAACACTTTTATAACACCTTTAATAAAATTTTGAGAAAATATTAAGAGGTTAGCATTTTTGTGGTGGTAGCTATAATAAGAATAGTAGAAGAAGAGTTGGGATTTATATCCCACTTTTCTCTTTTTTAAGGAGTCCCAAAGCAGCTTACGATTGACTTCCCTTCCTCTCCCCACAACAGGCACCTTGTGAGGTAGGTGGGACTGAAAGAATTCTGAGAGAACTGTAACTGGCCAAAGGTCACTATAAATAAAGGTTAAAGTGCTTGGGGCTCTTTAGCTTGGAGAAGTGAAAACTGAGGGGTGACATGATATTGGTTTACAAGATTATGCATTGGGTAGAGAAAGTAGAGAAAGAAGTACTTTTCTTCCTTTCTCACAATACAAGAACTCGTGGGCACTCAATGAAATTGCTGAGAAGTCAGGTTAGAATGGATAAAAGGAAGTACTTCTTCACCCAAAGTGTGATTAACACACGGAATTCACCGCCACAGGAGGTGGTGGTGGCTACAAGCATGTACAGTTTCAAGAGGAGATTGAATAAACATATGGAGCAGAGGTCTATCAGTGGCTATTAGCCACAAAGTATAGACGGAACTCTCTGGGGCAAGAAATGCTCTGTATTCTTGGTGCTGTGGGGGGGGGCAACTGTGGAAGGGCTTCCAGTCTCCTGGCCCCATTGGTGGACCTCCTGATGACACCTAGTGGACCTCTTAATGGCACCTAGGGGTTTTTTTTGGGGGGGGGGGGTTGCCACTGTGCAACGGAGTGTTGGACTGGATGGGCTGTTGGCCTGATACAACATGGTTTCTCTTATGTTCTCATGGTCACCCAGCAGGCTTCATGTGGAGGTATGAAGAATCAAACCCAGTTCTCCATATAAAAGTCCCCTGTTCTTAACCACTATACCACAGTGGTCTTTTGATCATTAAAAGACATTAAAAATTTGATAATTAAAAACAAAACCCTGAAGAATTAATAAGTCTGGCTCCTAAATGTTTATGCTGGCTCCTTAAGCCAAAGAAAATTCATCTAGGCCTGATGTAGCATATGGAGCTATGATTAACATGTCATGTTTGTAGTCAATTAGTATCAAGATATAAATGTAAACCCAAATTAAATTACCTTATGGGCTAAAGTAGTTTCTTAGGTAGTGTTGCATAATAAATACTTAATGGGCACTGATTTAGTCAGTATGTTTGGATACAAATTGCTAGATTTTAACTTCAGAGAAGTATGGAACCAAGGAAAAACAAACCTACTGTCCTGTTGACAACTTTCCTCTATCTTTTCAAAAAAAGGGAATTGAGAAATTCAGCTATAAAATGAGAGAAGATTCTTTAACTCCTCAGTCTCCAGTGCATGGGCAAAGGTAGGATTTTCTTCTGATCAGAGAAAACAAGGTACCTACCCTTTACAAAAAAGAAGACAAAAACCAGCCTGATGGCTATTTAGAGGCGGTTTCTTTGAATACTTCTCAAGGTATTAGAAATGTCATTCTGCTTTCCATTCTCCTTCAGGCAAGAAGGTTAACTCATTACCAGGAAAAACTATTAGAGGTCAAGCCTCCACCAAATCAATAATGAACTGGGTTTAAGATAAGTTACAGAAGAAACATGTTCAATTAAAACAGCCCTTGCCATAGATAATGAGTAGAGAAGTAAGGTTAGTATTGGACAAAGGAACTCAGGACCTCTTGCCAAAGAGGTGAGACGATGATCCATATCAGTCTGAGTTGCAGTGAAAACCTTCAAGTTAGCAAGAGAGTTTAAAAAAAAAATGAAAGGTCACCTTGTTTCTGAAATGCTTAGTGAGCTGTAGAAAAAGTCCTGAAAATATCTTCCAGACATTTTAAAAATAAATAAGAAAACTGTCCAGTATCAGCAGGGATAAAATGTTAAATGGTGTTTGTTCTTCAATAGGTGCAAAGACTTTGGGCAAGATTTATATTTAGAAAAGAACACAGCACAAATACTATTTAAGTTCTTATTAGAGAGTTCATTGCATAAAGTAATGGTATCCAGTTTTTGTATTGCAAATAAGGTAAGCTCTAAGGCACATGTCAGCCACTGAAGAGCGTAGGTCCAAGCTGGCCTCCTGAACTATGCCTTTTGCCTCATGGCCCCATTGTCAACTCGGAGGCAAAAATGTACTGGGAAGGTAGGTCTGTTGCAACAAAACTCACTGACAGGCTATTTTATAGAATGGGTGCTAAGATGCTGGCCCATCACACCTTGCTTGCTTATCAAAGTAGCCTTCCAGGAAAAGTTGCTGACCAGGGTCAAAAGGTATATAGGTAAAGAAACAAAGGGGACAGTTTCAGTGGTGGGATTCAGCAGGTTCGCACCAGTTCTATGGAACCGTTACCTAATGCGCTATCGGTTCTATAGAACCGTTTGTTGGTCAGGCACCCTCGGATCAACGGGGACTTTCCCCTCTAAGTGCCTAAAACTCACCAGTTTCTTTTCCCCACCAGACTGCAAAAAAAGCCCAAGCGAACAAGTTAGACGCGCGCCCTGCCAGGAATTGCGTCTCACTCCCTCCAGCCCCTTCCAGCTTCACAACTCCCACGTGTGATTAAAACCCAGGCACTGAGGAAAAAGCAGCTCAAGCTAACCACCGCGGCGCCTTCTGGGACTCGTAGTCCTTGCGCTCGGTAGCGCAGCAGGCAGGAGGCTCGAAAGACTACCAGACCCGGCATGCCCCTCGGCAAAGAAGGGCTCCGCTCGCTCGTGCGCGCTCGCGGAGTCAGGAAGCCCCGCCCACTTTCATTCCTGGAAGGATGAGTATGCAAAGGTCTGTGGGCTGCAAACGCTTGTGGGGGCGTTGGGCTTGTTTGGTTTTTTTGCAAATGGCAGTCAAATTAGGTGACAGATTTTTCTTTTTGCAGAGAGATAAATATTGGAGCGTGTTGCCATGTATGCAAAATAAGGCTTGATAGCCGGGCTTTTCCCCAGCCAACGGTTGATCTGTTCAGATGGGTTCTGTGGCATGCGTTTGAGTGCCCCAACTGTAGTAGCTTTCAGGTGATGGTAAAAAAAAACCTCTGCCTGGACATGTGAGTCCTCCACACGTGTTTGCTCAAGCTTGTATAACCAGCTTTGGTTGGCACACTGCTTTTTTAGGGAGGCCAGCCTTTTAAGCTCACATTGCCAGAGTGACACTTCGTTCTGCAAAGCCGGGGTGTCAAACATCTGACCTGGGGGCCAAATCAGGCCCTCGGAGGGCTCCTATCAGGCCCCTGAGCAACTGACTGTCATCTGCTTCCTTCTTTCTCCTTTCTGTATAACAGCTTGCTTTGCAAGGCTCCCTCAATTGCACAGGAACTGCAGAGCAAAACTTCTATTTTCTCCATTGGCTGAGGCTCCTTCCTTGGGGAGGAAGGAGGAGGAATAGCTTGCTTTGCCAAGCTCCCTCAATCGCACAGCAGAGATACTGAGTGAAGCCTCTCTTCCTTCTATTTGCTGAGGCTCCCCCCCCCAGTCCCCTGGGGAAGGAAGGAAAGAGCCAGAGCTTCCTTTGCCCAGTTCCCTGGATCCCGTGGGAGAAATACAAAGAAAGCACCTTTAAGACCAACAAGTGCTAATGCTTTTAGCATGTTTTAAGTTTTTTAGGAAATATATTTGTGTTTGTGTCCTTTATAAAGTTTGTATCTTTGCTACCTAATCTTTAAGTAGGAACACACATGGCCCAGCCTGACATGGCCCAGCCAGACAAGGTCTCCTTTATGTCAGATTCGGCCCTCATAACAAAATGAGTTTGACACTTCCATAGCAGTCTGTACACTGGTTGTAACGGGCTTAAACCTCCCACCCCCACCCCGCTTCAGGTTCCACTGCAAGATTCTCTGGTTTGATTTTGGTTCTCTGGCTTGACACATTGGCTTGTGGTTCCTCTGGGATTACTGAGTTCTGTCGAAGTTCTGTTGAACTCGCTGTCTGTCAGTGATTCCTACTTGCAGACATGGGGGGGGGGGGGGGTTTGCCCTGGAAGCAGCTTGCAGGGTTTTCTGTCCCCCCTTCCACTGGAAATAATGTTCAGAGGCCCATATAATTGGACTCACTCCTTGGTCCGATCAACTTGAAACTTGGAGGTGATTTAAAGCAGGGGTCCCCAACCCCCAGGCCATGGACCGGTCCCGGTCTGTGGTGTATTAGCATCCAGGCTGCACAGGGACAGCACTCTTGGCTTCCTGGGTCACAGATCTGGGAAGCTGAGAGCGGTGGGATGGATCAGCGGCGTGTGCTCTCCTCCAAGCCCTGCTTCCCAGGCATAGAGGAGAGCAGGCTTGCTCCACCCCTTTTGCCCACCCACACAGCCTCACTCCAAAGACGGTGGTGGACGAAAGAGGCAGTGTGGCCTCGCTCTGAGGCTGCCTCCCCTTCCAGGGGAGGTGGCCAGAAGCAGCCCCAGTCTCCCCCGTATTTAAAGACCCCCATGGGGGCAGGGACATGGGAGCAGGGTGGCCTGGGGCAGCAAGAACCCCTGCACCACCCCCCACAGTCCGTGGAAAAATTGTCTGCTACAAAACTGGTCCCTGGTGCCAAAAAGGTTGGGAGCCACTGATTGAAAGGACAGGCACCAGCAGCTTCCCTGCGATTGTGGTGCTTGTGCCTCTAAAAGCCAGTTTGGTGTAGTGTTTTTTGTGGGGGAGGAAGGGAAAGGAGATTGTGAGCCCCTCTGAGACTCTTCGGAGTGGAGGGCGGGATATAAATCCAATATCTTCTTCTTCTTCTAAAAACAACTCCCCTGGCCACCTGGAAATCTTTCAAAACAAATGTTCCATTTCCCCAGCCATTCCCCATACAGAATAATGGTCCTGAAAAAACTGGAAATGGGGGGGGGGACCCTCCAAATCCAATTACCATACAGGTATCTGGAATTCAGGAATATTGGAATTACCAATATATTCCCAGTCCAATATACCTGAACCTGAAAAGGTACTTTTTTGGCACGTCCCACCCAGGACCCTGGGAATTATATTGTTATGGACAGTTGTTGGTATTTATGGCGAGAAAATGGTTGGATCCAACACTGAAGAGGGAAAAAATCAAACATTACTAAGGACATAGGTGTACTAACAGCAGTTAGTGACTAGTTTACCAGGTTTCTATCCTGTTTATCCTTTCTACCAAGAGCCAGTTTGTTGTGGTGGTGAAGTGTGCGGACTCTTGTCTGGAAGAACTGGGTTTTATTCCCCACTCCTCCACTTGCAGCTGCTGGAATGGCCTTGGATCAGCTATAGTTCTTGCAGAGGTTGTCTTTGAAAGAGCAGCTTCTGGAAGAGCTCTCTCAGCTCCACCTACCTCACAGGGAGTCAGTTGTGGGGGAAGAAGATAATGGAAATTGTAAGCCACTCTGAGACTGATTCAGAGAGAAGAGCGGGGTATAAATCTATGGTCTTCTTTTTCTTCTTCTTCTCTTCCTCAAAATTGTTCAAAGCAATTGTTCAAATTGTTCAAAGTTAGGAGCAATCGTGTTTTATTTAATTGGCCAGAAGAAGAAGCCAAGATTTGTTGCAATCAGAATTCTGGACAGGGAAGACTGAAGGTCAGATTCCTGCAAAGCTCACAGGCTGATTTCAATCAGTCACTATCAGTGCAATCCTAAAGCCATTTCCCTATGCAGCCCAGTTGCATAGACCTGCGTGAGAGTCTGAGTTAGATCTCCTAAGGATGGTGCTGTGTCTGTCAGCCCCACCTACTGCACAAGGTTGTGCGGATTTAAAGGGGAAGGCTAGTAAACCATGTATAACATCATGAGTACCTGAATACAAAGATGGGCTACATCAGGGGTAGGGAAATGGCTGAGAAGTTGAATCCATTTTTTGCCTTCACCGTGGAAGAAGAGAAGTGTTTGCCCGCTCCAGAACCACTAATTTTGGAAGGGGTGTTGAAAGACCTGAGTCAGATTGAGGTGACAAGAGAGGAGGTCCTACAACTGATAGACAAATTAAAAACTAATAAGTCACCAGGTCCGGATGGCATACATCCGAGAGTTCTGAAAGAACTCAAAGTTGAACTTGTTGATCTTCTGACAAAAATATGTAATCTTTCATTGAAATCTGCCTCCGTTCCTGAAAACTGGAAGGTAGCAAATGTCACCCCCATCTTTAAAAAGGGTTCTAGAGGATTTCCGGGAAATTACAGGCCAGTCAGTCTGACTTCAATACCGGGAAAGTTGTTAGAAACCATTATCAAGGACAGAATGAGCAGGCACATTGATGAACACGGGTTATTGAGGAAGACTCAGGATGGGTTCTGTAAGGGAAGATCTTGCCTCACTAACCTGTTACAGTTCTTTGAGGGGGTGGACAAAGGGGACCCAATAGATGTTGTTTACCTTGACTTCCAGAAAGCTTTTGATAAAGTTCCTCATCAAAGGCTCCTTAAAAAGCTTGAGAGTCATGGAGTAAAAGGACAGGTCCTCTTGTGGATCAAAAACTGGCTGATTAATAGGAAGCAGAGAGTGAGTATAAATGGGCAGTCTTCGCAGTGGAGGACGGTAGTGCCTCTCCCCAAAATACCCTCCCAGTTTCAAAAAGATTGGACCAGGGGGTCCAGTTCTATGAGCCCCAAAAGAAGGTGCCCTTATCCTTCATTATTTCCTATGAAAGGAAGGCATTGAAAAGGTGTGCCATCCCTTTAAATGTGAGGGCCAGAACTCCCAATATGGAAATATCTTCAATAAATCTTTCTTTAAACATAATCTAGTTGTCTTTACCTCTTTTACTGTTCTTATTGCAGTATTTAATGCGTGAATTATTAAACTACCTTTCGGTATATCTTTTGATATAGTTAAAATGGTCATTAGGACATAGAACCTGTTGTTAATTTATTTGAATCCCACCACTGGACAGTTTCCCTAGTGCATGTGGATCAGTTGCAAACAAGTGGCCAAGGTGCACAGGGAGGAGTTTGAAACAGTCTTCTAAACAGGAAAATGTTTGCTACAGGTTCTTAAACTAGAGCACAGGACAAGGGAAAATAACTGGATGCTTCCCACTTTGCCTCTAACCCATTCCAGATTTAGGGAGTTGGCTGTATCCCAGTCATCAAGGGTGCATGTTCTGCATATCATGTTTTACAACAGGTATTCATCTTGCTTTTCCTGGCAAGTAGAACAAATGGTTCTCTCTTTGCAGAAATACCTCTCTGCTTTCTCTCTCACCTCTTAATGCATTTTATGGCTCCTTTCCTTGGGAAAGTAAGCAATTTTTAGGGTCCCAGGAACCCCAATGAGTTTTAAAGCACCTTACAACTCTGAGTCATGACAGCTCCTACTCTATGGAATGCAGTACCATGTGAGACCCACTACTGCCCTCAATGATGCAAGGCTTATTTTTATTTATATAAGTGGCTATATTAACTCTGAGAATATACTGCTGTACGTATTTCATTTAGTTGGATTTATTTTAAACAGGATGCTTCTGTGAACTACTTAGTATTTTTTAAACGATCTAGTAGAACAGAATAGAAAAATAAATAAAATAACAGGTCTCCTAGGAAATATGTTTTACCACATCAATAAATCTCAATGTTTGCTGTTTGATTTTAAAAGCCTAGAACACAGTGCCAAAGCAACAGATCTGGGAGGGGGAGGGGAATGCCTTCATGCCAGCTGCCAGGCTTTCCATGTGTTATGCAAGATGATGTTGCTATCAGCTAAGAAAAAATGTTTCAAAATATTAGTGAAACCTCCTTGCCAAAATTGTTAAGAAAACAATTATGTGCCACAATATAAAGCTAGCTGTTGAAAGTCCTAGATGTCACAGTCTGCATTCACATTTTAGATTAAAAAACCGTGAAATTAAGGGATAGACAGGCTGTCATCTCAACCATACAATTATGCACATGCTCTTATAAACAAGATTGTGTACTTGTACATGCTCAGTCATTTTCAAAATCTAAGCGATACTTCTTAAAAGCAGACCCTTCAGAATCAGTGCGTAATAAGATATCAGGATGCAGGTTTTTTTAGTGCATCTGGCTTATAATAGTCATAATTTAGGTTTATTTATTTTTCATTTATGGCAGTCATGTTGCTACCAGAATGGCTATTTCTTAAAGCTGAATTCAGAAGAAAAAACAATAGAACAATTGGCTCTCCTTCTATTAAGGGATAAAGAGGAAAGGTTCAAGATAGCTTTTATTGCCTTGCCTTCCTAAACAAAGTTAATCTCATGATGAATAACTGATTAATAGTCTTATTTGGAAAATTAAAAATATGAGTCCAGGTTATGATAGGTATAATTAAATGTATCCAGGGCTTTTTTTGAGCCGGAGTGCACCAGAACGCCGTTCCGGCTGGCTTGCTTAGTGTTCTGGCTGGCTTAGTTAGCATTCCAGCTGGCTTGGCCAGCGTGCTGCATCAATAGCAGGGGAAGTCAGCCACAGGCTCCTCCCTTCTCCGGCCCAGCCATGCTGCAGCTGCCCCCACAGTTCCTCCAGAGGCCAGCAGACTGGCTGAGCGTGGGGGGGTGAAGCCCCACCGCCCTGCACCTTCCCTGGAGACCGGCTTGCTGGCAGAGCTCGGGGGTGAAGCCCTGCTGCCCTGTGCCTTCCCCAGGGCCCGGCTCACTGGCCGAGCTCGGGGGGTGAAGCCCCACCGTCCTGCGCCTTCCCCGGGGCCCAGCTCGCTGGCCAAGCTCAGGGGTGAAGCCCCGCCGCCCTACAGCTTCCCTGGGCCCGACTCGCTGGCCAAGCTCAGGGGGTGAAGCCCCGCATCCCTGTGCCTTCCCCAGGGCCCAGCTTGCTGGCCGAGCTCGTGGGATGAAGCCCCACTGCCCTGCGGCTTCCCTGGGGCCTGGCTCACTGGCCGAGCTTGGGGAGTGAAGCCCTGCCGCCCTGTGCCTTCCCCGGGGCCCAGCTCACTGGCCGAGCTTGGGGGGTGAAGCCCCGCCGCCCTGCACCTTCCCCGGGGCCCAGCTCACTGGCCAAGCTCGGGGGCTGAAGGCCTACCATCCTGCTACCAGAATGGCTATTTTTTAAGGTGAATTCAGAAGAAAAAACAATAGTGGCTCTCCTTCTATTATGGGATAAAGAGGAAAGGTTTAAAATAGCTTTTATTGCCTTGCCTTCCTAAACAAAGTTAATATCATGATAAATAACTGATTAATAGTGTTATTTGGAAAGTTAAAAATATACAAGAAATGGGCAAGCTCAACTGCAGTGAAAGCCTCCTGAAGTTCAACGGGCCAGCACGGTGGGGGTGGGCGGAGCTGTGCTGTCTCCGCGGGCTTTTCTGGAGCTTGCTTACTGGCTGGGGTGGGGCCGCACAGTGGTGGGTGCTTTCACCTCTCATCCTCCTTGGAGCCGCCTGCCAAGGGCCCTGCATCGGAGACCACATGGTGGGTGACTGGGAGTCTTTTGGAGGCGGAGAGGGGTGGATGTTTGTCCTTCCCTTTCTCCGTCCTCCCATCTTTTTTGTTTTGTTTCCACGTCTTTTCCCCATCTCTCTCACATACATGCACACATTAATTTCCTTCCTTTCTCTCCTCCTTTCTTCCCCTCTTGAAAGCTTCTCCTTCTTGAAAGCTGCTTTCCACCCCCACGGAGTAGACATTAGTGGTTCCCTGTGAGCAAGTGAATTATCTGTAAATGGGGAGTTTTTGAGCTGATAATACAAGTCAAAAGTTAGTTTTTTCAGCCTGGTAGGTTGTTTCGAGAACACACCCTCTCATTCAATCTAGTAATGTTTTGTTAATTCATCCCAACCACCTGCAGTCTCGCTTTAAGGATGGAGGCACATATGCCACCCTTGGGGGAAGAGAGGAAGACTGACAGCCCAATGGGCTTCTGCTTGGGGGCGGGGCTGGCTGCAGCAGCAGTGCGCCTTCCCCACTCGGAGCAGCCATTTTAATAATAATAATAAACTTTTATTTATACCCCGCCCTCCCCGCCTAGGCAGGCTCAGGGCGGCTAACAAGACATGGTAAAACCATGATACAGATAAACAATAGATAATATGATTAATAATTTAAACAATAAAACCAATAAAACAATATGACATTATGACATTAAAATACAGTCGAATGGCATATAGGATGGCTTGGTATTACTGATCTTATCAGGAGTGGAATTTTAGTGGAATTTTTGGCAGTTTTTTGCTCTTAGTAGTTCAGGTCGGTATTGCTAAAATGCCTGAGAAAAAGGGACGGGAAAGTCCAAGGGAAAACATCCCGTACAAAAGGCTTCTAGGGCCCCGCCTAAGAGGCCAGCTCCCCCTTTATCATCTTTGGATGAGGAGGGTGATGTGGTAAATGCTGATATTTTGCAAAGGCTCAGGGCTCTGGAGGCGGCTTCCGGAATTCCTCCCTCACAGGGTTTAGACTTAGGCTTGGGGGAAAATTCTAAGGCTGCATTTCAAGCAGGTATTTTAACCAGCTTGTCTATTCTCGAGTGTAGGTCTGCTGGAAACATCATGGGAGGAGCTGGCAGTTCCAGTGGTGCACAAGCGGGTTCAGCTCCATTTCCTATGGATTCTGGAGTAGGATCGGCACTGGTACCAAGTGCATCTGTGGGTAAGACCGGAGACATGCCACAGTCATACACTGGGCCGGCTTGACCATGGGGTCCATGGGGCCCTGCTACTCCAGCTGTTCCCAGCAGTGCTACAGGGGCTCAAGGTATCTCCTCCTCCCCTGTCACGAGTGCACAGCAAGCTTGGGCTTGGCCATCTGGGCAGTTTGGCCATGGCTAACAGCTGGACAGCAAGGCATGTAAGGTCCCATGATGGGGGGATGGGGCTTTCCTTTCCCTTTGAGTGCCTCTTATGGAGCTGTCCCTTTCACCGCCTTACCTTTTGGGGACTTAGCACTGCCTTTAGGGGACCATTTGCTGCCAGCAATGAAAGATAAAATTCTAAAAGGGGAATATGCAGATGTCTTCTCCCTCCTGTTCCGGGAGCTGGAGAAGAAAGACAAAGAAGATTTGGATGATGAGGAGAAAGAAAAATTGAAGAAACGGAAAGTTGACAGGATTAGACCAATTGGCTGCCTGGGTTTTTCATATATGCTGAGCTGATAGCACGAGCTCAGCCTTGGGGGGGGGGGGTGCTTCACTTATACAGTATATGGATATTATTTATAAGGGGTATACAATGTTTAATGGGCCCACCTGGCTTCAATATGACTAGGAGTTTAGGATGACAGCTGCTCTATATCCTTCCCTTCAGTTAGATCGTATCCACCAGCAGCTTTGGCTCCAAGTCATGTCCCCTGCTCGACGAAATTTGGGCAACTGCTTTGATAGCGGTCATTTGGTGGCCAGGGCATCTGTGACTTCTTCCTCTTCTTCCTGCAGTTCTGTGGGGCAGGCAGTTCAACCCCGCTTGATTTGCTGGGAGTTTGTAGGAGGAAGGCTTGCCAGTACAAGCATGAATGCCCCTTGGGTGGTGGCTCTCACTCCTTTAACAGTTGCTCCAGAGCCCAGCCACGTAAGGGCCAAAAGAAACAGGGTGGGGGTGGAGGCAATTACCAAGCTGGAAAACAGGCCCAGTCCAATAAAGGTTGGACCTCTTGAGCAGTGGCATGCCCAATATCCGCAACATGTTGATAGGGTTTATCTGTTAAGGGTTTTATGTTTGGTTTTAGGATTCCTTTTCAGGGTCCCCAGGTTGCATTCAGTCGGGGAACCTTAGTTCTGTTAAGGGTATGGAGCAAGTAGTTAGGGGTAAGATTGCCAAGGAGTTGGCAGAGGGCAGGATTTGGGGCCCGTTTTCTACCCCTCCAGTGCCTAACCTTCAGGTTTCCCTCTTGGGAGTGGTGCCAAAGAAGGTGGCTGGTGAATTTTGTTTGATTCACCATCTCTCTTATCCCAGGGGTGCATCAGTAAATGATGGCATTCCTGAGCATTTATGCTCTGTTAGGTACACCAGCTTTGATCAGGCTGTTAGGGTTGTACGACGCTGCGGTAAGGAAGCAGAGATGGCTAAATGCGATATTAAGTTGTACGACGCTGCGGTAAGGGGGCAGAGATGCCTAAATGCGATATTAAGTCTGCCTTTCGCCTTCTCCCTGTCCATTTGGCTGACTTTGAGCTCCTGGGTTTTTCCTTCAAGGGGCAATTCTACATGGATAGAGCTCTGCCTATGGGTTGCTCTGTCTCATGTGCGGCTTTTGAGTGCTTCAGCATGTTCCTTGAATGTTTGTGAGAAGGTGGGTTTACAAGAAGTGGTTCGTTATTTGGACGACTATGTCTTTGTGGGTGCTGAAGGGACTGGGCGTTGTGCAAAGTTAATGTCTAGCTTTCTTGAGGTGGAGGTGGGTGTTCCACTGGCACAGGAAAAAACAGAGGGTCCAGCCACAAGACTTACTTTTTTGGGGATCGAGCTGGACACTGGAACAATTGTCCAGAATACCTGTTAAGAAAGTCGCAGATTTGAGGGAGAGGGTTGATTCTTTCCTTCTTAAGCGGAAGGTTACTTTAGTTGAGCTTCAACAGCTCGTAGGGCATCTCAACTTTGCTTACAAAGTTGTGGCTCCTGGATGCACCTTCTTGTGCAGGCTTTGTGATGCGATGGCTGGTCTACTACTTTCACAGCATAGAACGCCGGGTTACAAGTAGATGAGGGCAGACCTATTGGTATGGCAGGAGTTTTTGGAGTCCTTCAATGGGATTTTATTTTGGAGGGAAGACATGAAGCTTAAAGCAGAGCTTCAGGTCATATCTGATGCTGCTGGTTCCTTAGGTTTTGGGGTCTATTTCCGAGGACATTGGTGCGCGGATGTGTGGCTGGATTCGTGGGGCCAGGGAAGATTGAACAGACATCTTACATTTCTTGAGTTCTTTCCCATCCTGGTTTGGCTGTGGGGGAATTATATGGCCAATCACACTATTCATTTTTGGTGTGATAACACGGCTGTGGTACATGTCATTAATTCCCTTACATCCAAGTCACAAAGGGTTATGAAATTAGTGTGGGCCTTCACTTTGCGTTGCCTGCGGTGTAACATATTGTTTTTAGCCAAGCATGTCCCAGGATGAATAATGGCGTGGCTGATGCTCTCTCTCAGATGGAGAGGTTTCGTCAGCTGGCCCCAAAAGCCAATCGAGAGCCGGCGCAAATGCCCCAGGAGCTATGGGTGATTGGAGAGCCGAGGCCTGCAGAATGATAGGCTTAGCCATTGCGCCCAGCACCAGGAAGTCTTATGAATGTGCCGTGCGGCAGTTTGAGGACTTTAGGTCAGAGGTAGGGTATCGCATTGTTTGGCCCCTCCCGGTGGAGCAGTTGCTCCACTACTGTGTTGCTTTAAAAGGTAAGGGATTGGCTATGCGATCCATTAGGGGACGTCTGTCTGCTCTGGCTTTTGCTAGTAAGGCTTTGGAGTATAAGGAGGAACTGCAGACTTTCGTCTGCAAAAGATGCTGGAGGGCTGGGCCAGAAAGGCTGGGCCTAATCCTGACAGTAGGAAGCCTATTTCCCCTTTGATTCTTAGGGGCTTGAAAGGGTTTCGGGCACAGTGTGTGCATCCTATTTTTGAGTCCAACAGGGCCCATCACAAGGCTAATAAAAGAATTCGGAGAGCCTTGGAAGATGGTTTGGGTTATTACTTGCCTCATCCGAGCATTCATATTAGTTGTCCCCACCTCTGTAGGGGTGATGGCATTCATCTTTCAGATGAGGGTAATGGTCTCTTCTTGGGAGACCTTCGGCAAGGGCTGCGGGTGGCCTTGGGCCTCTCTGTGAGTGCTAAGGCCTAAGCAGAGGCTTGGCCTTAGTGGTGGCAGGTTTCTGTGGTTAATGAGCTTATGCGGCTAGGCGAGGACCAGAAAGCATCCCCCTTTTGTGGGGTTAGGGGTTTGTCAGGATCGACCTTTGGGTTTGCCGGCCCGGGGTGGAAGAATGCAGACCGTCCTTTGGGGCTTACCTGGGAGGTTCCTTTCATTGAGTTGCCCAGCTCATGGTTGGACCTTCCCAGTTTGTTGCCTATTTGCTGAGCTGGCCTGGTGTGAGCTGTGGTGTACAGCTCTAGCCAGGGGCTGGGTTGCTTGCCCATTAAATGTCAGGGGAGGTGTCTGTTGCGACCCCTGGCCCTGACCAGGCCACAGGTTCTGTTTAGCCCTTGCTGTTTATTAATAAATTAAATAAAGTGGCCCTTAGTTTAATCCAATTATTGCGTCTGACTCTTTATTTCAACCTGGGGGAGGGGCAAAAGAAACCTGTGACTTGACAACATTGGGTTTCTGCTCCCAATGATGGCTTGGTGATTCCCTTTCCCTTGCAGACAGGTGGGAGACACGGGGTAAAATTTCATCATGTTCTGCGTTTGCTTGATAGTTGACTTTCACTTACTTGGCAGTTTTTTTGGTAATGTGTAGTTTCTTGCCAGAAGTGAGGACCAAAGAATAGCAATGCTGCTGAAGTTAGCAATTGTAGATGATGGGCAGACTTCCCCAGATACTTCCAGGGTTGGCCATTTGATATTTTTGGAGGAAGTAACAGTGAAAGTGGAGGAGCTTTGCCATTTCCCCGGATCTGTTGAGATTTGAATTGAAATGGCTTTCACCCCTAGATTTTGTTCTACATGTTGCCAAATCTTGACAGTTGGAGTAAGCACAGAGCACTCTAATAATGCCCTCAAACGGTCAAATTGCTGGGTAGCTGGCTTGATGCATCCCCTCCCCAATTATTCTTTGTTTGCCACTGGTCTTGTACCAAGTTAATCTCTCTGGTTCATCCTGTAAAGGCTTAATTCCTTATTCTATGTGCATGCATAGCACTTCCTGAAATGCTGACTCCTTCTCCATCATAAGAGCTTACAAATTTTTAGGAAGGATGCCAGAAACTATGCTGGGGGGTTGATATCTAAATCCAGGTGTTAAGGTTAACAACTTGGAAATAGCTGTGTGTTGCCATTATCTACAAACCCTGCTGCTTGGTGAAAATGATGAGGTCCTAATAAGATTGCTGTCTATTTTGCTTCTTTTTAAAACTCCCTCTGCTGCAATGCTTGAACATGAATGCAAAGGCCAAGATTTAAAAGCCAGGCAAACTTTTTAAAAAGGTAAAGGTAGTCCCCTGTGCAAGCACCAGTCATTTCCGACTCTGAGGTGAAGTTGCATCATGACGTTTTCATGGCAGACTTTAGACACAATGAGAATATGGAAAAATTATCTCAATGGATTGCACTGAAATCTCCTGGAATAACTTGTTAACTTTTTGGAGGACTGTGTAGATGTGTATGTTTATATGGCACAGTTCTAGAGGAACATGGAAATACTGAAGAATTCCATTTCCTAAGAATCTCCCACTTTCATTCAAAAAAACAGTTTTTTAGCCCTTATGCCTGTAAAGCCATGACCTTAATAACCCAGACTATTCTGATCTCATAAACTACAAAGGGTTGTGGCTCAGTGGTAGAGCATCCGCTTGGTATGCAGAAAGTCTTAGGTTCAATAGCCAGTTAAAAGGATGAGGTAGGTGGTGATATGAAAGACCTTTCTGGAGAGCTGCTGCCAGTCTGAGTAGACAATACTGACCTTGGTGGACCAATATGAGGCAGTTTAATGTGCTCCCGTATGTTGGCCCTGGTTAGTATTTAGATGGGAAGACCTCCCAAGCAATGCTCCCTCTAAGCTGTGCAGTCCTCTGAGCTAGAATTCAATTTTATGAACTACTAGCATTAAAGCTGTGAGCTACTGCATAAATTAGTGTGCCCTGGGGCCATTTTTCCAAGCTAAGACAAAAACTACGAGCTAGCTCACACTAACTCATCTTAGAGGTGGATGTGGCTAGATGACCATACTTCTTGTGATGTCAGAGACGTGGCCTATTATGCAAGTGATGGTGATGTCAGAGTTGTGGCCTAGTATGCAATGATGGTGATGTCAGAGGTATGACATCACATACTAATGAGTTCCTGCTGTATCTGATTCCTCCTAGTACCAAGCATCCACAAAATAGATTATTTCAGTGCAAGCATGAACATTTACACAAATCAGTCTGATTTCAAAACAGAGTGCTACCTGCTTTCGTTTACTCAATAATGTTAGCAGCAAAAGCTGAGACCTTGTAGGAGGACATCCCAGGCAGTGATTCCATTATTCCCTTGATGGCCTTTAAGTCCTTGGATTCAGTTGCCAACCCAGCTGTGCTAAAATACTCTATTATTGGGAGCGATGCTGGAAATGAACATAATTTCTCTAGGAAGAAAAGGGAACCCTACGTGCTCCAATATTAATTGAATTGTTGACAACAGCCTGTCTGCAAGACCAGCAAGCTCGTAATCATCACATACCACTTCCATGCACAAAGAAAACTGTGCAAACTCAAAATGTATGCAACAGAAAGAAAGGGAAAAAAACAAGGCATCTGAACAGAAGAAACTCTAAGAAAGAATAAGAAATAATATAAATCCATGAATCTATGCACTGTATGCTTGTTGAAAAATTAACTTTCTCCTCTTTGTTGACCTCTTCACTTTCTGTTTAATTCCTACTCTCTCTCTCTCTTCTCAAATTTTCATGCTGCCACCTCTTTGCAGCAAAGTTCCATTATGGCATATTTATCAAAGAACACTTGTTGAAAAACACTTTAAAAGTATAATAAGATAGATGATGAGCAAGTGTAACTCATAGTGCTAAACCAGGTCTACAAAAACAGGGCCATGGGTGAGAAATCTGTCATTCCACTGCAGTAGGCTGGATTGAGAGCTAAATAAATAAATAATGCCAACAACCAGGGCTTTTTTTGTAGCAGAAACTCTTTGGCATATTAGGCCACATACCCCTGATAGCCAATCCTCCAAGAGCTTACAGAGCTCTTAGTACAGGACCTACTGTAAGCTCCACGGATGTGTGGCCTAATATGCAAAGGAGTTCCTACTACAAAAAAACCCCCTGCCAACAACAATGTCAAAGACTGCCGTCAGGCTCTCTCCACAAAGAAAGAAGAAGCACAACCACAACCCAGTGAACCACTGTGTGTGTAAAGTGCTATCAAGTCGCAGTCCCCTTATGACAACCCCGTACAATTTTCTCAAGAAGAGGAGAGATGAATTACCATTGCATGACTCTGCACACCAACCCTGGATTTGCTTGCTAGTCTCTAGAGACGTGAAGGCCTGCAGCAGAGGGTGGGGCAGTTTGGGTTTTTCCCCCCCACTAGTCTTTTTGAAGAGTACTAAAAAGACTCTTATGAAATATTTTCTCTTTTAGAATAAGTGAGATGCTTTTAAAGACAAGCCGGGCACACTGTAGATATGTACAGCTCTTTTCTGCAGCTAGAAGGATATTTAATCTTTATGGAGGGGCATGCAGGGCTTTCATTGTTTTCCAATTTTTGCATACCTACTGTTGTCCTTTTTTCCTAACTTGTAGCTGACTTTTCACTTCTCTCTCAAACCACTGTGACACACATACCCCCAGACTGGGTAAAAGGTAGTTTGTTGCCTTAATCTTCTGGGGGAGGGGGGAGAAATCAAAAGGAGGTAGGCAGAAACCAGGGCGGTGCAAAGCCAGCTGGCTGGTGTACAACTGCTGCCTAAGCTCTGCTGATGACCTTGCTCCACCTCCCTTCCAATCAGAAGGTAAGCAGAGCAAAGCCATGGTTGCACAGCTACTGGCTGGCTTTGCTTAGTCTCCCTTCCGATTGGAAGGGAGGTGCAGTGAAGCTAGCTGGCCACTGCACAACCAGACAGGGCATTTGCCTAGGGCACTGTGGGGGGGGGGGAAGCACCCAATTTGGCTCCCCCCAACCCAGCACCCTAGGCAAATGCCTATTTTGCCTAGTGGAAGGGCTGGCTGTGGCAGAAACTGCACCAAAGCCCCAGAGGAAAACTCTGAAAGTTCCACTGAGAACTGTGCTCTCTAACCAGATAGCAAACATTACTGTATATGTGCTAAGATAACAAAGGGTGCATTAGCTTGCAGTTTTCTCTCAAATTGGGTATGTTTGCAATTTTGCTTGTACAAGTCTGATACACTTCTAAATTTTAAATTCCATAAATATGTCAAATACTGCGATTCTATGTGCCAATGAAGTTATAAATGATGCATTTTATGTTGTTAAAGCAGTAAAATTAGTTTAGGTTTGACAGAGCAATAAAGTACTGCATTATTCCAATTTCCCCCTCCAAAACAAAATTTTTCCCCAAAACCCAGAAAAAAAATGTTTTCCAGTGGCTTCAAAATGTCCAGAAAATGTTCCATCTCTAGTGGTTTCCCATCTAAGTCCTAACCAGGGCTGACCTGCTTAATTTTTGATCTGACATCAGGCTAACTTGGGCCGTCCAGGTCAGGTTTTAGTGAACTGATACATAAATGTAAATTCCATTGAAACCAATGTAGTAAAGCATGCCTAATTTGGTGCTGAACTATTGTCTCACAGACATAACTAATATTTTGTGGCTACCAGGAACAAAAAAGTAGCACATTAGGAGAGTACGCACTCATCACTTAAACAAACATAATAATGGTTCTCAGACTTTAGCAACCCAAGGACCCCCATTTTGCCAAGTTCTCTCCTCCTCCCTTGCCAGTAAACACCACATACTAAACACAAGTGGCTCCTATCATCTTGCATCCTCAGAATACAGCAAAACTTCTATCAGTTTCTCTTTCAAAGCAAGTTTAAGAAAAATGTTTTTACTGTCTGTACATGGCCTACAAGGTCTAGGGTGGCCAGACCGTCCCGGTCTCCCGGGACGTTCCCGGTTCTGGCCCCCAATTCCCGGCTCCCGGGCTGGGTATACCGGGACCATTAAGAGGTCCCGGTTTAGCCAGCCAGAGAGCCGGGGGCCGCGCGCCCGGGCGGGGAAGGCGGCGAGTGAGGGAGGGAGCGACCCTGCGCGTGCGCAGATCGCCCTGCGCACGCGCAGGGACGCTCCCTCCCTCCCTCGCCGCCTTCCCCGCCCGCACACGGGGCCCGGCGGTGGCGGCGGAGGCCCGGGAGGGCGTCGGAAAGGCCCGCGGGGGTTGCTGGAGGCCCTCCAGCGACCCCCGCGGGCCTTTCCGACGCTTCCCGGGGCTGGGAACTCCCACCCCCCCGTCCTCCTTCGCCCGGGAGGGCGTCGGAAAGGCCCGCGGGGGTCGCTGGAGGGCCTCCAGCGACCCCCGCGGGCCTTTCCGACGCTTCCCGGGGCTGGGAACTCCCAGCCCCCGTCCTCCTCTGCCCAGGAGGGCGTCGGAAAGGCCCGCGGGGGTCGCTGGAGGGCCTCCAGCGACCCCCGTGGGCCTTTCCGACGCTTCCCGGGGCTGGGAACTCCCACCCCCCGTCCTCCTTCGCCCGGGAGGGCGTCGGAAAGGCCCGCGGGGGTCGCTGGAGGGCCTCCAGCGACCCCCGCGGGCCTTTCCGACGCTTCCCGGGGCTGGGAACTCCCACCCGCCGTCCTCCTCTGCCCGGGAAGGCGTCGGAAAGGCCCGCGGGGGTCGCTGGAGGCCCTCCAGCGACCCCCGCGGGCCTTTCCGACGCTTCCCGGGGCTGGGAACTCCCACCTGCCGTCCTCCTTCGCCCGGGAAGGCGTCGGAAAGGCCCGCGGGGGTCTCTGGAGGCCCTCCAGCGACCCCCGCGGGCCTTTACGACGCTTCCCGGGGCTGGGAACTCCCAGCCCCCGTCCTCCTCTGCCCGGGAGGGCGTCGGAAAGGCCCGCGGGGGTCGCTGGAGGGCCTCCAGCGACCCCCGTGGGCCTTTCCGACGCTTCCCGGGGCTGGGAACTCCCACCCGCCGTCCTCCTTCGCCCGGGAGGGCGTCGGAAAGGCCCGCGGGGGTCGCTGGAGGGCCTCCAGCGACCCCCGTGGGCCTTTCCGACGCTTCCCGGGGCTGGGAACTCCCACCCGCCGTCCTCCTTCGCCCGGGAGGGCGTCGGAAAGGCCCGCGGGGGTCGCTGGAGGGCCTCCAGCGACCCCCGCGGGCCTTTCCGACGCTTCCCGGGGCTGGGAACTCCCACCCGCCGTCCTCCTCTGCCCGGGAAGGCGTCGGAAAGGCCCGCGGGGGTCGCTGGAGGCCCTCCAGCGACCCCCGCGGGCCTTTCCGACGCTTCCCGGGGCTGGGAACTCCCACCTGCCGTCCTCCTTCGCCCGGGAAGGCGTCGGAAAGGCCCGCGGGGGTCGCTGGAGGCCCTCCAGCGACCCCCGCGGGCCTTTCCGACGCTTCCCGGGGCTGGGAACTCCCAGCCCCCGTCCTCCTCTGCCCGGGAGGGCGTCGGAAAGGCCCGCGGGGGTCGCTGGAGGGCCTCCAGCGACCCCCGTGGGCCTTTCCGACGCTTCCCGGGGCTGGGAACTCCCACCCGCCGTCCTCCTTCGCCCGGGAGGGCGTCGGAAAGGCCCGCGGGGGTCGCTGGAGGGCCTCCAGCGACCCCCGTGGGCCTTTCCGACGCTTCCCGGGGCTGGGAACTCCCACCGCCCGTCCTCCTTCGCCCGGGAGGGCGTCGGAAAGGCCCGCGGGGGTCGCTGGAGGGCCTCCAGCGACCCCCGCGGGCCTTTCCGACGCTTCCCGGGGCTGGGAACTCCCACCCGCCGTCCTCCTTCGCCCGGGAGGGCGTTGGAAAGGCCCGCGGGGGTCGCTGGAGGCCCTCCAGCGACCCCCGCGGGCCTTTCCGACGCTTCCCCGGCCTCTACCACCCCCCCCCGTGCTGGCGGAGGCCCGGGAGGGCATCGGAAAGGCCTCTCCGCCGCCGCCGCACTCGCCGCCGCTGCCGCCGCCGCTGGACTCGCCGCCGCAGGTAAGGGGGCCGAAAGCGGGGGGGGCTGGCGGTTGGGGGTGGCCTTCCTTTCTTCCCTCCCTCCTTCCTTTCTTTCTTCCTTCCCTCCTTCCTTCCTTCCTCCCTCCTTCCTTCCTTCCTTCCCTCCTTCCTTTCTTTCTTCCCTTCTTCCCTCCCTTCCTTCCTCCCTCCCTCCCTCCCTCCCTCCCTCCCTCCCTCCCTTCCTTCCTCCCTCCCTCCCTTCCTTCCTTCCTTCCTTCCTTCCTTCCTTCCTTCCTTCCTTCCTTCCTTCCTTCCTTCCTTCCTTCCTTATGTTCTTATGTGACACAGAGTGTTGGACTGGATGGGCCACTGGCCTGATCCAACAGGGCTTCTCTTATGTTCTTATGTGACGCAGAGTGTTGGACTGGATGGGCCACTGGCCTGATCCAACAGGGCTTCTCTTATGTTCTTATGTGACGCAGAGTGTTGGACTGGATGGGCCACTGGCCTGATCCAACAGGGCTTCTCTTATGTTCTTATGTGACGCAGAGTGTTGGACTGGATGGGCCACTGGCCTGATCCAACAGGGCTTCTCTTATGTTCTTATGTGACGCAGAGTGTTGGACTGGATGGGCCACTGGCCTGATCCAACAGGGCTTCTCTTATGTTCTTAAGTGTGACACAGAGTGTTGGACTGGATGGGCCACTGGCCTGATCCAACAGGGCTTCTCTTATGTTCTTATGTGACGCAGAGTGTTGGACTGGATGGGCCACTGGCCTCATCCAACAGGGCTTCTCTTATGTTCTTATGTGACACAGAGTGTTGGACTGGATGGGCCACTGGCCTGATCCAACAGGGCTTCTCTTATGTTCTTATGTGACGCAGAGAGTTGGACTGGATGGGCCACTGGCCTGATCCAACAGGGCTTCTCTTATGTTCTTATGTGACATAGAGTGTTGGACTGGATGGGCCACTGGCCTCATCCAACAGGGCTTCTCTTATGTTCTTATGTGACGCAGAGTGTTGGACTGGATGGGCCACTGGCCTGATCCAACAGGGCTTCTCTTATGTTCTTATGTGACACAGAGTGTTGGACTGGATGGGCTACTGGCCTGATCCAACAGGGCTTCTCTTATGTTCTTATGTGACGCAGAGAGTTGGACTGGATGGGCCACTGGCCTGATCCAACAGGGCTTCTCTTATGTTCTTATGTGACATAGAGTGTTGGACTGGATGGGCCACTGGCCTGATCCAACAGGGCTTCTCTTATGTTCTTATGTGACGCAGAGTGTTGGACTGGATGGGCCACTGGCCTGATCCAACAGGGCTTCTCTTATGTGACAATACTGACTTTGGTGGACCCAAGCACTGATTCAGTGTAAGGGAGCTTTGTGTTTGTGTCTTCTAGTGCAATTTTGTTCTCAGATCCTGTATTTACTTCATCAGTATATGGGATAAGGCACTTTCTCAACTGTGCTGCATAAATCAGCCTATTTATTTTGTCCTGTTGGCTCTATCTGCGCCACCTTCATCACTTTCGGGGTGTGGATCCCCCAGTGGAGTGGTCTCCCGACTCCCTCCGCCGGCTGTTTCTGATAGCCCTGCGCCCCCTCTTTCATTTGATATGTGTCCCGTGCGGGTGCCACCCTCCCGCCGGGAGATGCCGCAAAATGAGCCCCCTTGAGGCTTATGGCGGCAGGGCTCGGGGGAAGCGAGCTAGACTGCTGTTCTTTTGAGGGGTTATAGAGTGTTTCGAGCCCGTCCCTGTGGCATCGGTCCCATCATTGTGGGGCCCAGGGGGCCGGCGCAGCGGCACGCTGAAGCAGCCTGTCGGTCACTTCCAGGTTCCTGTCCTGCATCTCGACCTGTGTTATTAGTGACAGGCTGCTTCGGTGTGCCGCTGCGCCGGCCCCCTGGGTCCCACAACGATGGGACCGATGCCACAGGGACGGGCTCGAAACACTCTATAACCCCTCAAAAGAACAGCAGTCTAGCTCGCTTCCCCCGAGCCCTGCCGCCATAAGCCTCAAGGGGGCTCATTTTGCGGCATCTCCCGGCGGGAGGGTGGCACCCGCACGGGACACATATCAAATGAAAGAGGGGGCGCAGGGCTATCAGAAACAGTCAGCGGAGGGAGTCGGGAGACCACCCCACTGGGGGATCCACACCCCGAAAGTGATGAAGGTGGCGCAGATAGAGCCAACAGAGCCAACAGGACAAAATAAATAGGCTGCATTATGCAGCACAGTTGAGAAAGTGCCTTATCCCATATACTGATGAAGTATATACAGGATTTGAGAACAAAATTATTTCCGGCGGTGATATTTGGGGGATTTTTGGGGACGTCACAGGAAGTGCTGTGAAGTCACTTCCTGTTTCCGGCAGGTGACGCGGGGGAAATGATGTCACAGGAAGTGATGCCACTTCCTGTTTCCGGTGGTGGCATGACATCACCGGAAGTGACGTCACCGGAAGTGACGTCACTTCCTGTTTCCGGCGGCACGCGCACTCCGCGCGCGCGCACCCCCCCCCCCCCCCCAGTGTCCCTGGCTAGCCTTCAGACATTATGGTCACCCTAACAAGGTCAGTTCTCACAGAATAGCTGATTTTATAGGGCCCACAACTCAAAAGGCCCAGAGCCAAGGTATAATCAATCTTTTCTTCAGAAAATGCCTTTGCACTGGAGACAAGACAATTCTTTGTTGGCTAATAACTTCCAGACAGAAGCTAGCTAAAGCAATCAGTACATTCTTTGGCTAGTGGTATGAGGTGATTTGGAAGTTAGGTGACTACAAATTGAGCAACTGTATGAGCTTCCACCTTTCCATCCCCTTCTCCTGAGGGAGGACAGTCCAGTCCTCACCCTCATTCCCAGAGAACTGAAAAGGCTGATAACTTCTTTCTTACGAAGAAGTCTTGGACTCCCTGGAGCCACTCTCACAGATCCTGCACTAGAGCGTAGCTATACATACATACCAGAGTTCTGTGAAACATTTCCCTCTCTTCTTAAAATGAGGAGAATTTAGAGCACAGAAGGCACATGAGAGAAGGTAATTTCTAATCATTTCCTCTTCCACAATATTTTTATTGCTAATTCCCCTTACCAAATGGTTTCCTTTCCCAAAGCTGCTAGGGAAATAAGGACACCCACCCAACACACGCAGAGTAGTTTCTCTGTTCAAAATTGCTTCTGCTGAAGCTATTTTCTTTAAAGAAAAATGTTACATGGTTCTGTTACACACATTTGCATGTAATACACAGTTTCTCCTTCAATCTCTTCTTTAGATGCTATTTTCTCAGTTTGATTCCCTTACATACTTTACTGGCTACATGGGATGTGACTGGCAGTTTGGCATTTTACAACCACTACTTGTAGCCTAAAGATTTTGCTATATTTTACAGAGGTGACTGGTAATAACAATCATCATCATAATATCAATATTACAGGAAGATTCCTAAAAACTATACTACCTGAGAGAAGTAAATATATAAATGATTTTTTTCCTTAAATGAATTTCCTTTTTTTTTAATTTTGCAAGGGGGAAAAGCCTCTTATTTACAAGGGTTAAAAAGGAAAATCAAACTGCCTTCTGAAATGTTTGTTCTTTCATTACACCATCAGCACTGTAGGTGAAGGCAAGATTATCACACAGGTCTGTCCCTGAATATTGTCATTATTTATGGAACAATTTAAATGCTTTGAATGCAATTCCAGATTCTTGTGACTTGAATATCAGAAGCCCATTCCAGTGCCATCCTGTCAGGTGAATACACTACCACTGGACATCTTTGCCCACTGTCCCTGCAAGCTGACAAAGAGGAAGAATGAACTAAAGACTAAAGCCTTGTGAATAAATGATACAGCCCTTGTGGGTGTCCTTGGGTCTGATCTTTCTTTCTGATCTAAGAGTAATATGTATCCTAGAGTTTTTAAAATATAATGTCAACAAAATTTTTGTTGGATTTTATGAAGATGCAACTCACTACATTCAGAAAAAGGCCTTTTTATTTTAACATATTCCTTTTAAGGGAGTGCTGTGATATAACAAACATTTAGGGAATGCTAATTAAGCCATCACTCTGACCTCAATGGTTCCATCCAGTGCAAAACTGTCCTCAGCACCACAGACTGTAGTGTCAACTACTGCAGCAGTTTCCCAGGATGATGTCCCATAGATGGAGATGCCAGATGCTGAACTTGGAACACCAAGCATGCAAAACGTACTCTACCTCAGTCCTGGAGCCTTACGCATATTGAAAGTACACACTGTATGGAGAGCAACATACCAAGTTTGAAGTTTTCCTCCACATTAGGTATAAGCATAATAAAACTAAGGAAAAACATTAAATGGTTTAATCAAACTGTATTTTGGTTAAAAAAAGTAATAAACCACAGTTATGATCACAAGAATAAGTTGTGACAAGATTTAATACAGAAATGACATTTTGTCTTTGGCCAAGGCATGGCAGTTGCTTTCTTTCAAGACATCACTTCTAAATGTTGCACCTTAATGCTAAGCTAGATGCAACTGTCAAAACTCCTGCATTTTATTGAGTCTTTTGGGCAAGACTACTTTACACTATGGACTTACAGTTACTTGAGCAGAACTTCAGGAGGTTACATGTAGCTGTGTAAGTAATGTGATTTACAACAGAGGCAACAGTGGCTTCAGGCATGAAAACAGGGGTGGGAGTAGGTACTTCTTCCTGCGTGCTTTTGTCACAATAGGAAAAAATGGTGTGCATCTGAAAGATATAAACTCCCATGTACACAAGATACAAAGTCCTCGTGTTGTTCCCCAGCTAACACATGGACTTTGTAAAGAATTTAGCCTTAAATTCTAGACTTGCCAACCCCCAGGTCTGGTCTGGGGATCCCCTAGTTTTGCAAGCTCCTCCCTACTGCCAGCCAACTGGCTGGCAAGGGAAACTCCAACCCAACAGCCATGATGTGCCTTTCCATCTAGGCAGGTTTAGAAGAAACTTGCAAACTGCTTCTGTTTTAGAAGGTGTGTGAGCCTTTACATCTCAGCAGGATGCAAAATCTGTATGGGTCGGGTGAGTAGGCAGAGCCACGTGGCTCTTCCTAATGAGCGTGGAAGCATGTGAGAAAGCAAGAGGAGCAAGCAAAGTCCCTCTGTTTGCTTTGCATTTGTTTCAGCAGCTATGTGTGTATAATAAAATGGATAGTAAAGAACTTGATTATAGGATGGAGGAAAACTCCACCCCCTAGACTGCTCTCTTCAGTCCGAAGAAGTTGGCTGAAATATAGCAGGTTGTTATATTCAGCAACTCCCATGAGTAAAGTGATTTACTTTGCCCCAGTGAGATCACAAAAGTGTGGGCTTGCAACCTGTGTTTATTTTGGCTGTTTTCTGAATGTGTAAGTCATCTAGTGGAAGTGCTGCTGCTGTGGAACCATCTTAAGGCAAAAAAGAGGAGGAGGAAATGAAGACGGTGTTCAAGGGAACTTCTCTGCTGTATTTTTATTTTTTATAGGAAGTGGGAAAGTCTTCCAACTCTGCCCCCAAAGTTTCCCAGCTCAACCCCCAAAGTCCCCAGATATTTCCTGAGCTGGACCTGGCAACCCTATTAAATTTCCATGCAAGTTACTGGTATGTGCATTATTATTATTTTATTTAAATAAACCTTTTTGACTATAGCTTTTTTTAGGGAGTTGATTAGGAACATAAGAACATAAGAGAAGCCATGTTGGATCAGGCCAACGGCCCATCCATTCCAACACTCTGTGTCACACAGTGGCAAAAAATTTTATATATACACACACACTGTGGCTAATAGCCACTGATGGACCTGTGCTCCATAGTTTTATCTAAACCCCTCTTGAAGGTGGCTATACTTGTGGCCGCCACCACCTCCTGTGGCAGTGAATTCCACATGTTAATCACCCTTTGGGTGAAGAAGTACTTCCTTTTATCCGTTTTAACCTGTCTGCTCAGCAATTTCATCGAATGCCCACGAGTTCTTGTATTGTGAGAAAGGGAGAAAAGTACTTCTTTCTCTACTTTCTCCATCCCATGCATTATCTTGTAAACCTCTATCATGTCACCCCGCAGTCGATGTTTCTCCAAGCTAAAGAGTCCCAAGCGTTTCAACCTTTCTTCATAGGGAAAGTGCTCCAGCCCTTTAATCATTTTAGTTGCCCTTCTCTGGACTTTCTCCAATGCTGTAATATCCTTTTTGAGGTGCGGCGACCAGAACTGCACACAGTACTCCAAATGAGAATGCACCATCGATTTATACAGGGGCATTATGATACTGGCTGATTTGTTTTCAATTCCCAGCATGGCGTTGACCTTTTTTATTGCAAACGCACACTGTCTTGACATTTTCAGTGAGTTATCTACCACGACCCCAAGATCTCTCTCTTGGTCAGTCTCTGCCAGTTCACACCCCATCAACTTGTATTTGTAGCTGGGATTCTTGGCCCCAATGTGCATTACTTTGCACTTGGCCACATTGAACCACATCTGCCATGTTGACGCCCACTCACCCAGCCTCAACAGATCCCTTTGGAGTTCCTCACAATCCTCTCTGGTTCTCACCACCCTGAACAATTTAGTGTCATCCGCAAACTTGGCCACTTCACTGCTCACTCCCAACTCTACATCATTTATGAACAAGTTAAAGAGCATGGGACCCAGTACCGAGCCCTGCGGCACCCCACTGCTTACCGTCCTCCACTGCGAAGACTGCCCATTTATACTCACTCTCTGCTTCCTATTACTCAGCCAGTTTTTGATCCGCAAGAGGACCTGTCCTTTTACTCCATGACTCTCAAGCTTTCTAAGGAGCCTTTGATGAGGAACTTTATCAAAAGCTTTCTGGAAGTCAAGGTAAACAACATCTATCGGGTCTCCTTTGTCCACATGTTTGTTCACCCCCTCAAAGAAATGTAACAGGTTAGTGAGGCAAGATCTTCCCTTGCAGAACCCATGCTGAGTCTTCCTCAATAACCCATGTTCATCAATGTGCCTACTCATTCTGTCCTTGATAATGGTTTCTACCAATTTTCCCGGTATTGAAGTCAGACTGACTGGCCTGTAATTTCCCGGATCTCCTCTGGAACCCTTTTTAAAGATGGGGGTGACATTTGCTACCTTCCAGTCCTCGGGAACGGAGACAGATTTCAATGAAAGATTACAGATTTTTGTTAGAAGATCCACAAGTTCAACTTTGAGTTCTTTCAGAACTCTCGGATGTATGCCATCCGGACCCGGTGACTTATTAGTTTTTAATTTGTCTATCAGTTGTAGGACCTCCTCTTTTGTCACCTCAATCTGACTCAGATCTTTCAACACCCCTTCCAAAATTAGTGGTTCTGCGGCGGGCAAAAAGTTCTCGTCTTCCACAGTGAAGACGGAGGCAAAAAATTCATTTAGCTTCTCAGCCATTTCCCTGTCCTCCTTCAGTAATCCTTTTACCCCATGGTCATCCAAGGGCCCCACTGCCTCCCTGGCTGGTTTCCTACTTCTAATATATTTGAAGAAATTTTTATTGTTGGTCTTTATGTTTTTTGCAATATGCTCCTCATAGTCCCTTTTTGCCTGCCTGATCACAGTCTTGCATTTGATTTGCCACAGCCTGTGTTCCCTTTTACTAATCTCACTTGGACTGGTTTTCCACCGCTTAAAGGAGTCCTTTTTGCCTTTTACAGCTTCCATTACTTTGTTTGTTAACCATGCAGGCCTTTTCTTATGCCTGTTTGTGCCTTTCCTAACTTGTGGTATGTATTTTATCTGAGCTTCTAGGATTATAGTTTTAAATAGCATCCAAGCTTCCCCAAGGGTTTTGACCGTATGTACCTTTCCTTTCCGTTTCCTCCTCACATGCCTCCTCATCTCAGTGTATTTACCCCTTTTAACGTTAAACGTGGTTGTGGCGGTCTTTTTGGACAACTCCCTATTTATACAAACGGTGAAATCAATAACATTATGGTCACTGCTCCCCAGTGGCGCAATCACTTTTACATCTCTCACCAAGTCTTGGGCATTACTTAGGACCAAATCCAGGATCGCCCCACCCCTGGTAGGTTCTGAGACCATCTGCTCCATAGCACAGTCATTGAGAGCATCAAGAAACTCAATCTCTTTCTCTCGACCAGAACACATATTGACCCAATCAATCTGCGGGTAGTTAAAATCACCTATTACAACACAGTTTTTACGTTTTTACGTTTTTTACGTTTAGGATATAATAAATAATAATAATAATTTTTTTATTTCTATCCCGCCCTCCCCGCCGAAGCAGGCTCAGGGCGGCTCACAGCATAAAATACACATTACATCAGTTTACATTATAAAAACATGGTTAAAACAGTTATAAATTATTAAAATTAACATAACAATATGGCATTGTAAACATTAGATTTCGTAACATCAGATAATAAAAACATTTCCAGCAGCATACCTAGCTTTATTGCTGATTCTATCGCAAGTTGAAGGCCACCTTGAAAAGGTGGGTCTTGCAGGCCCTACGAAATTGATCTAAACATCTTAGGGCCCTCATCTCCTCGGGGAGTTGGTTCCACAATAATGGAGCGACGACCGAGAAGGCCCGATCCCGGGTGGCCTTCAGTCTGGCCTCCCTTGGCCCAGGAGTATTGCTATAACAATATGGAGTATTGCTATAACTTTAGACTATATTGCTGCACATTAGTAGCAGGAACCACAATTTTTCTGACACTGTCCAACAGAACAATTTGGCAGCTGGAAAATTTAGTACTAGCATTATCACTCTTAGTGCTGGAATGTAAGAAACAACTGCCATACAGGTGCAATTTCTGCCCTTTTGGAAGGAAATAAAAACCCTGATGTGAGTGGAATATACAGTGATCAAATGAAACAATACTAAATTAGAGAAGGCGGAAATGACAAATTGCTATTAAAGGTTAAAACATTATCTTTGATGACAAACAAAAGTAAAGTCATACATAAGCCTGTGAAATGTATTTTTCAAGAATAATGCTTTTAGTCTATCCATGCTTATTAAACACCTTAAGTGTTCATGTATTAAAGTGTTAATACTACTAAGTTTTCCATATGTCAAGTTGTTCTATTGGACAATGTCAGAAAAATTGTGACTTCTACTACTAATGTGCAGGAGTATAGTCTGAAGATATGACAAAACTCTGTATCCTAAACAGCTCAAGCGGCAATGCCCATTTTCCATATTTTAGAGACTTTTCAGATGGTTTACACCCAAACAATCTAAGACAAACATTAATTACGAACAAATCAATTAGCTGACATCTATTCTAAACACAAAGATACTATGGTCTGAGCTAATGATGCCTGAAAAAGATTGTGATGATCACCAGAACTGCTACTCAATCAAATCAGTCATGGCTAGAAAACCTGACAACGTTTATGAATGTGAAGATTTTTAGATGAAACATAAGGCTGCTGTGCAATATATAATGTGACGTTCCCTAGGGTTTCATATATTCCAATCCAGTAATCTAGCCACACCACCACATTGGCTTTCAGTCACATAATCACTGCTTCATGCTGTTTCAATTACAATCATGCACTACTTTTTTTCCCAGCAAGATCCTTCCTTCATTCATGATTGTAACCAATTATAGAGACTGAAGAAACTGATGGTATTACAGAAGCTCACTACTAAAGATACACTGTTTTGATAGGTAACCAAACAACCAGAAAACAAGGGGTATATGGATCAGAATGTTCTCATAGGTCCAACAAATGATTAATAAATACTCTGGCCACCAAGTGAAAGGCAGGTCACAGGGTCTGACAGCAAGGGTTCTCACGTCACAGTCCGTAAGTCATATTCCAAGGTTTCAAAATACAATCAAATTTAGAAGGCAGTCCAGGGTCAGGTTACCTATTCCCAGGGCTTTTTGGGTAGAAAAAGCCCAGCAGGAACTCATTTGCATATTAGACCACACACCCTAACACTAAACAGTCAGAACTGCATTCCTGTGCTTCCTGCTAAAAAAAAAAAGCCTGGCCTATTCCAAAAGAGCAGCCAAAGCAGTCCAAGCGTCCATGCAGTCTCTCTGCAGCATTATATAGGCAGTTTCTCTACAGGTGCTGTACTAGGACCCAGATCCTGGTGACATATCAGGTTCTTCTAGTATTTCCTTAGGAGAGGGGAGGCTGCAGGCTGCCAGCCATGTATCCCTGTGTTCATGAGTCAGCCCTTACCCTTCACCTCCTCTGCTTCTGGGGTACTTTGAGAGACCATGACAGGTCTGGCTGGAAGTGGGTCTGTGTTGGGGCCTCCAGGCCTGAAGGCTCTGCTGGCTCAGGGTCCCTTGGAAAGGCCTCAACGCCGCAGCCTGACAGGAAGGGTCTGCTAAGACAGGATTTAGAGATTGGTTGTCTTCTTTTTCCTCCAATGAGGACTCATTCTCCCATGCTGCACCAGAGCAATCCACAATATCAAATCAATTTCATACTAGGCTTCCCAACCCTCCCACCCTGGCGGGGGACCCCAGGATTTCCACCCTCTTCTCCCGCTCCCCAAAAAAATGGAAGCGGGGGGGAGGGGGAAATGGCACTGGGGAGCATGGTGAGTCGCTCGGAGGCCGCCGCGCCGCACCGCTGCCGCCCCCTCCCCGCCCACCGCAGTTCTTCCTCCGAGATGGGCCCAGGCTGAGCCCATCTCGGAGGAGCAGCCAAGAGACGGCAGCAGCGCAGGGGAGGGTGAGGCAGGCCAGGAGCATGGCGAGCCGCGAATCCGGGCCCTTCTAGGACCCGGACTTGTGGCTCGCCACGCCCCCAGCCCGCCTCCACCCCCCCCTCCGCTTCCACCCCAGAGGCGGAGCGGGTGAGGCCACCGCACCGCTGCTGCCTCTTCTCTGCTCGCCGTGGCTGCTCCTTCAAGATGGGCTCAGGCTGAGCAAATCTCGGAGGTGCAGCACGGTGAGCGGAGAAGAGGCGGCAGCGGCGGGGAGGCTCGCCATGCTCCCTGGCGCCATTTCCCCCCCTCCCCCTAGCTCCACCCCCAAAGTCTCCTGGCTCCACCCCCAAAGTCCCCAGATATTTTTGGGGTTCTACTTGGCAACCCTATTTCATACTTACTATCTATACATACAGGAAAATGGGTACAGTGAAACATAGGCTCAGTCAGTTTTTATTTTGTTAACTCAGTACCAGAAGGAATTAGTTTAACCTGGCTAAATACATCTTAGCCAAGTGTCCCTCAGCCCACTATCTATGTTTAGACCCCCCAAAAAAGATCAATGTGGCCAGGTCAGATGTTAATTTGAGAAAGGACACAGGTGGGCACACATAAGATTCAGGCTTGTTGAATAAGGTGGTTTTAACAAGAACACAAATACAATAAGCAGCATATTTATAGGGAAAGGAGATATATGAACACAGAAGGCTGGCATAATTACTGCGGGACAGGATACATGAAAGATATCAAAAGGTAGGGGGAAGGACTACACTGTAGAGAATCTCCAAAAGAGGACAGTTAATGCCTAAATGAGGAGATTATCAGGCTTGGCTGCCTGGAAAATTATCCTCTGATCTGGATACCCTTCCTATTTCTGTGGTAGAGAATTCCAGTTATTAACTGGTGAGGAAAACACACTCAGTCTTCTCGAGGACAGCCCTACCTATACTTATTTCATTCACATGTCAACCCCTGGCAGTGAAAAGAGATGGTTAAGGTATTTGAATTTGTCATGACAGGAAAATGAAAAGAAACAAGGAGACACAAACGTATTCACACTCAAATCAAGCAAATATCAAATGAAATACTTAGTATCTACTCTGCAGCATCTAACTGTGTTTATGCCACCTAAAATAGACTAGAAACACAAAATTTTATCATAAAAAGCTCACAGAGATGAACACATAAATCTGCTTTATATGACAGCCAGCCCATTTGCCAGTCTACCCCAATAGTGAGTGCCTCCCTAGGGAGAGACTGCTGCCATTCAGGGTAGAGCTGCTACCACTCGTTATGCCCCACTTCCCTCCCTGTGCTTTAGTTTGTTGATATCAAAGGAGAAGTGTGGTGTTAATTTGGGATTAAATATTTTTTGTTTTATTTGGAAATTCCTATGCCACCTCCCAGGGAACCTGTCCAAGTCTGTTTCTTTTTTGTGTGTTTGGGGAAGGGTTCATATTCTAAGAGCCCAAACTGAGTGAAGAAAAGTGGGGTTGGCCTCAGGTAATACCCCAGCTTCTGCACTGGACACTGCTGAAGAGGAAGGGGAAAGTGACACTCTGAGCAGCAGACAACCGAAACAGTGACTGAGAAACCAGGGCCACAGCTGCAACTCCGCACAGACATGCAGCTTCTAATGGAATGAGGCTTGCCAGTCCTCAGGTCTGGGCAGGGGATCCCCCAGTTTTGCAGGCTCCTCTATGCTGCCAACCAGCTGGCCGTGGAGGAAACCCAACCATGACAGCCATGATGTGTCTTTAGAACTCTCAGGCATGTTTAGAAACTAGCAAACTGCTTGTGTTTTGGAAGGTGTGTGTGTGCCTTTAAATCTCAGTGAGACTGATGCTCACAGGGGTGGCATGAACAGGCAGAGTCATGTGTATGAGAGAAGAAGAGACAGCACATCCCCTGGGTTCATTTTGTTTTCCTTTCAGAAGTTGTTTGTATAGTAAAAGGGATAGTAAAGAGTTAGCTAGAACCTGATTATGAGACAGAAGAAAACACCATCTCCTAGATCTTTCTCCACTTAAGTTGATTGAAATACAGCAGACTGCTACATTCAGCAAATCCAATGAGTAAAGTTATCTATACCATTGCCCCAGGGAGTTCACAAAAGTGTGGCCATGCAAACTACTTATTTTTGCTGCTTTGTGAGAGTGTGTGTGTGTGTTCACTTTCATTTAGTGAAAGTACAGCTGCTGGGGAACAAAAAAAAAGAGGAAAATGAAACTGTATTCGGAGGAACTGCACTGCTGTATTTTTATTTATTTGGAATGGGAAAGTCTCCCGCCTCCACCCTAAAAGTCTCCCAGCAACTCTAAATGGAACCTTGCACCAGCAAGCAAAAAAACACTTTGTGGCCATGCTGGGTTCCTCTACCACACTCTCACTGAAAACCAACATAGTTACAGTGTCAAACTAGGATCAGGGAGACCCAGGTTCAAATCTCCATTCTGCCATAGAAATTCACAGGATGACTTTAGTCCAGTCACTCTATCTTGTGACTGCCTCCTGTTGCTTGCTGGTAAGGATGGCATAGGAAGAAGATGGGATGTTCCCTGCACTCCACCTCATAAAGGTATTTCCCAGCCTTGATGCCCAAGACATAAATGAAGATGCCAGTGACTGAATCTGGGACTTTATCCATGCAAAGCATGTGGCTAACCACTGAGATATGAGCCTTCTGCAGCACTTTTAATTACAGCTGTATTAATTAGGGCAAGCATTCTTCTCTGAGAGACTCAAAGTGAAAATTACAAATTCTCCATCCATTCAATTTTCAGCTACTGATTCTAAAAGACAAAGGATGAACTGTTGCCCAAATTGGACCCAGAGAATGAGAAATTAGTATTAATAAGGGTTCCAGAAAGGAATAACAGAGGACCTTGTGGTCTGTTTACACCAGGGTGGTATCCCTGGAGAAATCCCAAAATAAAATTATTGAAGAAAGTAAGTGATTTATAAACACATAAATTCGTTATATACAAAATAAAGAGGTAAAAATATATAAACCTACACTAGGCACTAAGAATAACACAAACGCATGCACACACTAATAAGAGCATACTTATAAAAGGTAGAAGGGAGGAAATTGGAAGTTTTAGAGAAGGGACATATAACCTTATATCTAGGCTTCAGGGTCTGGAGGACTCCAGGGTCAGACACAGCTGAGGACCAAGGAGCAGAGCATCAAAAAGGAGCCTGTGAAGAAGCTGCAGGAGTGGTCAGGTAGTGGGAGAACCTGGCATACAGGGCTGGCGCATGGGAGTCGGCAAGGTAGGTGGCTGCCTGGGGCGCCACCTCACCATAAGAGTGGGGGCAGGCGCACTCCCTCCCTGTCCTTGCTCATGCCAAGGGCGCTCACTTCAGAGTGAGCTGGCTGGGCAACGGCCGCCCGTGGGTGCCACTGCCCAACCAACTCCCTTTGAAGAGGTAGAGGGCTGGGCAAGGGGCAGCTGGCCGAGAAGTGGCTGGGCAGCGGCCGCCCACGTGCTTCTTCCTGCTTTTTGAATAAGAATGCAGGGGAAAGCATGCAGTGGCCACTGCCCAACCAACTTCTTCTGAAGGGGGGGAGGCCCCACAGCCCCTGCTCAGCTTCCTACAAAGCAGAAGAGGCCGGCTGGACAGGGGGCACACGAAGCATTGTTTCTTCATTCTGAGCAGCCCAGCCGCACTTTGGAGGGAGCTGAGCAGGGGCCACAGCGCACGGGGTTTTTTGCTCTGATTGCTCGGAATGAAAAAACAACGCCCCCCCCCACAGCCTCTGTTCAGCTCCTTACAAAGCAGGACAAGGCTGCTGGGCAGGGGCATGCCGCTGCAATGATGTCACTTCCAGGTGATGTCATTGTACCACGTGCACAAAGCATGCGATTAGACATGGAGGGGTACTGGTGCAGGGTTCTGCCAGGGGCGGCAGAAACCCTAACGCTGGGTCTGTTGGTATACTTTCCACTGAGTAGGAATGGTCTTTTTTATGGTGAAGGATCTCATAGTTAGGCATGGGTACCCACTTTCCCAGGAACATGACTGATCCAATATATGAAGCTTGAATTTGACTGGGAATTTGGAAGTAACTGCTGTCAAAACCTGGCAGGAAGATTAGTAGGAAAATATCTGACATTCCAATGTGGGGTGATCATTGGATGGTTTTAGCATATTAACAAAGAACCAGGAGTGAATGATGAGCTTAAATGCCCTCCTGATGTCCCATCCTGGGAGAATGAGATGTTAGGCTGCCTTTATCAATGGCTGGGTTGGATTAGTGATACTTAAGGGTTACTCAGCTGTCTATTGCTGGAAATGGTTCAGATTGCCTTGATGAAGTATCCCTTGAAGCAAGGGCTGATTATATTAGGCATACTTTGAAGCTGGGCAGACACCTCTGAGGTGTGTCAGGATATTGAGTGGTGTTCATAGCACTGAAAGGAGGTTTTATTCTTGAACAAGATATGCCATGGAGCCGGGGAGGGGGGGGTGGAGTTTGCACTTTATAAAAAACTGGTTTATAAAAAAATTCCAGTACAACCATCCTTTTCTTTCCTGGGATTTTCCAATGTCATAGCTGAACTCAGTTGCCTTTATGAGACTCCCTAAGTTTCAAATCCCCTGACATTTAGGCTCAAAAACTGGGTTCTAATTAAAACAACTAAGTCCAAAATAAATGGGAGACCCTTCATCACAGGGGAATTCAACTGGAGGAAGGGTCAGGGTCCTTACAGAAGATCATATCAATGACAATACATTCAACTTTATATCTTCGAATACTTTCCCCCCTCTATCTTTAAAGGCATACAGTGAGTCAGAATTCACCCTTAGGTCTTACTATCCTGACGACAACACTGTGAGGTAAAGTATGTTGCAATATTATTTAATTTGTGCATTTTTATTTCACTCTTTTCCAAGGAGCTCAGAGTTTCATGCATTCAGCATTTTGTGCTCCCGAATTTTAGCCTCACAACAGCCCTGGGGTTAGGTTAGGTTCAGAGAAGGTGTTTAATTTGCCCAGAGCTATCCAGAACATTGTGTATCTGACCAACTATTTTAATCTGGGTCTCTCCCATGACTAAACCCAAACTCTTCTCACTGCATCACAGTGGTCTAGTACAGAAATAAAGCTGGCTCCCTGCACTCAGCAGCTAACCTTGAGACTGTTTCCTCCTCATGCTCCTGTTCTGTGGAGGAAACTCCCAACCATGGTCCACTGTTACAAGTGCAAGGATCCTTATTGTGGTTAACACTAACTTTCTTAACTAAGAGGAAACGGTCCTTATCATCAGAGTATCTGTAATGATTGAGGCAAGAAACAGAAGTTCTTAAACCTAGTGCCAGTTTACAAGAGATGGGATTGGATTCAATCAGCTTTTCAGTTGATTAGGAAAGAGTGGCCTGCTTCGGCAATCAAAACCCGCTATACCGAGAATCATCTGACCTGCATTTACAAAATACATATGGGATATAGTAGAGAGTAGAAATGCATGGGATTGGTGACAAAGCTGGCTAGATCCAGACTAGGATTTCCAATGAGCCAGTGCCATGTCTGTACTAGATACTAATTTTGAAACTGCGGACTATGAGCCCAATTGCAGCTGCAGACGCAGACAAGCTACACATAGAAATGTTTCCTAGCCAAGTCAATCCAGCTTCAACTGTGGGAAGGAAAGATATGTTTCTCCCTCTGGAGTTTTGTATTAGTTTTCTTTTCCCTCTCCAGGGAGGATTATTCTCCAGACTCCACTCCTTCTAACTACACATTTAGCAGTGTCTGAATAATATGCAGAATGAAATACCTGCCTCAGCCATGAGATTTTATAACCCCATTTAAAAGTAAGCACTGAAATCCACTGCAGGATTCTAGCCTTCTGGTCTTTGACAGCCTGCATATCACTTGCTTTTAAGTGCAGTTCAGGGTATAGTTTAATATGTCTTTAAAATTTATTTTCTCCCGCAAGTGTGAATATGAAACATGGAGACTAGACTTTCTACCCAAAATGAAATTCTAACGTGAGCTATACAAAGCAGACTTTGCTGAAGAGCAGATGATTGTATGTGCAAAAATGACCAAAAAGTGTAATATGATTTTGACATGCAAACCACAGTAAATACTGGCAATGCAGTTTCTCTGTAATTAGGATGGAAAGTCTCAGTACCAAAGACTCCATGATTTGAACTAGGGGTGGGAGTGCAGAGTTCTAGCCCCACTTAGAGATGGAAAATTTCTAAAAAAATTGAAGCCACAAAAGAAGGAAAAAAAACATTAAAAGGTACTGTGCAGATTGCAGGTGCAGTGGTGGCAGAAAGGTGAGCTTGCTTTGCTGCCATTATGCCACAGAGTAGGTATGATCATGTGAGCTCACATCACCTGTGTTCAGCTGTATTTTTCTCCATTTGTGCTCTAACCACATTTCAACATCCAAACCTCCTCACTAAACTAAGGGGCATTCCAAGCTCCATAGAAGGAGAGAGGGTACTTAGGGGTAATCATCCACAGCCTGAGTCATCTCTGTATCCTGCAGGCCAACCAGGACTGCCACAGGAGCACCAAACTTGCTGAACAGATAATCCACAAGAGAAATCAGAAACCCCTCTAAATCCATCACCCTGCTGGGGTGGTCCATCCTAATTGTTCCCCTACCCTTGTGGAAGTTCCAAGTGTCCATGAGTCTAAATCTCACCAGATAAAGATCAGTCCATGACAATGGAAGAGGGGGAAATTCTCCAATTACTAAACCACATACCTTATCCCCAGAGAAAACCAAATCAAGTATGTGTAGGTAACAAAATGTTCTGAGATAGCCCAATGATTGCCAAAGTGGCATATCTTTCTCCTCTCTTCTATTTTATCTTCTTAACAACCCTGTGAAGAAAGTTAGATGGAGAATATGTGGCTGGCCCAAGGCCACCCAGCAAACCTTCCATGGTGGAGTGGGTCCTCATATCTAGTCCAACACTGGAACACACTGCCTTTCTCCAAGCACCATTAAATGGTTTTTAAAAGCTTAAATTGTAATTATGTTTTATTGGTTTTCATTGGTTTTAACTTGAGAATATGATGGGAATTGTAGGCAAAAAACATCTGGAGAGCTACCATTGGCCACCCCTGCAATATGGCCTTGTTGCCAGCAGTTTTTCAAAGCATAGTAAAACTAATAAAGAATTCTCAATACCCTCTTTAAATTAAAATTCTAGAATTTAAAAAACCCTTTGACGGAAAAGAAAAGAGTCACCTGTCCTCCAAACACCACTGAAATTAAGTGAAGTTCAACATCTGCAACATGTAACATATTATACAGATAAAAATATTATGCTTGCACAGAAACTAGGTCCTCTGCTCCTCACTTTGCCTTAATCCAAAATGTTGCTTTTCCTTTGAGGTTTTACTGGCTCTGCTGCATAGGGCTGCCAATCCCTAAGTGGAGTTATAATAAACTCTGCTTAATATACTTGGGAGTTCAAACCAGGAAAAATTAAGCATATTCATTTCAAAACAGTTGATTTTACTGGATTTTAATTTGTTGTATTGTTGTTGAAAAATATTGATGAATCCATATTTCCCCCTTCCCCCTTTTTTCTTCCTGTGCACCCCCCTTTTCTATATATATAAATATATAAATATATATATACACATATACATACATATACATACACACACAACATATTCATTTCAGCAGTTGGCTATTCACAATAAAATGTGTGATAATGGGACTTGCTAGCAGGAGAGTACTGTGTTCTGCTATCTTCCTTCTCACTTCTCAAAAGATCCAAGCAGCAAAAACTTGCTGACAGTCAGGGATATAAAGCACTGCATTGGAATGTAGCTATTTTTGTTTATACAATACTAGCATGAAACCTGTGCTTCGCTATAGTGTTTAACTACCTTTATAAACCAGTTATAATACTTCTGGGTATGTAACTTTTTTGTGTTTTAGAAGTGTGTTTTGTTTTTGGAATTGGTTTTGTAATATAATAGCAGTAAGCCTGTTGTGGAGGGAAATACAATGAGCTCTAGATAGAGGCTCTGGCTGAGTCCCCACCCACCCTCGCTGTCTTCCCACCGTACCCAAGTGAAAGCATTTACTCCCTCCAATTCTGGTATCTTCCCACCCAACCAAGACAGCCATTTTCTGTAGGGAAATTGATCTGACTTCAGCTTACCATCATCTCCCTCTTCTGCAGCCTTTACCTAGGAAAAATACATCATTTCTCCACAGTGTGGACCAAAGCAGCTTACATCATTCTCATCTCCCCCTTTTGTTCTGTACAACAACCCTGTGAGATAGGTTAGGCTGAAGGTTTGTGACTGGTCTGAAATCACAGTGTGGAGCAAAGCAGGAGGGAAGCAACATCAGCAAGGTATAATGACACAGAGTCCACCTTGCAAAGCAGCCATTTTCTCCAGGGGAGCTTATCTCTGCCATCTGAAGAACAGTTGTAATTCTGAGTGATCTCGAGCCCAAACTTAAAGAATGGCAAGAATGGTTCTCCTGGAGGAAGTGGCTTTTTTGGAGGATGGAGTCTATGGCATTGTAACTGTCTGAGGTCCCACCTCTCTTCAAAGTCCATGCTCTCCATGCTCCACCTCAAATCTTCAGGAATTTTCCAACCTGGAGTTGATAACCCTGCCTGCTTTCCAGTAGCAGTAACAACATTCTGGAGAGCAGCTGTAATCCTGAATTATCTCCAGTCCTCACCTGGAGAGTGGTAACAATGGTTACCCAGGAAGAATTGGCTGGTTTGGAGGGTGGAGTCTATGGCACTGTATCTGTTTGAGGTCCCACCCCTCTTCAAAGCCCATCCTCTCCAGGCTCCATTCCTCAAACCTTCAGGAATTTCCCAACCTGCAGTTGGCAACCCTATCTCCTTCCTAGCCAACCATCAACCAGCCAATCATGAAAAAAAAATGCACTCCCCAACTTTTATCTCTTTTTCCTTCAATACTAGTATTAGAAGAAAACACGGACATATACAGTGCAATCCTAAGGGCAGTTACTCCAGTCTAACTCATTGAAATGGACTAGGACTGGAATAACTCTGCATAGGATTGTATTCCTATTGTTTTATATGTGTAACAGAGGAAGAACAATTGTCCCCAAATGGTTTATTGAGGGCTTCTTTGCACTAACAAAACAAGTTCATAAATTTCAAGCAATCACTTATAGAATATATAAGAAAGAAATTACGGAGCAAGACATAAACAATGCCATGGATTCAAATATGCAAATCTACAGAAATTATATCCATTGTTGAAAACATGGAAGTATATTGCTTTTCTAAGGATAGGTACATGTTACACCTTCAAGGACAGGATAGAACACTGTTTTTTTTTAATTCAGTATAGGGGATTCTACCATGTTATAAACCAAGAAGAAATCTCCAGGGCTTTTTGAGGCAACCATCACTTTAGCATTACAAGGTAATGAACACAACAGAGATGCCAAAATCCATTATATAGCGCGAGATGTAAGAGAGGGGAAAAAAGGTGTGCAGCAAATCACTAACAAGAAAAGCAAAAGCTTCTAAAATGCCTCAGCCTCTTCAATTTAAAGATCTGATTATATTCAAGTAAACTAAGGAAGAATGGTTAAGCCAGACAGAAGTGTTAACTGTAAGCAAAACACTAAATGGAATCCAGCACATTGCTGAGGCTTTCATCTTGTCCAGTGTTGAAAGATCTTTAATCTGGCAAAGAGATACAGAAGGAATACACAACATGCAAATGTACTTAGTATATTTTATATGAGCAATACAATAGGAATAAAGGATGATTCTACATAATACTGTCCTCCACAAGAACAATCCAAAATTATTCCTATGGAGTAAAAAAGGAGCAGGGTTTTTTTTTTTTAATTTTTTTTACATATTCTGAAATATTCAACTAGAATACAAAATTCAAATGGTATTTTCCACATACATTCTAGTATTCATTCCCAAACATTTCCATGGAGAAAGAACTGTAAATTGAAATAAACCCTAATAGTGAATGTATTCAGAAAGAAATATTACTGATTGTTAATGACTGTATGGTCCCATACTCCCCAGGTGCAAGACTGATATTCTGTATTGCATACAGACAGAGAATTTGAACTCAGATTTTTTTTTTGTCATTTTTATGATCATTTGTTCCATTATAGATGCCACTACTGTATGGATCTGAAGAGTTTCTGACAGTGTCTTTTATGCCAAGAGTAAAAAGGGAGGGTGTGTTTGAAAGAAGAGTGGAAGAAACTGGAGGAGAGAATTGGGGGAAAATGGATGTAAAAGGGCTTGGTTGATGGAGGTCAAGAGGGCAAAATGTACAGCTGATGGATGGGAGATGAGCCAGTTCAAGATAAAAAAAGCTGGGAAGGAGGTAGAGGACAGGGATGTCCTAAGGGAATGGAAGACATCACAATACACACATGGTTTTGAAAAAGTTCTCAAAGATACTGCAAGGGTCTATGGTCATAGGAGAAGCAGTCTGAAATTAGGAATTTAGCAGTTAATTTCTTTTCCACACTCAAATCAATTCTGTCTCCCCCAGATATCTAATTTTTTTACCACTCTGTTTTCTGGACTCCTTTTCCATGCACCTACAATTCTATTTCTGTTCTTTCTTTTACCTGCAACTTTGTTGGCTAGGATTTCCTCTTTATTCCCTTCTTCACTCCTAAAAGCTATTTCTACCCTTTTCTCACACTCTCGCTTTCTCTTCTTCATACCCAGCTGTACCGTTCTCTCTTCTCTCCTTCATTATCTCCCATCTTTCATTTAATTCAGAATACCTCCACTAAATGCATTTTTCTTCCCTCCTGCTCTGATCATTTTATTCCATCATCTTTGAAATGAGGAACAGCCATCTGGAAAAAATGCAGACAGACACCTTTACCATAAAAAGGGATGTTTAACATGCCTGACGTAGTCAGTGCTGCTCATCATGACTTTCTTATGCAACCTATTAACAATTGACAGCTACAATCTAAGAGGCAAATCTTGCTGTAGGTATCAAAACTCAGCCCCTACTTATGCCCAAATGGCACTCATCTTGAAGTGAAGAAACACAAAGGAAAGGACATTTTGTTTACATGGACTAACAGGAATGAAAAAAACAACAAGCAAATTATTTGCCATGAACGCTTCCACGTTGTAAGGAAGCAGTGACATAAATTGATCTACACAAAAAGCCTTTGACAAAAAGTCAGCTGGGTATTATGTTGTGAGCTTGTGACTCCTACTTTCTGATGAAAAGAACCACTCTAGTTATAATTTTTCACTCACAAAACCTGTTTTGAAACAAAATCAACAGAAGCCCACTTTCCCATTTGGACTTCATATATGAGAGGCAAAGAAGCAATCTTCAACTTCTGCATCTCACAAGAGCTGTGCTATCTCTTTTGTAAATTTAAAATTCTCTCCCAGGCAAGATCATTTCTGCACACAATAGAATTTATAATACTGCCCATATCCCCAGGCAATATACATAAAAATGTCAATTAAATGCGAATAATGAATTTGCTTTGCCTCCTCTGCCACCAACGCTGCCAGCAAAAAACTCATGATGGGGTATTCTCTGTAAAACCCAATCATTTCTAGATTACAATATATTGCTCATTTACTTTAATTTGTCTGTCAATTTCTTTCACATTTTCTATTACTAGAAAATTTTCCTCTCTTCTTGCCATTAGCACTTTCTTTCTGTGCTTCTGTCATTATGTCCTTTCACCCCTATGGTGCATGAAATACACCATAACATGACTAACCCATACTTGCAACACACAGGTTACAATAGGACCAGCAAGTAGATGCATCTGTTGTTTATTTGGTACCTGCTTTTTTGCAGAAAAGTCTACATCTCCATGCAATTTATGTACTTCATCTTTTAAAGCCATTTTGAGAATTATGCATTTGGACTAGATTTAAAGCATCTAGCAGAAGACCAGAAACACAGCACAAATGCATTCTTTCAACAAACTGTTTTAAATAAATATACTTTCAATCTATATCTGAAAATTCACACTGTGCTGTTATCATATTTTCAAATTTAGCTTACCAAGAATTAATCAAAGATCAAAATCATTCAGCTATGTCCAGAACCCTTCCCCCCCCTTAAAAACCTGTCAACACTTTAAAAGGTAATTCTAGACAGACACAGAATTAATTACCATCATATGGAAAGCCTCTGCACTGTTTAGAAAAGCTTTTAACATTGAACAAAATAATGCCGTTGATATTTAATACAGTGTAGTGGGTTAGATAGTAGGTAGACCTGAATTCACTTTCCTATTCAAGAACAAAGCTCACTGTATGACTTTGGCACAATTACCATGACTAACTCTAGCCTACCTTCAAAGGGTGTTATGTGGATAAAAACAGGAGGAAGAAGAATCGCCATCTTGAACTCCTCAAAGGATGGATGAGTTAAAAATGTAATAAAAACTAAATTAGGAATATTAGCACATCTGGATCCAAAGTTTTGCTTGGGAACTAATGTGTTGCAGCTTGATGTGTGTTCTTGGACTATACTATCTCTTTGCTCCTTAATGATTTTCATTAAATCTGCTCTTATTGTTCTCTTCTTACTTGATTTATTTTTAATTTAATTTAACACTGTAACAGTCTTTGACCATATGCAATATATTGGATTATTTCTAGCCCAAATGTAAAACATGTGCTGCTAGTAGAGACACTACCTTGAGTTTAAGGCAGTACATTTAAACATGAACAAAAATTCAACATTTTGCCTATAAAGCTGGATGTGGCATGGAGTTCTCAAACTATTTACCTTATATTTTGCCAGTTTTAATTGCAAATAATTAAGCCTAAATCATGCATGAAGTGCAATGGAGGCATACAGGAGAAAGAGACAAGTTGAAGCATTTAGGGAGGAGTGCCTGGAGTCATCATGCATAAAGCATAACCCCCTCTTGGGCATCAATGCAAAACAATGAAAAACTCACTACTCAACAACCTTTTGAAAACTATAATCATTTACTATCTGCTACAACTCCCAAACCCCAACTACCAGATTTTAAAGAAAATGAAAGTATGATATGGGATTAAACTAGGAGGTTGGAAAAATAAAATCTGCCTATGCCACTGCAATAACATTAACAGCCACCAAGCCACACATTTAAAAAAAAAACCATTATCTTTATATGCCACATTGCCTGCAATTCTGAGCTACCATCTTCAATTTCCAACATATTTGCCTGCATGTTGCTACAATTACCATGCCTGCTCTGGTATCATAAGTGGCTAAGGAAGACAGTGCATAAGAAGAGAACATAAGAATCTAAGAAGGGAAGAGTAGCCTTTCTGGATCAGACCAACACTCCATCTAGTCCAATATACTGTTTAATACAGTGGCCAGAGTGAAAAAAGAACTGTGCCAAACCAAAAATACACAATGTAATTAAACAAACACTTCTCAATATGTATTAGGGATGATGTACAAATATTACAAAATTTAAAAAATAACTTATAGATAAGGTACCAGTCATACACAAAAGATAGTCACTTATAGGGGTTGATCCACAAAGTCCTTAGTCCTTAAAATGGAAGCAATAATCCAAGTTCATAAATCAGTATAGAGGTCCACTCTGTTTTGGAAATAAGCAGCCCCGTGGTGCAGAGTGGTAAAGCTGCAGTACTGCAGTCTGAACTCTCTGCTCACAACCTGAATTCGATTCCAGCAGCAGCTGGATTCAGGTAGCCGGCTCAAGGTTGACTCAGCCTTCCATCATTCCAAGGTTGGTAAAATGAGTACCCGGCTTGCTGAGGGGGAAGTGTAGATGACTGGGGAAGGCAATGGCAAACCACCCCGTAAAAAGTCTGTTGTGAAAACATCATGAGGCGATGTCACCCCAGAGTCGGAAATGACTGGTGCTTGCACAGGGGACCTTTCCTTTTCCTTTTTCTATTTTGGAAAGATGCTGTAAGGCGCTGACTCCTGTAATTTTGTCTATACAGAGAATCTGGAAAATCAGCTTATGGAAAAAGCTGTGATCTATGAAATGTGATTTTTCAGCTAGCAATCACGTAAAGGACATCTATCCTTTCAAGCTGACCTAAGCGAGTGGACCTCTATTCTGATTTATAAATTTGGAATATTGTTTCCATTTTAAGAACTAAGGACTTTGTGGATCCCCATAAGTGACTTTATCTTTTGTGTATTAATGGTGCCTTCTCTATGTTACTTTCTGAATGTTGTAATATTTGGACATTGTCCTTAATACATATTGAGAAGTGTTTAATTGCATTGTGTATTTTTGGTTTGGCACAGTTTTTTTTTCACTCTGTCCTTACTGTGCTGCCACTTTGCTCAACTTCATACAGTGGCTAAGCAGATGGTGTGGATCTTTTTGGGATACAGCAAAAAGAACTGAACACAGTATTTCAAATGTGGCTACCAACACAGACCTATACAAGAATATTTTAATAATGGCCCTTAGGGCTTTTTTTCAGCAGAAATGCACAGGAATGCAGTTCTGGCTAGCATGGCATCAAGATTGTGCCCTAAAATGCAAATGAGATCCTGCTGGGGGGTTTTTAACAAAAAAAAGTCCTGCTAGCCATTTTGTTTTCAGTTCTTTTGCTAATAATTTCAGTCACAAAATCCGCCCTTTTCACCACTGTTGCACAGCCATCATTTTCATTAAGCTATCTGACATAACCCCCTTGATCTTTTTTTTCTAATAAATCACCAGCAGGTCATATCTGAGTAGTATATATTTAAAGCTAGGAATTTTTTTGCCTAAAAATATATTGCTTTATATTTACTACAGTTTTTATGTCACCACCCATGCACAACTGCAGAGCTCTGTACAATTTACAATAGTTCATACTAAGATTGCCAGGTCTCCTAGCCATCACAGCAGGGAGATTTGGGGGATGTTCCAGGGGTGGGTGGGATGTTGTGCATGACGCTCTAGTTTTTGGCCAAAACTCTATGGGTTTCTTGCCTTCAAAACCATAGAATTTGCCAAAAAACAGAGTGTCACCATGCAACGTCCCAGGCACGATGATGTCACCCAGAAGTGATGCCATCTCTTTAGGGACATCACTTGGCAACCTCCCTGTTTGGCATTTCCCCCACCACAGATCAAAGCCCCCAAAAGTAGAACTCCCACTGGGACCTGAGGGCTGGCAACCCTAGTTTTTGCTATCCTAAGTAATATGGGATCATCTGAAAATATGATTAATTCCAGATTCCTAAGTAATAAGAGATCATCTGGAAATATGACTAATTCCAGCTTATGAACAAATTAAATAAACACTGGTCCCATTACCAATCTCTGTGGGACCCAAGTACTTACTTCCCTTCCCGTTGAGAACAGAATTTCTAGTCACTATTTCCTGCTGTTTAACCAGATTCTAATGTATGAGAAGTTCTTTTGAGTTTCATTAAAAAGTCCATGTATTTATTAACTTTCTCAAAAACTTACAAAATGTTGTAAGACCAGCCTTCACCTTACAGAAGCGATGCTGTTTCCTCCTCAGAAAGGCATGTTCCTCTGTGTCTTTATTAATCTGTTCCTGAGGACTGGAAGGTAGCAAATGTCACCCCCATCTTTAAAAAGGGTTCCAGAGGAGATCCAGGAAATTACAGGCCAGTCAGTCTGACTTCAATACCGGGAAAGTTGGTAGAAACCATTATCAAGGACAGAATGAGTAGGCACATTGATGAACACAGGTTATTGAGGAAGACTCAGCATGGGTTCTGTAAGGGAAGATCTTGCCTCACTAACCTGTTACATTTCTTTGAGGGGGTAAACAAACTTGTGGACAAAGGAGACCCGATAGATGTTGTTTACCTTGACTTCCAGAAAGCTTTTGATAAAGTTCCTCATCAAAGGCTCCTTAGAAAGCTTGAGAGTCATGGAGTAAAAGGACAGGTCCTCTTGTGGATCAAAAACTGGCTGAGTAATAGGAAGCAGAGAGTGAGTATAAATGGGCAGTCTTCGCAGTGGAGGACGGTAAGCAGTGGGTGCCGCAGGGCTCGGTACTGGGTCCCATGCTCTTTAACTTGTTCATAAATGATTTAGAGTTGGGAGTGAGCAGTGAAGTGGCCAAATTTGCGGATGACACTAAATTGTTCAGGGTGGTGAGAACCAGAGAGGATTGTGAGGAACTCCAAAGGGATCTGTTGAGGCTGGGTGAGTGGGCGTCAACGTGGCAGATGCGGTTCAATGTGGCCAAGTGCAAAGTAATGCACATTGGGGCCAAGAATCCCAGCTACAAATACAAGTTGATGGGGTGTGAACTGGCAGAGACTGACCAAGAGAGAGATCTTGGGGTCGTGGTAGATAATTCACTGAAAATGTCAAGGCAGTGTGCGTTTGCAATAAAAAAGGCCAACGCCATGCTGGGAATTATTAGGAAGGGAATTGAAAACAAATCAGCCAGTATCATAATGCCCCTGTATAAATCGATGGTGCGGTTTCATTTGGAGTACTGTGTGCAGTTCTGGTCGCCGCACCTCAAAAAGGATATTATAGCATTGGAGAAAGTTCAGAAAAGGGCAACTAGAATGATTAAAGGGCTGGAACACCTTCCCTATGAAGAAAGGTTGAAACGCTTAGGGCTCTTTAGCTTGGAGAAACGTCGACTGAGGGGTGACATGATAGAGGTTTACAAGATAATGCATGGGATGGAGAAAGTAGAGAAAGAAGTACTTTTCTCCCTTTCTCACAATACGAGAACTCGTGGGCATTCGATGAAATTGCTGAGCAGACAGGTTAAAACGGATAAAAGGAAGTACTTCTTCACCCAAAGGGTGATTAACATGTGGAATTCACTGCCACAGGAGGTGGTGGCGGCCACAAGCATGGCCACCTTCAAGAGGGGGTTAGATAAAAATATGGAGCAGAGGTCCATCAGTGGCTATTAGCCACAGTGTGTAGGGCCATTGGCCTGATCTAACATGGCTTCTCTTATGTTCTTATGTTCTTAATCCTATCTTTAGCAAGAGTTTTCATTTTGGTTTTGAGACTACCCATTTCACATCAACTCTTAAGAACCTTTGGATGCATGCCTCCCAAACCTGCTGATTTTTTAATCTTTAACTTCTTGACTAGCTCTTGACACCTCTATTGGTGGGAATGAAGATGAACATCCCACCCAATTTTATTTCTTTTAAAGTATCCCAGTTCATATGACTGAAATGGGGGGGGGGGGCACAAGAGTTGTAGAAACTGATTTACTCTAGACTAGAAAGTTTCATAAATCAGGCAACCTTTACAATGCACAGTATCCACAGAATACCTAGTAGTGTAACAAGCCACTATGCACACCACTTGTGTCTTTTTAAGATGTCTCACAATTAATAGGGAGGGTAATTTCTACATTGTCTCAAACCAATCATGCAGCTCAATCCTGTGCATGTCCACTCAAAAGTAAGCCCTACTAAATTCAATACTCTGAATAAACATGTAAAATTGCAGCCTTAGTCACACCCCACTGAAGTATTACTTTGGAGTTCCTCACTGGGAAGATCCTGATTTAATCCAGCCGATTTAATGTACAGATTTAATATGTAAAAGTAGCAGCCCAATAAAGCTACAGATGGACATCAAAAACCTCAAATAATTATTTCCATTGCTTCAAATACACCATATCACAAGTACTGAAATGTTTTCCTCCTGCTCTGCATCATATATTTTGATGTTATCATAATCTCTACAGTTGCCATATGGAGAACATTTATATGCAAAATTCATCTGATGCTATCTAAATCATTCTGTTTTATCATAGCCATATGGAAATGTGAATAGATGAACAAACACCATACATGTCCCCTATTTGTGCAGGAACCACAGCAGCGCTTCTAGTAACCCATTTCCCAATGATATGAAGGGTTTGTCTTTAATATTAGTTTGATCCTTTGTCTTCTTTGGCCTGAGGTCTCTCAGCAGGTAGCTATCCAGAGTGCTGTTTTGTGCATTAATTTTATCATGTGAGGGTGGTGAATAAATTGAGACAACATTCCAGACAGGCATGACTTCCCTGAAACTTTGCAGACTGCAGTTGTGAAAAACACATACCATATTTCACAATTCATTATGATTACACGTAATAATGCATTTACCACTGTGTGAAACCACAGCGGCAAAAGGGCACTGTAAATGTGACTTCAGATGCCCTGATTATTTGTAAGAGCATAGTAGTAAAGCACATGCTTGTATGAAGGATGTTCATTATCTGGAATCTCCAATTAAACGATTTTTTTCAGACAGGCTTTTCTCTGCATGGAACCCTGGACAGCTGCTGGCAGTCAGAATAGACAATACTGGAAGAATTACAGGAATGACTTAGTATTAGGAAGCGTCATATGTTCACATGCTTATCCACACTAGACAAAGTATGCTAAGGCGTATTTTCTCAAGCCATTTATAAACTACATAGTTCAGCAAAACTAAGGCATAAAGTTCACTCTACCATCTTTGAAAAAGTTACAAACAATATTATCACGGGGGGATACTAGGGACTTTCCATGAAAAACAACATAGTTAGCTAAAGCCACTGTTACTTTAAATTGCAGTGGGACTGTCCTGCCACCTCTTTGCCTTGCTGCATCCCACAAGGAAAAATAATGCCTATGAGCAAGTCTTACTGACCATCTGCATTCCTTAGAGACCATGCAATGGTTACAAGGGACAGGCCAGGGGTCCCCAACATTTTTGAGCCTGTGGGCACCTTTAGGCTTCCGACAGGGTGTGGTGGGAACAGGTACAAAATTGTTGTCACAGGAGGCAGAGCCAGTCACAAAATGGCTGCTGCAGCTTACCTTCAGTCAAACACTGGAGATCTTTGTGCTATGCTGGCAGCTGCTACCAAAGGAATGTTTTTAAAAATCTGCACAGTCATTCAATTCTCCAATGGCCAGTTAGAAGATCTGCTGGGCAAAAGACCCCTTCCCCCTAAAAACGCTTGGCAGACATCAAGAAAGGTGTTAGTGGGCATTGTCACACCCGTGAGTGCCACATTGGGGACTTCTGGCATAGGCAATATAAGGGGATGAGAAAGACCATGACCAAGAAAGGAACATCATACCATGAATCAACTTTCTTTCACAAAACAATAAACAAACAAACAAACATCCATTCAACTGATACAGAAGAAAATATGTAGAACATGAAGCTAGTTACCCTCTTTTCCTTTTTTTTCTTTTAATTCTTTGGGATAGAAGTGCAAAATATATGGTAAACCAAGCATTTCTCATTTATACTTGTGAAGAAATCCCCTAAAATCTGTTAATCTGACTGCCCAATTTGGTATGCTGTGGTATATGTAATAAAGTATCAGAAATATTAAAGAGCACTGATGTTGATATTTGCAGCTGTCATACTCCTCATGCCAGGGGGTAAATAAAAAGAGAATGCGGTTCAGAGAACAAACAAACACCCAGTTATTTGGCAGTTGGGTGTCTTCAGAGCTGAAGACAACATCAAGCACCTGGGAAAAGACCAAAGATGTTAATGCCAGACAAGGCTACCTGACTAAAAGTAAATCCAGGTCACAATTCTGACGTATAAAAAGGGTCATCCCTTTATGAAAGTACTGGGAAAATGTGTTATATGCAGATACATAGCAAACATGGAATCATATAGGGTTGCCAGCCCCCAGGTCCTAGCAGCTTTGAGAAAAAGACCCATAACTTCAGAACATCGTAGTCACCCATTTGGTTGCCTGGAGACCAACTCACACACATCTGCCAGGAACACGTGGGTTTTGTCTACCAGACTGTAAGGGACTTATGTGAGTACTAGCAGCCACAACGTTGCAGCAGTACTCTGTGTCTCTGGAAGAGTGCTAACCAGGAGAACAGATGGGTTTCCAGTCGCTCCGTGCAATCACCATCTCGGCCGTTGCAGCGGAAGAAGTTGTGCCGCCAGGAACTGTCCAGGCAAGCGGTTTCCAGCTTTGACCATAGAATCCATATGGGAAGGCTAACATCACCAGCAGACTCCATTACAGTGAAGCAGGAGGCTCACGTACTCAACAGATGTCACCTATGCATAAGGCAATCAAGCTTATCTTAGGTGTGGATCCTGTCAGACTGCCTAAGCCTTTGTCCAACAGAACCCAAGACAACGGAGGGTGCCAGTAGAGGAATGAAGAAGAGGAAGAACATCTTCACCCGGAGCCAAGTTTCTTTGTATAGATCGGATGTTACCTTAGGTAGCAATTTGGCCATCTATTGTCACCTTTTAGATAAGTTTGATAGCCTTTTAAATCACCTCCACCCCAATAATTTCTCCCATTCTTTCCCTTAATGGTCATCCTGGAGCCTCTCCCTTTGGCCCATTGTTACCTGGAAGTCCAATCAGGTAACTAGGGCCAGGTCTGCTCATTGGCCAGGTATGGGCATCCATCAGGTGCCCCTAATAAACTGACTATTGGCTACTGCACAAGTCCAGCCCTTATGGTCATTGCGGAGCCTCCCCTTTTTCTGAGGTCATGTACCAGCTGACCACCTGTCATCCGCCCCTGTACCTCCCATCCCCTAAGGGCTCAAGGTAGTCCTTATAACCTGTGATCCAGCACCCCACAGGTGTGCATCTAGCAGTACCCCATTCCTGCTGTTAAGATACATCCCCGATTCCTGATCAGTTGAGGGTCCCTTCCCCTAGTGCTCACTTGTCACCATTGGAGCCTTCCTTGAAGACTACGATCGGTAATTATCACCCTGTTTGTCCATCCTTACGTTACCTCTATGCATTTCTCTCTACTTTTGTTAGGACCGTATGTGTGTTGTATGTATTCATTACCTTGTATGTGTGTTCTATATTTTTCTGTAATAAATTCATGATTGTTTTACTTAATTAGTGTCTTTGGTAATTTAGCAATAATTTCTGGAAGTGGAATCCTGTATACATAGATTTTAGATCCTTTTTAAGCCAAAGGTGCCCACCTGTCAATTCCCCAACCTCTTCTGTGGGCATTTTGGCTTACACAGCCATTCCCCCACTTTGGGGGGCTTTGGCCTGATGCCAGCCAAATGTTTGACAGGGGAAACCCAGCCCCCAAACACTGATGGTGTCATGGAACATCCCCAACACAATTACATCACTTCCAGGTGATGTCACTGCACTGGGGACTTCATGCAATGACAGGGTTTGGGTTTTGTTGGTTTTTTTGCAAACTCCATATAGTTTTGCAAAACCCTCAGGGGTGTCGAACTCATTTGTTATGAGGGCCAGATCTGACATAAATGAGACCTTGTTGGGCCAGGCCATGTCAGGTTGGGTCGGGCCATGTGTATACCTATTTAATATTAGGTAGCAGACATATAAACTTTATAAAGGACACAGACAAACATAATTAAATATATATATTTTAAAAAAACTTAAAACATTAGCACTCATTGGTCTTAAAGGTGCTTTCTTTTGTATTTCTCCCATGGGATCCAGGGAACTGGGCAAAAGCTCTGGCTCTTTCCTTCCTTCCCCAGGGGACTGGTGAGGGAGGAACCTCAGTCAATAGAAGGAAGAGAGGTTTGGCTCAGTAGCTCTGCTGTGCATTTGAGAAAGCCTGGAAAAACAAGCTCTGCATTCCCCCCTTCCTCACCAAGAGAGTAGCCTCAGTCAATATTGAAAATAGAGGTTTTGCTCTGCAGCTCGTGTGCAATTGAGCAAGCCTTGCAAAGCAAGAGAGAGGGAGAAGGAAGCAGGTGACAGCCAGTTGTTCGGGGACCTGATAGGAGGCCTCTTGGGGCCTGATTTGGCCCCCAGGCCACACGTTTGACACCCCTGCCTTACAGTTTTGCTCAAAAACCAGAGCATTGTCTCTGACATTGCCAACGCAATGATGTCACTTCCAGGTGATGTTATCACTTCAGGGACATTGCCCACCTTTGGAATGCCCCACTACAATGAAGAGGGAGCCTAGAAACCCTATATGTCAAGATGAGTATTCATGCTAGTCTTTCTGCAGCACAGAAAAGAGCAAGAGTCCATTAGCACTTTAAAGACTAACAAAATTTGTGGCAAGGTATGAGCTTTTGTGAGTCACCACTCACTTCATATACAGCTAGAATGTGAGTCCACCTGTCCTTATATGTTGGAGTAATTTCCGATGCCGAATGACAATAGCAGGTAAGTGACAATAGTAGGCTTGATTGGATTTGGGGTGATATGCAGAGGAGGAGTAGGTGTGCAGAAATCAGCACTAGCAATGAGACAGGAAAGCCAGGTCTTAATTCAGTTTAGCAGGATGCAGATGACACCAAGCTGGGAGGAGCAGTGAACACACCAGAAGATACAGAATTCACTGAGATCTGAACATGCTGGGAAAAATGGGCAGAAGTAAACAAGATGCAATTTAACAAAGCTAAGTGCTGAGTTCTATATCTGGGTAACAAAAATGAAGAACACACATACTTCTAGATAGCAGTGTGTGTGAACAAGAACTCGGGGTACAAGTGGACCATAAATTAAATATGAGCTGCCAGTGTGATGCAGCAACAACAAAAACCTAACAGAATCTGGGTATATCAACAAAGGCATAACATCCAAAGTGCAAGATGTCATAGTCCTGCTGTACACAGCACTGGTCAGGCTGCGCCTGGAGTATTGTGTGCAGTTCTGGAGGCCTCACTTCAAGAAAGGATATGGACAGAATGGAGCGGGTACAGAGATCAGTGAGGATGATCATGGGCCTGGAGACTAAGCCCTGTGAGGAAAGGCTAAGGGACTTGGGAATGTTCAGTATGGAGAAGAGGAGACTGAGGGGTGACATGATTGCTCTAAGTATTTAAAGGGCTGTCACTTAGAAGAGGTCAGGGAGTTGTTCCTCTTGGCAGCAGAGGAGAGGACTCACAATAATGAGTTTAAATTGCATGGGAAGCTACTGGCTGGATATATTAGGAAAAAACATTTTTACAGTAAGAGTTGTTCAACAGTGGAATCAGCTACTGAGGGAGGTAGTAAGACCTTCCCCCTTCACTGGCAGTCTTTAAGCAGAAGCTAGATGAACATTTGTTGGGGATGCTCCAGGCTGATTCTGCATTAAGCAAGGAATTGGACTAGATGGTCTGTATGTGATCCCTTCCTATGATTCTATAATTACTAGATTTCCTTGATTGAATACCACAAGGTCCATACATTACACAGACTGGGCAGCCATACCTGCTCTCAGAGGCCAGTATTTTGTGCCTCCCTGTTCCACCACTCCAAACGAGCCACATACTATACTATACATCCAACCCTAGGAAACTATAATGACAGTGTTCACTCAGCCAAAACATATGGAGTGTCATATCAAATAGTGAAGTGAAATATGTATTAAAATCCTAAAGAAAGGAGTGGGATAACACAGGAGAGAAAGCCTATGTGCCTATAATCACAGAAAAGATTACAGAGAAATTCACTCATTCCCAGGATGGCTTTACCTGTGGGCAAACTATGGGCAACATAATTGGTTACCTTAACTGAATCTTCCCTTAAAAGTCTACTAAGCATGTATGTATGTTTAGTCTACTAAACATGTATGCATGCTTATTTCTCCCCACTAGGCAGAAAGGCTACAATCCTGCACACAGTTAAGAAAGAATTAATGGGATTTAAGTAATTTAATCACATGCAGAGTTGAAGACAAAACCCATAAACTCTTTCCTGGTTTCAAGATCATAACGTAGTAAATTTATAATATCCTGGTCGTCTAAGTACAAAAGAACGCAACCACCTAGGCTATAGTATATTTGCTAAAAGTCTCTGAGATGCAAGATAAATGAGACTTCCCACTTAGGTTTATAAAATTCTACATCTGAAATTGCCGAGAACTACTAACAGAAAATCCTCATCTTTTTTGTGGAGGGAAGGGGAGGGGAATAAAACCTTCCTGTAGTGTCATTTGCACTTGAAGTGACTGCCGGGAGAATTGAAGGTTGTTATTAATAAGGATCCCTGCTGTTGCTTCAGTCAATGATTTATCACTTTCCCATCTCGATGGGAGGAGGTCAGATTGGAGAGAGAAAATTATTCATTCAAGATGGCATTTCTCCTTCTAGAGATGACACTTGGAGAGGGGGGGGGGACCTAATAATTCGTACCTAATTAATGACAGAGTATGATCCTGTTTATGATCTTGCTCGTTTAGGTGCATAATAAAAGTGTTGTTTTCAAGCACAGTTCTTACAGTGTCGTTTACTATTAAGTATAAAAATCTATCTCAGTAATTAGCAGTCATTATCTTCTTCTTGCTTCCCACTGCTGACCTCACTGGGATTCAGCACTTGACACCCCATATCTAGCCTTATGCTACTGGGAAAGGTTAGGGAATTTTACTTTTAACAAAGTAATACTAGAGATAAACACATTTTTATTGTGGGTTTAAAACAGAAATATGGAAATGTCCTTTTCCCCCTTTTCAACTCACATTTAACAACTCCAAAGTCTTTGTAAAATGTTTTGCAAATTCAGTTTAAGATTACTACCTGTATTTTGTGCACGTGACTGTGTTACAAGAGATATTTAAACAAACAAACAATCTCAGGTGGTAGGGAGGGGCTGTTGTTCAGTGGCAGAGCATCTGCTTGGCATGCAGAAGCTTTAAAAGGAGATTAGATCATTTGGTTGAGCGAATAAGTCTATCAATGCCTACTAGCCATGGTGACTGAGAGGAACCTTCACATTCAGAGACACTAATCCTCTGAATCCCACCAGAAGGCAACATCAGGGGAAGGCCTTGGCCTCTATGCCCTATTGTTGGCTGTCCAGAGGAAGTGGTTGGTCACTGTGCGAAGGGCAGGCTGGTGGGGTAGATGGTCTGAACCAGCAAAGCTTTTCTTATATTCCTGATTTTTGGCTCTGAGAAGAACAGAGATACAAAGTTGGGGGAGCAGATCTTTGGAATCTGGATCTGTGCTGGGACTGGAACCCTGGCAACTCACTGCTTAGCACCATCTTACAAGTAAAAGTCTCCTATCTACTGTCTAAGAAATGGGCAAATAGATTTTATACAGACATACAAATTAACTATATCAGACTTTATTAACAGTTTTGTTGACATGTTTACTAACCCCTCAACTCTCTGTCAAATCAGCAGATACATTATAACATTCCTTCCTGCTATACTGATGTCAAAATGTAAATTTCCATAATCTGTGGGGAACAATATTTATTTCTGCACTTTAATTCTTCCACTGATGTTATACTGAAAAACCATTTAATTTTAATTAGCTGTATTTGTCACACATGCCAGGTTTGATTATTATTTTTCAAATGGTATTCACTGATGAAAAGGTCATTTTAGGATATATGTAGCTGGGTTTTTTTAAAAAAAAAATTCCGTTGCTGCAAAAACAATCATTGTGCCATTTCATCACCACAATTTCTAAATAACTCTTCAGTAAATAGATTTGGTCAGCAATGTTTTACATAAAGAGTTGTCATTACTGAATGAGAAAAAAATGGGTGAGATTTTTTTTCTAATCTAACAACCTTTTTCATTGGGGTATATAACACAATCTTTATTATTATGATTTTGTATGAGCTACAAATTGCAAATTCATCAAAAATTATTTCACCTATGATATGCAATACAAAGCTACAGAAGTCAAATTTCCATGCTATTTTTTTATGGTAGACTAGATTAGGGATGTCAAGCATAAGGCCTGTAGGATGGAACTGGCTGCTGCAGGGCTCCAAATGACAATTGCAGGCATTGGTAACGAGAGAAGAAACCTAGGTCAATTCAGTCCAGGAGGATGCACTGTCCTGAGCTTCATTATCAGTTGCAATTCAGTAGCCTCTCTTTCTAATCTCCCTTTGATATTCCTTTGTAAGAGAATTGCTACTCTTAGGTCAGCAACTGAATGTCCTGGAAGGTTAAAATAATCCACACTGGTTTTTTTATACCATATCAAACCTTTAATGGCATAACAGTTGCAAATAAAAACACACAGAATATAAAAATTTAAACATTGGAAATAAAACCAAAATAAAACCGAGCTTACAGATGCATTCATACATGGTCAGATTTAAATTTAAGGATGTCAGGCAAAAATTTTGCCACAGCCTCGCTAACCTCCCCCTCAGTATCATTCAATAAATAATAACAGGGTGGCAGAATAGACAAATCTAGGGAGAAAGAAAGCTTACAAAATAAATCTTTATGGAGATTATGTTAAAAGGAACAATCAAGTAATATATGCTGAATTGAGTCGGGAATATTCGCTCCACAGGAACAGAGTCTGTCACCTAAAGGGACTCGATGATATCTTCCTTGTAAAACTTTGGAGGGAAACGCATTTAGTCTAGCCAACATAAATGCCCTGCGATGACTTGGAATGGTTAAGTCTGCTAGATAATGGGGCATTTTGCCGCAGAAAGCATAAAGACCTAAGGAAGCTGGGGAGCAAATATAAGGGTCTGTTGGCCGTAGTTTCATTTCCTCCAACTCCCACAATCTCAATTTAATACATCTGAAGATATATGACTCATCAGAAGTAAAAAAATCAGCCTCTATCCCCAACTGGTTAAATTTGGACATAAGCACTGCTGTCCAGGATGAAATATATGGGTCTCTTTTCATACAATCAAGAAGGCTGTTAGGATCTGTTCTTAAGTGAATTTTGAGCCAGAATTTAAACACTGCAATCCAGGCTTTTGTCTCCACCAAAGACTGACCCACTTCAGAGCAGAAAGCAAAGTAGGACACACATTTTGGCATACCAAGAATTTGTCTAAAGAATGAGGCTTGAATGCCCTCCACTTTCCTGGTAAATGCTGAGATCCATATAGGGATACCATAGAGAATTTGGGCTAGAGTTTTGGCTCTGAACACCTTAATTGCTGCTGGAACTAACTGGTTGCCCCTTGCAAGGAGAAAAACTGTTTAATTTGAGCAGCCAAACATTTAGCCAAGTTTACGGTGTTGTTACGATGTGGAACCCAGCTTAACTTGTGATTAAAAGTGATCCCCAAGTATTTAAAAAATTTTGTTTGTTCAATTGTTGAGTTGCCAATAAACCACCTCTGTGGGCGCCAGCAATTTGAAAAGACAACTACTTTAGATTTGGCATAATTGATAGAGAGTGAATTACAATTACAGTAGTCACAGAAGGCATTCAAATACCTTTGCAGGCCCACACTTGTGCAAGAGAGGATGGTAGTATCATCGGCATAAAGTAATAAGGGGACTGCTCGGCCTGCTAGTTTAGGCGGATGACCATTAATAGGGTTCAAAAATTGTTCCAGGTCAGTTAAAAATAAATCAAAAAGATGCGGGGCCAGCACACAACCTTGCTTAACCCCCTTTAACACTGGGATTTTGCTAGTCAAGTCACCCCAAGAAGAACATTTCACTTGGCAAAAAGTATTAGAATGAAGTTTCCTCAAGAGAAACAGCAGACGAGGGTCCATTCCCAGGTAACTTAGCTTAATCCATAGTTGGGTTCTATCTATTGAATCAAAAGCACCCTTCAAATCGATGAAGGCAGCATATAATTTTTTTGTCCCGGTATGCATATATATTTTCAGCAAGGAACACACTGGTTTTTAAATGCTGTGGTTTCTATAGCAGTAGAAAGAGGAAGAGTCCAGTAGCACCTTCAAGATTAACAAAATTTGTAGTTAGGGTATAAGCTTTCATGAGTCACTGCTCACTTCTTCAGACTTCTTCCCATTTATTCTTTGCATCCTCCTGGTCTGAATCCTTCTGGATCAAACTAAGACCCAAGTTTCCTGTCTCATTACCAATGCTGATATCTCAATGCCTACTATCCCTCTACACATCATGCCTAATCCAATCAAACTATTGCCGTTCAGCATCTGAAATAATCTGTATAAACCTTGTGTTACATTTTATGGCACAAAGTGACATTTATGTCAATTCCAGCCCTTGTAACAAATGAGTTCAACACCTCTGGCCTAGATGGTTCCTCCCCACAGTTGATTCTCATAACTAACCTCTGAAGTAGGTTGGCAGAAGAGATAATAACTAGGTTCCAGGTAGTCCAATAATCTTCAGGGTCATGCAAATATTTGAAAGTAATCTGGATTCAGCATTGTAACCACATCACCACTAGTGCTCATTGTATTTAGTTATGTTTACATTATTTACAAAATTTATATCCTGCTTCTTCCCCGATCAGGACCACCGACACGGCTAATAATTAAAAACAGAGCTTTATAAAAAACACACCATGAGACCAATTAAAATACATATATAAAAACAAAGACTTGCCAATTAAAACATAAGGCAGGAAGAAGGGATCACTGAAGGAATGCCAGATGAAGAAAAAGTCTTAACACATTGGCAGAAGACAGTGATAGAGAGAGACAGAATAATATCCATCCCTGTACCCAAGATTTGGAAGGTCAGGGGGAGTTTAATTTTTTCAGGGGGGCACTCAGCAGCCCCACCCCATAGCCTTCCCTCCCTCTGCTGCCTGAGAAGGAAGGATTCTCCCGGGTTGCTAGGTCACCCCAGGGCCTTCACCTCCTTTCCGCAGCTGCTGCAAGGCCTTCTTTTCCCACCCCTCTCCCAGCCGCTCTCATGGCCACCCCAACCTACCATCGCGCCAGCTGACACCCTGCATGACCTTCCCTTCTCTTCCCTCCCTACCACTCTTGTCACTGCCCTCCATTCCCCGCCACTCAAATAGTGTGTGAGGCTGGCTGCAGAAACAGCCCCCTGCCTCCCACACAAGTTAAAGGGCCTGCTGATCAGCTGATTTCTAATTTCTTTTTCCTTTAACTCAGAGGGAGGCTGAGGTTGCTTCTGCCACCCACCCCACACACAATTTGAGTGGTGGGGAAGGGAGGGCAGCAGCAGTGAGAGCAGCAGGGAGGGAAGAGAAGGGAAGCTCATGCAGGGCAATAAAACGTAAAAAAGAGAAAAATCAGGAACAGACATGATACCTTCCCTAGAAATTACTTGGACCTTTCAGAAAAAAAACTATGTGAGCTTTCCCATACATTTCAGTACTAGAAATATTTGCAAAGAATGCCCAGTATAAATTTTACAGAGCAATCTGATTTAAAAAACTCCTATTGCTGAGAAATAATTGTAGAAATAACTGCATTTAATATATTTAACAATTTTATAGTCTGAATTACCTCGCTGGGACTCAAGATGGATCCGATGGGGGATGAACCAACCCCCTTCTTCAAGCATATGAATATTTACGCTTGCACACTGGGGGGATGATTTCCAGCGATTCCCCTTCCCCACTACAGTCCCCCGTAACATTGCCCACCAGTTCCAAAACCCACACACACAAAAAAGTGGTTTTCTTTATGGATCTATAGTAGGAAAGAGGCAGTAAGGGGGGTGGAATCTGGTACAAGTTCCATTTGCAGTTTTTTTTAATCCATCCCATAGATTCTTACATTATTTGGCAACACCGTTTCTGTTTTTCTGAACACAATGACAAGAAAACTAATCAATAAGTACTTGTCAAAATGTGGCATCAACAATCCCTTGCATCCTAAAGTGTACTGTCTAGAGATGAGAAGACCGGGGGTGGGGGGAGAGAAAAAATATCTTCCCCTCCCCCCAAGAACTCCGCTGCACAGTATTTCACGTTCAAAAATTGAGATTTTTTTTTAGGAGTGCTGAAAAAAACTAGGAATTTTTTTCTTTTATCTTTTTATTTATTTATTTATTTATTTAAAAGGTAAAGGTAGTCCCCTGTATAAGCACCAGTCGTTTACGACTCTGGGGTGAAGTTGCTCTCAATGTTTTCACAGCAGACTTTTTACGGGGTGGTTTGCCATTGCCTTCCCCAGTCATCTACACTTTCCCCCCAGCAAACTGAGTACTCATTTTACCAACCTCGGAAGGATGGAAGGCTGAGTCAACCTGAGCCGGCCAGCTGAAACCAGCTTCCACTGGGATCGAACTCAGGTCGTGAGCAGAGAGTTCAGACTGCAATACTGCAGCTTTACCACTTTGCGCCATGGGGCAGATTTATTTAGTTAGTTAGTTCCATTTAGATCCCACCCTCTCAGCCAAGGCGGGATCAGGGCAGCTTACATGCTCATGCGTATGCATGAGTATAAAACATATGAAAGACATAAAAACCATAAAACCGTTTAAAACATAAAAGTTAACTTTTTGATGCTATGGTCTTAAATTCAAAGTTATGTTCTCTGTTAACAGATCTTAGATGTTCCTTTCTGCTGCTGCTTCAGGGCAGCTTGCAGGAGGTGGTCCAGACGTTACCTGAGGATTGTAGTGGCCAACAATCTAGTTTGCAAATGCCGGGTGGAAGAGTGCCGTCTTACAGACCCTGCGTTAATGAGTGAACTGCTTTTTAAAACAGTGTTTTATTCAAAATGCACAGCATGAAAATTTTGATGCAAGAAAAGCTACAGTGTTAGAGTAATTGCTATGTATACTGAAGATTACATAAAACATATTTTCAAGGATATGTTGATTGTCTAAATGTGAGTGAACTGATAACAATTAATATTGCATGTGTTTGATAATACGTTTTTAAAGAGGTGTTTTCAATGTTATAAAATTCAACCTGATATCTAAATATGCTTCTACTGTGTCTATAAAACTCTCTCCAAATAATACTTTGTTTTATTATATGATTTTCTAATTTCTTTTTCCATCCTACCTCTAAAATGGCAAAAGTTAAGATATATGTCCTAAGATAACACAGGGAATAATGGTTTGCAGTTATCTCTCAAGCACTAAGAATATTTCCAGGTTTGCTTATAGAAAATTGAGCCATATATACTTTTTTATTTCATTAACAGGCTGAATAGTATAGTTTTACATGAATTGAGTTATAAATGATACCATTTATATTCTTAAAGCAGTAAAATAAGCTTAGGTTTTATAGGGAAGCAAATACTGCATATATTTCACATTTTTCAAAATTGAGGAAAACGTTAGTTTTCTAATAGCTTCAAAATTTCTGGAGAATTTACATCTCAGTCACACTGGGTTTGCTTGCACTGACAAAATATAGGATTTTAGACAGAGAGGCTGTAAGGGCCAAAGTCAATTGCATTACTTTGCCCTCATTCCCTTGCATGAAATTCCACTGTTGTATTGAAGTGCCATACAAAAGTTTTAAAAAAAGAAATAATCCAAAGTTTATACTGGCCAAATTTTAAGCACGTCTAATAATGTAGGCTACAAACTCATCATGGAACTAAATTACTTATATAGAACCCATTTTCTGTTTTGTTCCGTTCTCCTCTTCCACTTTTTTTTATACGGACATTTCCATAAGAAATGAAATAGCACACACAGGGGAGTTACCAATCTCATACTGCATAGAACACTGAAGGCAAACATAATGCTGTCAAAAAGTGTCACTGGAAATAAAGCTAATTACCCATGTAACATGAAAGAACATGGGCATTTCAGTGTTTCTTATCAGGCATCTAAAATTTCCTCCACAGTAACTTATTCTAGAAATGACAGATTATTTCAGTATTCAGGCTCATTAAATATCTAGCCATGAGTTTCTCTAAAAACAACAATTCTTGACAGTCACTATCTGATATTTTAAGATTACTGAGAGATAGATCTATTTACCTCTGAACACTATTCATCACCCACTGCTTATTAACTTGGGTCATACAGTCAGCACCCCTAGACTGTTGAAATGTTCAGCCTCAAAGATGTGTGGGAAAAACTGAATAATGATACTTGGTCCCATACCAGATACAAAAATATTTTTGCCCCAATGGACACAAATGTAATGGGGCAACTAATCACACAGGCCTTTGTCAACTGATCCAGTGGCAATCCTTTCCCACAGACACAGGTGCAGATGTATGGATCATGTCCTAAGCTATTCTCATCGACTCATCTAGGCATCTGTTGAATGTATATATTTCATTTTTGATGCACTGGAATAATGCAACAGTAATATATAATTACGCAAAACTAAAATTGCACATTTGAAACTTAGTTTCAAAAGCCAGACTGGCAACTGATGAATAAAAAAGAAAATGTCATTTCCCCCCTTAAATGCACAAGCTTCTAACTCCATTTTAGCATTACCTAACATTTCTAGTGTCAAACCAGACTCTGAATAATTCAAGAGCTCTTAATCCTCATAGCCAGTGCCACAAATAAGCAATTGAATGCAAAACAAAAATCTGCACTAATGAAATGCTGCAAATATCATGTCAGGGAGACTCCTCCCCTCCCCCGCAAAAAACAGGGATACCAAATTAATTGGAATGATATAAGAAACTACAGCTCACAGAAACAGAGCTTTAGCACTCATAACAACAAACTGACATCATACACTGTTCTGCTGGTACAGGCACACATTTGCAACGATAATCCTGAAACAGAAAAATAGCACAAACCACAACAAAGCGATGAGATAATGATGCCAGGAAGACAAAGCAGCAACAGAAGATAAAGAAGCAAAAACACAATGACAGCACTTCTAGTTGGCAATCAAAACAATACGAAACAGTATCAGGTCATAACTATTGCACTCAGGATTCAAAACAGGCCTGTACTGAATGGCATCTCTTCTCATGGCCCATTGGTTTTTAAGGGAATCTGGGGGGAGGCTAATCAAAACTGAAGACACAATTATGCAAGGCAGTGGAATGATAAGGTTTCCAAAATCTAGTACGTCAGGTCAGCAAGGGGGCAACTTTCAACTACACAGAGTGGGGACACTGAAGCTATGGAAAAGGGTGAGGCTAAAGGATAGGAACAGCTGAGAAAAACTTTGGATTGTCCACAAAACAACAGCAGGCAATCCAAGATAAAACAGAGTATCTAGTTCCCTTTCGGTCTTTATTCAGATCTGTTTATCGCACACAAACCATTGTGATCTCTCTGTTAGAAAATGTATACCTGGTGACCAAGAGGGGAGTGTCCCTATTGGTCTTCCTGAACCTCTCAGCAGCTTTCACAACCACCAACCATGGCATCCTTCTGGTTTGCCTAGCTCATTAGGGACTGAGAGGCTCAGCGTTAACACTGGTTTTCTTACTTTCTGGCAAGCAGCAGCCAAAAAAAGGCTGCTTTATAGGCTACCATGGGGTTTGATATTGTCTCCAGTGCTTTTCAACATCTATGGGAAGCAACCAGGAGAGATCATCCACAGATGCAGAGCACAGTGTCATCAATATGCACATGACATAAAACTCTGTCTCTCTTTTCCATCAAGATCCAGCAAAGTGGAAGACTCAAGTAAGCTACCATTTGGAAACAGTGTATGACAAGGCTTTTTTAAAAAAAGAAAAAGCCCAGCAGGAACCTATTTGCATATTAGGCCACATTCCCTGATGTCAAGCCAGCCGGAATTGCGTTTCTGCTCAAAAAAAGCTCTAGTGTAGGACTGTGTGAGGGTTCATAAACAGAAACTTAATACAGACAGGACATGTCATTGGGGTAGTACATAAGGCTGATCTGGGAATAGAGGCTCCCCTAACATGGATGGGGTTGCACTCCCACTGAAACTTCAAGTGTGCAATACATCATAACCTATTAAGCTATTTTTAATTGAGGTCCCTCTAGCTCAGTATTTTCTAACATGAATGTCAGCTACCTGTGATCTCTTAACATAAAATGCTGGGGACTGAATAGGGAAACTTGTATGCGCAAAGCATTTGCTCAGTCACTGAGCTGTGGACTTATTCGAATAGAGATTAGATCTGAGCATCAGGAATTTCTGGAAGCCACTCATTTCGTATTTGCTCAGGTTTATAAACTGAAGAAATTCAAAGATTACAAAAGGTAGTATGCTAGGATGTAAAAGCATGACAACACCTCCCCCCCCCCCAATTTGAACAAAGGGGCATTGAGCTGGACCCTGACAAGCTATAGCATTCTGATGCAATGTAATCATTTTCTTTCACCAATGGTAGGATTTTTTTTATTTTTAAAATATTTTTATCCTGCCTCTTCTCTCCAAGGATACCAGGGAGGTAGAAATGGTTCTCTCACACCCACCTCTTTTGTCATGAGGTAAATTAAGCTGTCATATGATGACCTTGTGAGCTTCATGGCAGAGTGGAGGTCTGAACCCATGTCTTCCCAGTCCTTGTATGACATTTGAATAAGGTTGCCAGACCCCCGGTCCAGCCAGGGGATCCTGCAGTCTTCGGGGCTCCAATCCACTGGGCCCCAGCTGGCCAATGGGGGAAAACCCAACCCCAAACAGGATGTCATTGTGCAATATCCCTGACACATTGACATCGCTTGGAAGTGAAGCCATCATGTCACCGACATCACAAAATGACACTCTGGGTTTTGGCCAAACTATTGTTTTGTAGCAAAAAACCCAGAGTTTTTACCCAAAACCTAGAGTGTTGTGTGTGACGTCAGCAATGTGATGAAGTCACTTCTGAGTGATGTCATCATGCTGCACATATGGCAGAAGACTCTTGGACCAGGTTCATGATCCCCTGCTCCCGCCAGCAGTGAGGTAGGGCCTGGCAACCCTATACTCTAAACACTACTAATTGTGTAGCAGGGCTTTAAGTTGCAGCGTTGTGTGGGTGGCCAGGTGCTGGTCTGTATACAGAGTGTCATCTAGGCACAACAGAAGGAGTAGCAAAATTTTCAGCCTAGTTTTCCCAGCCAACATTTTTTAGCAGTATTTACAATAAAACAATTGTCTGGTGGGAAAAACAAAGTTCATAATTGCAGATTATAATATGCCATACTTAACCAAAAGCATGAAATGTCTGTGATGCTAATCTGTAATTATGTACATATATATACATGTAGGAAGAGCCCCATGGCGCAGAGTGGTAAAGCCGCAGTACTGCAGTTCTAAGCTCTGCTCACGACCTGAGTTCGATCCCAGTGGAAGCCAGGTTCAGGTAGAAGATGAAGAAGATTATATTGGATTTATATCCTGCCCTCCACTCCGAAGAGTCTCAGAGCGGCTCACAATCTCCTTTACCTTCCTCCCCCACAACAGACACCCTGTGAGGTGGGTGGGGCTGGAGAGGGCTCCCACAGCAGCTGCCCTTTCAAGGACAACCTCTACCAGAGCTATGGCTGACCCAAGGCCATTCCAGCAGGTGCAAGTGGAGGAGTGGGGAATCAAACCCGGTTCTCCCAGATAAGAGTCCGTACACTTAACCACTACACCAAACTGTAGCCAGCTTGAGGTTGACTCAGTCTTCCATCCTTCCAAGGTTGGTAAAATGAGTGCCCAGTTTGCTAGGGGGTAGATGACTGGAGAAGGCAATGGCAAACCACCCCATAGAAGGTCTGCTGTGAAAACGTTGTGAAAGCAACGTCACCCCAGAGTCGGAAACGACTGGTGCTTGTGCAGGGGACTACCTTTACCTTTTATATACATGTAGACAAACAGAGAAGACAACAGTGTGTCTTCATAGTACACTGTGACAAGTATCCCAAACACATTTTAATAACGTGCCAGAAGCTATTTTAGTATTTTGTCTTCAAATGCACTTACTATTGAATTTAATGTTTTTATTGTAATAGAAAAACCTTTCTGGAATAACTAATGTGCTCCTAATAACTTTAACAAAAAAGATTTAAGATGAGTAATCATCCTAAACTCTAAAAAGAGATGGTATTTTATGCTGTAAAGAAATTTACGAAAGCTCTTTATAACAGCTAGTTTCTCCTATTGACTATAATGTTTCCACAGGTGGTTTAACACAACCTAAAATGTACTTAAATTGAGTGTGACTCTGGCTAAAGATCCAAGAACCTATGAGATTATAGGGTTGCCAAGTCCAATTCAAGAAATATCTGGGGACTTTGGGGGTGGAGCCAGGAGACATTGGGGGTGGAGTCATGAGCAAGGCTGGAACAAGTAAATTGAACTCCAAAGGGAGTTCTGGCCATCACATCGAAAGGAACTGCACACCTTTTCAATGCCTCCCCTCCATTAGAAATAATGAAGGATAGGGGCACCTTCTTTGGGGGCTCATAGAATTCCCCCCCCCGGTCCAATCCTTTTGAAACTTGAAGGGTGTTTTGAGGAAAGGCATCAGATGTTATGCTGCAAATGTGGTGCCTCTACCTCAAAAAATATCCCCCCAGAGCTCCAGATACCCGTGGATCAATTTCCCATTATTCCCTATGGGAATCATTCTCCATAGGGAATAATAGTGTGCCCAGTAGACATTTCTCTCCCCCACCCCACTTTCTAAAGCCTTCTAAAGCAGGGGGAGGGCCTCCAAACCGGGGAATCCCCTGCCCCCTCCCTCTCTCACACACACACACACTTACTGGGTCTGGTTCCTCCACAACTTTACTTGCTCTGAAAACAAAAGCAAAACAAATGGAGGGTCTGTGCTCTGATGAAACTGCTACTGACCCTTCCCCATGAAGTGCTTCCTGTTTCCTGATCAATTTTAAAGGCACACATTTTAAAAACGGACCTGTTTTCAGGTTTCTAAACCTGCCGGAGCTCTAGAGGTACATGGTGACTGTGGGGGCGGGGTTTCCCCCCACTGGCCAGCTGGCTGGGGGCAGGGGGAAGCCTGTAAAACTGGGGAATCCCCCGCTGGGACCTGGGGATTGGGAAGCCTATATGAGAATCTCCTCTTAGATATGCCACAATTTGGAGGAACTTGTGAGTGGTTTCTAACATTAACCATTAATACAGAAGAACATTTCAGTAATTGTTTAACAGCAAGTTTAACCTAAACAACACCTAACAGTGTGAGCAGCTAACAACATTTGGTGCTAGAAACAAGATTGGCATTATACAAGCTTTTTGTATAGTCCTTGGGTTAAAACCCACTTGTCCCACGTTCTTTCACAGTGAAAGTACCTTTGGTCACAGGAGACTCAGTCTCTCAGCTATGCTTCCTACCTTGCCATTCAGAGGTAAGTTGAATGTCATGGACTTCCTATTTATGGTATCGCCCACTCAGAAATATTTTTGGATATATCTTTTGGAGTATTAATTCCTCCTGATAGGAAGCCCTGCATTTTCCAGAGTAACACCAGCAAAACCTAGCACAAACTATTATTTTCACTATTTACAATCGAATGAAAATGTTCTTTTCAACAGCCATCAAAAAACCTATTACAATTGCTAGAAAATGATATCCTTTATTGCAGATCAAAGGTATACTGCTGACATCTGCAATTCTTATGATTCATCCAACATTTCAAAATCCACTATTATGTATATTAACAATGAAGTGACTTGCTAACCCACTCTACCTACACTATAAAGAGAGGTTTATAATGCAAATAATTAGCAACCTTAACCATATGCATTTCTTCAGCTTTGGATCAGATGCCTATATACATGCATGAATCAAGCTGTGAACCACAAAAGTAATTCAACATTGTAATTTTAAGTATCACAAAAACATTTATGTGTTTTACATGACACATTTTCTGAACAAGAATCCATATTCATATTATAAAAAAATTCAAGGGCAATATAAAGAAGCTTGAAATGTTCTTTGTTAATGTTAGCATGACAAAAGCATTTGATTGTGCTAAATTGCAAATAATGATCAGTGTTAGAAACTCTTCCAAATCTCCAGCTTCATGGACAGCATTTCTCCCCCACCCCAGGCCCACATAATCTGCCTGCTCTTCTATTTGACCTACATACGGTACTGATTATTACAGCTTTCATTTTGGAAGAACAATTCTGGCCTACTGTGCTAATAATTTTGCTAGTGGGACCCAATTAACAACCAGACAATCTACCCTAGCTCTTTCTCTTGACAGTATTAACAAGCCCATAATGAAATTCCAATCAAACTACAATGTGTGCTAAGGAACATAACCATTCAGGTTATTGCACCAGCTTTGTCAATGTAGGAATGTAAACTGTGAAACAACTGAATGTTAAAGTGAAGTCTATTGAAATCTTCATAAAAGACCAGTAATTTGGACATTCCCACACTAAAAACTGAGTATCGTCCTTTAATTTGATGGTCATAAGACTAATCAGATCAATGAAGTCTGCAAAGGGGATGTATACAGGAACATGGCTTTACATATTTTCCACTGTCAAGATATGGGTCTCGTTTTTAGCTTTGTATTTTTAACCAGTAAGGCTGTAATCCTAGGGACATTTTCCAGGAAGTAAGCCTGACTGAATAACATGGAACTTTTATTCAATCTGTGTCTCCATCCATTTTACATCACTCCCTCCACCTCTTTGACCTAGTCTGCCCAGGTAGCTTCCTTCTGGGAGGCATTCTGGGAAATCTCCAGGAATCACCTGGAAACTTCCTAGCACCAAATCCCTCCATGAACTTTCCTAACAGAGTCATTAGTATTTCTACTACTGGACCCTGGCAGGCAATTGAACTGACTCTGCCTAAATTAAGGGGAGTAGGGACAGGTAGCCCACTGCCTGCCAACCTTTCTCCAGAAGAAAATACATTTCCTCACAGAAGCAATTCTAAGCAACTCTAGAACTGAGTTCTTGCTCCCATGAGGAGAGAGCTTTTTCTCTCTAGGCACTGGACCTGCAACAAAGCTAAAGCGGGGATTTTGCGCGGGGTTTCTATTAAGCTCTCATCACCACAGGTGGTGTTATCAGTTCCTGGGTCGCATCTCCTCCAGTTCTCGACCTTGGTTGCATAGTAACTAGCCAATTCCCAGACATGCCACCCTCCCTTCAGATAAGCAACAAGCAGCAATTCATATCAAAGGCAGCATAGCAAGCAAATACAAGCACAGAATTGTATAATTGGATACATATTGGAGAGAGGATACAAAATGGAGTGACTCTTGACATTCTGCCCCCCCCAAGGTCCCTTCCCCCCAGTCTTATTGGGATGTTTGTTGTAAAAGTCTTTACTTAAGGCTTTACAGTTTGTATCTTTGCAGCTGACCCATTCAGCTTGACTTAAGGAAATGAGTCCATTTGATAAGGTACAACAGTTCACCACATTTGATCTTGGCATTGAGAATTTCCTGCACTTCATGATGAATCTGACCACGAACCAGAGTCAGGGGTGGTGGTTCCGTCTGGGGGGTCCAGGGTCCTTCTTCAAATAGCTGGCGTGGACACAAGGGTGGACATGTTTAGGATTTTTTGGCAGTTACTATTCAACAGTCACCTTATTTATAATCCGTTAATTGGGAAAGGCCCCAAGTACTTCTTCCCTAATTTCTTACAGTTCTGTGCATTAGGTAAGGGGTTGGGTTGAAATATACAGCTTGTTTCCCACTGCTAGGTCTCAAAGTTCAGAGTGTTTTTTATCGTATTGAGTCTTGTAGATTTCTTGTGCCCTCTGCAGCTGTTTGCTGATAACCGCCCAGCCCCCTGCTATCCCCTGCCACCATTCTGCAAAGTCTGTGAGAGCTGACCGGGGGGGGGGGGGTGAGTTCAGGGAACGGTTTGCTCTCATATCCGTACACCACTTGGAAGGGACTTACTTTGGTGGCACTATGCACGCTGTTGTTATAAGCATACTCTAAAAAGAGTAGCAGGGTCACCCAGTTGTCCTTCTAGAAAGATGTTTAACAGCACAAAAACTGTTCGAGCATCATGATGGCGTGTTCCGTCCGCAGGTGGTAGGCGGAACTGAGTCCTTGCACTATCCCTGCCAATTCACACAGGTGCAACCAAAATTTGGTGACAAATTGTGGGCCGTGGTCAGAAATCACGTTAGGGGGGAAAGAATGTAACCAAAAGATGTGCTGGATAAACAATTAGGCCAGTTGCTTGGCCGTGGAGAGTTGTTTGCAGGGTACAAAGTGAGCCTGTTTAGAAAAAGTGTCCACAATGACCCAAATCATGGTTTTCCCCATCGAGGGAGGCAAATCAGTTATAAAATCCATAGATATACATTCCCAGGGGCATGAAGCAGGGGGAATGTCTTGGTGGCAGCCCCCCCACTCTTCTTCACCATGATACAGGTGGGGCATCCTGCGGTATATTCCCCCACATCCTTCCTCAGCCCCAGCCACCAGAATTGCCTTTGAACCAAATGCACTGTTTTAACAAAACCGAATTGCCCCTCCAACTTGGAATCGTGTGCCCTTGTTAAGGGGGGACACGTAGAGTTTCTCCCCTCAGCACCAAAGCCTGTCTCCTGACTTTGCTAATTGTAAATCCTCCTCTGGGGGGTAATCGAGGAATGATTGATTCAGTTCTCCCAGGAACCCGTCAGGGAGCTCTGCCTCCTTCCGACTCTGCACGCACATGGTTACCAAGGCGCTGAGTTGGGAGGGAGTGAACAACAAGTCAATAACCTCTTCCCTCTTGCTGTCATGTTGAGGGAGGCGGGACAACGCATCTGCCAGGAAGTTCAATTTTCCAGGAACGTGACCCAGTTTGAAATTGAACCGCCGGAACAATCCTGCCCACCGTACTTGTTTATTGTTGAGGTTTTGGGTGGCAATGAGAGCGGCTAGATTTTTGTGGTCTGTCCATATTTCGAAGGGTTCCACTCTAGGTAGTGCCTCCATTTTTCTAGGGCAAGTTTTATGATGGAGGCCTCCTTATCCCACAACGACCAATTGCGCTCAGTTGGGATGAATTGTTGAGACAAGTATGCGCAAGGGTGCAACTGGCCCCTCCTGGAGTAATACGGCTGCGCAGGTGACATCACTTGCATCACATTGCATCACAAACCTTTTGTTCTCATCGGGAGCTCGGATTTAAACCAGGCCTTCAGTTCATCAAATACTTTTTGGCACTCTCCCGTCCACAGAACTACTTTTTGAGGCCTGCGGTCCCCTCCCCTTGGTTTTCAACAGTTCTGTGAGGAGTAGGGTGATAGTGAAATTATTGATGAACCCTCTATAGAAATTTGCAAACCTGCTGTTTGCGGGTTCGAGGGGGCTCCCACTCCACCATGGCTTGTATTTTATTTGGGTCCATCCCCAGCCATCCCTTGGCAGTACCCCAAAAAAACTGAGCTCTGTTTTGTGGAATTCACACTTGGACAGCTTGGCAAAACAGTTTGTGGTCATACAGGGTCTGAAGCACCTCCATCACCAAGCAAACATGTGAGGGCAGGTCTTGAGAGTATATCAAAACTTCATCCAGGTAACAGACCACGCCCTTATAAAGGTATTTGTGCAACACTTCATTGATTAAGTTCATGAATACTTCCAGGGCCCCCTTGAGACTGAACAGCATGACCAAATATTCCTATTGACCCAGTGGCATGTTAAAGGCAGTCTTCCACTCATCCCCTACCTTGATGTGCACCCGGAAGTAAGCATCGTAGAGTAAGCATCGTAGAGATCAAGCTTGGTGAAAATCTTCCCTTGAGACACCTCTCCTAGGAGATCTTGTATAAGGGGGAGAGGGTACGCATTATTCATGGAAATCGCATTCAAGCCGCAGAAGTCAGTGCAGAGCCACAAACTGTCGTCCTTTTTCTTTCTGAATAACACTGGGATGGCATGGGGGGACTGGGCGGTTCATATGAACCCCCTACATAGGTTGAGTTCCAGGAATCTTTGTAACTCCTCCCTCTCCCCCCGGCTCATTGAGTACAACTTGGCTTTAGGCACTGGCTCCCCCTTCACCAGTTCGATGGCACAGTCAGTGGGTCTGTGTGAGGGGAGCTCGTCTGCCTCCTAGGCATCAAACACCTTTTATAGATCTTCGTATTCGGGGGGCAAACTGGGCAATTCGACCTTGGTGACACAAAGTTTCTCAAGGGAAAGGGAGTGTGGTCCCCATTCTTTATTCCACCAGTGACTCTCGCACACCAGGTCCAAGAAGTAGATAGCACTCCCGCTCCACTGGACAAGCGGGTTGTGATCGGCCAGCCATTCCAGGTTGAGTATGGCTTGGAATCTGGTGGCCAGGGAAATGATGAATGTGGGGGGCTCCCAATGTTCCCCCACCCCCAGGGTGCATACTTCTGTCCCCGTACTACACGACTCCCCCTTCATTGGGCTCCCGTCCATCTGTTCAAACACATGTGATTCTTGAAGAGGTACAGTTTTTAGTCCTAATGCTTCTACCAAGCTAGGGGATAGCAAGTCTTTGGAGCATCCCGAGTCCAGTAGGACCCTGATGCAGGAAAACCGTTTTGTGACGGGGTTTATTAGGGTTATGAGTACATAGTACAAAGTCCTGGATAATCTCACCCGTAGTGGCGCGACCGTGGCTCGAACCTGCTGTTGTGCACTCCTCACAGCAGGTCGTTTCCTGGCAGCTGGGCCCTTCCGTCCTCCTCCTCAGATTCCTCTGGGATCAGCTCCCAGAACTGCAACACTGCTGCCAGTCTTTTTCTTCGCTTCCGGCTTCAGGGGCATGGAGGTCCTCGGATTCCTCAGCTTGCTAGGACACTCGTTGGCGATGTGATTCCCCCCCCCCCCCACTTTAAGCACAATTTTGCTTTGGCTCTCCGGTCATGCTCTTTCTGGGAGAATTGCTCTGGGGCTCTCTTGGGCAGGCTGGGTCGGGGGTTTTCTCCCAAGCTTCTTTCGTTACCCCCCCCTTGTCGCTTCTTGTTGAGGGCAATCATCTTGTTGTGGTCCTCTATTTTGCTAGTCAGCCAGGTCCACCCGACCAAGTCTTGTGGTTCCCCCAGCTTCAGAGCCTCTCCATAGATGTGGGAATTTAGGCCCCTTTTGAACTGCTTGATTCTGGCCCCATTGTCCCATCTTTGGACCTTGGAATTCAGCACCATGAATTCGTTGAGGTAGTCTCGCGCTGACCCGGAACCCTGCTTCAGGTCTTGTAGGGCCGCTATGGAGTTAGTTTCCTGCAAAGGGTCTTCAGAGTGGCGTCGCAAAGCCCTCAGGAGGTCTGTGGCTGAGTTCAGCATGAGGGATTGTCTCTTGAAAAGGGTGACATACCCCTAAGCAGCCAGCCCTTGCAGGCAGCTTCTGATGTACACTACCCGCGATTGTTCCATCGGGAAGTTGTGGGCCCAGACACTGAGATGACCCCGCACCGACACAATGAAATAGGCCAGTTCAGCCGAATCCCCAGGTTGGGGTTGGGGCACCGGTTTGCCCCCAGCGGGCGGGTCCCCTCCCGCTGGAGGTTCCTCCCCGCGGGGATCAGTGGCTTCTCACCCCCCACTGGAGCTGGTTGCAGGGGGGGCACAGCCACGATCCACTCTCCCGTCGCTCGCACTTGTCAGGCAAGATTCTGCATCTCTTGGATCATAAAGGTGTGCATGGCTTGCATCTCCTTGCGAAGTTGACTGCTCTGGCTGGCTAGAGTTTCTTGCATCCACTCCACGGCTGAGTCCCTGGGCCAGCTAGCCCGGGGATCTTCTCCTTGACTCTCATTGCCCTGGAATCCCCATAGGTGATAGGACCGTTGCAGCCCCGAGAATTGGTGGTATTGTTGGGGGTCCTCTCTCAGATCTCCGATAATACTCTCCCAGAAATCCATGGAGCCCCAGTCCTTTCTCCGTACCGTCACTGTGGCAGGAGTGACCCACGGCCCTTTGGGCTTTGGTTCCTCCTCACAATCTGGTTTGGGGATCCCTGTAGCCTGGTACTGTTCACCAGCCATTGTGAGTCTGGTATTAGGCTAGGCCAGGGTAACTGGAAGTACCAAAAAAATGTCAGACCCGGAGCCAAGGAAAAGACAAGTAGAGTTCAAGATCTTTATTCCAGCATCATTGGCATACACACGTGTTGTCGGAACTGATCTTCCCGCCAGTTCCTCCAGCTTATAAACCTTTGCCCTGACCGTTATAATTCAAGCCAAAGCACGCCAAGCTAAAGCGGGGATTTTGCGTGGGGTTCCTATTAAGCTCTCATCACCACAGGTGGTGTTATCAGTTCCTGGGTCACATCTCCTTCAGTTCTCGACCTTGGTTGCGTAGTAACTAGCCAATTCCCAGACATGCCACCCTCCCTTCAGATAAGCAACAAGCATAGCATTGTATAACTGGATACATATGGAGAGAGGAACAAAATGGAATGACTCTTGACAGTAAATGCCTTCCCTCCATTGGAAATAATGAAGGATAGGGGCACCTTCTTTGGGGGCTTATAGAATTGGACCCCCTTGTCCAATCTTTTTGAAACGTGGAGAATGTTTTGAGGAGAAGCACTGGATGCTATGCTGAAAATTTGGTACTTCTACCTCAAAACACAGCCCCCCAGAGTCCCAGATACCCACAGATCAATTCTCTATTATACTCTATGGGATTCAGTCTCCATAGGGAATAATGGAGTGCCCAGAATACATTTTCCTCCCCCCCCCCAGCTTTCTGAGGATGCTGAACTGGGGGGAGGGCCTCCAAACTGAGGCATTCTCTGCCCCCAACTGGGGATTGGCAGCCCTACTTGCAACTTTTTAAGATTATTTGAGCCTACTCTACTTTAACATCTAGCTAGGGCATGTAACATCTATCTAGGGCATATTTATTACCAATTTCTTTTCCTTTCGTTTGATGATAAAATAGAGAAGAAAAGAATTATGGCCGAGGACCTGCCTACCTTAGGGACCGCGTCTCCCCATATGTCCCTCAGAGAGCACTGAGATCTAGCTCTCAAAATCTTTTAAAAATCCCTGGGCCAAGAGAAGCTAAACTGAAGACAACCAGGGAGCAAGCTTTTTCAGCAATGGCCCCTCGATGGTGGAATCAACTTCCAGAGACGATGCGAGCCCTGCGGGACCTGAATCAATTCTGCAGGGCTTGCAAAACCTTTCTCTTCCAGCTTGCTTTTAAGATAGAACCTGACTAAATTGAAATTGGAACTGACCTGTAACCATCTAGCCATCTTATGTATGATTGTGACCTATAGCACCTTATAGTACCTGTTTTTATCTATTTTAATTAATTTATGTAATTGAATTGTATTTTAACATTCTTGTTTACATTGTATTTTTATCTAAATCATGGTTTCCATGTCTGTGAGCCGCCCTGAGCTGCCTTTGGCGGGGGAGGGAGGGATATAAAAATAAACTTACTTTACTTTACTTACTTTATGTAAGCATCTTTTGTTCCCCACTGGGGAGAAAGGTGAGATATATTGTAAATAAATTAATGAATAAATCTATCTTGAAAGAAATAAAAAACCACTTTATTAATCACTGAAAAATAACTAATCATACTGATTATTCAAGCATCCCCTTCAAGGATCACAATGTGTCAGTTTCCCTATACATCACAGCAATTCAACCAGAAAAGTTCCTGAATTGAACTTAAAAAAGCAAAAGAAAGCAAAAGAAAAAGCAACTAGCATATCTGGAAGGTGGCTAGGCTACAACCCCTTGACATCTACACAAACCACTGGTTAGGCAATTAAATGAACCATGTAACACCATTTTCCTGGTTTGTGCCCATCCCTAGTATAAATGTATATACTCAAATCCAAACAAAGCTATTTTGTTTGGATTTGAGTGTATTTAATGTTGTAAGAGAACACTGAAAATTTCCCACAAAAATTTACCATTTCGTTGTACATGATTATTTGATTTGCAGTGATAGTTTATTACCTATGTTTATAATAGAATTCAGTGTGTTTGCCTTTGCTGGAAAACAAGCAAAGCAGAGAAAATAAGTTTTTTAACTATAAAAAGTCATACTCAAAAGTACAAAGTGCTTTGTGAACATTTTCTAAAATTGTATATATCAGACTGCTAATGCAATACCATTTAGACTGAGGCTTCATTTTTCTACTATATCTGAAAATGCACTAGAATTTCTTTTTTCCTTAAAAAAACCCCCTACAAAGTCATGCTCTTCGACCCTTCTTTATTACTTGTGTCCACTGAACCTTTTCAAGATGAATGGTGGATATCTTTGCCTTGGACAGTTCATTTAGCAATCACAATATTTCCTGTAAGTTAGATAAATTGAGTGGTCACTTAACACTGAGAAAGGCCAACATCAATTGTAGCAAAGGTCATCCAGTCCAGTTACCATGTACTGTATTAAATTGTCATCAGATCTGAAGAGCAATTTCATCAATAATCCATCCAACTAGAATGACTGCAAATTTTGAAAACTAACTATTCTACAGATACAGAGAGCACAATGGAAATCATGAAGCTCTGCAGCATGTCAGGAGATGCTGTCATTCTGATTCAAGAATAAGTGGCTCCTGATTTTTCAAGGATTTTCAAACTTTGCTTCCTAAATCAAGCCTGCAAAACACAGTTCCAAGGCTTATCTAAAGATATGATTTCTTCAAGATGGGAAAGGGCAGGAGCAGAATTCATGGATATGGTATCCTTCATGTTCTATCTGTTGAATGCTGTGCAACCTTGCCCTAAATCAAGAAAAAGTTGCTGAAGTCATCTTTGTTGCATACATCCAGAAGCAAGGCCTCGGACTTACCATGGGTCCTGTTTTACAGCCCTGTGGGGAGAGGTAGGGAAGGCAAGCAGGATAATGGCAGCTCTGCCAGCTCTGACTGGCAGGGTGGAGAGGGGGCTGGGCCATTGGGAGCATGGGAAGCTCAGTCCTGCCCCAACCCAATGCTGGGGCTGTCCCGAGGGCCAGAGGTGGCCAGTAGGGTTTCTTAAGGCACTGTGCTGCCATGGCTTACCCTCTTCGTCTCATGAGTTTTTGACCACCCACCCTTCCCTTCTTTCATGTTTCGTATGTAAATGGGAATTGCATGTGGGGTTTATGCTTTTTCTTTTCATGTATGTCACAACATGGGTGGAATCAGTATGGGGGCAGATTCATTCTCAGGAAAGTCTGCCTGCATGCCCATTTTCCTGAGTAAGGGGATCCCCTTAAGAAATCCTGGGCTGAGGGATTCAAGGAGTATGCCATGCTCAGTGGCTGTCAGGAGCTACTCTCATGCTTATGACAAGGGAGACCACTTAGTGGCGGTCATTCTTGGGGGATTCAGTGATCTGTCATATCATGGTTCTCATGGCCGCAGTGGGCTGGGATGGCTAGAAGATTATCGATTCATTGGTAAGGCAGTAGATTTCCAAGATCTGGTTCCCCATGCTGTGCCAAGCCTTCTTACTGCTGTAACCAATAAAGGTGTGGCTGATTTATTCTACTTTATTCCAAATCAGATTGTACATGCATTATTCAAATCTGGGTTATAACAGGGGGTAATGGGACATGGAAGAACACCCTCCCCCTTCGTCCTTCAGCAACCTCCCCCAAACTCCCCTTGGGGCAACAAGCCCCTTTTGTAGTCATTGAAAGTGAACAGATCTGTAGAAAAAGTGTTTTTGTATAACAAGATAATTGAGTGGTACAGTGGAAATATGCACAAATTACAGAACACTCACTTTTATTTGTAAATTGCTTTTCTACATCTTCAAGGGGGACTGCTTCACTTCTTGCATGGCATTTTATTATCCTTACATGCTTATATTATACTCTTGTATTTATCTTTAATTTGATTATTAATCACTTAAGGTTCATCAATTCAACAACTTCAGATGCATAATTGGTTATTTTTCCCCCAGATGTTAGACCCTGTAACCAAAACCTGTAAAACTGGTAAAAACGTATGGCAACATTTTTCACTTTTGATACAGGATGCTTTGACAGCAGCTTTGCACATTTAAAGTAAAAAAATAGGCATGAGTGAGTCATGCTTCCTCTTTTAGATTTTGATGCTGCCAGTGCAACATAACAAGGACAAATGCACAAATGTTCTCTACACTCAGATGTGTGAGCAGAATCCACATTTGAACTGAATGTAACTTTTCATCCAGCTCACCATGGTGGGGGGGGATGTATGAGTTTTCTATTAATACATTATATAAGAAATGAGAATAGAGAAAGTATAATTCACTTCTACTTCCAGCTTTCCATGCCATCCTCAGTTATACCTAGGGATGGATGGAAGATGGGGCTGAATACATTTTAGAAAACAGATGAGAGAGCATGCACAACAAAGAGGAAAGAACCAAGCAGAGCTTACAATTTCATCTAACTGAATTATTGTTACAAGTTATGCAATGATTACATTACTTTATGACTGAATAAGCAACAGTGGAGAGATTACCTCTCTAATGTGACCATTTCCTTTAAGCTGGCAAATGCAACTGGATGCAAAAGGGTATGCAAAAGAGTTTAGCAAAAAGTGACGGCATGTTTCTAACAGAGACACTGTGGGGAGGGGAAGACTAGGTGTACAAAATTCCAATGACTAAGGCTGTCCAGGGAGGTGGACAAGGTGCTTCCTGGCCTGCTCTAACAACTTGTGATTATTCTTCTAAATACTGGAGGGGGTCATTAGGGAATCCATGTCTGAAGACCATGGTGCCTGTTGGCAGCTGCAATCTCCACCAGGAAGTCTGACCCGCAGGAAGAAGTCTAACCAACAGTGCAATCCTAAACAGAGCATATTCTTCCAAGCCAGCTGGGTTGAATCCAGACAGGTTTTTCAATCTCACCTGATTCGCCTCCATATTACAAATCTCATCTGACATGGCATTTGCATGTGCAAATTCTCAGAACAGTCTTTTTAGATAGTCAAAGATGATGTCTCCTTTTTTCAAATGCAGAAAAGTTGTCTGGATCCGACGGACACAGGGGTAATTCTGCCTAGGATTGCACTGAAATCTGGCAATTCAGTAGGAAAGGAGCTATTCAGTAATGAATGTCGGTGCTGATGTTTGCAGAGAGAGCGATGTGATGTGCTCAACGGTGAGCCCCAGTAAAGAAGTGAGCCAGACACCTGCAGCTAGTGCTAAAACAGTGTATTTACAACATATATACAATGTGCTCACTAGTGCAGTCAAATACATTAAACACAGGACCAAAGTGCTCCGCCAGCATGTGAACTCTCAAAGAGAGACCTGTGCATTGCAAGCCCAGTCCATATATAGTTCTATCAGCCAATCCTGGCAGTCCACAGTCATGCTGACTCAGCAGGTCCTTTCCACCTGTCTTCTGCCGGTTCAAACCAGCTTGTAGATAAGGTCACTGTGACCTAGCATGCCAGCTAGATCACCTGCTGTCACATTTGAGCTGTCAAACTGTGTAAAGGTAGATTCAACTACTGACAATGAATTCCAAAGGTGAGACAACTACAGTGTCCAAGTAAGACCATGGCATGCCGTAGGATCTGTTCAAAGCAGCAAGAAATTGTGCAGCTCAAGAAAATGCATTCTAATGTGTATGACAATATCTTACTGAAATCATTTTCATTCCTTACAAACTTGGCACCCATCTTTAACTCCCAAGCAGCAGAATGGAACACAAACCCCTGAATGGCAAGCACCTGCCAGGAAGCTTTATGACATCAGTCACATGACAGCAACCAAGGGTATGATCTAACTTAGGACCAAAATATCCAATACAACGTGGGACACGAATCCCCACCCCAATTCATTGTCACATGCAAGTTCAGTGGTAACTAATCATTGTGTTGCTCTGTGTGACTCCAAATGCTGCAAGGGGGCCACAGCCTTCCCTCACAGGCCATTTTTGTCTGCAGAAATGGACACTGGGGGGGGGGGGGCTGTTCTCCCCATCTTCAGGTTCATATGTCCTAGGATCCTACACTGGTCCTACATGCGACAACAAGTAAGGTCAGGCACACTTGCCATGACAAATTATTATTATTATTATTAGATTTATATCCCACCCTCCCAGCAAGCATGTCTCAAAAACTGTGTATTTTGGTAACCAGCACACATAATAACTTACAAGGCCAACTGATGTAGGTAGGAGTTGGCTCAAAAAGGTTATGCTTTCTGCAGGAGGTGCAGAGAATCCATGAGAGCATTTATGAGGAGGGAGAATCTCTTAAACTGCTCGGACTAAAAATAACTTCTTCCCACCTGAGTGACTTCACTTCACCATTCTACCACTCCTCTGAATGTGTGGAAGAATAGGTTAAATGCATGCTGCGCTTGACCACTATGCATGCGCATTAGACCCAGGTTCTTCCAAAAATCAGCAAAAAATGACATCTTCTATGGTGCCCTGCAACATACTAATGCACAACTCAAGAATCTGGTATTTTCAGTGTTGTAAAGCTGAACTTGACATCCAAGCATGCTGCCTATGTAATTGTGACAGTCCAAATCACACACTGTCTTGTTTACTTCAAAATTTGTGTTTTCTATCTTCAACCTTTATATATGTTTTGTATTCTCAAGTGGCAGAAATTAAGTTAGATTGGCATTGGCTGCAGCAGTTGGCAGCACCCTCTCTAGCACTGAATGCATTTGCAGTTTTCCTTGTAGAAAACATTTATTCTTTTAAATTTCATTAATATTCCAAATAGCACAATTTTATATGCTGATTAAGTTCCAAGTGACACATGTGAGGTGGTAAATCAAATAAGTTGATATTTCAGTTTTCCCCAATTTTTTATAACCTGCAAGTGTCTTAACAGTCTAAAATCCAAAAGGGGAGAAGTTTTTTGCTTCCTACAGAGATGCACCAAATGATAGTAGCCTCCATGCCCTATCCTTTCAGTTCCATCTGTGCTAGATGATATGGAGTATCCCTGGACCAATAAAATAAAATTACTATTGTCAATATTATTACTGTTACAGATGGAACAAACATATTAAGTGATTATGTAGTCCATTCATTGGCTTATGGCTTACTGTGTTTTATCATCTTAAGTACATGAACACCATCCTTGAGTTCATTTGGCATCTGAAGCTTTCTGTTTTAAATGCAAAACTTTACATCACCAGAAAAGTCCCTATTGGTTACATATGGAAAGATACAGGGACATAATGCTTTCCTGAAATATCACTACTCTGTAGTTGCCTTAGGAAGTAACACTGCATTTCAGCTACTACTAAACACAAGCATGAAAATATGTAGATAATAATATAAGGCCCTTTAATGAGAATATCACAGATTCATGTTGCAGTGTGTCGCTATTAGTAGTGGGCTCATAAATAACAATCTGACCTCCCAACAGGGGAAAAGGTTTAGAAATACTTGCTAAATATACAGTGGCAACCATTTCATCCAAATGTTTTATTCACTGTAATGTAATAGCTTGGTGAGGGACCATAAAATTGACCATCCAGTCAAACTGCAATCTGAAACAATCACAGATGTTTATTTTTAACACCAGATGTCAAATGTTTGGAATTTTTTCTTCTTTTGCATTTGTGGGCATCAAAATCAACCCATCTTATTTCTAGAGGTGCCCAATCCTGCTTTTTGGTTCATGTTTCAAGATCTTTAGACAAGCCAGGCCTCAGATTCAGCAGGAATTCACAGGAGCACAGCTCCTGAACTTTTCTGATGGTTCCCCCTCTTTCTCCCCACCTACCTTGCCCATTAAATAGTAGGTGCAGCTGCATAACAATCCCTGGATTAAGAGAGCGTACAGCCAGCCAGCCACCAGGGGTTTTGCCATGCCCCCAGCAGCTCTCATTAACCACTGGAGAAGCCAGTGTCACCCTTTCTCCACTTCTCATGTGATTTGGGGCAGAGGGTGGCTTGCTGGCCTTTTGACTGGGGGGCGAGGGGCAAGAAGAGTAAGGTCTGCTTGGGCTGGATGGATCTCTATCCAGTCCAAACAAGCCTTGCTCGCCCAGGGCTCTCCTTTCTTGCATTGAGTTGCTTTTGGCTGGTGGGGGGGGGGGAGGGGTGGCATATGCTAATAAGTTATGCTAATGAACTCCACCACCTATTTTTTACAAAACAACCCCTGAGATCAACCCATTATATGCAAATATTTCCTTGTTGAATTTTATGTTAGAAACTGACCCACAAATGCATTTTACATGCAGTGCTGAACCAGAGAAAACAAAGAACTCACACATATGTGAAGCATACATCAAGCTTTAATCAAATCCATCAGATCTTTTTTTTCAAAAGTGCCTAAATATGACTCACACAGTTGACTCATGTCAAAATCTGGAAAGATCATGTGTGATAAAGTAGTCATTCAACAAGCTGCTTCTCCTCTAATGTACAGATTTTGATATTATTTCCAATACTCTGGCCATTTTTAAATGAGTATTTCAAAGGTACAGGTTATTACATACTAATAAAGACACATAAAAGTTTACCATGAAGTCAATAATAAAAAAGAGTGTGTGTAGCCTATTTAAAAGTACTGACTTTACAGATTTATCTGTACCACTAAAGAAACCCCCTACATTTATTTCTTGAAATGTTGACTGAGTCAAGCCACCATGTCAAAACATCCTAGGGGGATAATTATGATTTTGCTGACAGTAGCAGAACAAATCAGCACTCTAAATGTCTTCTTCCTCCTTTAAATAAAATCTGGTAGAAATCTGTTTTGAATTAAGATTTTAAAAATAGAATTCCAGCAAATTTTCAAAGGAACTGCAAAACAAAATCTTCCTCATTCTTTTCAACAGAGGTACACAATTTATATACACACACCCCTTTGCTTGTGGGAATGAGATGCAAAAGATCCATATGCAGGTATGACTTGCATGTGGAACTCCAAACAAGAATGACAGGCTGAATGTGTCATTCAATTTTATGTTAGCACTTAAAGTAGTTAGTATTTAAAGACATATTCATCCTACTTGTTCTACGCATGTTTTATGCACACAGATCTAATATGGAGAGGAAAGAGTACTGGTTCTCTGCAATACTTCCCTTTCTAAAAGGTTTCTTTAAAGGAACAGAAGGATGAAACCCAAGGGGGTAAGTTTCAGTTTCCTCCTCCAGGCCATTTGACATATTGTTAGGGAAAACTGAAACAGACCTCCCAAATGAAATGCAGCCCATGGGAATGGACCTGCACGGGAGCAATCACACTCGATAATTGCACGTATTGTTCTCCTGTGATTGAAAAGCCTGAAAGGAAAAGTTGCTGGTTCTTTTTTGCACCCTAGAAGGGAGGGAAATACCCTCTTTTGGCAACTCTATGTAACTGTCACTTGTTAATATAGCAGAATTGGAATTCTGCCCGTAGTTAACAGCAAAACATTTTAGTGCTCATTTTAATGTGGGCAGAACAGAAGTTGAATACGTTTGTAAAAACAAAACAAAAAAGAAAGCCCTTTAAAAACAGAATTCCAAAATATGCATGAAGATGACACACTCAACCTCTATTATATAACTGGATCAGGTTATTTTATATTTGACATAAGTATGGAAGTTAGAAGGCTCTGTCTTTCAAAACAATGACAGCCTACATAACCTTAAAAAATGGAGAGACTATGGTGGTGCCATTCAAATGTCAACATACCAGTCTTATAAGAGACTAATTTAAAAAAAGATTAAGGCTATGTAACACGGTTAAGACTTTTGCAGCACCTTTGAAGAGTGGTTCAGTGCATCTCACACATATATTGGTGGTCCTCTTGGTGATCACAGAGTTATTATGTGAACAGAAGATTCCTCCCATGAGCAGACAGGCACCTTTGGATCCAATCTTACATCCTGTTGTAAATCTTTACCACAGCACCATATAGTAGATGGACAACATTGCTGTGCCCATAAGGACAACTTAAATATCTAAGGATAACTAGTGAGCGCATGTCAGAAGTGAGATTCAGACTAAGGGTTTACTGGTTTATAGCTCATTCTCCTAGCAAGTCTCCAGATTAGTACTCAGTCTCTGCTCTTCAAAGACACCTCTCCCCACTATGCCCAGATTGTAGGAGAGCAAGGGAACAATTTGTCAACATTTCTTCAACAAAATGCAAGGTGAGTTTTTAATTCAGTTTAGTTATACAGTCTTCTCCACTTATCACCAAAGGATGTAAAGAGAACTGAAAATATAGAAAAGAAAATACAGAAAAGGAAGAGGTACTATTAAAAGTTTCTGCCAAGACTGGGGGGGAGGGACAACACAAAACCATAGGCAATCCGTTAGCCACAGTTTCTACCTAGGTTATGAAATACCAGGCCTAATTCCACTACTGATCATGGAAATGTTATTTACATGGATTATCAAAACAGTAAGACCTATACAACTACAATTTTTGTAACGTAAAAACTGGTCTAAACTCTTTGTTGCTCTTTTGAAAGGGAAAAAAAAAAAGCCTTCCTGCTTAGAGTAAAAGTCCGGCCATGTGTGATTTACAGAAAAGGAAATCTTATTCTTTCCTAGAGTGGGAGTGAAAGGGAGTGAAAGGAAAACATGGATCTTTGCCAACTGACTTTTCCTCAAAGCTTTTAGGTTCCAATAACAAATGGGGAAGAAACAGTAACCATGAAAGAATAACATAATGTACAGAGTAAAATTTGACAAGTAAAATATCCAAGACTGTAGCTAGTCTTACCTTCTATGTGAATTGCCACATTTCTTTGAGGCGTTTCAAAGAAATGAATGGATAATCAGTACTATCTTCAACAACAGAACCTTCTAGAATCCTCTCACCAAACCTGATTTTATGTATTTTAGTGTTTATGATTGGATTATGTCAGAAATTTTTAAGAATAATAAACTCGAATCTTTTTTAAAAAAATCATATGTTTTTGTTTGTTTCTAAGAAACATTTTCCTTAAATCAGTAATGATAATCTTAAATTATAGAGTCATAGAGTTCGAAGGGGCCATAAAGGCCATCTAGCTCTTGCTCAATGCAGAATCAGCCTAGAGCAGGGGTGGCCAACGGTAGCTCTCCAGATGTTTTTTGCCTACAACTCCCATCAGCCCCAGCCATTGGCCATGCTGGCTGGGGCTGATGGGAGTTGTAGGCAAAAAACATCTGGAGAGCTACTGTTGGCCAACCCTGGCCTAGAGCATCCTCAACAAGTATTTGTCCAGCCGTTGCTTAAAGACTGCCAGTGAGGGGGAGCTCACCACCTCCCCCAGCAAGCTGATTCCACTGTTGAACAACTCATACTGTAGAAAAACTTTTCCTAATATCCAGCCAGTACTTTCCCATGCTTAATTTAAATCCATTACTGTCAGTCCTATCTTCTGCTGCCAACAGGAACAGCTCCCTGCCCTCCTCTATGTGACAACCCTTCAAATATTTATAGAGAGTAATCATGTCTCCCTCAACCTCCTCTTCTCCAGACTGACCATTCCCAAGTCCTTCAGCCTTTCCTCACAGGGCTTTGTTTCCAGGCCTCTGATTATCTTTGTCACTCTCCTCTGCACCCACTCCATTCTGTCCACATCCTTCTTGAAGTGAGGCCTACAGACTCACATCCAGAGTAGCTGAAGAGAGATTTCAGGATCACTTGAAATATTTAAGTGTAACAGTACTATTAGTTAGTTAAGGACATCTTGGGTGGAAAGAGCTGGTGGGATTGGATGAGAGGAATTTGGAGGACATTCACTTTGTGGGGGCACCAGATATTCCTCAGTGGTTTGGGGGTTTTTTAGCAGTCAAAGGGGGTTGTTGGAGGAGACAGGAAAAGGAAGCAGCAAAAATCAGTGCTCTTGGTTTATAAGATCCAGCAACCTGTGCTGTGCTAAGAGCTCCCTGTCAACAATATGAAAACTTCAATGTAGAAGTATACTAGTGAAATAAATCTGAACTATAACAGACTTATAGTCTCTTTAAAGCCTTACTTCCATTGGCAAGGACACTAAAGATTTTAAAAGATATGAGAAAAATAGGACTGTTCATCTGTTGCAGAAATTTCAAGACAGAACTAAAATACAATGTTTAAATTGCACAAAAAACAAATACTCCAGTTTGACAGCCAAGAGTTAGGGGGAAAGATCCTGTAGAAAACTAACAATAATTTGTGAACCAAGGAAACTTTCTGTTTACTAAAAGACTGCCACATAATATTTATTTATTTCTTTTATTCGGCTTTTAGCCTGCGCTTCCTGCAGAACAGGCTCAGGGCAGGTTACATCATAAAAACAATCAACAACAAAAAAATAAAAGACCAATTTAAAATATATAAAATCTAAAACTACAGAGTGACAATAGAGACTAAAATGGCAGGTTCAGCCTCACAGACATGGCCTATTGTCCGGGTCCAGCAGATCTTATAACACTGGGATGGAATGATGGGGGGAGGCCGGTAATAAGTGATATCCACTGCCTCAGCTGAAAGCCTGGTGAAAGAACTCTGTTTTACAGGCCCTGTGGAATTAGAGCAGATCCCGCAGGGCCCAGATCTCCAGGGGGAGCTCATTCCACCAGGCAGGGGCCAGGGCTGAAAAGGCCCTGGCCCTCATTAAGGCCAGATGGACATCTCTGGGGCCGGGTATTACCAAAAGCTATTGGGTCGCTGAACGTAAAGACCTACAGGGCTCGTACAGGGAGAGACTCAATCTCACCTCTGGACAGTGTAGTGACAAGACTATATCTTTAATAAAGACAACTAGTTGCTGAAGAAAGTCTTTCCAGATTTCTACTATCAAAATATGCAAGGAAAATACTCTGCATAGTTTGGTTGGCACCCCTACCAACAAAAAAGGCATTGGCTATGATGTCCTTTCACTGATCTTTCCCTTTCATGATGACTCTCTTCTGCTAAGTCTTCCTTCAACAGAAAAGACCTCTTCAATGCAGAAAGACTTATTCTGATGCGGAGAGGTTTCCTCTGATAGAGAATAGTCTTTCATTCAGTCATGAAGTCTCTCTCTCACTGAGAAAACCATGGCAAAAGAGAGTCATATGATTCAGCTAAGTGAACAGTTGTTACAGGATGCATCCCATCAACTCCACTGTACAATTTTATAAGCCCAAACCAACATATTTGTATTCATGCCCTCTGTCCTATGAAGGTAAGGGGAAAATGTGCATTCCTTAATTTGTGGAAGGTTTTTTGTAGCTACAAAACTTGTACTTTAATGGGGAAACCACCAAAGAAGTCTTTGCAGAGGAAAGCAATGGCAAACCACCCCTGCTTAATCATTTGGCACAAGTTATTTACAATCTGACAGCACTTTACACATGCACTCAAACCTGACTACTGCTAGAGGTCCAGCAGTACAAGAAGTTCAGTATACACAATTTTTTTTCTCAGTCC